>NC_138348.1:103959733-104593900 GCF_046562875.1 Panthera onca | reverse complement strand
TTTGTGGCACCATTTTGGATGGGCTCCAGCCAAGGGTGTATTGGAGAGGGCATATCTGCAGAACAAGCCTGCAGTGGACTGCATGGACGGGACACACACCTAACCCAGAAAGTTCCTGCCCAGTCTGTGTTTCAAGGTGTGGATCTGCAGAGTTGTGAGGGTGGGGTCTGCAGTGTTAGCAAGATAGGTGGAGAGTGTTGGTGCTGTACCAGTTCTTGCAAATATATATGTCCAGTTGAGGGCGGGAGAAGGAAATGGCACCTGCCTGCTCCTTTGTTTCTGGAGAAATCTCCCAATGGTCCTTGTTCCTCCAGCACATGCTCTGAGACTAGTAAACAGATCTCCCTCCCGTATATCCCAGGCGTTTTTCAAGCTGCTGCTCTGTGCTTTATCTCTGATGGGCTAGTGTTGTGCTCTCTTTAAGTCATGAACTGAGTTCCCTCTCACCTACCTCTCCCAGAGCCAAGCTTACTGGTTTTTAAAGTTCTAAGTGTTAAGCCCACTAATTTTAGAAACTCGTAAAATTATGGCCTGTGTAATTTTCAAACTCAAATGATACGGGGATTTGTCTTGACTGGGTGGGTTCCCTGTGTCTGGAGTGTCTGGCATGAGGGTCTCTTTGCCCTCATTGTCCTTCCCTCCCCTGGGCAGTCCTTTGGGTCCATTTGACTCCCAACTGCATCCCCACCCTTTGTACCTTCTGTAATGTGGCCTCTTCTCTACATTTAGCTGTAGAAAGTCTGTTCTGCCAGTCTTTGGGTCATTTTCTGGGTTATTTACACAGAGGTGAGTGTTTCGTAGTTGTATCCATGGGATGAGGTGAGCTTTGGATCCTCCTACTCTGCCATCTTTCCTGGAAGTCTGATGTGCATTTTTTTAAAATGTCTCATCAGGGTAGGCCTTGGTTCTGATGTTACAGTATAAGTACATTGTTTATATAATGGAAAATATCCGGGCAGGAGCAGATAGAATGACTCTGGGTCTGAGAACCATAAGAATTAGGAGAGGAAATGGGTTGTTTAGCTGGAGGATAATTTTTTTTTTTAAGGATAAAATGATCTGTTTTCAAATAAATTCAAGGCTGTCCTGTAGATACAAGAGTAAATTATATCTATGGTAAGATAGAGAAGGAATGGGATAGAAGGGAGGTCAATTTGCGAACAGCTGAAATGCTGTAATAGCTGCCTCTGGGGAAGTGACTCCCTTACCAGGCTGGTAGCTGTCGGGGTTATGGAGGGTAGGTCCTGTGCAAGAGTTTGGACTGGAGGACCTCTCTTCTGACCCCATGAGTCTGGGGAGACCCTCCAGGGGATTGTCAAAGACCACAGTAGAGGACACAGCACTGTGGGGGTCGGTGTCTTAAGAGTCAAATGAATTGGGTTGTCAGGGAGAGCATTTTCCATGCCCCAGGGTAACAAAGCCATGGTTGTTGCTGGGCTGAAGCCTGGAGCTCTGTGCCAGCATCCCAAGGAAAGAACGCAGGGAGTGTAGTTCTAGCTTGGAACCGAGCCCTGAATATGGCCAGTGCAAGGTGGGAGGGGGCCAGGGAAATGTGATGGTGCGGGCCTTGTTTTATTTGACTCCTGTAGTGCTGAACTTGTAAGGGGCAGTCAGCCAATTCCCTGCATCTTCTGAGACTAGTCTGGCATTCTGAGTTTCCCAGGGGCCAGAGGTGAAGAGGAGGCCTGGATCTTTTCTCTAAGTCTATATGGAATTAAGACTCGAGTTTTATTCAGACTTACGCTGAAATTTCTCCAATAGGCTGTGTTAGTCGTGAGTTTAGGCTGATGTTTTTGTAGGTATTTGGATTAAGTTGGCTCTATTTTGAGGTGCTCGTAGGTAAAGCATGAACAAGAGATGCTTCTCTAGCCAGAAGAAATGCAGTACCTTGCCTTCCATGAAATGCTGGTTCATCCCCACTGATACCAGTTGTGATCATATAGAGGACATGAAACATGCATAAGACTCTGTCATAGGAACTTGTGATGGTCTAGCCTGTTTGGGTTGCAAGTGACAGAAACTACTTGAAAGTAGCTTGAGCAGAAAAGGACCCATCTTGGCTCCTGAAAAAGAAAAAGGCTTGGCATAGAGGTGCACAGCCTTGCACTTTTCCATCAGGGCTCATCTTTCTCTCTCTGTCTCTCTCTCTGTCTCTCTTTGTCTCTCTTTCTCTTTCTCTTTCTTTTTCTTTTTCACTCTCTTGCTCTCTCTCTCTCTCTCTCCCCCTCTCCCTCCCCCTCTCTCTTTCTCTCTCTCTCTTTCTCTCCCTCTTTCTCTCTTTCTTGGCTTGCCTTTGGTTCTTTTTTGTACATTACCCAGACCGTTGCCTGGGAGAGATGGTTCGGGGTGGGAGGTGCTCCAAACCCACAGCTCACATTCCAGCTGCCCTGTATCTTCATCTCTCCTCTGTTGTTGAGCCTAGAGGCCAGCTCTCTCCTTGACAATTGTCCTGATCTTCAGGAAACAGGAAGACCCTTAGCAGGGAGCTTGTAGACATGTCCCAATATGGTTCTCGGGGGCTGCCATGTCCTTCTTCAGCTACCTAGGAGTCTGAGAAGGTTAATTTGTTTCTGCTCAACCAGGCAGCTTGCCAGCATTTTGGTAGCAATGCCAGGGCTCTTTAAGGGCTGAAAGTGGTGGTTGCTCCCTAGCTCTGGATGGGACGAGTTGCAGCCGAGGAATTGCAAACAGATCTTACTGAGCTGGCTCGAGCTTCTCAGTCTGTCCCATCACTCCTCCTGCCTTGCCTTGGCCCGACGTCTCAGACCCCCAAGCTCTGGTCTCATATGCAAGCTTGGTGCCTTTGCTTGGTGTGTGTCAGCTGCCTGGGGGAGGTCTCGAGTCTCCGCCTGCAGCTGTGGCCCCTGGAGCCTACTTTTGGAATCATCCCAACACAGATGGTGTGGCCCTCTGCTCTGGAGGAAGCTGTTTTGGCACATGCTCAGATGCTGTTCATCCCTTCTCAGCCTGTTCTCTTTGCCTGAAATTCATCTGCGTCTAAATTTTCCCTTCAGGGCAGGGGCAGCAGCACAAGGAATTTAAAGGAACTGAACGGATCTATTAAGCAAGAGAGATATCAGATTCGATTTCTAAATTGTCAACCATGTGTCCCTGTGATTCTTACCTGTAAGAATCAGGGTTCTTAGCCGTAAGCAATAGAAGCCAATTCTGGCTGATTAAGCAAGAAAGGTTTGGTAAAAGGATGTTGAGTGTCCTAAAAATCAGTGGAGCCTGGAGAACTAGGCTGGAGGCTGCATATCCAGAATGATGTTCCATTACACGTTGCAGAGCGGGCCTAATGAGAAAGCTGCTGTTCACCTCCACTACTGCCAACTGGAGGCTACAGTTCGCATCACTGCCAGGGACCTGATTATCGCCACCACCGTCTTCAGGGTCAGCGCCACATCTGGCCCAGGAATGGGACCTAGGGCATCCCTGCTGCCTCACAGTCCCCTGCTTGTGTATCAGCTGCAAAAGGAGGCTGGGAAGTGACTGCTCCTGTTTGTATCTTTGGGAGGCGGGATCCACAGGGCAGGGGCTTCCTCAGATGTGAGAAGGGGATTAACGAGGCGCCAGGCTGCCAGAAAACTTGACAAGTGCCCTCTACACCTTGTGTGTGAGGTATGCTCTCCTACCTCTGTAAGAAAGCCAGTTTTCTTTTTCCTCAAGGGTGTTACCCGAGGGGCTTCAGGGAGTGACCATATCTTCAGGGCCGCAGGAGGTGAGGCCTCAGGGGCCAAGTCATAAGTAGGAATTCGCTCCTGGTGGCAGTGAAAGAGCAGAGGAGTTGTGGTGACATTGGCATCTTTCCTGTCTCCAGGCACACATGATGCGGTTCCCTATTGTTCATTCCACAGGGTCCTTTCCCTTCGGCTTTGGGTTGCTAGGCTAGAACAGCCAAATTTCCAGAGTGTGTCCTCTGTAGAGCTGTTTGATATAAAATGCTAGGTGGCCATCTAAGATTCACCTAGAAAAACTTGGAGGAAGGCAATATGGGGAGTCCAGAAGTGGAACTTAATCCATCAATGTCATCTCTTAAAAATACCTTCTTTGTAGCTCTCCCAGAAAGATGTGGCTCCTACCAACTCCTGCTTGGGGACAGTGCTGCCCAGTACCTGAAACAGGTTTCCAAAAATAAAGCTGACATTTATTGAGCGCCACGTGTCAGGCACTGTATGAAGGGCTTTACATAAATTATCTGAGTTAATTCTCATTGAAACACCGTGAAGTATGAGCTATTATTACCCCTATTTTACAGTTGAGGAAACTCAGGCTTACAGAGGATAAATAGCTCAACTGATGGTTAGCCAGTCAGTCAGTAGCAGAGCTGGGATTTGAACTTTAGCAGCCTGATCTCAAAGCCCATGCTGCTAAATTCCCTCTCCAGGATCTTGACCAAGAAAGTACTTGGATTCCCCCCAAACATGAGCCTTGGAGTCTCCTTTTCTTTTCGCTTCTAGTGTTCAGTTTAAGTTAAGATGAGAAAAAGGTCTGCTAGGTAGGGATATCTGTGTTAAGTCTTGCATACATGTAGAAAATCCAGAGTGACAGAGTGGCGTCTCCTTCCCGGGTCACACAGCCCTTCATCCTCAGATGCTTAAATCTGGAACTTGAATAAGTCGCTCACCTGTGAGAAAAGGATGACCGACGAGAGTGTAGAGGAGTCGAGGCTGAAGGCAGAACCTCCTGGGAGGAAATTCATGGTTTGAGGCTCTCCCTATGTAGAGGGGAACCAGGAAACTGCCTCCAGGAGTGAGAGGATCCAGGTGTCTGGGGCAGAACGAAAAGAGAGGAATCACCAGAAAGGAGATGAATGGGGAGAAGAGGCTTGGTTGGGGAAAAAATAAAATAAGGATCACCCAGCAAAGTCTTAGGGAAGTGATGGCCCAGGCTATATTAAGCTTTTCCTCTGGACTCCCGACTTTACACATGTTTTCTAATTATGTCTTTAAGTGGTTGTCACCCCTATTAGACTGCAAATTGCTCAAGACAAAGGTCCTGGCATGCCATAAGTGCTCAATACATGTTTGTTTTTTGAGATGAGTAAGTCTTGTCCTAAGGACAGCAAGGATTTGGAGGAACTGGAAGAAGATCCAGCCTGAGAAAGGAAATCCTAAGAAAAAAAAAATCCCCTTTGAAGTTAGGTTCAGCACCTAGTCTGGTGGAGGCAGTCCTGGAGAGGTGAATACCTGGCTGGTGAGTGATCTGCCTGTCGGAGGATGCTTCACCATGCAGCCCTCTCTCATTCCGCTGAGGCTGCTCATGCTGACAGAGCCCCCAGGGTGATAGCCAGGAGCACGGGATGCTTCCATTCTAGCAGTTCCCACAGATGGAGGTGGGTGAGCCTCATGGTCTAGAGGCTGAAAATGGTCAGGAAGAGAGACCTAAGTGGCAACAGGGGTGGAGAATTGTGGAATGTCAAGAGTCAGCATGGTTTCTTGTGATGGGCAAGTTAGAGTCAATCATTCAGAGGATGTTTACTGAGGATTTATTATGTAACAGACAGTATTAACCACAGAGGATTGAGTGATGAGCGAGACACAGTCCCTGCCCTCCTGATGTTTATAACCGGGTGAAGAAGATAGTTATTCCACAACTTGACGTAGTCCGAAAACTCAGGTAGGAGTAGTGCGGGATGCTAAGGGAGACAGTGGAAAGCCACGGAGCCCAGACTTGGGGAGTTGGAAGTGGTATCTAAGGTAAAACCTCGTGTAGGAATTGAGCAGGGGAAGATGATTGTGGGTCCAAGGAGAAAACAAGCTGGTCTGTTAATGCATCTGAAATGAGTTCCACCTGGCTGGATGTGAACTATGACTGGACAGTGTGTCAAATGACCAGGAGAGTCAAGGCATTGTGAGACCTGGTTAGTCATGTTTAGACTCGGTCTTGATAACTGAAAACCACCATCCCACATGGCTTAGTGTGTATAAAGTGTTGCATTTTGAGAAGGGCACTCCACAATCAGCAAATAACAATGTAAATCTTAAATCTCTTAAAGAATGTTAAGAGGGATACGTTTTACACCCATAGTAACACTTCTCAGAAGATGCTTGTCCTCCCTAATTGTCTCACTCTCACAGCTGTGTCTGATGCCCCAAATCCCAAAGTGCTCTTCCTGTCCAACTCACTTGGTTTCCTCCTGTCTCTCTTCTTCCTCCTGTCCCCTAGCCTGTGCTGGTCGATCTAATGAACAGTACACTAAGTCCGCTTAAAACAACATGAATCCAAAGTCTGGTAAACCTTCCTCTCTAATCTTAATCCCTGGTTTTAAGTGTATGCAACCTGCCTCACAGGGTTGGAGTGTCGGGGGCACCTTTGCATTTGGGCTTTCCTCTGGCATACCTTCTTGATGGCTACACTGCAACACAACTTTGGATCCAGGCAGAGTAGAGATGAGGAAAAGTGATCCAAGAAGACCCATCTAAAGGGAAACAAATTAGAGGCAAATTCACCCAGCTGAGGTGTGAAGAAAAGGAGCTGGGAAGGCAACTCCAGATGGAAGGTACTTGGGCAGGAAATAGGAAATTACATGAAAACAAAGTTTTAAGGTGAAAGGTAGAAAGTGGAACCAGAAGCATTTCCCTGAAAGAAGAGGATGGCCTCAGGGTTTTTAGAAGGCACCTGCAGCCACCTCATCTGCAGGTGAAGGAGAGAGGATGAGTCGCGGGAGCCAGCTGGATGCCCCACTGTTTGATATTTTCATTCCTCCAGGCAATGGGCGGGGGAGAGAGAGAGAAAGATGAAGAACAAGGAAGGGGAAACAGAAAGGGTGGGAAAGAGGGCAGATGACTTGTCATTCCCTACTCTGTCCCCAGGTCCATCACAGATGAGTATGCCAGACTTTCTCAGGGTAGGGTCCTGACTCCTGATTTTACCTCTACTAGGTTTTAGTAGGAATGGTTGTGGAGAGTTTTTTTTCTTTTAAAAAAACTAAGCAGTTTCATGCTTCTAATGAGCTTTCTGGTTCCTGGGACTCTGTGTGGAAAAACCATTATCCCAGAAGTCGGCTCTAATGGGAGTGCTTCCTGCTGCAGGACTACCCTGCAGAGAGCCTGGGCTGTGATGGCTTCAGGGATACAAGGAGCAGACAATTCCAGGCCAGCCAACCAGCTCTTTCTGGAGTCAAGTCCTGGGCCCCAGTCCCTGTGATTCTGATTAGTTGGTAAGCCACTGAAGGATCTTACAGATAATGATTGTTCTGGGTGGGAAAGGACACTGTTACTAAGACACTCCCACCCTAATACATCCTCACCTGGAGTTGGCATCTGGCACCCAGCCTGACAATGCAATATGTATGGATGAAGCTAGATGCTGATGTGGACTGTGTTTTTTGGGCAAGCAGTCCAACCTCTCTGCCCTGATCTGTGGGCCCCACTGGTAGACCCGGAAAGAGCTTGGGCCAGCTGGGTGATTTCCTGGACCACAGTCTCTAAAGAGTATGAAAACCAAGAGTATGATCACCAAAAATGTGGTAAGATGGAGAAAACTGCCCTCAATGCAAATATTCCATGAGCTCATCAGGAATGCTTTGATAAACCACTTGGTATAGGGTGAGATGCCAAGGAGCAAGCTTGATCAGCAAGAGGATGCTAAACGGCCTTTTAAGGAGAGCGAGTCCAGTTAACATGGATGGGGCTCTTGTTTTAATGACAAGGGTAGATGTGTTTGGTGCTACAGCAAGTTGCTCAGGGGGGTTGAGAAATGACAGTATTTTTTCTCCTCTGCCTCTCCCCATCTCAAGCTTAGGTCCTCCCCTAGAGCCTTGGGTTGCTTTGTCCACAGCAATGCTTCTCTAATGGCATTTATAGGAATACTTTGCTTTTATTGAAAAGGGTCACTCCTGTTCTCTTCCATCCATCAAGAGGCTGCTTCTCTGCTGGACCTCAGTGTAGGGCTCATGAAAGCACACTCCCACACTAACCTGTTCTATGCCCTCCCCCGCCCCCCATCCCTTGCCACTTGTAGGCCATTCCCCAGCTCCTGCCCTCATTTCCACGGGATCAGTCCTGGCTCTGGGCCCTTTACGTTGAGAGCTGGACTTCACCCTCTAGCATTTTGCATTTTGGCGGCCCCTACCCTTCCTGGGGTTTTAAACTTTGGATTCTCTACAGTGTGATGCTGTAACCACTCTTTGGGTTTTGGGGAGGCTCATGTAACTTCAGATGAGAAGACTCTGTCCTGTCACTCATGGAACCCCTTCTCCATCAGTCTCCTGGACACCCTTGTGCAAACAAGGCAGGGGTTGTGTGGCCAAAGCCTTCAAGCCACAACCCACTGTGGTTCCCTTTGGGCCTTATACTGCATAGAGGGTTATGCAGATCTGAGCATGAGGAAAATGTGGGCTGAGAGGCAAGACATCTTAACAGGTTGGGAGATCCACTGGCAAGGAATTACCTGTTACTTAAAATAGTTACCTCCATGTTTGAGCCCAGAGACAACCCTGTGAATTTACAATTACTGATTGAACACCTACTACAGTCGATTCTGTTCCTTGTAGGAGCTCTGTAAAGTCTCCGCCAATGCTGGATTATCGAATAATGAACTGTTGCTCCTAAGGGAAATACAGGGTTAGGTTTTTCTAGCCTCTGGTCACAACATTGTTGTCAACCATTCAATATATATCCTTGTTTTATATGTGTTTCTATCTAAAGACACCTTACTTAATATGTATTGTTGATTCACTAACATCAAACTCACGGCTCGCAGCACTATAACTCATGTCTGAATAAAGCTCATTCAACACAAGGGTTTTCTCCATACGTTTGGTCTTCTTGCATGAGGGAACTCTAGATAGCACTGCAGCACTGGGCTTGGCACCCCTTTAAACAGTGAAATCTTGGGGCGCCTGGGTGGCTCAGTCGGTTGAGCGTCCGACTTCGGCTCAGGTCATGATCTCGCGGTCTGTGAGTTCGAGCCCCGCGTCGGGCTCTGTGCTGACAGTTCAGAGCCTGGAGCCTGCTTCAGATTCTGTGTCTCCTTCTCTCTCTGCCTCTCCCCTGCTCATGCTCTGTCTCTCTCTGTCTCAAAAATAAATAAAAACGTTAAAAAAAAAATAAAAAAAAAACAGTGAAATCTCATGCGTGCACACACACACACACACACACACACACACACACACACAGAGAAATACGACATGTGGCACAGAATAGACCATGAAAAGGTTGCTGTTTACAGCATGGAAGCTGAAACAAGAAGGCAGAGTGTGGCCTTGTTCAGTCTCAGCTAGAAACGTGTGCATAGGTCACGGATTTTTCACTGTTCTGTGCGTGTCCGTAAATGACAGTGAAAGCTCATTGATTTGGGGCTCACAAATAAATGTAGCAAGTAGACACATTTGCAAATACTAAATCTGCAAACCAGTGAGGATTGGTTTGATGTGCCAGGCACTGCCCTGGGAGATAAGGATGGGTGTGGCCCGTGTTCTGCACATGTTCTTGGAAGGTCTGCATTTGACCATCATTCTTGGCTCACCAGGATCTTGAGGGAGTTTTCTGGCTGCACAGAGTCTGTGTTCCAAGTGAAACATTTCCTTGGGTTCATCTCCTTAGCAGGTGGAAGAGTGACCTTCAGCGAGGCTCACCTTAATATTTAAGGTGCAGAACATCCGTGGCAGCTCTGTTTGTACTGTACAAAGAACAGCCCCTTGTAATTTGGTTCTTTTTGAACAGTTGCTAATAATTTTGCACTCAATTTCCATTTAAATGGAAACATTAACCTCTGGAGCCTGGAGATGAGTCTAGAAGGGGCTCTTAAGTATGGTTCTTATCTCCCAGGCTCAGAGTGTCCCAGGAGTAATTCCAAACATGCTTCTAAATCACTTTTCTCAGCCGATGAGGGTCTCACTCATGCTTCAAAGGACCCTTCCCCCCTCTCTCAGAAAGTCCACTTTCTCCTTTACTCACCTGCTGCAACGTGGGGAAGTCCTTCCTTAAGTCTAACTTGCATTGTTCCTGCTGGAACACAAGACCTCACTTTCCTCCACCATGTCTGGGGCAGACCCTACAAACCCACTTCCTAAGCTGACAGTGAGGTGTCTAAAAAACTGAGCCAGAGACCCAGGTGGAGGCCAGAAGAAAGCCTAGGAGTCCTCAGAAGCAGCATTTTGTCATCAACAACAAGGAGCCTCATAATGTTATGTGAGTCACAGAACACTTTCACACAGATTCTTTCACTTTATTTGTATAATTCTTTGTGAAAAAGGTGTTGCGCTTACCTGATTCTACAGATGAGGAGGCTAAGGAGTAGAGTTAGCCCAAATCAAGTAGTAATTGGCAGGGCTGGGGCCCCAGAGACCCTGTCCTTCCACACTGCATCGATTAGGAAGTCAAGAAACTGATGATGATGATGGACCCTGGAATTTAGTCACTGGATTTCCCTTCATCCTCCATCTCCCTCCTTTCAGATTTCCTTCGCAGCCCTCTCACAGGTGGCGGAGAATCCCATGCTCCTCCCCTCGGAGGCTGTCTCACCCTGACAGCAGGCCCTGAATTATCCTAAGTCCTTGGTTCTTACCTTGTGTTTTGTTTCCTGCGTTGGGTTTCCCTTTTTGGCAGATGTTATCCCCACTTAGGGAGAGAACAAGCCTGGGTGTGCAGATATGAAGTGACACCTGACTGCCACATACAGTTGGGCAGGTGGGGCAATGCACAAAAGTACTTGGAGGTGTTGCATCCAACCACAGGGAGTTTTTTTAAATTTATCAATTTGAAGAGGGATATCGCCTTAGGATTTGCTCTCTAGTCTGGAGCTGGCCCTCAGGAACACATTCAAGGGTCACACATCTAGAAAGTCATATTGGTCAGAGTGGAAAGCCAGGTCAGCTTTCATGTTCTGGTCTGGTGTGCTTTTCTCCCTGCCAATGCTTTATTCCTGAGGTGGGGGAAGGGGAAGGAGGGGCAGGGCTGCCTCCCTGCCCCAATTTCCAGTCATCCTCAGCTTCTTTCCTTTCTGTTTCCAGTAACAGAGCAACCTCTTTGATCAGCTTTCCTGTTCTTAGGAGACATGTTCTCTTGTCTGCCATTTACTGTCCAGTTTCTAAGAATAGTAACAATTACAGAAGTCTGCCCATCATTCTATTTTTTTCCCTTGCCTTAATTTAAATTCTGTTGGTTTTATCTCCTGTAATTTTTGACTGAACTGGAGGAGCCTCTGTAGACTGTGAATAAGTGTGGAACATGCACATGTGTGTTTGTGTGCACGTGTGTATGTATCTTTGTGCATGTGGCATGCTTACCTGTGCATGTAGGTGGTTTCAAGAGCAGTAGGAGGCGGAAAGGAATGCAGTTACCTGTTATTATACACTGGTTGCCTCTTGCAGGGTCCCTGACACACAGGGCCTCTCCTGGATGTAGTGACTGGGTTAGATACTCTCTTTCTACTCTGCCAAATTCGCTCTCCAGCGCTCTCTGCCCTGCTCTCACCCAGGGGCTGACCTGATGGAATGCATCAGTGTGCTCCTTGTTGTCTAGCTTTCTGTTGAGTGTGGCCAATAGGGAGACCCAGTGGTTGATGGGAGGGAAAGAGAGGGGAAGGTCAGGGCATTTATCCTCTGGCCTCTTTTCTGGAGGGCTGCCATGTTCCTTGACCACTGCTCCTCTCCAGGCTGCCCTCTCCCCTTGCCTTATCCCTCCGCGTTACCGTGTTCTTCCATTTCCCCATGCCCTGCCTACATTTTGTAAAGAGTTTCTTGTTAATCTCTCCTCGAGTCATCCTGATTTGAGTGTGCTTTGTGACTGATAAAGAGACTCTTGCAGTGGTCACTGGCTGGCTTCATTTGTAATTCATATGGTGGTCTCCATCCATCTCTGTCCCTCCTGTCTGTGTTTGGCCCCCACCTCTGCAGAGAGGATAATTGAGTGATGAGCTTTACATTTTCTCCAGCTGAGCCGTTTGCCACATGTTGGCGCTTCTCTCTGTCTAGGGGTGCTGCTGCTCTGCCTGTAAGGAGTGCGGCATCTTTCTTTTGCTTTTTGCAAATATTCCCTCTTCTCTTGTTCCAAGAATATCACTGCTGGGCCAGAGGGATGATTTAAGCAGATTTTTACTCAGGAAATGGGTGTTACAACCTTTGTTTAGTTGCCCAGCTTCCTTCTTTCCACACTTGGGATGAAGTTTTGCTGCTCAGCACTTGGCTACCACCTTCCATGTGGACATGCCTGGGTTGTGGGTGGACTTCCAGCTTGGACCACAGTGTTCCTCCCTCCTCCTCATTTTCTTTTAATGGTTTTTTTCTCTGGTGTCCTAGCTCCCCCTCTTGTTTCCCTAGACATTTCCCCTTCCTGCAGAAAAGCAAAGCTCATGCAAATTGGGCACCTACTTCCTCTGGCTGGGTCCCAGTCTTGGGTGTCCATGCAGCTTGATAGCTGTTCTCTTTACCTTACTTTCTGCTGGCTCTCTATGGGGAGAGGTAGACAGTTGCCTCAGTGGCTGCTGCCTCCTAGGGGGTTGGGGAGGATGAGAGGGTGAATTCCGGTTCATGAATGGGGGAGGGGGGAAAGTGGTGGTGGCAGGGGTTGGGGGCAAGTCCCATTTAGAGCAATGGCTTATTTTCCCCCTCATGTTCTTAAACATGTCTCCCCACAACAGAGATTGGTTTTCTTTCAACAACACTCATTTCTATTTTAGCATTTTGATTTCATCTCAATTTCTTGTGGGGGAAAAAAAACTCCCCCTCCTATGTGAGACTAAATTACAAAGCTCTTTTATATTTAATGATAATTAAGGGTGTTGTTCCTAAATACCTTCTTCTAAATATTGGGGTGGAGAAGCCCATTTTTACCCCACTATAAGAGTCAAAGTGCAGAGAGGATTTGAGATAGAAACCCTTGTGACAGTTAATTTCATATGTTGAGGGGAGTGAAATACATTACTCTAGAATATGCCACTTTGACATGTGGATTATTTTGAGCAGAAGATGATTAAGACCTAGCAGACTCATGTAAAACTTTTACCTATCCCTTAACTACCTGAAAGAATTTTTTTTAATGTTTTTATTTATTTTTGAGACAGAGAGAGACAGAGCATGAGCAGGGGAGGGGCAGAGAGAGAGGGAGACACAGAATCCAAAGCAGGCTCTGAAAGGGCGGGCCTACGCCGGCCGACTCCATCTTGTTCTGTGTTCTCCACCTTGAGTGACTATGTCCCCGACATGACCCCTTTTCCGGGAAAATCACAGAAACCTCAGACTGCGCCTCCTCCCCTTGAGTAACCTCCCGCTCACCCGTTCAAACTTTCTGATCAAAACACGCCCAGCGACCTGCGTAACAGGACTCCGACCCTTCCCCAGCCAATCGGCTGAGGCCACAGCCATTACCTCACCAACTGCCCCTAGACCCCTATAAAACCTTTGTGCTTTTGAAACTCGCTCTCTCTCCCTGGTATCTCACCGCTGTGTCGGTGCAGGTAGGGGATTGAGCTCGGGCTAGCTCGAATAAAGGTTCTTTTGCTTTTGCATCGGACTCGGCTCCCTAGTGGTCTTTGGGGATCACGAATTCTGGGCATAACATTTGGGGGCTCGGCCCGGGATCCCCAAGACCCCCGAGGGACCCCCGACCCGGAGAGCCTGAGTGGCCACGGTTAGTGTCTGTCTGTTTGTTCTGTCTTTTCTGTGTGAGCTCACTTCTGGAGTTCTGGTAGTGCCCGACGCGGTCTAAGTGGACGCACTGGAGGACCACGGGCCGGGAGTTTCGGAAGACGTTCCGATTCTCCCTTCTGGAGGGACGTGGAATCCCCTCAAAGGTCTGAGACGAGGCGGGTCGCTCCCGCTGGTCGGCGTGAGGCCGTCGTCTTTGGAGGGACGTGGAATCCCCTCATCGGTTTTGGAGGGACGTGGAATCCCCTCATCGGTTTTGGAGGGACGTGGAATCCCCTCATCGGTTTTGGAGGGACGTGGAATCCCCTCAAATGTCTAAGCTAGCTTTCAGTTTTGCTTCCATGGAGTTGGAAGATTTTCTAGGGGCCCTCTGTTTGTCTGTTTTTGTGTTTCTCTGTTTTGTTCTGTGGACTTACTGGACGGACGTTATGGGACAGACTTAGACTACTCCTCTAAGTATTATGATTGATCACTTTAAGGATGTGAGGGGAAGAGCTAACAACCTCAGTGTGGAAGTCCGAAAGGGTCGGTGGCAGTTTTTTTGTTCTAGCGAGTGGCCAACTTTCAATGTCGGATGGCCACCAGAGGGGACCTTCGACCTCCCTACCATCCACCGAGTCAGGAGTATCATCTCTCAGCCTAAGATGGGCCATCTTGATCAGCTCCCTTACATTATTACTTGGCAGGACCTTGTGGAAGACCCACCCTCTTGGCTTAAGCCCTTCCTAGCCCCGTTCCCTCCGGAGCCAAAACCCATTCTTGCTTTGCAGGGGACAAAGAAGAAGAAAAGTCTTATCCAGCCTTCAGCACCCCTCTACCCTGTCTTACAGGGGGGTACTGAAGAAGAATTAATTTTTCCTCCCCCGTATAACCCCTCTAGGATGCTGGAAGAACACCATCTTCCCCCTCCGGGGGAGGCAGACGCTGTTCCGAGAGCGGGAGGCGGAAACGCTCCAGTGGGAAGCCCACCCTTCACCAGACAAAGGGCTCAGAGGGAGCAATCCGCCTCCGTCGCCGACTCCACTGTTCTGCCCCTGCAAGCCACCGGACCCCCAGACGCAGAGGGGAACCAGCCCCATCACTATTGGCCTTTCGCCACTAGTGACCTCTACAATTGGAAAGCTCAGAATCCTAAGTTTTCCGAGAAACCGGCAGGGCTTATTGATTTATTAGACTCTGTTCTTTTTACCCATCAGCCCACGTGGGACGATTGCCAGCAGCTTTTGCAGGTCCTGTTCACGACTGAAGAAAGAGAAAGAATCGTCAACGAGGCCCGAAAACTAGTTCCGGGCACAGACGGGAATCCCACCACCAACCAGGCTCAGATAGATGCCTCCTTCCCCTTAACTCGGCCCCAGTGGGATTTCAACACGGCAGAAGGTAAGGAGAGGCTCCGGGTCTACCGCCAGACTCTAATGGGGGGTCTCCGAATGGCTGCTAGAAAGCCAACCAATTTGGCCAAGGTAGGAAATGTACAACAGGGAAAAGATGAATCTCCGGCTGCCTTTTTAGAACGGATCATGGAGGCATTCCGTACCTATACCCCCATGGATCCAGAGGCTCCGGAAAGCAAGGCAGCTGTTATCATGGCCTTTGTAAACCAATCGGCCATAGACATTAGGAGAAAATTACAGAAAATAGATAGACTAGGAGAAAAAAGTCTGCAGGACTTACTGGTGGTAGCCGAAAAGGTATATAATAACCGGGAGCTTCCTGAGGACAAGCAGGCTCGCGCCATGGCGGCTGCCAGCAGTAAGCAGACTCGAGACCTGGCCAGAATACTACTAGCTACCACTGCTGACTCCCCTGAGGAACGAGACCGCCGTCTCCGGCAGCTGGCAGACGACACAAGAAAAGGTAAAAGAACCACCAAGGGGGGGAAGCAGAGGCTGCAGAAGGATCAGTGCGCATACTGCAAGGAGATAGGGCATTGGGCCCGAGATTGTCCAAAAAGGGCCGGCGGGAAAGGAAGCAAGACTGACCGAGTAGAAGTCCTAGAGCTAGATGAACTAAGTGATTAGGGGAGTCGGGGTTCGGACCCTCTCCCCGAACCCAGGGTAACTCTTAAAGTGGAGGGGACCCCTGTTGACTTCCTTGTCGACACCGGAGCACAACATTCGGTCCTCCACACCCCACAAGGAAAACTAGCCAGCAAGAAGTCCTGGGTACAAGGGGCAACTGGTATGAGCCAGTATTCATGGACTACCCGAAGAACAGTAGATTTGGGAACAGGCCGGGTATCCCACTCCTTTATGGTAATACCAGAATGCCCCTACCCGCTGTTAGGACGGGACTTACTGACCAAGATTGGAGCTCAGATAACTTTCAGACAAGGGGGGGCCTCAGGTCACCGATGGCAAGGGCCACCCCATCCAGGTACTGACCATGAAACTGGAGGATGAATACCTCCTCCACCAGGAGGCGCTCCCGAGAGAGGATAATATAGACAGATGGCTACAAGAATTCCCCTCGGTTTGGGCAGAGACTGGTGGGGGGATGGGACTAGCCGCTCATAGGACCCCAGTCCTGGTAGAGCTCAAGCCAGGAGAGAGTCCGGTAAGGATCAAACAATACCCCATGTCCCAGGAGGCCCGGAAGGGGATCCAGCCACACATCCGGAGACTACGAAGCCTAGGGGTACTAGTTCCTTGCCAGTCTGCCTGGAACACCCCCTTACTGCCGGTCAAAAAGCCTCACACAAATGACTACCGACCGGTACAAGACCTCCAGGAAGTAAATAAGAGGGTCGCGGACATACACCCAACTGTTCCCAACCCATATACTCTCTTGAGCTCCTTGGCGCCCTCCAGGGTCTGGTATACTGTACTAGATTTAAAGGACGCCTTCTTCAGTCTGCCGCTGGCACCCCAGAGCCAACCCCTGTTCACCTTCGAGTGGCATGATCCGGAGGAGGGCTACAGTGGGCAACTCACCTGGACACGGCTACCTCAGGGATTCAAAAATTCACCCACCATCTTCGACGAGGCACTACACGAGGACCTGGGTGAGTATAGAAGGGAGCACCCTGGCCTCACCCTCCTACAGTACGTAGATGACATCCTGATTGCTGCCGACACGGCCAAAGACTGTGAGCGAGGGACCCAGGACCTGTTGGCTACCCTGGGGGCCTTAGGGTACCGGGCATCCGCGAAGAAGGCTCAGATATGCAGGGAAAGGGTAAGTTACCTGGGATATATCCTGGAGGGCGGACAGCGGCGGTTATCAGATGCCAGAAAAGAAACTGTCCTAAAGATCCCTACTCCCACCTCCCGAAGAGAAGTGAGGGAATTCCTAGGATCAGCCGGCTACTGCCACCTCTGGGTTCCAGGTTTTGCTGAGATCGCCAGGCCCCTATATGAAGCTACCAAAGAGGGGAAAACATTTAAATGGACTGAAAAAGAAGAAATTGCCTTTAATCGGTTAAAAAAGGCCCTCCTAAGTGCCCCAGCCCTGGGCCTACCAGACATTACGAAACCCTTCCACCTCTTTGTAGACGAACATAAGGGAATAGCAAAAGGGGTTCTAACTCAAGCCTTAGGCCCCTGGAACCGCCCAGTGGCTTACCTGTCTAAGAAACTAGACCCAGTGGCTGCCGGCTGGCCGCCATGCCTAAGAATTATTGCGGCGACAGCACTCCTAGTCAAGGATGCAGACAAACTGACCCTAGGACAGGAGATCTGGATCACGACCCCACACGCCATTGAAGGGGTCCTGAAACAGCCTCCTGATAGATGGATGAGCAATACACGTATGACTCATTACCAGAGCCTCCTACTCAACCCTCCACGAGTGCGGTTCCACCCCAGTGCAGCCCTCAATCCTGCAACCCTGCTGCCCGACCCTGACCTAGGTGCTCCACTACATGACTGTGCGGGAATCCTGGAACAAGTACATGGATTCCGGATGGACCTGACCGACCGGCCCCTCCCCGATGCCGAGGCTACTTGGTTCACTGATGGCAGCAGCTTTGTGCGAGATGGACACAGGTATGCGGGTGCAGCGGTGGTCACCGAAACGGACACCGTATGGGCGGAGGCTCTACCCTCCGGAACGTCAGCCCAGCGAGCGGAGCTCATAGCCCTCACCAAGGCGCTGATGCTGGGAGCTGGAAAACGGCTTAACATCTACACAGACAGCCGTTATGCATTTGCCACAGCTCATATTCATGGGGCAATTTATCAGGAGAGGGGGTTACTGACGGCAGAAGGACGGACTATAAAAAATAAGCAGGAGATACTTAACCTGCTTACGGCCTTATGGCTTCCTGCCAAGCTAGCCATTATCCACTGCCAAGGGCACCAAAAAGCTGATAACCCAGTAGGTAGAGGTAATCGAAAGGCTGACCAGGCAGCCAAGGCAGTAGCCCTTACTCCAGTCCCCACCATGACCATACAACTACCAGACCCGGGAGACCCAGTTTTACCAGACCAGCCCAAATACTCCCAGGAGGAGTTACAGAAACTCCCCATGGCCCAGGAGATAAAGGGATGGTGGTATACACCTAACAAGGAGCTCGTGCTGCCAGACCGGCTCGGAGTCTCAATATTAGAGCACATGCATCGGTCTACTCACATGGGGGCCCGAAAATTAAAAGACTTAATCCGACATGCCGGAATCAAGATTCACCAACAGGACACCAAAATAGAGCAAGTTGTATCTGCCTGCAAGACCTGCCAACTCACCAACGCGAAAGCCACATCAAATAAAAAAGGAACCAGGCTCAGAGGCACCAGACCAGGAGCCCAATGGGAAGTCGACTTCACTGAAGTCAAACCAGGAAAGTATGGCTATAAATATCTTTTAGTATTTACAGACACCTTCTCTGGCTGGGTGGAGGCATACCCAATCAAGCATGAAACGGCTCAGACGGTGGCTAAGAAGCTACTAGAAGACATCTTACCCAGGTATGGTTTTCCTGCCATGGTAGGATCAGACAATGGACCAGCTTTTATCTCTCAGGTAACACAGGCAGTAGCCAAGGCGGTGGGGGCAAACTGGAAATTACATTGTGCTTATAGGCCCCAGAGCTCAGGACAGGTAGAAAGAATGAATAGAACCCTTAAAGAGACCCTTACCAAATTAACCATGGAGACTGGCGGGGACTGGGTGACTCTCCTACCGTACGCCCTTTACCGGGTTAGAAACACTCCTTACACTCTGGGTTTTACTCCCTACGAGATCATGTTTGGCAGGCCACCCCCTGTTATTCCCAGCCTTCGAGCTGAACTTCTTGCAGAGTTTAAAGATCAAGAACTTTTTCTTTCCTTGAGAGGGCTCCAGAGGGCGCACGAGGATATTTGGCC
This sequence comes from Panthera onca, assembly GCF_046562875.1. NCBI lineage: Eukaryota > Metazoa > Chordata > Mammalia > Carnivora > Felidae > Panthera > Panthera onca. Next base: position 104,575,006 of record NC_138348.1, on the reverse strand, counting down.
GCGCCTCCGTGCCATCTACGAGGCTGGCCCAACCCCGACACCTCATCAGTACAAGCCGGGAGACTGGGTCTATGTCAAGAGGCACCACCGAGAGACTCTCGAGCCGCGCTGGAAGGGACCCTACATTGTAGTGCTGACAACCCCCACCGCTCTCAAAGTAGACGGCATCGCGACCTGGGTCCATCACACCCACGTTCGGCCAGCGGACCCCTCCTCGATCCGGAAGGACTTCGTCACGCGATGGGCCATCAGTCGGGACCAACACAACCCGCTCAAGCTCAAGCTACAGCACATTCGACCCACCTAATATTGGTAACTCTGTTAACTCTGCTTGTCATTGCTCATGCTACCGGGAGTCCCCACACCCCCCAAAACATCACCTGGCAGATCATAGATACCAGCTCAGGGACAATACTTAATTAGACCTCCCAGAGCCACCCCAGGGACACATGCTTCCCAGAACTTAGCGTAAACCTCCAAACTCTGTTCCCCTTGTCACCATAAATGCAGCCGGTCCCATGATTGGGTCCGTAAGTTACATGACAAGGGGGGAATGAAAGGGCGGGCCTACGCCGGCCGACTCCATCTTGTTCTGTGTTCTCCACCTTGAGTGACTATGTCCCCGACATGACCCCTTTTCCGGGAAAATCACAGAAACCTCAGACTGCGCCTCCTCCCCTTGAGTAACCTCCCGCTCACCCGTTCAAACTTTCTGATCAAAACACGCCCAGCGACCTGCGTAACAGGACTCCGACCCTTCCCCAGCCAATCGGCTGAGGCCACAGCCATTACCTCACCAACTGCCCCTAGACCCCTATAAAACCTTTGTGCTTTTGAAACTCGCTCTCTCTCCCTGGTATCTCACCGCTGCGTCGGTGCAGGTAGGGGATTGAGCTCGGGCTAGCTCGAATAAAGGTTCTTTTGCTTTTGCATCGGACTCGGCTCCCTAGTGGTCTTTGGGGATCACGAATTCTGGGCATAACAGCTCCAGGCCCTGAACTGTCAGCACAGAGCCCGAGGCGGGGCTTGAACTCACACACAGCGAGATCATGACCTGAGCCAAAGTCGGATGCTCAACTGACTGAGCCACCCAGGCGCCCCTACCTGAAAGAATTTAGATGGAGGACTAGTTCAGAGAGAGAGACCTTTAATCAGATACAAGTTATCTGAAAGGTCCATGTGTATGGCAGGGCAAACATCTAATTACCAAACATTTACTCTTCTTATTGTCCTACACTCTTCCCTTTTGAAGCCCAAGGCCCCTTTCCCATTTCTTAGCTCAGGATGGCACAAAAAGCTTCAAATGACTGACTTCTCTTTGGGTCTCTTATGTTTTATGGGGCTTCTGTATGTATATAATTAAATTTGTTTTTCTTCTGTTAATCTGTTTCATGTCAATTTAATTAATAGAGCAGCTAAAAAAAACCTACCAAGGTAGATGAAAAATTTTGCCTCCCCCACAGTGTCACCTTGGCTAGGCTACGGTACTTAGTTGTTAAGTCAATACAAGTTTAGATGTTTCTGTGACAGTAGTTCGAGTGATTAACCTTTAAATCAGTAGATTTTGAGTAAAGCATTATCCCTCCCTAATATGGTTGGGTCTCATCTAATTCACTGAAGGCCTTAAGAGCAAAGACTGAGGTTTTTGGAAATAAAACACTTGGGCCTCTGACTGCAACATAGAAACCCTGCCTAAAATTTCCATCCTGCTGCCCTGAAGAATTTGGTCTTGAGCTACAGTATCAGCTTTTACCTAAATCTCTAAGTGGGACCCGCTAGGTTTATACACTTTGGACTTTGCAGCACTCCCCACCAGTCTAGCCAGCCAGTCATGTCCTGTGAGCCAGTTCCTAAAATCTCTCCCTCTCTCTGCCCCTTTCCTATCCCCCAATCCTGCCTGGAGAGAAGGTTGAAGCTCTCTGGGGGAGCTTTCTTCATCTAGAGGGAATCCTCCTTCATGAGTGAGATAGATATGTTGCATCTACTACCATAATGGACAGAAAGTGCCAACCACAGTGTGTAGCACAGAGTGAAAATTCAGTGTAGGTCAGGTCTCTTTCTCACCTCCCCCTCCCCCTTTCCCTCAGCACTCTGTCCTGTTCTTTGTCCTCTCCTCCTCACTGACAGTGATAGAAACAATGCCAGATGGAGCCATATTGGAGCCTGAGGCCAAAGAAAAAAGAACCAGTAATCCTGGTGCTGTCTTTATTCTGCTGTTCATGGATTTCTTGCATTGATTTTGACTTTTAAAATATTATATAAGCATATTCTTTATCTTGATTACTGACTATTTGGTACTCTCTTGGATTTTGTGCCTGAGGCAAGTGCCTCACTCTCTTTACCTGGTACCCTGCTTGTCAGAGGTCGTTGAAGAATAACCTGAGATTTCCTTCCTCAGCAGCAAACCCTTGGATTAAGGTTTCATTTAGTGTGGTTTTGAAAATATTTTTTTTTTCCTGCATACGCTTATATGTACACAGAGTGTCACTGAAAAGTGATCCAAGAAACTAGGGAACGTAGGTTGCTTCCGGTGAGGAGAAATGGGAATGAGAGGGAGGGAAGAAGGGAGATTTACCTTAGAAATTATGTTTTTAAACTTTTAAAGAAAACCATTAAGATAAATATATTTTTTCTTATAAAAGCAATAGTTGTACTCACTGTAGAAAAATTAGAAAATACAGATAAAGCAGGAAAAAAAACATAAACATTGTGAGTCTTACTCCCCAGCAACCTAGCAATAATTCTGTTAATATATTAGTGTTTATCTTATCTATTTATCTATGTAGAGATTACCAAAATGGTACATTTTGTGAATAATAATTTGTGATCTGCTGCTTCCATTTAACATACATAGTGAATCAATTTCTAAATTAGTAAATATTTCCCTTCATCATTATTTCAGTGGTTTCCTAACATTCCATCTTTTGAATGTCAACAATTTATTTGGCCAATCCCCTATTGCTGGATATTTAGTCTATTAACAAGTTTTCCACAATTATAAACAGTGCTGAGGTGAACAACCTTGCTATGATTTTTTTTCTCAGATGCCTAATTACTTCCTTAGGATTCTTCAACAACAACAACATAACTCAGTAAATTTAAAGATAAAATAGGCTTTATTCAGCAATTCATGAATCGGCAGCATGCCATCAAGCAGTAGAAAAGAGCTCTGCTGAACTGTAGAAAAGGAAAGCTTTTAAAGGTGTAAAGGGGGTGGAAAGAGGAAATTATTAGAAGGAATGCATTCTTTCAGACAAAGTTGCCCTTTGCTAAGGGAAACAGAAGGGGCCCCTCAGACAGCTTACTTCACTGGCACTGACCAGGTAATTCCAAGTTGCATGGTTAAAGGTGACATTCCTAGGACATGTTGAAACTGCAGGCAGGTGTTAGGTCTGAAAGTCTTGGTTTGCTGATGTGGTGTGTAGCACAAGCAACTCCATTTGGAGCCTGTTGTCTGCTTTCTTAACAGGATGAATTCCTAGAACAGGACTTGATGGTTCCAAGTTACCCTCTAAAAAGCCTGTAGTGGTTTATACTACAATGTGTATTGCTTTTATAATTTAAAACCTGAACCAGCGGTAGTCTGAGCAGAACATGACACGAATACATCTAAACCCATGTAACTTGAATGCGACTGTAGTATTCTCATCTTGTAAAATCAGCCACACCACTAGTGTCCAGCCTGTACTGGCACACCAGAAATGGCATGGAGGGAGAGCTGGGATAAAGCTTGAAGCAAGAAGCCCAGAATCAAGAAATAGACCTGCAAAGGAGAAGTTGATCCCATTTGTCCCCCTTGGTTGGGGCAACAGTGAGTTCTGGTTGACTTGGGCGTGGACAAAGGGCCCTTTTCCCATATATCCCAACTTTGATTACCTTCTGAACTTTTTCTAAATTTCCACCCTTTTCTTGAAGTTTTAGACATTCAGTTTGGCTTCCCCAAGGAGCATTTTAGGCAATGAAAATCATCAAGTGATAATATCTTCTTTTTATGGGACGTTGAGAAAGGCATTTCTTTTCAGATTTACTACCTGCTATTTCCCCAAGTCTCAGATTCATACTTTACACAAATTATCACCCTATTGTCAGGAGAACTTGAAGAAACCTCCTGCTGGTGAAACTATTTCATACTGGTTTCCTTCCCTGTCTTCTCGAAGACTCTAGGATTTGCTAGTTTTCTGTCCCTTTTCATGGCTGTCACAGCCTATTCTCCCTGTTGGCATTAATTTTCCTCAGTAGAATAAATCTTTTATAATTCTAATTATTGTTGTGATTATCTTACTTTGGGGGTTAAGAGGTGAAGGAGTTTAATTTCGTGCACTCTGTGCATAGGATCTTCTTGACAGATGTCCCCCCCCTCCACCTCCCGGGAAAAGACAGAAGTCAAGGCCATTCGGTTGTCCAAAATTCAGATAGAAGCTCCAAAGGTATCATAAGCTCAAAACAGTTTTTAGTGGTGTATATGATTCAGTAGAAGAATGTTTCAGTTCATTGAACATCCCCAGAAGTCAAATGATAGCTGGGGTTTGAGAAAGGGGCATAAAGAAGGTGTGGACTCTGGTCATGTCCTTGGGTGCTCTGGGTGGCATTAGATCCATCCTGTCAGGATGGGGACTTGAGATTCACTACTTCTCCTCTGGCTCTCATCAGCCTCTCCCATCAGGTCTGTTGTAAGCCTAGATCTGTGGGAGTGTTTTATTTATTCAGGGGCTCAGAATAGACAAGGGGGGCTGGGAGACTGGTGCCTTTTCTATCTTTTCCTTTTGTTCACACATGAAATAAATAGGCTTCTTTTCTATTTTTAATTGCCTCATATTACAGAGTGTTTGACTCAGATAAGCCATTTGAGTGGACCGAAGAGAATAGAAATAGGCTATAAATGATTGAAGTTAGCCCGATGAAGTCGTTCTCCAGCACCTTCAAAATTATTGCTCTATTTCCTCGCTGTTCTGAAGCATATACACAATGTCTGTCACTTTAAGGGATTTTAAACCACTAGTTAATAGAAAAAAAGAAGTTGGGGGATAAAACCAACAAGTGCATGCCAGGTATAAAGATTCAGCCAATTTTCTGAAGACATGTGTTATTCTTTGATTCATATAGAGATATAAATGGGGCTGTCTCTTGTTTTTCAGAACGCCTCCTCAGGCTCCCTCCTTGGAGGACTAAGAGAGAGATGCTCTCATGTCCCTTTATTACTAAGTCCTTGGATGGAGCTTCTCAGCTCTCCTGTACTAGGCCAGGAGTCCTTCCCTTTCCTCTCCAAGCTCTGGAGATCAATTTGGGCAAAGCATCAGGTATATACCATTCTCAAGTTAAAATGAGCAGTGGGGGTGGGTGTCTTTTTGCAGTATTTGGAAAACATTAAGTTAATGGATGGAATTTTCTCCACATTTAATTTCATTCTCTTAAGCTTTTGACAACAGCTACTGCACTTATCTAAACTAGAATCTAGTATTAGATGGTGCCTGATACTGCAAAAAACTTTATGTTGAGCTATTTTAAGTCTATTATGTCCATATTTTATGATTTTCCATAAAGAACACTGCAACTGATGATTGCATAACCATAAAGGGCAAGCTTGATTAACGCTGGAATAGATCATACATATGTTTCTTACCTCAAGTGGGGCATTTACATCTTGGAAAGATGGTGGGTCCATTTCAAGGTTTGTATTTCTAAACATCTATTTGTCTCTACACAAAGCATAAGAAACTTCAGTGGATGGATGAGCGATTCAACACCCTGGTGTCTCTGTTCCTTGACTTTCTCACATCCAGCCACACTTTCTTCTATTCTTCGTTGGCTCCCTCACTCCTATGACCATACTCTGCACCTTGCAATCAACAGAAACTACACAACTTCCCAGATCTCAATTTCAAACATACCATTTTCCAACCCATCTCCTCTTGCTCTACCTTTTTGCACAGGTATATCCTCTGTCACAAATATGTGACTTCATGGAGACCCTAAATCCCTTCACCCCTTGGTTTCCAATTTTCTATCAGCACCTACCTAGCTTTACTTCCTTCCATGTCCAGCCTAGCATCTATAGTCTGTCATCACACTTCCTTCACAAATACCTCCAGCTCCATCGCTCCTCTCTCCCTCCATTGAACTGGGCTTGCAAAACTCCTCTGTTGGACTTCTAAATACTGCTTTCCTTCTCTGTACCTGCACCGGAGCAATAGCTGGACACTAATGGAGAAAGTCACAAAACAGACTTCTTTAAATTCATGATGATAGATTTCAATAGGGCACTCATCACTGACTGGCAACCCTATGCTGTCCTTCTGGTGGACTTACTGTCCATTTCCCAAGATAATTTCATGCCTTCTTTCTTCAAACTCCACACTCCTTCTCTGCTGATGACCTCCATCTTTACTGAAGAAATAAAAACTATTAGATGCTAACTATCTATTGAACCTTTAAATCCACGTGCATCAGAAACAATTTCTTCCTTTCCTCCTACTCCAATGGAGAAAGTGTCTGTTCCCTATGAAAGGCCAGTTCTTCCTCAGATTCTCTAGTTTTGTCTTCTTTCAGTTTTTTAAAGATTGTATTTCTTTGACTACTCCCCTGTCTCTACTCCATCATTAATTTCTCCTGCTCTACTAAATCATTCACATCATGCAAACATGTTCTCACGTCTCCCAACTTACAGAAACCTCAAAAACAACAATAATCTTCCCTTGATCATACCAATCTATCTATTGGCTTTTGTTTGATTTTTGGGGGAAGTTGTTTAGTCTCACACCTCATATTTACTACTTAGCCCATTCCCATCTGCCTTTTGCTTCCACACTACTGAAACTACTCTTCTTAAGGGCACCAGTGGCTTTCAGGTGGCCAAATTGATCCTCACCGTCACCTCTCAGCAGAATTTGACACTGCAGATTATAACTCCTTCTTGAAACATGCAGCTCTGTGTGGATTCTGTGACTTCTTGGCTCCTAGTTTCCTTCCTACCCCACTGTCCAGTCTTAGATTTCTTTGCTGGATTGTCCCCTTTTGCTGGACTTGTAAATGCTGGAGTTCCTTGAGGCTGGATCACAAGCCCCCTCTTTTCCCTGTCTACATTCTCTTTCTAGATGTTCTCATTCCCATGGAGTTAAAATGCTGTGTATCTTCTGACAATTACCAAGTTTATGTCTCCAGCCTAGCCCTATCTTATGAACTCCAGCTTGTGTATCCAAATACCCACCTCATGTCTCCTCCTGAATGTCCCACTGACACCTCCTAGTTAACATGTCTAAAAGAGAACTCTTTGTGTCCACCTCTTCCCTCGCACCTTCCCTCAACCTGTCTACTCCATCTCAGTAAATGTCAGGGACACCCACCTAGTTACCTACAGTAGATTTCTAGAAATTGTTCTTGGTTCTTTGCTTTCTTGAATTCCCACCTACCCAATCCACTGTCACATTCTGTCAATATTGCTTCCAAGATATATTCTACATTCAATTACCTCTTTTTGTAAAGAGGTAATTCATTTCCCAATACAATTATTGAGTTACCCTTCTAACAAGGCTTCCTGTTTTAAATTTACCCTCTTTGTTTCCAAACAGCAATAAGGATGACCTTTATAAGGAATATATTAGGTCATGCCATCTACCTGTGTAAAACCCTTCAATGCACTGTGTTTAGTAAGTCCAAACTCTTCCTTGCCAAACACAGCCCTGTGCAATCTGCCCTCTCTCCCCCTTCAGTAGGTACCACACTCCTATTTTGTTCATTCCAGCGAGACTGGCTTCATTTCAACATGCCACAGTGTCTCCCTCCTCTGGTGGGGACAGCTGCCCCAGACTAGAGCCTGAAATGTTCTTCCATGGTCTCTTCACATAGTTGGTTTCTTTTCATCTTTCCAGTGAGACCTCTTCACAGAGGTCTTTTTTAACCCTTGTATTTAAAGAACATACCCACCTTTCTCTTTATTATCTACCTTAGTCCTTTATTTCTTTGTTTCACTGCACTTGAGCATAATGCAGAGGTGCTTTTTAGGTTTATTTTCTATAATCTTTATTAGAATTTAAATTCTGAGAACAGGGACTATGTGTTCCGTGTTTCTCATCATATCCCCTATGCCTGGTACAGTGCCTGGCCTTCAGAAACGTTTCTAGGTCAGATGGCTGAGTAAACGATGAATGTTAAATAAAGATACACACTACATCCAGGCCATTTGGTACATTTCATGGATCTCAGCTTTCCTTTCTATCTGAGTCTCTTCCTTTCTGGCATAATAGTTGGTGACTCTGAAACTCTCTAAAGTATTTCTCATGGAAGATTAGTGGGGGACCAAAAGTGAACAGTAGGGTTCTTATTTTTTAGAATTTGTCTTGGTGCCTCCAATCCAATAGTTACTAAAGAGTAGGGGACATGGTTTAATAGAGAAAGCAGGACAACGAAGGGAGGAGCTGTTGATTGAATCCCAGCCCAGCCACTCATGAGTTGTATCATCTTGGGTGAGACTGCCCTCTCTGACTCTCCCATTTTCTCATAGTAAAATGCAGGAGAATATCTTTTTTTTAAAAATTTTTTAAATGTTTTTTATTTATTTTTGAAGGAGAGACAGACAAAGCATGAGCAGGGGAGGAACAGAGAGAGAGGGAGATACAGAATTTGAAGCAGGCTCCAGGCTCTAAGCTGTCAGCACAGAGCCCGATACGGGGCTCAAACTCACAAACTGTGAGATCATGACCTGAGCCAAAGTCAGATGCTTAACTGACTGAACCACCCAGGCACCCTAAGAATATCTATTTTTTTAAAGTTTATTTAATTTGAGAGAGCATGCGTGAGCAGGTGGGGAGAGGCAGAAAAAGAGGGAGAGAAGCAATTCCAGGCAGGTTCCATGCTGACGGTGCAAGGCCTGATGCAAGGCTTGATCTCATGAACTGTGAGATCATGACAGCTGAAATCAAGAGTTGGACACTTAGCCAACTGAGCCACCCAGGTGCCCCCAGAGGAATATCTGTTTAATCTACTTCAAAGGGCTATGGTGGTAATTAAGTGGGATAACACAAGTGAAAGACCTTTGTAAATTGTAAAGCATTGGACAAATGATTTCCAGGAGTTTCATGGAGCTCTTGTCAGGAAGTACACAGTGACTCTCTAATCCCTCTGAGTACTCTACAGACTGCCTTTCCACAATGATCTCTCCTGGACTGGGGCTTCCATGAAGTCTTATGGTCCCTTACCGCCCCCACTTCCCAGTACCTACTTGCCCCCATTCTCATGGTGAACAAACTTGTCGGTTTGTTTCTTCTCCATAAGGCACAGTTCCTCTCCAGCAAATAGAACATGGGGCTCACTGGCCGTTGGGTCAGAACTGTTCTCCGGAACCAGTGGGTGATATTTTCTCTTTGGATCTGCCAAAGCTGGTAATTTGGAGCAGGCCCACACCTGCTGCTCAGCACACCCCTGCCACCCTCAGCCCTGCTGGAAGGGAGCTGGAGCCAGTCTTGTCCTCCGCAGTGTCTGCACAGCTGCTCCCTTTGGCTTGTGCTATGATCTTAGATCCCATGGGAAGAGAGCCTTAGCCCTTACAGAACACCTGCCCAATGCCCACAGCTCAGAAATGAGCTGGGCATGCTGCTTTAGTCTCCCTAACGTCCCCAGCTTGTGAGCATTTGGCCCCCCATTTGGCTTCTGGTGATCTTACCTGGCCATGTCCCCCGTCTTCCCAGGGCTTAGAGCTTGGCTTGCACCATACCTTTCTGCCTTCTGTGTCACCCACCCCTAGCTCTCTGTCCTCTTTCTAACCTTCTGTCACCCAGAGAGGCAATTTTAATGGATCTCCTTATTGGTGGAGAATCCACATCCTGTCTCGCAGACTATACTGCTGTAGGTGCTCAGTGCAAGTGTTGAGTGTCCAGGAGGCTGTGTCATCCAGGTGGGGCAGGAGCTCTCTGCTCCATACACTGTAATACATTCCTGCTGGAAAGTCCTTCTCCCACAATCCCTGTAGGGTCAATTTTACTTCCTTTACCCCAGCATTCCAGGTCCTTCACAGTGTGGCTCTAAATATTGTTTCTAGGCCTTTTGCCCACTACACTCTAAATCCCTGAGATTTGGCTTCTCTGTTCCCTAAATGTACTTCCTTTCCCTTCCTTACTCTCCCCATCCTTAGGCTTGCTCCAAGAAGCCTTCCTACCTTCATTTGGCCCATGCTACTCTGTCTCCTCTCTCCTGGCATTTATTGTCTGCATGGCACAGCTTTACCTATTCTTTGCCGTGTTGCATCATTATCCCTGTATTCCTTATTTTGGTTGTTTACTCCTCTACCCTGAGTACCTGAATTTGTCCCTAGGTTAGTTCCTTGAAGGGCAAATACTGCATGTTATAATATTACCTGCACAATTCCTGTCTCATAGAAGTGCTCAAAAACATGTATTGAGTAAATGAATAAGTGAATGGGTAGTAAAAGCATCTTTAGTGTGCTTTAGGATTTCCCCATTTCAGTTCTTTTTAATCCTCAGGAAATAGTACCCTGCAATTTTCTCATCCTGTGTTTTCTTTGGGACATTTCTTCCTTGCTCTACCTGGAGAGTCATTCATTCATTCAACAAATACATATTTGCTACTGTTTTTAGCACAGCACTTATTAGACTGACATTTAGACTCTAGTTTGATTTTCCCTTTTCATTAACTTTTATTGTCTTTAGTGGATTTTTAAAAATTTTTTAACTGAGGTATAATTGATGTATAACAGTTACAACTAATTTCAGGTGTACAACATAACGATTTGAAATTTGTATATATCCTAGTGTTTCTTGTGTTTAGTTTTTTCTTCCCTACTAGGTTTTAGGTTCCCTGTGGCTGGGATGGTATCTTTGCACAGCGGTTAAACATATTTTGGGATCCAGACAAACTTGAGGTCAAACTGCACCTCTGCTACTTACCAGTTACTTTTAGCTAGTTACTTAACCTCCATGGACCACTGTGTTTTCATCTATGAAACGGAGATAATAACAGACCTTATCGGTTAAGGTGGAAACATGAGAAAAGAAGCAATAGTGTATGTACGTACTATGTTTAGCAAAATGCCCAGCATATAATAAATGTTCAGTAAATTATAGTAAGAATTTTTTTAGTACTCTATTCTATGACAAACATGTTAAGAGACAAGTGCATAGTAGACACTTATCTAGTAATTGTAGCTCATCCACAGATGAATTCATAGCAAGAGATTAGAGGTGGAAAGGACAGACCCATGAACAGACTTGCCAAACCTTACACATAGTTGAGCTGGGATCAGTCCCCAGCTCTCCTAAATGCTGGTCTAGGGCTCTTTCCCTCTGCCCACAATGGTAAGTAGACCAAGGAGTTCCTCCTGGGAGAAGAAAGGGAGCAGGCTATTGTATGATCCCCAAGCAAAGCACATCAAAATAAAAGTGATACTACTTTATTAGCTGTTACTTGGCTGTTGGTATAGGTAAGAAAAGTGTGGAAGCTATAGGGAGATAGATATTTTTTCCTTAATAGAAGGAAAAATGTTTGAAAAGTAAAGCAACCTGAAGACCACATGGGTTGTTACCCCATAAAGTCTTTAGTTCCCCAGCATTGAAGGCAGCCAAGGAGGCCGAATGGCCACTTGCTAAGGAAGCTGTGGACAAAATCTGCCAGCCAGGCAGGTAGTTAGCCAAGTGGTTTCCTCTACCACCTCAGCCATGTTAGTACTGGACACATGGGATGGAGAGCAGTAGCTGTTCCAGAACCTGCCACTGTCTTCCACTCAACACCACACCCCCACACTGTGAAACCAGCCTTTCTCATGTTCAAAGGCCCTGGATGCAAGAGTCCAGGAAGATGGGAGGTACCATAAGATCTTCCAAGTTTTCAAAGATGCTCATGAACTGTGGCGTATGTCACTAATCCTGGCTGGGTCTGGAGGAGACACTGGCATCTGTGCAGACCTCTGGCGTACCTCTCTCTGCCAGGAAGACTCGACTCTCCCAGAATGCATTCTCTGTAACAATGTTATGCCCACATTGTGAGCCTCTAAGATACCAAATCATTAAAAGATACCCTTTGTCTTAGAAACTACCACAGGCTGGGGTCCCTGGACAGTGGAGAGCTGTCCCTTTCCTCACCGCAGAGTGCAGTCTATCCCTGTAAATGGCCTGAAAGCTCCTGGGTCCCTGATCTCTACTAGCAGCAGCCCCAGTCCCTCTGGACCCAGCTGCAGAGGTGCCCTGGGGTCAGAGCTCTGCTAGGGGTGAGGGGGCAGGGAGCTGTGGAGAGCATAGCTAATGGAGGTGGGGAGGGAGCGGGCAGCCACTCAGAGAGAGTTGGAGCCTGACAAATGGGGAGACTTTGTGTGAGATCAGCAAAAGAGGAGACACAGACACTTGACCTGGTTTGGAATTATTGCAAATCCATCAGGCTCTGTGCAAATTGAGACCATAATTCAGATTGTTCATATCGTCACCAGCATCCCCATTTCCATTAAGCCCTGCTGTCCATCTCCCCTGGGCCTGGCTCTGTCCAGCAGCTAATTGAAGGGGTCAAGCTAGCACTAAATTAACAAGCCGCTCTGGAGGGGTCAGCCCCCACCCCAGTCTTCCAACCTAGAGTCTGTGGTTAACCTTGGACAGATTCCTATCTCCTCCTCCGCCTCAGGTACAGCTTCAACTAGAAGGGTGTGGTAGAGGGGACGTTAGTCAGGGGACATACAAAGTGTCTTTGAACCCCAACTCTGCATCTCATTAGCTATAGGACCTCAGAAAATTTATATAAACTATTGAAACCTTGGGTTTCTCATTTGTGAAGACAGGCCTGCTCTATCTGCCTAGCAGTATATCTGGTGTTAAGCTAATGTTGACAACGTAGGCAAAGGTGCTCTGAGTTTTATAATACACTATGCAAATGTGGGTGGTTATGGGTGCTTTCCTGGGCGACTTCCAGAGGCTCTGTGCTGAGCACAGAAAATGTCCAGCATGCATCCAGACTGTATTTTCTCAGGGTTTGGGGCTCTGTCCTGACCCCTGTGGATCATGCCCCCTCAATTGGGGGGCTCAGGCAAAGTACATCAGGTGCCATTAGGGCTGACAGCAAAAGTTCCAAGGTGGGGGTCCCTACCCTCTCTCTGGGCCCCTGCTCAGAGGAAAGGGAAAGTGGACAGAACATTTATCATGCACCTATGTGGCAAGCCCTCCACTGGCTGTTCTCTGTGTACTTGTAAGCTATACTGGTCCTCACAAAACCCCTTTGAAGTGGATATCATTATCCTCACTTTATGAGGAATGAAGGAAGGCATAAAGGAATTAAGCATTTTGCCTGCAGCCACTCAGCCAGTGAGTGGGGGCCTGGATTTGATTGGCTCTGTTCCAAAGCCTTTCTTATTTGAGCCTGCCTACTGTCTTTGACCTTTCTGGGCTTTGTCCTGAGGAAGAGCCAGGGGCAAGGACCAAATGGTCATCCCTCAGTAAGTGAGGTTCCTTGTTGAGGGGGATGGGAGTAGGTGGGGGTCTGTAAGCAGCAGCCTAAGAATTTGCCCCTTTTCTGGAGAAGCAAGGCAGAAAGACATCTTTGGGATCACTCTGAGCCTCATGTCTGGAGACCTCTGCTCTCCGTGTTTGGGCAGAGCTCTGGGCTCAGTCCTGCCTTGGGTTATCTCCTAGCCCTGCTTCATTTCACCTGGGCATGTGTCCACCAACCCCCTCAACCCCACCATGCCTGGCTCTGTGCTTGCCATGCTGCCCCTGACCAGTCCCCCGGCCCTACTTCCCCTGCCATGTCCCCTCGTGCCCTCCCTCTCCCCACCTTGGCCTCAGCCCCGTGACCCTGCTGGGGCTGAGGCTTCTCCATCAGGCCTGCGGGTGCGTGCAGGTTGCTGAACTCCAGTCCTTGTTAGTCCTTGTTCCTACTGCCCACCCCCCCCCCAAATGCTGGGGCTCCTTTCCTGGGCCATGAAAATAATTTTCAATTCAATATTGCAAAGGCTTCTTTTCTAAATTAAATTGAATGGGAGAGCGGCCTAGAGGGACAAAAGATCTCTCCTTAACATTGAAATAGAAAATTAGCCAGGAGGGGTGAAATAATGTCAGAAGAGGTCCTCAGGGGGCTATTCTAATCCTGTTTGCCATGTGGAGCCATTTGAAATCTGACTGTGCCTGTCCACCTGCTCTGAGAACATGCAGATCTAAGGGAAAAATTAAGTTAGCTGCCACAGAGGCCTTGACTACCAAATCTCAGGAAACCTTAATTTTCCATGTTTTATTGAAGATATGTTTTCATATATACATGGTGGCCAGGGTCTGGGATCCACAAAAGGATATTATTTCAAGGGCGCCTTTTAACATGATCCCCCCCCCCCCCCGCCCCCATTGCTGAGGAGGGCCCCTGTGATTCCTCCTCCAGAAGGAAAGGCTCCAAGTCTGCACCTAACGGACTCTGTCCCTTCAGCTGGAAGGGGACTGTTAGTTAGCACCTTGACCTCCTGTGTTTTAATGCTGATTGGGTCACACAGTAGCTGTGGTCTTCCTATCAAAGCCACTTAATCTCTCCAAGCCTCAGGTCCTTCATCTGGAGATGAGAAGACCTACCTCATAGAGAACTTGTAATGATTATATTTGCATAATGCTTATAAGGCTTTTGTTCCAGGGTTAGCGAATATTAAACTTTCAATAACTGTCAGTGCTTTCTTTGTATCCATTTCTTTCTCTGTGAAATGAGCATGATTTTTCTGAGGGCAAGTGAGAAAATGTAGATTAGTGTGCTTTGGAGATGTTTTTTTGTTACTGACTTTATAGGGGGAACAGACAACCTTTTCCCCTCAGTGTGAGTCCATGAACCTTGCCCCCTAGTAGAGTAGCTGTCCCACCTCTGTGTCTGGCTCCGAGTTCCGGCCAGGTAGGTCCTGCCACAGTGCAGTCCCTCATAATTCCCTCCTGAATTGTCCATGAGACTGTCCCCTCAGTGGGCCTCTGACTCCTGAGATGGTATCTTATCGGATAAGTCAAACTGATGAGCCACATCTGAAAGTTATTTATTACCAAAGGTTTGAGATAGCTCTCCGTGCTCCTCTGCACCCTTGTGAGAGGAAAAGAATGAGGACAGATGGTGTTGGGGGAAGGCAGGTCTCCTTCTCTTTCTGTTTCCCAGGAGCCAGCCTGGCTTTGCTTTGGAGAACACTGCCTACTCACCATCACCTTTCCTTTGTGTTGTCAAAGTTTCCCTGCATCCTCCCTCCAAGCATCCATGATAACACCCTATTTTGCTGTCCTTCTTTTTTCACTTCATTTAGTTTGTTTGGTAGCTGTTTTGATTTTTACAGGTCCTACCCAAGTGCATGGTCTATAAAGAAAAGAGCTTAGGATTTAGCATCAGAAAACTCAGTCACAACACTTACTAGCTGGGAGATTTTGGGAAAACCACTGAACACCTTGGTGCCTCTGTTTTCCTCATTTGGTAAAATGGGAATAATAGTCAAATGAGGTTAATAGGTATAAAACTGCTTTGTAAACACTAAGTGCCATACAAAACTAGTTACAAGCCCACAACCTTGGGACCCCTCTTACTTCTTGGTCCAGGTCCTTGTCTTTGTAGCTACTCAGTAAAAGGAAGGAAGAGAAAAGCTGGTGCTTATTTAGAAAGCACTAAGTGCCGGGTACCTTTACAAATTGTATTCATTTAATAAGTTTTATTGTCTTCATTATGGAGATTATAAAACCTAAGCTTAGTTAAGTGTTATTTCTTCAACATCACACAACAAATCAGAATATTTGAACTGGGATCTGACCCTAGAAGAGGGGTTTTTCTCTTTATGGTAGGCTCAGTAATGGCTCCCAAATATGTCCTCATCACCAGAACCTATGAACATTACCTTGTGTGGCACAAAGGGACTTGGCAGATACGATTAAGTTAAAGATCTTAATGTGGGGAAATGATTCTGAATTATCTGGGTGGGACAGATGTAATCACAGGGTCGTTAGAGACAGAAGGTGATAGGAAGACAGTGGTACAGGGAGATTTGAAGATGCTACACCACCGGCTTTGAGGATGGAGGAAGCAGCTAGGAGCCAAGGAATGCAAGTTTGCAAAGCTAGGACGTGGATTCTCCCCTCAAGCCTCCAGGAGGAGCCAGCCCTGCTGACATCTTGACTGTAGGCCAGTGAAAGTGATTTTTGCCTTCTGATGTCCAGAATTAGAAGAAAATAAATTTGCATTGTTTTGAACTGCCAGGTTTGTTACAGCAGCAGTTATTAGGAAACTAATAAACCACTGTATGTCGTGCCACGTCTTCTGTTAGCCATTTTATATTCTCTTTGTCACCCTGTAGGTCCAAATTAAAGCCTCCCTTAAACTATTCCATGCCCTCAGGGGAGCAGGCAGTCTTTCCTGGTCAAAACATTGGCTGACAAATACTAAACTACACCTAGCAGGAGATGAGCCCCATGTAAGGCATTGTGAAAGGTGCCACAAAATGGCCCTCAGGGAATTTTTAGTTATTTAAGGTGCAACTCTAAAACTCAGTGGCTCAAAACCATTTGTGATGGTGGGAATCCAGTTGCAGTTTAGCAAGGAAGTGGTTCTGGCTCAGGGTATCTCACGCTGCAGTGAAGATGTCAGTTTGTCTACAGTTACCTGAAGGCTTAACTGGGGCCAGAGGATCCACTTTCAAGATGTAGAAAAAGTTCACAATTCAGCATCAGAAAACCCAGTTGTGGAATTTCTTTCTTTTTCTAGTCCATTGCCTATGGAGTTGCTGGCAGGCCTGAGTTTCTTGCTGGCTGTTGGTGTGAGGCCTCAGTTCCTCACCACCCGGGCCTCTCCCCAGGGTTGCTTGAGTGTCTTCATGACAAGACAGTTGGCTCCCCCCAGAATAATAAAGGAGAGAGGAAGAAATGAGTGAGAAGGAGGGCAAGAGAAAAAGATGAGAGTATGAATAAAAGTTGGTAAGAACATTTCACTTGGACTTAGGGGTAAAACAGAAAGGCATAGCCCCAGAGTGGTCAGCAGCACAGTAATATTTCTAGAATCTAATGGTTGCTAAGTAAATAGAAAGTGGATGAAAGATAAATTCCTGGATGTAATGAAGCAGTGCTTTCAAAGTCAGCAGAATCCATTGAGCTAAGTGAGGCAAGAGAGAGTGATGCTCTTCATTCATGGTTAGTACCCTGAGATTCTCACCCATTCTAGGGGAATAATTCATGTTACAGGTGGGCCGAATTCCAGAGCTAGACTGACTTGGGGAGGCTCTACTACAGCCTCTCCTTATAGAGATGAAGGAAACAGGACACAGCTGACCATGTACGCTGGTGCTGTGCTCCCTAGGCAGCAGAAGTCGGGGGGAGGAGCAGGTGAGTGTATTAAATTGCCAGGGCCACCATAATAAAATACTACGGACTGAGGGGCTTAAACAAGAGAAATTTCTCATTCTTCTGTAGGCTGTAAGTCCAAGATCAAGGTGCAGGCAGGATTGATTTTAGTTTCTGGTGAGATCCTCTCCTTCACTTGCACATGGCTGCCTTCTTTGTGTCTTTTCTGTGTCACATGTCCTTTTCTCTGTGTGTATGCATTCTTTGTGTCTTTTCTTCAAAGGATGTGAGTCCTACTTGATTAGGACCCACACTTACGACCTCACTTGATCTTAATTGCCTTCTTTAAGGCCCTGTCTCCATTATAGTCCTATTGTCTGAGGTACTAGGGTTTAGGACTTCAACATAAGAATTTTGGGGAGGCGCAGGTCAATCCATAACAGGGAGAGAAACAAGACAAGAGGAAAGTAGCCAACATGAGAATCTTAAAGAAGTGGTGTTGGAGGTGAGAACTCCTCAGTCCTTGGGTGGTACAGGACAAAGTTAAGGAGAGGAGCTATACTATATATGGAGAGACCCTTCCAAGTGGAAGTTTCCCAGTAGCAGAGCAGAGAAGCCAATGGATATATAGAATTGCCCTTAGCATGGGCTTTTCAGATTCTCACCTGTCCCCAGTGTCAGCATTCTCTTCTCTTATCCCCTAATTCATCCTCCCCTAATCTTGAGTCACTCCTCAGACAGTGGGTATCCCTTCACTTGATTGTTCATCTGGGAAATGGGGAGGATATAGTTGAAAAGCAATTAAGTTGGTTGTGTGACCCACCTAGTTTGAACTTCGTCTTCACTCCTTACTTGACCTCATGTGTATTCATGTTTAAAGATAAACATTTTAAAAACTGCATGTAGTACGTTTCATTGTAGAGGCTGGGTCATTCTCAGCTCAGACTTCTCTTTGTCTTTATTAAAGAATCTGTGGGAAATTTGAGGTGGAGGGATTGGCATCATTTCAAATTCTGGTATCTAAAGTGAGTAGCCCTGTAAACAGTTTGACTGACAGCATCGTGACTGAGAGCACGGCTTTGATGAAGTTTAATTCCTACTTCTGTATCTGTAAGGGGCATCTCTGAGTTTTGCATATCTAGTAAACTCCCCTTGAATCACTTTCTCTTTAGAAGACAATTTTGCATGGTTTTGAACACAAAGTCCAAGTCTTGATCTGCACTTGTTATCCTAATGGGCAGATCTGATTATAAACCACCTCCTCTAATCCTCTAAGCCTTAATTACTTTTAAGACTATAATTAACATTTAACTTTACTGCAATCTTTCCATTGTGTCTGCACCAAACTTTAGAAATGTGGCCGCATGATCATTTTCTTGACCTTAGACTGTAGAAATGTCTGCATTTTCTATTTTAGAGAATAAATGGAAATTCAGACCAAGAGGTGGGTGGAACCAGGAGTGAGGTCTACATGGCTGTGTTCAGGGTGGGATCTTGTGAGGAGACCTCGCCAAAGGGAATATGGGCTGCAGATATGCTGAGGGGGCATCCCCCTACCACCCACCCACACACCTGGGCTTGACCCTGTGTATGTGGAGTCATGAGCCACTGGCAAGGCTTCTGTTTAGAAGATCCTCTGGCAGGGTGACAGTGTGACATTGCCTTCATCCATGGCTTTGGGAATAAGGAGAGGTGAAAAAGAGCCTAGAGTCTTCTTCCTTCCCCCTCCACTCTCCCTCTCCCTGCTCTACTCTCATCTGCCTTTCCTCCCGCTCTCTCTTTTTAGGAGAGGAACTTGGTCTAGAGTACTTCCATCCTGTACGTTTCGTGATGCTACTTTAAAGTCATACTGGGTATCTCGTGGATGTCTCTTGTAGTGTTTCTGTCCTCCTTAGCTTAGAAATATGGAAGCAATCATCTATTAGGCATTCCAGAGTGTTGAGCTTTTCAAAAGCTTTTACTGGGTTTTGTAGCACATGTTGTCAGTGCTCCATCCAGGCCTCCTGACCCTCACCTGCATTCTGGCCAGACTTCTACTGCCAGCACTTATGATACTTGGCCTGCAGGCTTTCTCTGGCCACCAGAGACTACTCTGCCTGCCATCCCAGCTGTTTGGGAGTGAGCACAGGCACCACCTTCCTCACCCCTCACATGGGACCACTCTGAGACACATGCTCTACACTGATTCCAGAGGTTCCCAGCAGGACCGAGCCCTGAGTGCTGTAATTGTAGCCTATACATCACTTTACCCTTAGTTGCTTTCTTACCTCCCCTATTTCCCTTCTCTCCTTCCCTACCAATGTTTCTTAGGATCACTTCTAAAGAAAAGCCATTTCTCCATTCTCAACACTTTAGACACCAAATATGTGGGAGAGTTATTCCCCTATCAACCAGTTTTCCAACACTCTGGACCCCCAACTGGGTATCCTGTGATTGAATTCTATTCTGACACTAACTGGAGTGTCAGACTCTACAGGTTAAGAGCTTAGTCTCATGAAACTGCCCTCACTTCAGATGCTAGTTGCAAATAATGGTTCCCCAGGGTACCCACACTTGTGATGGGGCTATGAAGTTAGATGCCCCACCCCCAGTTTAATAACTTGCTGGAATGGCTCACAAAACTCATGGAAACGTTTATCCATTTAGTATAACGTGTACGAGGAAGGATAAAGGTGAACAGCCAGATGAAGATGTACACATGGCAAAGTCCAGAAGTGTTCCAAGCACAGGAGCTTCTTCCCCATGGAGTTGGATATGCCATCCTCCTGGCACATGAATGTATTCACCAGATTGGGAGCTCCCTGAACCCTATAGCTGAGGGATTTTTATGGAAACTTGATTATGTAGGCAAGATAGATTTTTAACTCAATCTCCAGCCCCTTTCCCCTCCCCAGAAAGGTGGAGCTGTAAGCTCTAAACTTGTAATCATGGCTTGGTCTTTGTGGAGACCAGCCCCTATCCTGAGGCTACCCAAGAGCCTACAAGAGTCACCTTATTAGAGCAAAAAGATGCTCCTATTATCCAGGAAATTCAAAGGGATTAAGGAGCTCTCTCTCAGATTCTCCTATTACCCCCATTACTCAGGAAATTACAAGGGCTTAGGAGCTCTTTGTCAAGAACTGAGGGCAGAGACGGTATATATATTTCTATTACATCACAGTCTCTCAAGTAAATGCTTGTTGGAGTAATATAAACCAGGATAGACTCCCATGACTGACTGCCAGACACTGTGGGAGGCACCTTTCCCACTACCTGTGTCCTGGGGTCAAGGTCATAGCCTCAAGGTCACCATGTAGTAGTTGTGTGTCCTTAGGCAAGTTATGTAACACTCTGTCTTTCCTCATTTATAAAATAAATTAACAGTCCCATCTTAGGGGGTTGTTGTGAGTATTATATGAAATATCCCGTGAAAAACACAGACGTCTGGCACATAGTAAGCTGCTAATATCATTACCATTATTGTTATCTCAACCAACAGCACTACCCTTCCCATAGCTCCAGTTCAGAAATCTCGAAGTTGCTCTTAATGCCTCTCTGTCCTCCTGAAAGCCTCCTAACTGTGTCTGGTCAATCCTGTCCTCTCTGTAGTTCTCAAGTTTGTCCAGTGCTTTGCATACTGGGCCACTACCTGAGCTCCCTGCTGGATTACTGTGACAGTCGCTTCCTTGGCCTCTTCACCTCTAGGAGTGTCCTCTAATTGTCTGTTTGCCACATTGCAGCCCAGGTGAGCTTTCTGAAGAGCAGATGTCTTTAAATACTCTGTGTGCCTATCTAATCCTGCTCAGAGTCTCCCTGTTTTCCTCCAGAGAAAATCCAAGTTCCTGCCCTGAGCACGAAGGACCCCACAAAACCCCTCCATGACCTGACCCCTGCCAGTCCCTCAGGCTGGCCTCTACTTGTTCCACCTTGGTTAATACATCTAGTTCCGTTAAACTGCTTCTGGTTTTCTGCACACGCCACATGGTTTCATACATTTGTGCCTTTTTTTCATGTTGGTTGTGCTTCCAGGAATACCTTTTCCATCTTTCTTCATCTGGATACAATTTATTTTATTTTCTGAACTCAGTTCAGAGGTCTCCTCCTCCAGGGAGCCTTCCTGGCTACCCAGGCTCAGCCTCGTGATCCTCCTCTCTGTTCCTGTGGTACCTTGTATGCTTCAAAATCACCACATTCTTCTCTACAGAAATATTAACTCTTAGTGTGTTTAGTTTGGTGGCAAACTCTGTTACGACAGAATCTGAATTGAATTCATCTTTCTGTCTCCAGAATCCAGCACGGTACTTGTCACACAGTCTGTGCTTAATATATTTGTGCTGAGGTGAACTGATACGCAAGGGAGACAGGGAAGCTTGCAGAGGAGGCAGTATATAGACAGGGATTTAAAAGTGGCTGTTGAAATAAACAGACCAAGCCTCCCTGTCCAGTGCACTGAGATCAAATACAAGTATTTATTCTCTCCTCTAGCTGCCCTGCCACCCCCCCCCCCCCAACCCCCACCAGGGTTCCAATTTGGCCCAAAGCAGTCTCTGGCTTAGTGTCCTTCTGTTGTTCTCTGTGCTGCAGAGATATTTACTGTCACTTGTTGTCAGGCCCAGAAATCTCTGCCTCTTGGAGGTCAATGACAGCTAAGGGACCTGCCGTAGACAAACAGACTGTCTGTGGGCTGGGGCTTGCAGGAGAGCATTTGGAGAGAAACATGAGAAACCCAGATCAGGCTTGTCTCTCTCCCTGCTGAGCTCAGTGTTGATTGTTCTAGCCTCAGTATTTGGAAATGTCAGGCTCAGGCCGACTTTTCACTCCTCTGGCTTCGCCACAGGGTTCAGAAAGGCGCTGTGCCCAGGGTTCGGAAAGGAGGAGGTTTGGGAAGAACCTCCCCTCTCTGGCTGTCTCTGCAGTTTGGGGATGCCACAAGTCATTTGTATTTCTGATTTCTGAATGTTTCCACAGGGGCCATTGGGAGGGGAAGTTCAGTATGTGATTGATGAGGCTGCTGGGGCAGAAGGAGGGTTGTGAGTGCCCTGCATGCCCTGGCAGCATCTGGGCTGGCTGGCTAGCCAGTCCACTAGAGGGAACAGGCTTGCCCTCTGTCAAGGGTAGCTGTGGCCTTTTGTTTTGGCATTTCCCCCATCTAGGGCCCTTTCTTGATTTGGGGCTTTAGATCAGAACCTTGAGTTTTGGTGCTATGGTCTCTTACTGATTTTTTCCCCCCAAGAATGTTGTATTGGGAGTCCATGTGTGTCAGGTAATGGAGAGATAAACAAAGTATGGTTCTTTCCCTCAGGAATTTATAGTTCAGTTGGAAAGAGAAATTAAAAAATCATGAGAGATCAGTGCCCTCACAGAGCCAGTTCAGGTTTGCTTGGGAGCATAGAGGAGAGAGTGATGGACTCTGCTTGTCAAGAGAGGTGGGTGACCTTGACCACATCCTCAGGTAGAAGCAGGAATTCACCAGGTGACCATACCCTGTCTGGTACTGAGCACCCAGCTCATTATTAATGCCCAGTAGGAAGCATTTCTACACTCCTACCACTTCTAAACCCAAGTAACACTCAGCAGTACTCATGGGGTGGGGACTTACCTATTATTTCTTCATCTGTAACTCACAGCATTCCTCACCGAATTCTTGCCTTTCTTTTTACTATGTCACCCTCACAGAATATTCCAGACCAGATCAGAGTTCAAGTTGGTCCTTAGCTTTAAACGTACCAGACTTATCCTCAGTAAAGACCGGGACATGAGCCAGAGCTACCAGGACCAATAGTCTCTGATACAAAAGCTATATTTACTCCTCTTGACCCCCAAAGGTCAAGAATGTCAGCAGGGCTGGATATAAAGGGAGCCTGACATCTTTAAACCCCTTGCAGCACAGTGGAGCTGCTCTGTATACGGTGAGATGCACACACTCAAAGAGTTGAAGCTGTGGCTGCACGGAGGCTCTGTCAGAAGGAGCTGGAGAAGCCAGCCAGGGCTGTAATTAACAGGACCTGTAATTGTGGCATAAATAAGCACCCAGGCGCTGACAACTATTGTTATTGAAATGTCATGTTTTGAATGCAGAAATACAGTTAAAATGTAGAGAAGCTGGGTGATATTAATGTATGCAAATATGCTTTAATTAAAGCTCAGCTTAAAGTAAAGGACTTGATTTAAATACTCTAGCAAATATTATAATGGCTCCCGTGACAGGTGACAAAAATGGTAAATGACACTGCAAACACTACCAGGAAATACACACTCCCAGACCTCCCTGTGTGTATGATGTTGACTGAAGAAAACCAGAAGTCCCCAGCATGGAGATTCTCCAAACTGGTCTCTGGGGCATCTAGGGTTTGAAGGAACCTGGTCACTGGGTATCAAGGCCTTCAGAAGGCAGGTCCTAGGGGGTAAGAATGAGGCATTGGCCATGTTTGCTGTCTCCCCCAGCAGATCTGTAGCCATCTGAAGGTAGCAGTCATGCTGACTCACCTCACTGATGAATCTCTATTCCTGGCCCCTGGCTCTGTGCCCTGCACATGGTAGCAGTCAGTATGTAGCTGTTGAGATGAAATTCTCTGTATTTTTACTCCTGGAAGATTGACAGCCACTGATGGATCTCAAGGCCCATGCTCTCTTTGGCACCCTAACAACTCTGGCTTCTTAAATGTACAGCCAGTCTCAATGTCCCTGTCTCTTCTCTGGCTGGAATCCCAGGAGTCTACATTCTCAGTAAGGAGAATGCATCAGTGCTCTGCCTTCCTATGGAGGATGTGGGCACATTAGGGGATGCTTCAATGATAGAAATTAGTAAAAGAAGATCTTGAGAGGCCTGGGCCCTTAGTATGATATTCAGTATTGTAAAATTAAAAGATAGTTACAGGAATGAAAATTACTACTTTTTGGTGAGCAGGAATTATTTCAATGAGGACAGAAGAGGTTAGTTCACATACATAAATGTTTAGAGTCCATAGAAGATTTAAAAATAGGGCCTCAATCTATAAAATTTACTAATTCATAGTGCCAAAGATATTGTAAGTATGCAGTGATACTATATGAAAAAATGTATAGCAATTTTGTGTCAGATTCAGAGGAGAATGAAAGAAACTGTCTTTTATTGGGCAAGCTACATCCTTAATCTTTTGTGGTCGTAGCTTTGTGTTGGTGCTGTTGTCAAAGAAAAGACAATATAGGGCTAAATGAATAGTGATCTTGAACCACTGTTAATGAATTTAGTTGTTGTTAGTGGTCACTTTTAATGGTCATTAGTAGACAGTTGATATTTTTTGTTGGGTACTTATTATTCACTAGGCATTTAACACCACCACCTCATTTTATCTGCATAGTAGCCTGTACGTGGTAGATATTATTCTCCTGTAAGTGATAAAGAAATTATGGATCATAAAATTGAGTGACTTTCCAAATTGTATAGTTAGTAAGTAGTAAAAATGGGTTAAAAAATCCAACTTGACAGTCTTTGCCTTTTAACTGGTATGTTTAGATTAGTTATACTTAATACAATTGTTGATATGATTGGATTTAGGTCTACTGTTTATTATAATTTTTTTTCTGTCCCTTCTATTTTTGGTTCCCTTGTTTGGGTCCCTGTTTAATTACTTATGGATTATTTGATTTTTTTCTTTTTTAGTATTCCATTTCAACTTATCAGCTTTTTGACTATTCTCTGTATATTATTTTTTAGTAGTTGCTCTAAGGATTACATTATATGTACTTAACTATTCACAATCTAGTTGATGTTAATATTTTACCACTTTAAATAAAATGGAGAAACACTAGAATCATATGGGTCTCTTTATCCGCCCTCAGACTATGATGACATAGTCTGTCATAGTTGTGTGTGTGTGTGTACATATATATATATATCATCTCTACATACATTGAAAACTCCAGCAAACAGTGTTATAAATTTTATTTTCAGCTGGCAAACCTCTTTTAAAGGCCTAAAGAGGGGAAAAAACAGTTTTTGGTATTTATCCAGATATTTACCATTTCAGTTGCTTTTCCTTGTTTTCTGAAGATCCAAGGTTTTCTCTGTTAACATTTCCTTTTAGAACTTCCTTAACATTTCTTTGATAGCAGGTCTGCTGGTTACGAATTTTCTCAGTTTTCTTCACCTGCAAATATTTTTATTTTATTTTCATTTATAAAGAATATTTTTTACTGGATATAGACTTGCTGAACTTGTTGCATCTGTAAATTTATGTCTTTCATCAAATTTGGAAAGTTTTTAGTCATATTTCTTTAAAGACTAGTCCTCTTCTCCTGGGACATAAATGACCTTTTCATGTCCTTCCATAAGTTCCCAAGGCTCTATTTGCTGGTTTGTTTTCATTTTTCTTTCTGTTTCTTAGATTGCAAAATTTCTATTGATTTACCTTCAAGTTCTATTGAGGCCTTCCAGTAAATGTTTTTTAAAATTTCAGATGTATTATTTTTGAGACATAAAATTTCCAGTTGGTCCTTTTTTTTTTTTTTTAATTTTTAAATAATTTCATTTTCTCTGCTGAGAACTTTCTTTCCACTCTTTTTGGTGTGTTTACCTTTATCTCTGCCTCATGCAAGAGTTATAATAGCTGCTTTAAAGTCTTTAAAGTATCTGATAATTGCAACATCTGGATCAGCTCTGGGTCAGCATCTGATAATTATCTTTTCCCTTGAAGTTTGGTCCCATTTTCCTGCTTCTTTGTCTATCAAGTGATTTTAGATTGTGTCCTTGGTTGTATAAATGCTACATTGTGTCCAGCCTGGATCCTTTTAAAATCCTCTAGAGACTGTTGATTTATTTTTTAATTTTGTTTTCATCTGATTTAGTCAGGATCAGACTATAAATTTTGTCTTCCTTTCCATGGTTGGTAGTTCATGGCTCATTTCCCAGAGCCCTTGCTATACTGCCCCATGCATGCACAGCTTAGGGGTGACCCTGGGACAAGTATAGGTTGACACACAGAACTAAGATTTTCTTCTCCGGCTCTCTCTTGCTTGTTATTTCCCTTACCCTCTCCACCTCCAAGACCCCCTTTTTCCCAATTCCAATGGCCAGAAGAATTGTTTCAATCAGAGTTTTAGCTGTAAGTGCCAGCACTGGGGTGCAGTTCTATATGTGGGGCCATTCCCAGGAGGGCAATGCTGTGTGAAAAAGGGGAAAGAAAATTCCTAGAATTCATCCCATATTGTTTGCATTTCCAGGTGTTAATTCCTCTTCATAGTCTGCTTACTTTTGTTTCCTTTCCCAGGCCTCAGAGAGTTGCTTTTTATATTCTGTCCAGAGCTGTTAGCTGTAATTAGTGAGAGAGAAAGAGAGGGAGGAGGGGGAGGCTTTACTGGACTTGGAATGTCCTTACAGTAGAGGAAGGATTTTAATGCAGAAGTGGCCACAGAGCTTCCATTTTTCCATGTACTATACCATCTCTGATTCTTATGCTTGTATAAATATATGACAATCAAATTGGTCAGAAAGTTATTCACCTTTGCACACCATGTTTCTGATTTAGGTAAGGAAGCAGAACCAAGCAAAGGCCAACAGCTAGTTTATCTTTACAATAGAGACAAATTAACTACATGATTTGCTCACTTACCCAACAATTGGCTTCTTCTATTGATGACAATCCCTTCTCCTCCCCCACCCCTCACTCACCCTTCCCCTCACCAAAGGTGCACAAAATTGTTCTGAAAATCACTGATGTGCTTATGTTTTATGGCTATGGCCGGAGGCTGGAAGAACCTGAGGAGAAAAAAAAAAAGAAAAAAGAGGGAGTGGAGTTAACTGCAGAACCAAGTGCAAACAAAACTTTGTTTTTACATTTCATTCTGTGAGAGAAGCACAAGAAATGCAAACAAGTGAAATAAATCCCCCCCTCAGGGGAAATGGATTTAATTCTAGAACAATCCTGCCAAAAAAAAAAAATCTGAAAAATAATTAATACCAGCACACTGAGCTTCAAACACACACACACACACACACACACACACACACACACACACACACACAGTAAGGGGTCAAGGAAGATAGATGACAGAGCAAGGAGGAGGAGAAGAGGGTCCTGCATATTTATGATTCATAGTTTCAGGGGCAGTGCTCCATTTTGTGTGAATGTGTGTTGGGGGGGTCAGGTTTTTCCTCTTAAAATTCTACACAGAATAGCTCTGAGCTGCACATATTTTACTGTTTCAATTAGCAAAGATTACTATTTGTTTTTCTTTCTTTCTCAGCACTGAGGCAGTAATTATGCCTGCGATGAGAGAGTTTTTGTAGGCCGCTTTCTCATTTTGTGGGCACTCCCTGAATAAAATACAATAATAAACCATAATGAAATAAAGTTGGTTCATTGGAGAAGACTGGCCTCTCCTAACAGACAGACCATTAAAGGTGGATTGGGGAAGAAGATCAGCAAGCAGCCATCATAAATGTATCATCAGGCAAATTAGCAAAGCATTTACTACTCAGTGGTGGGAGAAAGTCCTTTCCAATAACTTTCTCTAATGCTACCATAATTGGGGAAATATCTGATCCGCACAGCTGTGCGGCTCATTATCCGAATGGGCATTCAGCTCTGCTGTCTGGGACTGGGTGCTTTCTGTAGACAAGATTTCCAAAGAGTTCAGAGGCCCTGATTAGGTGTGAGCATCCCATGGCTCTCTGGGAACTACTGGAATTTATAGTAGAAACTTGGAAAGGGTTGTGGTTAAGAGTATGTCCCCCAGGGCTATGTTTGTAGAGCTTTCAGAAGCCAGCTTACTTGGTTTTGAGATCTGGATAACATGGGGGAACATTACCACCACTCCAGCTTATCCTTTGGGAGTGAGGTTTGGGGCACGATTTTTTTTTAACCTGTAGATGATGATAATCATCATCTCCCTTTACAGTTTGTAAAATGTTTCCACAGGCGTCAATTCATTTGATCTTCACAACAACTTTGGGATAGATGATTATTATACTCATTTTATAGCCTGACAAACTGAAGTTCCCAGAGGAATAAGAAACTCAGCCAAGATCAAACAGTGACTTAAATGGAAGAGTCTGGGATTTTAACTCTGCTTTTCCTATAATTGAAAACACACCTCTTAGCAGTGTCTCATCCATTGCTCAGCCTGTCTTGCAGAATGAAGACTTGTGTAGGTCACGTGCCCTCCACAGACTGCAGGCTCCAGCTAGTCAGGGACTGAATCAAGCACATCTTCCTTCTGGCACCACACCCCAGCACCTGCCCTGGTCCTTGTGTTCCAAGTAGGGCATCCTTCATGAATCTGGGTTGATTGAAGACTGGTATGTAGGATGGAAGTCGGGGGCCTCCAGCATTTAGTATAGTTGCCAGTATATATATATACATGGTAGGTGCTCTATGTTTGAGGAATGAATGAACAAACGTTAAGAAGCAGCCATGTGGGGCAAGTATGAAGTGTGGGCAGAGATAGTGGGGGGAGTCAGAATAAAGGTCATCACTAGCAAGGGGTCATGCAACATGGACAGCAAGAACCTTTGAGAGGAAGGCATAGAGGCATTGGAAGAGTCATGCTTTAGCCTCTCCAAACAGCTAAACAGGGAAAATTGGGCAGTGACTAATTCCTTTGGTCAAAAGAAGGTTGTCTGGGGACAGTCTCTCCATGGCCTGGCATGACCACCTGGAGCTCCGTGTGTTTTGAACCTAGAGGTCTTTGAGGTGATCTCAGATCAACTACCTCTTAAGTCCCCTTCCTCTGTCTCCTCTATCTTGATATCCTGAGTGCTCACATTGTCTGTTGGTATAGTGACAGATTGAAAAACAAAGACCCTGAGAAATATGGGCCAGAGAGACTCCAGTAGGAGGCACCAGGGATTCACTTCATCCTTTCCCTTTTCTGTGGGGAGAAGTCAAAGGCATGTTCCCCCCAATACTTCAGGCTTCTTCATTTATGTAGGGGAAGCCTTAAATCTCCAAGCTACCCTGAGCTTTGGTAATTCTACTGGGAGTGTGATATTCAGAGGCCCAGAAATCCTTTCTACAGGCGCTTATTGTAGAGTTCTCATTAAAAAAAAAAAGAAAATTGAGGAACTTCTTAGCCATGTATTATCAAACTAATGAACAGTACCAGCTTCATCAGGCTTCTTGTTGAAATACTTGGGACTTCAGCCTGTGTAGGTCCATGATCCACAGCAGTCAATCCAACCATGACCCCTTGTTCCTCTGTCTCCCCCCACCCCCCACCCCCAACTGTCCTTCATTTATTGTCTCATGCCTGCTGTCCAAACTCTGTTCTATATTATACTCTTGATCTCTTGCCTACTCTTTTCATTGTTGTCTCTGAAACTGTTGTTCAGCTCCCTACATTTCCGGACTCCTCCCTGTAAATTCAAGTCTTAATAAAAACTTGGATTTTCCCTAAGGATGCTGCTTCCTTTCTGCCGATGGGCCCAGAGGAGGTATTGGTGCTCTCTCAGCTTCATTGTGGCCATTTACACACTCTTACCTCAAGGCAAAGTCTCTGTCCCCTGTGGTTTGAGTTTGTAGGATGAAGTCACCTTCTATTCCTCCCAGTTGTTTTCACTACAAAGTGCCCCATCACATGCTGTATTGTCTATATTTTCTGACATTCTGTATTCTTAAGACTCTGGCATTTGGGAACTTGATTGTGGGAAGATTATCCATCCAATTATTCTAATTTCACAAATGAGGAGACTTAGGAGATAATGTAGCTTGTCCTTAACTGATGGTAGGTAGCAGAAGTAGGATTTAGGTACAGGTCTGTTTAACCATAGCACGTATGCTACATTACATGCAATTATGGGTAATGAGAAACATTGTTGGTTCTTGAGTGGGTCCATCAGGATAGGCGATATTGTGCTGCTCAAATAAAGTATCCCCAATTACCAGGGCCTCAAAAAACAAATGTTACTTTCTTGCTCCATGTCCATGGTTGGTTAACAGGGGTGTCTGCTCATCCTGGTCACTCAGGGACCCAGGCTAGTCTCAAATGGTGGCAGTCACTGTGCCATAGAGAAAGAGACCTGGAACATTTCACATTAGCAGTGAAATGCTCAAGCCCAAAAGCAACATCCATCACTTCTCCCAATTTTCTGAATAGAACTAATCACCTACTTACTATTATATGCCCATAAAAGGAGAATCAGAAATATTGATAAACAGCCTTAGTGACAGTCACACGGGAGTAAGATGGAAGTGTTAATCTCAGAAAGCAAGCCCGGAAGTGATATGCATGGCTAATGTGTGGAGACAGGAGGCAGCACACTGGGTAGGTGGTCCTTGGTATCGCCAAAGGAGAGGCAGTGAGGTCTTGCACTGGTTGGTGTCAATAGTGAGAATGGAGAGGAGAGTCACTCAGCCAGAGCTGACACAAGGCTTAATATGAGCTGGTGTTGGATTGGAGGAGGCCAGAGATTCGAACATGACTTTGAGGCAAGACCAACAGGCAAAATAATCAAGAGGCTACACTTCAGGCTCTACTCACTACCTCCTCCTTCTTTTTCACCTCCTGAATTAGGCCCTCCTCACCTGTATGCTTTCCTCTTGAGCATCATTCTGGAAAGAATCTCTGCTCTATAATGTCATGGCAGAGGCTCCTGTCCTCAAAATTTATTAGCTGAGAACTATTATTAAGACTTAAAGTGCTATTCTAGGGATGTTTGCATTTTAATAACTTTGAAGCCTTTGAAAACTAAGTTAATAAATCTCCAAGAATAGGGCTTTAGGCCACAGGTGAAGAAACAGTTATTTAATGAGAAGTAGCTATGGACCTATTGGTATTTTCTGGACTGGGACTGTGGCAGTGAACAACAAAGTCCTTGCCCTCATGGAGCTAATGTTTCCTGGTTGGGGGAGACAGAAAATATACAAATAGATGACTCCAAAAAATTTGTGCTATGGGAAAAATAAAGCAGGATAGAGGGTTAGGAAGTGCTGATGCATATGAGAGTGTGTGGGGGAAGGGGCAGGGGTTTACATGAAGTGTTGGTGTGTGTCATTTTACAGTGATCCTGCCATTGCCAAAAGTATTAAATTCCCTTTTGGGAATTCCTTTCAAAGCCCAATCTTGCATGGATGAAAGTGTAGAGATTTTCCTGTATTTCTCTCTGGTGTTTCTAGAAGCAAATCACATAAGTCACCTGACTGATCAAGTTGGAGAATTCCAGTCCAGGCTCAGGAGCCGCTCGGGAGGTGCCCACAGGGCCACTGGCCAGGAACACACTGAGGTTATGGAGTCACATTCTGCTCAGATGCCCACACCATTTGCCTGTCTTCCCCCTGTGTAACTTCTGCCCATGAGGACACAGCATGCCGCTCAGTCTGATGGGACAGTTTTAAAACAAGGGCCTCACATCATCTCTCAACAGTCTGGACAGGCTCTCAGAGTGACTCGCTTAGAGAAATAAAAGATGACAACTGAACTGTCAGCATCCCATGGCCCAACATTTGCAGAAGTCCTGGCCTCAGGACCTGCCGACTGGTTTCCACTTCAGCCTCAAATGGGAGCCAGATAAATAAGCCAAAGCTCACATTTATTGGTATCTCAGAGAAGGCCATTTCCCCATAGAGCCAATGGTCTTATCACAGGCCTCTGAATCCCTATATTTTATTTGTAAAAAGCAGCATCACCATCTGAACTAGGTCATGCGTCTTCCCTGAATGCTGAACAAAGGCAGTGAGGCGCTTTCCCTCTCTGCCTCTGCTTATCATTCTCCTGGGTTAGTGGCAAGCTCCACTGCTCAAACAGTTAATACTTTCCTGACACAGCAATGACTCTGTTTGGAATTCCAAATGTAAAGGCTGTCGGGCTCCACGTTTCAGAGGGAGACTTGGGAGATCAGCCGGGTCATTCATCTGCCAGGTTCTGTGCTTGCAATAACAGAGTAGGGAGGAAGGGAGAAGGCAGAAGAAGAGAAACTTTCTGGGACAAAATCCACCAAGGAAGAAAGCCAAACGCAGCATGGTCTCTTGGCAAGAACAGTGAATGAGACTCAGGAGTCCTGACTTCTCCCCAGCCCTGCTGTGAACAAGCTGGGTAACTTTCGGCTGGTCACCACTGCTGTTTCTGTTGCTTCATTTCATTATCCTTAGCTGTTTAGTCATGGTCTTATGTGTAGGTTAGATGTGAGTTTCAGATGTGATAATGTAAAAGTTCTTCTAGCAGATTAGAAGGGGAAGTGTGTTACTGATAAAAGGCATCATCATTACTGTTTTTGTGGAGTCTTACCATTTGAGCATTAGGGGCCTGCGTTTCTAAGGTTTAAATCTGAGGAAAGTCTGTGGATTAGATGAGTAAATTCTTTGCAGATAGAGACTATGATTTACATAGAATCACAGAATAATAGGAGTGAAGAGACTTTGGAGGTCATCCCATCCCACCTCCCACCCAAGCGCAAAATCGCTCCTACAGAACCCTCTGGGCTCCCACAGCAGCTGATAACTTCATGCACAGAGTAGTTTAATTTGTTGAGCACCTTAGATTCAGAGGCTATCTTTTTTTTCTTTTTTTCCCCTTTTTGAAAATGTTTGTTTATTTTTGAGAGAGAGAGCGTGATCAGGGGAGAGGCAGGGGGGAGGGGGGGGGGCGGGGACAGAGGATCCGAAGCAGGCTCTGCGCTGACAGCAGTGAGCCCAACACAGGGCTTGAACTCACGAACTATGAGATCATGACCTAAGCCTAGGTCAGCCACTCAACCGATTGAGCCACCCAGGTACACCCCCACCGACTGCCCTTTTTCCTTTTTAATCCAAAGTTCCCTAGAACAAGATGGGAGCACATAGTAGGCACTCAAGAAATATTCTCTTAAATAAATGCCTATATGAACAGCCATGGCAGATGTTTCTCTAGGCTCTGCTTTAAAAGTCCCAGCAATGAGATGCTCCTTGCTTGATGAGGCAGCTCACTATATTCTTGGCAGCAGTAGTTGTCGGAACATTCTTCCATACCCAGAATCCAACTCTCTAATTCCTCCCCTTGTGGGGCTGCCTCTTGGGGCTCTGTGGGATAAGGCAGCTTCCTTTCACTGAGGAAGGCTCTTAAATCATCTTTACCTCCTTGGCCCCTCAGTCTGTTCTGCTTCCTGACCCTCTCTTCATTTTGGCCTCTTTGAACAGATGGTGATTTGTAAATGCCTTTCTTTAGAATGTGACACGTGGAATAATCCAAATACAATCTCTCTGGACATGAGTCAGAGGCACAATGGATACTACAGTTTATTCTTACTAGGTCCTATCTACCTTTGCAGACTTTATGTCTGTTAGCCCATTCCATTTCGTTAAATTTACCCAACAGCCCTGCGAGATGAGGATCACCATCCCTAGTTTATTTATGAAGAAACTAAGGTTCACTGACTTGATTGACCTTGCCCATGGTCTCCCTCCTGGAAAGTTGCAGAGTTGGGACTTATCTTCAGATGTGCCAGCCAGTCTGCTTTCTCATCCCTCCATCAATCAATTACTTATTAAGTATCTACTATATGCCAGACTCTGCATTTGGCCCTGGTGTGAAATGACGTCAACGCTGATTCCCTTAAAACAGCAAACTGCCTCCTGTAGCCCAGCAATACACTTGTTGCCTGGGGGAAGCCAGTGTTAACACAGAACTTTGCAACTACCATCATTTTAGCACTTTTAGCATTGTAGTGTGTGTTTGTGCGTTTCCACTGTTTCTGTGTTTACCTTGCTCTTCATCCCACCCCTAGCACTAGAAGAGCTATTCAGTATAGTGCATACATATGACAGGTGCTAAATAAATATTCATTGAATGCATGAAATGCTTATTGGCTAAATCAAAAGTTAGGCCCTTTGTGCCTAAAGGTAGAGCTTCAGGAAGGAAAATCAGACAGAAATGGGAGGAGGATGCCTTTCTAGGTGGCCAGAAAATTAAATTATCCTTGGTCATTCCTGGGGTTGATAGAAGTGCCTGAATCAACTTTATGTACAGTGGGACTATGACTTTCTCTGATCTGGAATGTAATTGCTACGAAAGTGGACTTTCAAATTTTATCACATCCCTGGGCGGTTCTATCACCCTTCTGATTCGCACTGAGCTTGAGGCCCCTCTGAAATCCCAAGGTGTTTTCTACCTTAAACTGTTATCAAGGCAGATGACTGTAACAACCTGAGATGCTTCAGGGCATAAATTCAGGTTTTGTGATTAGCCGTGTTAAATGCACTCTGTTACTTTAGCCTGTTACTCTGAGCGTGGGTTTGCATTTGTTTTAGTTCATGGTCCCAGCATTGTGTCACCCACAAACTTGATTAGCATGCTTTCTCATTTTTTTTTATTCAAGTAATTGATAAAACTGTCAGGGGAGAGCCAAGGCCAGAGTCCTGAGGCACCTTGCCAGAGGTAGGCCTTCAGGGTGACCTTAATCAACATTTTCTAGGTAGCAATCTAAATAACTAAGATTTGACTTAACTGTATTAATAGATTTCTAGCTTGAGTATAAGAGCATTGTAGGAGTCATTGTCAAATTTTTTTTTTTTAATATTTATTGACAGAGAGTGTGTGTGTACAGGTGTAGGGGAGGGGCAGAAAGAGAGGGGGAGAGAGAGAATACCAAGCAGGCTCCTTGCCTTCATCATAGAGCCTGACACGGGGCTCAGTCTCACAAACCTGTGAGATCGTTACCTGAGCCGAAATCAAGAGTCAGAGGCTTAACTGAGCCAGTCAGGCACCCCTCTTTGTCAAATTTCTTACTGAAATCTACAGACTTCCCAAAAGGAAACAAGTTAAATATGGCTTGGGCACTTTGAATGGACCTATGAAAGATGGGATCACTACTTTGTAAGGATCCAGAAATCCTCTCCTTAGCAATCAGTCTGGACTTGGGAATTCAACCTTGAGCTTTCATCTGGAGTTCCCTTTTACCCTTTTTGTGGAAGTCCAGAATACTATTCCCCTGTTTCAGTTCTTGGCCTGTGGACAACCTGATGAAACTGTGGACCCTACATACAACATTCTGCTTATACTTTCAGGAACCCCAGACCCCAAACCCTTCATTAATCTCTTCAAAGAGAATGATTCCTAAATTGGAAAAGATAAACACTTTCGATGAAAATCGGAAGCCTCAAGCAGCACCTCATTGCTTGAGAACTTAAAACTGTAACCTAAGTATTGTCATTGGGATACTTCTAGAGACCCAGAGTATGAATCAAAATACCAGCTCTGAGCACTAGTCCTACTTATTCCTTGATCTGCTTGCCCCAAAAGTAAATACAAGCAAGCAATAACAACAACATAACAGTCTCATTGTACAATCACCTCTTTTTTTTGTGAAAGCCTTACTTTTGGGGTTCAGATGAGGCTCCTTTTGTACTGAATCACAATGAGGCAATGCCATAAAGTGGATTATTATGCAGAGGTATTCAGTCTTCACCACCACCTCAGTGATGATGGAATATTTTCCTACTCCATAGATTTTGGACTTGTCTGGGTGCTTGCTTTGGCCTCACAGTAGGTAGAGAATACCTTCTGGCCCTTTAACCTGGGGCTTGGCCATGTGTCTGCTTTGGCCAATGGAATATTAGTAGATATGACAAAACAGAGATTTGCATCATTGGGCTTGGGCTTTTCCCTCTGCCAAGGCCATGGAGAGGAACATGACTGTGGTGGCTGTTGGGTCCACAAAAGTGAGAGACATACAAAGCATTGTCTCCAGCTGACTCATAGACCTGTAGCCAAGCTCAATTTAGTCCACCAGATGAGTGAGAAAGAAATCTTTTGCGTGAGAGAGAAACCTTAGGTATAGTGCTTTTAGTGGTGTTATGCAGAATTAATGTAGCAACACAGGGCTATTCATCATACATTCTGCCCCAGTGCTGGGCACTTAGTAGATGCTGGATGAAAACCTGTTGAAGGGAACTGAATTGGGCCATCTCTGTGGCAGCTTCAGAGCAAGGCTGTCAGTGAAGGGCCCCAACTGTAACATAATCTTCCAAGCACATGTCCATAGTTCTGAATCTCAGTTCTTCTGAGGTGGTTAAATATTTACATATACACATGCCCACACACATCTATTAACTGTCCATCAGGATCTAGCCTACAGCTTCCTATGCCTGGAAGGGTTGAGCTATTTTGAAACCAAACCAATTAACAGCAGCAAGGCCCAGAGGCTGAGGGAAGACCCAGCAACCACAGATCCTTAAAATGTACAATCCTGGGACCCACTGACACATGTGGGCAAGATCTGAGCTCATGATTTGGAAAAAGCAGTTCATGGGTCTCATGTGGAAGTGTGTATCTGGCATGATCTTATGTGAGAAGGCGTTTGGGTCTTACTGATAGAGATTGTAGTTGGAGCATAGGGATGGGGCGGGGCCTGGGATCGCCCCCTGTGTGCTGGCCACTGTCCTGTTATCAGTCCACTAGTATATAATAACAACAGAACCTGGTAATATACTAACACCTAACATGTATCAAGCACTTGTATGCCAAGCCCATGTGTACATCATCCCATTCCATCCTCATAACTGAATGAAAAGGTTATTGAACCCTCTGAAATAGGCCCAGTAATTGCCTCTATTTTATGGGTGAGAAAACTGAGGCCAAAGTGGCACTACCCAAGGTAACACTGCCATGTTTGTGAAGGAGCCAGGGTTGGAATCTAAGACCAGGTGGACAAGGATGAATAATGCACGATTCTTTGCATGGAAATGGAAATCACATTTTATTCGGTAGATTAACTCCTAAATTAAAACAGAAGGTTTTTTGTTTTTTTTTTTTTTTTTTTTTACTTACCAATATTAGTATGGGGGTAGGGCATGGAAGGAGGTAGTAAAGCCGGGGAACAATACGTCCTAGCAGCTGAAGCTTGGCTGGGCTGTGATGGAGGAGAGTTTGCAGGTTTGGGGTAGGAAGTGGGTCAGCTGGGGTCATCAGATGGGTGTGTGAGGAGGGGACATCATGAGGCAAGGGTTTCTGCTGCAGGAGGCTGGGCCAGGAACAGGGGCACGGCTGTGCCGTTAGTGGAGCACATCATTTGCGGGGAGAACACAGTGTGTCAGGCAGAGTGGTGAGACGTGTGCCACAGAGTCAGACACACAGCTGCGTCTTCCCCGTGTGGTTCTCTGTGCAGTCCACAAAAGAGCCGCACGATGCTGAGTGTGACTGATTATTTATGAGAAACAGTGAAGGAGCTGAGGTCATACCCAAGAGTGGTACCCACAGAATCAGAGCAGGGCTGCTGGGGGTTCATCAGTGTCTCTGGGCTCTGCAGGAAAGGCGCCCCTGGGCGGACTCAACCAGGGCAGGGCTTAGGCAGCTGCTGGCTGAGCCTTTGTAGAAAGAAAAAGGCTCCCTTCATGCTGGCAGATTTAGCCACAGGCCAGGGATCACGGCTTGGCAAATGGAGTGAGGGCTGGACTTCTGCCCCCACTCGCCCCCTCTGCTGGTTGTCTTCAGGCAGGTACAAACCACACTGAGGTCTGCAGGGGCCCAGATACTTGTCTGGCGCAGGAGTGAGACAGCAGGCATCTGAGTTACAAGGTGGTGGTGCTGCTGTGTTGTGTGGACTGTGTAGAGGTGTGGACAGGGAGTGGTCTGGCCTTGCCAGAGGACACCCAGGTTGGAAAGATCTTACATTTAAGCTGAACCCTAGGGCATGAGCAGAATCTCACCAGACAGATCATGGAGCACAGGACCTTCCTGCTCCTGGGAAAGGCACAGAAGTCCGAATTTTGGACACTTTCAGTGGCTTATAGCGCTGTGAACTGCACACGTAAGCTCCCCACACAACTTATCCATGAGAGGCCCCCCTCAACCCTCCTAAATAAGCCAAGACCATGAGGGAAGCCTCTGTGCTTGTCAGGTGCTGCGGCTTCAGAGCAAGTCCTCTAGTTCTCCTTTCCAAATAGCCTGAAGCCTCTGCACAGAAGATGCCACTGAAACAATAGGTGACAAAATTACAGGACATCTGTGCTGTGTGTGAAAGGGTTGGGTAGGAGGGGCTGCAGCCTGCACATGTGGCTGGGGAGGAACTCTGACGGATGGAAGGGAGTCATAAAGAGAAGGATTCGAGGTTCGTGTTACAGGATTACTGCTACAGGATTAATCATGTCAGCATTAGCTATCAAATCATCCATCTGATGAGCTGCCCTTTCTCCCAGCAAAGCACTCATAGAGCAGGACACGGGACAGATGAACTAGATGGTAGGGAGAGGGGTTTAGAGAGCCACCTCTTCTTCAGTAGCAGGACTAGGGTGGGGTGGCAGAGGGAAGTCCGGAATTGTCATGGGGCAGGAGCCAGATAGCAAAGGGGCACAGGAAGGGAAGAGAAACTTAATCCGTGCATTCTCTTCTTCAAATACGGTATGGTAAAGAGCTCTAATGTGCTGGCTGTGGTGCCAGGCATCAGAGCGCACATGCAACCAGTTGTTTTCCTCCTCTGCCTGCTTCAGGGTCTTTTTTGGATCTGGGCCTGGGGGTCCACACCCATCGCCTTGCCTGTCTTAACTGCATCAGGATTCATGGTTTCAGAATTCAGATCTTGACGTGCTAGAAAGTCTCCTAACACTGGCGGTTTGGAAGAGGAGAGTTTCTGCAGGAAGCCTGACCATCAATGGGCAAGGAGAAACGGGCCAGGCTGAAGGGAGTGGTGTCTAGTCAACCAGGCAGAACAATGGAAGTTGGTGATTGATAGCTGTGCATTAGCTCTGAATTCTTGGGGAAAACGCAGCCTACAGGGGAGCTATAATAGCATATATCATCTCTTTCCTGGGAAGGAGAAACAGTTGCACCTTCCTACCTATTAATCAAATCTTCCATTAATCAGAATAACTCACCATAATTGTGATTACAGTTGGGAATCAATTAATGTTCACCTTAAAGTGTAGAGAGGAAAGCAATTAACGTAATAGAGTTAGAGCATCAAAATGACACAAATGTTATTGACAATTACGAATCACATCTTGCAGTTTTCTGGTTCTCTGCTCTTTCATGGAGAGGTTTATGGTGGAGGAGGGGGAGCAATCTTTGATCTTCCAGGTAAAAAGGTGAGTTCCAGCTCTCCTCCTCACCATCCACTGAAAGCAATATGCCAGTGTGTCCCAGGCCATCTTCTTTGTCCACAGTCTTGATCTAGTTCCAGCAACTTGGGTCCAGGGACTAGAAGGAATAGGTCTGAAGAAAGGCCAGAGTTTTCCTGTTGGGTAGAGGGACTGATTTATCTCTTATCCTTGCCTTTTTTTTTTTTTTTTTTTCTCAAAAGCAAAGTCTGATTTTTCAGACATGGATGTTTGGCTGTTTGTTTAATGGGTATCCTCTGGAAGACATTTATAATATTAAATAGACTGAACCTAACCTAAACAGAAAAATGACATTTAAAATTCATATTGAGCTTTTTAAGGAAGCACATTTCACATCTGTTTCTGCCTTTTTTTTGTTTGTTTCCTCTCAACAATCCTGAGTGTGAGATGGGAAAAGGCGGTCATTATTTTTATTTTTTAGATGTGGAAAGCCAAGTCTAAGTGAGTGAATGACTTCCCAAGGTCACACAGTGTGTTAGAAGCAGGCTGGAACCCTGCAGTCTTCACATTAGGGCTGTTCTACAAAAATAGTCTGATCACACCCACCCTATGGTTGCTCAAGTTCATATTCTGGCCCAAATAGCCTCTTGTTCTAGATGAACACTCCTTGGGAGACTTTCCAGGTGATAGTAAAAAGATCCCTAGTTCAGTCTGCCCCAGACCTTGAGTACATTCGAGGTGAAATTCGAGGAAACTGTGCAAAGTAAAATTTAGACTTGAAGAACTCAAATTCATATGGGAAAGAACTGAGGTCTAATCAAACCCACCCCTTCATTTTCCAGATGAGGAAACTTAAGCCTTGGGTTGGGGGGTGGTGTGGAGAGTGATTTGGGTTCCTTCTCATCTTTGGACAGAAACCTCATAGCCTC
This sequence comes from Panthera onca, assembly GCF_046562875.1. Classification (NCBI taxonomy): domain Eukaryota; kingdom Metazoa; phylum Chordata; class Mammalia; order Carnivora; family Felidae; genus Panthera; species Panthera onca. Next base: position 104,534,902 of record NC_138348.1, on the reverse strand, counting down.
ACAGGGCAGGGGAGGAGGGTTAGGCTGTAACCTAGGAGAATATGAACCTACAATAACTGAAAAAGAAATCTTTGCAGATCTCATCCAAATGCTTTGTGCAGTTTGCTATGCATCCTTATGTGGTTGTTGAGGCAGACAGAGATGCAAATGTTTTGAGTCATACCAGGTTTCTTGTCCATTTTGAAGACAAACTCATGCACATTTGATGTTTCCTTATGTAGTTCATCTGATTCCTTTCTTAAGCTCCCTGAAAATTCCAGGTCATTGGTTCCCTGATCTGCTCTGTCCCTGAACATCTAGGTGTCTGTCCTGAGAACAACCACTCCAGGTAAACAGAAGGAAGTTCTGGGAGCCAGGCCTTGCCCCCTTTTCCTTATTTCCTCACTTAGGGTGTACCCATCACCTGGTGGCTGAGCCCAGGGGGCTACCTGAACAGGAGAGCCCATTCCTACCAGAGAGTAGCTGTAGGGACCCAGATTTCTATTTCTGACAAAGGAATTCCTCCCATCACCCTTGCCATGCTCATGGTCCAGTCTGGCCACTGCAGCTGCGTGGAGGGCTCAGAATAGAGTAGTGAGATGGTTACCCACAGCCTTAGCAATGATCTTTGTAAGGCTGTGAAGGGCAATTTTGATTCTATTGCCAAATGAAACTCTAGAACATTGATGACCCATAGGCACTAAATTTTTTTAACTTTTTCTTTTCTCTTTTAACCTGTGTCAAAGAGGAGAAACTGTATATGGGGATCTCCCAGAGTGACTGACCCATAATCCTACCTACAGGCCACCCTAAGATCTGCTGCTCTAATTAAGCATAGCTTCTCTCAAGATCAATGCCCAACACATCCATTAGGAGCTGGATCAAAGGCCTCCAAATCCACTAGATGGCAGTAGTCAGTTAATCATGTAGAGAGAGCTAGCCTAGAGAAGCAAGATCCCCACAGAGCAGCCAAGCTCTAGGATTTATAATCAAGTCCAGAATATCTAAATATAAGGCACCCTCTCCCCGCCTCTATTCCCTGAAGATTACTCTCACTCTTTTTAATTATTATTTAAAATAACAGCTACTCCGGTAGTCCAGAGTAGCTATTTATGATACATGCAGGACTATGGCAGAATAGAGGCCACTCCCCAAAGCTATAGCTGGGAGAAGCAGTTTTTAAATTGCCCCTTGCTGAGTCCAGATGAACTGGATTCAGCTGTTGGCTCCTACTGCAAGGAAAAGATTTCCCCTTTGCTCCTTTCAAGCCACAGCTCTCCAGGCATTGAGGCCTTCCATCAGGGACCTCTGCCAGACCATGAACCCCAAACCACAGCTTACCACACAACTGTGCTGAGCTCTGAACCAAGCCCTAATATTAATTTATGGAACCACAAAGCGATTACAAAGTTGTGTTCTATTTTTCCTCTGAAAACCCCCTGTTGAAGAACGAGTTTGAACTGGAACCAAGCCTACATATTTCCTAGAACTACTGAACGGGGACTTCAGAATGTTCTCTGAACCTGAGCTGAACTAAACCTATATTTCATAGACCTGGTCCCCAGGTTGAGAGAGTTCTTTAAAAGAACCTTTATTTTAGCTGAAGCTGCCTTCAGCCGTGTTCTGGCTCCCCATTTTGGAAAGCCTAACATCAGGATTTCCTGGTCAGTACCCCCAAGGCAGTCTTTCATATGGAGATACACCCCAATTTCTGCAGCAAACTCCTTATTAGGCCATTTTCTAGTTGGTCACTTCTGTAGCAGCCGGAGTCTGGTGGTTGGGTAGGAGATTTATATAGGACACTTGGCTAAAATATAAACAGTGGTTTAGAGCAAGAGAATCTGCCTTGTGTCAACAGTAATACGAGTCTGGGGGCCTCCAGCAAGCTGCACTGGATGTTTACCCACTGAATCAAGTCACTACATCATCTGGCCCTGTCTGGCCAGAGGGGCCCTGGCTGGAGAGCGGTAGGATCTCCGCCAGCTCTAACAGTATGTTTCCTCAACCTGGGGGAGGTCTCTTGGCTGCCTTCCTCCTCCTCCTGTGCCTCACCTGGGTAGAAGGGTGCTAAGCAGGGGCCTCAGCATCAGACTTAATAAGTATTTATTTCCAATTTTTGGTGAGCCAATCGCTTTTTCTGTGGCCACTTCATTTAACAGCTCTCGGATGTCTTCAGGGGTAGAGCCAGGTTTTGTGAGATCTGAAGTACAATCTAGGGGGAGGGGGCCTTAATAAAAGAATACAAATATAAAATTAGGTATAAAAGTGAATATTAATTTATTAACAGAATGAATCATCCACACACAAAATGACTATAGATTTGGAAATCTAGGTCTCTTTATTCTGAGATCTCTTTAGGCAATTTATCAGAAATGCTGAGGTATGAATGCCTCCCTTGGCCAACCGGGCTTCTCCCTTCCCCCAGAAACACGCTGCACTCAGATTGGGAGGAGACATAAAGGGCAGGGGGCCAGGCGCTTAGCTTTACCAGCTCCCAGGTGGGGCTGCTCTGCAAGTATGTGAGGATCCCTACTTTAATGGCTCTAACCGCGAGTTACATGACTTGTGCCAGGGTGTAGCTCTAATAAGGTGTGAGGCTGAAATCTGCAGTCCCAGCTTCTGACTCCAAACCTGATGTGTTTTTCATCACTCTTTGCTGCTTCCCTCCAAGGCTGCCAGACTGTTTTCGGACTCTGGTGGTATAGCTAGAAACCTTCTCAAGGGCTGCTTTTGGTCTGAGCCACAAATCCCACAATCCTCTTCCATGTCCTAAGGAGAGGAAGAGGTGATGGCCAAAAAGTAGGCCATTTCAACTCACTGCAACTCCTTTCCATAGGACACTAGGCAGCTGTTGACTCCTGCTATCTTGAGGACTGCCCATCTTCATCTTCTGGGAGGGGAGGGGCCTGTGTGTGTGTGGGGCCCTGTGGGGGAGCTGTGTGAGGAGGGGGCTGTGGGGGGATGCTGTGTAGGAGGAGCCCTGTGAGGGAGGGGTCTGTGTGAACGAGGGGCCTGTGTGTGTGTGTGTGTGTGTGTGTGTGTGCGCGCGCACGCATGTGGAGGGGGGCTCTGCAGGAGGAACTGTGTGAAGGAGGCGGGCTTGTATGGGGGGGGGGTCCATATAGGAGGAGCTGTCCAAGGGACAGCCTGTGTGTGAGGGAGGGGCTCTGTGAGGGAGGAGGGCTGTGTGTTAGGGGACTGTGTAGGAGGAGTTGTCTGAGGGAGGGGCCTGCGTGAGGGAGGGTCCTGGGGGGACGGTGTGAGGAGGGGACTGTGGTGTGGGCTGTGTAGGAGGAGCCCTCTGAGGAAGGGGCCATCAGGGATGGAGGGGATGTCTGAGGGCAGGGTTGTTGAGGGAGTGGCTCTCTGGCCCTGGCCTTTCTGGACAGATTCACAGCAATAAATGTGTCTTTGTTATGGCTTGTATCCAGGCTGTCTTTCTGGGCCTTTCTCTTCTGTCTCACCTCTGAGTGCCCTTTCTCTGTACCCTGCCTGCTTACTCCCTCCTCTCTCTCCCCATAAAATCTTCCTTTCTGTGCAAGGATCTATTGTTAGTCATTTGTGTCTTTGGGTGAATTTAAGTCATTTGGTTTCTTCCTCCAGGATGAGTTGTAACTCTCTATTAAGGAACAAAAGCTCTAACCCTTCAAAGGAATGGGAAGCAGGGAGGGGAGGGGAGGGATGTAATTGGAGTTGGTGGTGAGGATGGAGAGATTTCCCACATTTTTGAAATGATACCACAGCAGTGGCTGTTACACTGGGTTCTGTTTGTTTGTTTGTTTTGCTTTTGGAGGGAAAGGAAGACAAATTTAAAAGTGGTTGACTGTCTACTGTGTGCCAAGCCCTGTGCTTGGTGCTTTCAGAAATGTTACCTTAGTCCTCACGGTAACCGTGGAGGGCAGGTGTTTTGATAGCCTTTTAAAGGATAACAAAGCTGAGGTTAGCCACAGGTACAGTCACAAAGGCAGAAGGAACTGTTTTTTGGTGAGTATCTACTTTGTGTCTCTGCATTCTCATAAATGTCTCTTACTCTGAGAGTACTGCCCACTATATAGCATTAGCTGTATAGAAAACTGAGTCTCAGGGTGGTAAAGTGACTTTCCCAAGATCCCTGTTACATGGGAAATTACTTTGAAGCACTGGTGGTCTCTGAGTACTCAATCGGAAAGTTACTTGAGAGATCTCAGAACAGAAAGCCTCACAGACCCAAGTAAGGTCTCAAAACACAGCTTACTAAATCTGTTTAAAATGCAAATCAAGAAGCAAGTGGAGAGGGACAGGATGGGTTAATTCACCTAGGTTGGGGCACCTAGGTAGAAGGACTGTTCTCCCTATTTCCTGGGTTAGGAAATGCCCTCTGCTGCATCAGCCTTCCCTTCTGATGGCATGGTTATGAGCATTGGAATTGAGATTTGAGTAAGAAGGCCCCACAGAAGGTCCCTTGGGCCAAAGCTTGCGTGTGCGCTCTGATGAGAGGAATACAGGGGCAAGAACAAGTGTGCCTGCCCACAGCTATTGCTTGCCAGTTAGCCTTCCGAACAGCCAAGAATGTTATTTGCATTTCTTGCACAGAGCACATGGGGCCAAAATGAGACCATACAGATGTCAGCCAATGGGTTGCTGACTTAAGGGTGACAAAACTGGCAGCCCAGAGGGGGCACGATCATGACTTATTCTTTCTGTCACTTGCTGTCTATAAGTAACATCCTTGTTTGTTTCATCCTACATTCCACTTACTCTGTACATCTTGAGCATATCTTACAGGTTACTACTTCATTATCTATAATTAGTATATCTTACGAATTCTGCGTATGTCTCATAAGCTCACAAGCTACTTGCTTGCTTTCTATCTATGCTAGCTTTAGTTAACTATTGCGGTGCAGCAAATTACCCTAAAATTTAGAAGCTTGAAACAATAATACAACTTTTTTTTTTAATCCTTCACAGTTTTTGTGGGTTAGGATTTTGGGAGCAGCTTAGCTGGATGGTTCTGGCTCAAGGTGTTTCATGAGGTTACAGTCAAAATACTAGCTAGGTACTACCGACCTGTTGTCCATATGGGACTCTTTACTTTTGGTCTGGGCAAAAAATTTACACTGACTACGGGGAACTCTGACTCTGGGTTTGACATTTCTTTCTGACTTGTTTGTTTGTTAACATAGCTCACTCTGCCTTAGAGATACGGAATTTCACATCTTGGCACCTCATAGTGCCCCTTTTCCACCTTCAGTGACCAGAGCGTTCATTCACCTGATGCTTCTGCCCAATCTTGAGTACAAAAGAAAGACATTAGGTAGACTTTTTGTCTAGCTTACTACCTTCAAGCAGTCAGCATCATTGAACTGTAGGCTGGCCTTTCAAGAGCCAACTGCCACTCTCCCAGTTCCCTGTCTTTCTCTCTCTGTATGTCCTATCTTGTCCTTGCAGGAGAAGTCCTGAATGAGCACCTCCTTAATGGCTTAGTTTCTTCAGCCATTCATAGGAGCCATTAATATTTTTGGGTCAAAGAGCAAAAGATTAAACTTGTGTTTTTGTGATCTGCTCCTTCACATGCGTCGGTATCTGTAGCTGTGAAATACCAATTGTCTGTTGGTAGGAATCCTGAGCTTCTAAATGATAGAAATGCAACACATGTTTCCTGCCATGGAACATGGATTGAGCTAAAGAGTTTTTCTTCCTTTTGAGGGATGTCTTTCCATTTTCTACTCTATTGAGAGTTCTGTTTCTTGCTTTCAACATGAAATTTGTATATTTTTTTCCAATTTTTTTCCTTTTTTTTTTTTTTTTTTTTTACATTTTCTACTATTTCCAAGAGTTCAGTGAAAGGAAAGATCTTATCCTGTGCTCAATCTGCCACCATTCATTGACAGGAAGCCTGATTCCCTTTTTCAAACTTAATTCTCTTCTCTTTATTGTGTAGATCAACTTAACTACCCATCCCCTGCTCAGCTCTGAACCCCTGTTTATATATGCAAAGACTCACTGATGTGCTCTACTAAACAATATATTATGTATTCTTAGTCTCCTCTTTGGCGGCTTGGAATAATTGGCAGAAGCTTTGAAATTTTTTCTGTCTTTGCCTTCATCCTCCTCCATTAATCTCAGCCAAGAGAAGGGAGCTATATAGAGATTTATATCTTCTCTGACATGAACTGTGTCGTCTTCTGTAAAAGACAGATGTGATTGTTTTAAGTAATAATTTTTCTCTATTACAATTAGAAGTAACATTTATGGAGTACTTAGGTAGCAAGAATTGTATTAAGTAAATCACCAATTAATTCACTTAATTGTTACAATATCCTTTATGCAGGTGTTTCATCTACATGTACTGGTGAGAAAACCAGGACTAAGGTTTAATAGTTGTATATAGCATATGGTTTCATGGCTACTGAAGGTCAGAAATGGGATTCACACTCATGCCTGTATGGCTTTAAAGTAAACTTTTTAAAATAAAGACCCTGGTAGTAAAGATTTTCGGTTTTGCAGGCCATTTGTGGTCTCTCTCTCTCTCTCTCTCTCTCTCTCTCACACACACACACACACACACACACACACACACACACACACACACACACACACGATGCTTCCTTAAAAATGTAAAAACCATCCTTAACTGGTGGGCTGTCAATAAAAGGGCATGGGCACATTGGAACTGCAGGCCTTAGATTGCCAATCCCAGCTTTAGAGCATCTGTCTCCAACCACCATAGCTGGGAGTGGGTGGACATATGGGGCACATTTCCATCTTGCTTGTGCCTGCACAAGCACCATGAATGCCAGGCATACTGCAGCAAGCACGATTTAGAGGAAGGCAAAGCCTGTACTCTTCAAATAGCTAGAATGTTCCAGCTGGGTTTTTGCCCCTACTTTCTGAAATGGGAAATAGGACATCAGACATTAGGATTGAGTTTTTTATTTTTTAATCTCTTTGTCCCATTGGTCACACTGAGCATTTAGGGCTCCAAGTGAAGAGGCAATGAATTCTATGGCACTTTTCTCTTCCAGAATTTTAGGCAGTGGCTTTGCTGTTCTTTTGTTCTGAGAGACATTTATTGTAAGGCTGTTTGGGGAGAAGAAAGAGGTAGAAAGGGCAATAATTAGTCCTGATTGCCCTCCATAAATTGATAACTATTTAACATTTATTAGGGAACATCAGGGAGACATTTGGTAGGCAGGGAATAGTTCAGAGCTTAGAGATGGTGAATGCCTGATGTAAGAGAGATCAGTGATGGGATGACTTCCTTAGACCTTAAAGGTTTGGTGTAGGATATGAAAAACAGGCAAGAACCTTGGCTGGTTCTGAGAGGGTCAGCCTGGGTGACTGAAGGGTGATGATGCCACTAAGGAAATAGGAAACACAACAGGAGAATTGGGTTTGGAAGGGGGAGTGTCCAACTCTGAACTGGGTGAGTTTAAGTTTGAGATTACTAGAATTTTCACATGGAGATGTCAGGCCAACAATTTGAAACACTCGTTCAGAACTAATGAAACTGCCATTCTGAAGAGTTTTGAATTTAGCCCCAGGATAACTTAGACCTATTGGAAAAATTTGTGCAGAAGTATATTTACAAAATACTTTACAAAGGCTCTGTTTAGAAAAATTATTTTGGGAGGGAGCAGAAGTCTTGTGAGGTAACATATCTAGTGATCCTGGCTGTAATTTGATGAGGGTGGGGGCAGTAAGATGAGAAAGTGACAGACACAAAAGGTACTGTGCAAAAAAATTACAAATTTTTCCTTGTAAAATAGCATTTCCAAAATATCTTATTTTGGAAAATTCTAATCACTTATTGGAAAAAGTAGTACAATAAATATCCATGTTCTCTTCATAGATTCTCCAGTTACTATTAATAGTTATTATTGCCATATTATTAACAATAATAATTACTGCCATCTTTGCTTTCTTTTTTCAGAAAAAGGACATTGTTCTGTATAACCACATTATAATGATTATATGCAGGACATTTAACAAAGATACCATACTATTATTATCTAGTATGTAACCTATGTTCAAATTTCCATGATTGTTCTAACAGTGTTCTTTATAGCTATTTATTTTTCAGTATGCAGTCAGTAGTCCAGCATTGCATTTAGTTTACTACGTCTTTTTAATCTTTTTTAATTTAGAACATTTTCGCTTCCTCTTGTGCTCTTTTATGATGTTGACCTTTTGAATAATTTGGACTTCTGGCTTTGAAGAATGTCCGATGATTTGGATTTGTCTGAATGCTTCCTCATGATTAGATTTAGGATAGCAGTTTTGGGCTGACATAGTACATAGGTCGTCTGCATCCTGATCAGAGCATGTCAGAAGATGCATGAAGTCAGTTTGTCCCATTATCACCATTAGGGGTGATCTCTTGGTTAAGTTGGTGTCTGCCAGATTTCTTCATTGCAAAGGCACCTTTCCCCTTATCTGTGGGGTGATACTTTGAGACTATTTGATTATTCTGATCTCTAAAATCATTCACTTTATATTTTAGCATCCATTGATTATCTTTGCATGAAGCAATTATTACGTTGGTGGTTGCAATTCTACATTTGCTAGCTGGCATCCTTTTGTATAAAAGAGCTTTCCTTCCCCAAACTTCTGTTTTCAATATCATTTTGGACACAGATATTTTTAAGAAATTTTAAGCTCAATATGTTATAATCTATTATTATAATTAATTTTAAAAATTGGTGTATAATTTGCATACAGTGCAATGTACAGATCTTAAATATACAGTTAGATGAATTTTGACAAGCATATACACTCCTATAACTCATTCCTGTATTAGGATAAAGAACATTTCGATCACCACAGAAAGTTTTCCCTTTCTAGTTAATGTCTCTTTCTAGTTAATTCCTCTAATCATTCTACACAATCACTTTTCCTTATTCTTTTTAATACTCAAATTACTCCAAATTTGGCTTATTAGAACCTCTTTAAACTGGTTCTTTTTATTATATTCCCATCAGTGTTGGTTGAGTACATCCTTGTGCCAGATCCTTTCTGGCACAATAAGATGCCGCAGACCTTTTTGTGTCAAATGGTATTTAGAAACCAAGATTTGGTGGCTGCATGCATTAGTTTCCTAAGGCTGCTATAGCAAAGTGCCACAAGTTGGGTGGCCTAAAACAACGGAAGTTTATTGTCTCATTGTTCTGGAGGCTAGAAGTCTGAGATCAGTGTAGGCAGAGGCTCTAAGGAGGAATCCTTCCCTGCCTCTTCCTAGCTCCTGCTAGTTGGCAGCAATCATTTGGGTATTCCTTGGCTTGTTGTAGCCACCTCACTTCAATATGTGCCTCTGCCACTGTTAAAAACTGAGAACAAACTGAGGGTTGATGGGGGGTGGGAGGGAGGGGAGGGTGGGTGATGGGTATTGAGGAGGGCACCTTTTGGGAAGAGCACTGGGTGTTGTATGGAAACCAATTTGACAATAAATTTCATATATTAAAAAAAAACCATAAAAGAAAAAATAAATAAATAAAATCTTAAAGAAAATTTTTATTCTTTACAGGACTAGAGAGAAATGAATGACCAAAAAAGTACAAAACCTCTATTATTTCTTTTGTCAGAAATTATTAACCTAATAAAATATAAAATGTTCAAAAATAAAATATGTGCCTCTGCCTTCACCTGATAGTTTTTCCTCCGTGTATTTTCACGTGGCTATCTTCTCAAAAGGACACCAGTCATTGGATTTAGGACTCATGCTAATCCAGTGTGATCTCATCTAACTTGATTATTTCTGCAAAGGCCCCATTTCCAAATTAGTTCACATGCACAAGTATTAAGGTTAGGACTTTAACATGGCTTTGTCGGGGACACAATTCAACTGACAATACTGCAACTAAAATGTCCTTGTTTTTCTGGGCCATTTCGGTGAGCAGATGTAGGATAAAAAAAATGCATATCTTACACAAAATCACAAATTTATATTGGTATACTGAATTCCAATTCCATTGAACTCTGGCAGGTAGGATTTGCCTCCTCCAATACAAACAAAATTGTATCAGAATTCAACATAACACCACCAAAACCAACAAATTAAAGTTCAAGATTTTTTGCAGATCCTTTTATCCTTAGAATGTATTCCACAGCCAAAGTACTGTGTTCAAAAGTTAGTTGAATTACTTCTTTTTTTTTTTTCTACATGGTTGTATTGTCACTTTGATATACAATTAGGGCTCTTTGTTGTTGTTTTTGTTGTTTTTTGGTATTCAGTGGTAGATACCTTGTTGACTTAGCTTATGTTTTGAATATGTAAATTGTTGGTTTGGTGATTTAACATATTTTTTTAAAAATGTAAAATGTGGGGTGCCTGGGTGGCTCAGTCGGTTGAGTATCCGACTTCGGCTCAGGTCATGATCTCACAGTTTGTGGGTTCAAGCCCCGCATCAGGCTCTGTGCTGACTGCTTGCTCAAGAGCCTGGAGCCTGCTTCAGATTCTGTCTCCTTCTCTCTCTGCCCCTCCTCCGCTCACGCTTTGTCTCACTCTGTTTCTCAAAAATAAATAAAATGTAAAAAAAAAAAATTAAAAAAAATAAAAATGTAAAATGTATTCACAGAATTCTCTCTCCCTTTCCTAATACTTTTTACTTTATGCCAACTCACCCCATGAAGTGTAACCAATTTCATTATTTTCTGGCTCATCTTCCTTTGTTTGGTATAAATAAACAAATACACACACACACACACACACACACACACACACATTTTTTCTTACCTTGCCTTATTTCTTACACAAAAGCCAGTGTATTATAAAAGTGTTGTGCATCTTGCTATTTTATTGAGTTTCCAGTACATCAGTCATTCAATATCTGTTCATGGACATCCTCCTCCCTCTTATCACTGTATAGACCTCCATCATGTGGTTGTATTATCAATTATTTTTTTTAAATTTTTTTTTTTAAAGTTTATTTATTTTTGAGACAGAGAGAGACAGAGCATGAACAGGGGAGGGACAGAGAGAGAGGGAGATACAGAATCTGAAACAGGCTCCAGGCTCTGAGCGGTCGGCACAGAGCCCGATGCGGGGCTCGAACTCACAGACTGTGAGATCATGACCTGAGCCGAAGTCGACGCTTAACTGACCGAGCCACCCAGGCGCCCCTGTATTAGCAATTATTTAATCAAACTTTTGTGGATGAGTATTTAGATCATTTCCAATGATTTTTTATTGCAAATAATGCAACAAAGAAAAACCTCATGATTTCATTTTGTAATTGTTGAAGGGGTATCTTCAAGGTAAACTTTGAAAATGAGGCTGTGAGTCAAAGGGCAAATGTGTTGCCAGCTGTATTTGATACTGTCCTATTCACTTCATAGGAGTGATATCTTTCATTTTCACCATCAGTGTATGAGAGTAACTTTTCCCCTACTTCTCCAGCAACAGAGTGGCTGTCAAGCTTTTGAAATTTTTGCTGATTTCTTAGGTGAGAAAATAGCCTAGTTTAAATTTGTATTTCTTTATTTTGAGTGAAATTGAACATCTTTTATTATCTTTGAGGGACATTGTATATTTTTTTGGTGAACTATTTATAGCTATTTATATTTTTTCTATCAGGTTTTAAAATATTCTCAACATTAACATATCAGGGATATCTGCTTTTTATCTGTTACACATGTTGTACTTTTTGTCTCCCAGCTTATTACTTGTCTTTAAACTTCACTTATGGAGTGTTTTTTTTTTTCTTTATTGGCCATATGAGAAAAATATTTTTAAATTTAATTCATTAGTTTACTTTTTTACTATTGCTGGATCTCTAATTATAGTTAAAAGCCTCTCCCCATATCTCGTACTTGCGTGGTTTCATCTTTTACATTAAGGTCTTCTGTGCATTTGGAGTTTTATTCTGCTAATGATATGAAGAAAGCAGCCAATTTTATTTTTTTCAAAGTTAATTCAGTTCTAATTCCATTTGTTAAAAAGTCCACCTTTTTTCATTGATTTCAGACAGTAGCTTTATAATACAATAAACCTCTATATGTACTCGTGCTATCTCTGCACTCTATACTCCAGACCACCAGTCTGAATTTTATTTTGTCTGATTTTGGAATCGTAACCTTTCTTATTGTTTCCATTTGCCTGAAATAACTTGCCCGTCAGTTTATTTTTAGAATCCCTTCATTTCTTGACATGTCTTTTGTATTCACTTCATTTTAGGTGTGTCTTTTGTATTCACCCTAGAATTGGGTTTTGATCTTTGAGCCAGCTTGAAAATTTCCTTATTTTGGGGCATCTGTGTGCCTCAGTTTGTTGAGCTTTGACTCTTGATTTTGACTCAGGTTATGATCCCATGTTTTGTGGCTCCTGCTTGGGATTCTCTTTCCCTCTCTCTCTGCCCCTTCCCCACTTGTGCTCTCATTTTCCCTCTCAAAATAAAGAAAATGTACTTATTTTAATAAATTAGGTATATTTACATTTATTAATGTGACTAATATGTTTGGTACCAAGTTGTCATATCTTCATGTTATATTTATTGTAAGCATTGTTGTATTTTCTGTGCTCTTTTTTTAATATTTATTTATTTTGGGGAGAGTGAAAGCAGGGGAGGGGCAGAGAGAGGGGGACAGAGGATCCCAAGTGGGCTCTGTGCTCTCAGGCTGACAGCAGCAAGCCTGATGTGAAGGCTCAAACTCACAAACTGCAAGATCATGACCTGAGCCAAAGTTGGCCACTCACCCTTCTGAGCCACCCAGGTACTCCTCCAGTGCTCTTTTCTATTGTCTGTTCTTTTTCTTTTTCTTTTTCTTTTTCTTTTTCTTTTTCTTTTTCTTTTTCTCTCTCTCTCTTTCTTTCTTTCTTTCTTTCTTTCTTTCTTTCTTTCTTTCTTTCTGTAACTCTTTCAGAATTTAAGAGAGTATATGGTTGTTCCAGTACTTTATACTTTTTATGACACCCACAGTCCCCCTTTTTTCCCTATTTAGGCATTTACTATTTTGTTGTCAAGTTTGTTTGTTCATACATTCATTCATTCATTCATTCACTCACTTTGGTTGTTAAGTTTAAATGTAACCTTTGACTCCTCCCTACTACCTGTGTGACAATGAGTTTATTCTACTTTCTTGTTTCTCTCTCACTTCCCACTCAACTTCATGTTGTATTTACTTTTATACCATGTTTAGCATTTACATTATGGTCTTCCACCCTTGACTCATATTGGTCTTAGTCTTAGAGCAACAATTAAACACATTTGGTACTTGCTCTGACTCCTTTTTTTTAATGTTATTTATTTATTTATTTATTTATTTATATTTTTTAACATTTTTATTTAGACAGAGTGCGAGCAAGGGAAGGGCAGAGAGAAAGGGAGACACAGAATCCGAAGCAGGCTCCAGACTCTAAGTTGTCGGCACAGAGCCCAACACGGGGCTCGAACACACAAACCATGCGATCATTACCTGAGCCAAAGTTGGATGCTTAAGCGACTAAGCCACCCAGGCACCCCTTTGTATGTTTTGTAGACATCTGGTTACGTGAAGTTCGACTGCTAAAGTTGCTCAGAAAAGGTTTCTGACTACAGATTAACCACCATTCTTGCATGTTTACAACTCTTTATTCTAGCCCTGCTATTTGATGGACAGCTTGATTAGATATAAAATCTTTTGTTCACACTCTTCTCCTGAGTTTCTTGAAAATACTATTCCATTGTTGGCAGAAGTTGAAAAGGCTCACCTTGAGTCTTTGCTTCAAATATCAAGGCTAGGGGAAAGTTGTAAGTTTGATGAAGATGGGTCTTAGATGAAAGCGTTCCAGTCAGTTGTCCCAGGTACATGGTGGGGCATTTCAATATGCAGTTTCTGGTTGTCTTTCATTTCTGCAAAGTTTTCTTGGATGATGGGTTTAAATATTATTTTTGTTTTATTTTTTTCTTCTTCAGAGACTCCAATTATGTATGTTGTATTATCTTTTTTATCTTCAATATTGATCACATTTTATCTGATTTGTTTTTTAAATACCTTCTTTGTGTCATTTTTAGTTTCATGACTGTCTTTCCTTAATGTCTCTTATTGTATTTTTGGTTAAATATATTCTCCCTTGGGTACTTTGTAATTTAGTTTTCATTTCTAACATGATTTTGCCTTTTCCGTCTATTTCCTAAGTTTGGTCAACTCCTATTTCACATATTTATATTTTTTATGCTTTCTGTTTTCAGTTTTTGAATATTTAGTTTCAATTGTTTTCATATGGGAAAATGTCTGTTTAAGGATATTTAATCCAGGTTGAGGTGTTGTGGTACGGTTTTGTTCGGCTTCATGGTTGAATTTGGGGGAGAATTTTCACCAACTGAAATAATTAAAAAATTTTGACCTTTTACAGTAACTTTGTGTAAATAGTCTCAGTCACTTTCTGTTTGTTTAAAATACTTATTTTCCTAGCCTAGAAGTAACAGTTATATGTAGACAGGGATGGAGGAGGCTTACCAGAATTCTGTTAGTTTAAGAATTACCCTCTTGTTGAGATATGAAATGGCAGCTTCTTGACTGCACGGAGCCTGAGACAGGAGAAGGCTTGGAGTGCCTTCTGAGTTGGTGATTCTCTTTTGGGGGACCATTAATTTCCACCTCCTCTTGCTTCTTTCCTTTCGCCACTAAGTCTCAAAATGATGCTCCTTTATAGTCGTGTTTCTCTCCCTCAAAAGTAGCCCCAACTCAAGACTGCCACCTTTGACCCCTTGCACCGCCAAGTCTTTTCCAATTGATTCCCCAGTGGCCAGAGCTCACATCCACCAAGTTTCTGACAGATTCTCATAATTTCCACACTCTGGATGCTTCTTTCTCTTCCTGATCCTTGTGCCCCCCTCCCTTCCCAATCCACCATTCTGTCTTCTCTTTGGCATGCATCCTCCAGATAACTCGGCTGGTTAGGTTTATTTCTTGTGCACAATTTTGATTTCGTACTATTCTTGGCTCCTTACCTGTGCTATAGTCTTGGGTTATGAGTGGTTTTATTTACTCTTGAGTTGATTTTTTTTTTTCCTGAGGATGTATGAATTTATTTGGATTTAAGAAGTTGCTATTAACCTACTGGAACTTGGAGTCCTCACAGGCTTTTGAATTTGAAATAAGTGTTAGAGGTTATTTAGTCCAAACTTCTATATTTACAAATGAGAAACAGTCCTGGTGACAGCAAACACTTTGCCCCAGGTTATACAGGAGCAGGCTCCAGACTGCTACTATAGTAATCTTTCTGTCCTTTAACACAAAATACTCTTTCAAAGCACAGATAAATTACACTATGGGGTGAAATCCCCAAAGTCAGAAGTCTCAGTCATTCCCACACACTTATTTGTATCCTGAGAGGCTATAGAGAATAATAGCAGGTGTTCTCTTGAGTTGCTTGAAATTCCAAAGAAGTCCGGAGAAACATCTCTGGTCCTAGAGGAATTTGTTCCATCTTATTATCTATGGTTGTGCGGTAGAAATAGTAGAGATTCTTAGGGGTCTGATCTAAGCTACGGTTTTGTTTGCACATAAGAAATTAAGAGAGGAGAAGAAAGAGGAGTTAGAAGAAAAGAAAGAATGTAGAATTTTCTCCTCTCCTTTTCCCCAGAATCCTTAGGGATTGTTTTATCACCAACTTTTGATTTGCTATTTCACTAGCAAAGAAACCATGGGGAGAGAACCCTGGAGTCAAGGCCCAAAGTGCCAGCTAGGGCTCACTCATTGAGGCAAGCAGCACAAGTGGTGAACCTATGTACAATGTGCTAGACACTCGGCTGGGCCTCAGGGGAAATGGTGAGAAATAAAGCAAAATCACTTTCCACAGAGTTCATTGTCTCACAGAATGAGTTTGCACACATTATATAACCAGTGTGTGGCAAGTGCTACAAGATATAAGGACAACTAACAGTGGGAGCACAGAGGCAGAAACAAGGATTTTGCCTTGCTAATGAGGTTGGAATTTGAGTTGAGTTTTAAAGAATGAATAGGAGTTTGCTGGACTGAAAATTCAGGAAAGGGTATTTCATATTTAGTGAACTGGAAGCAAATGGGGAATGGCTGGAAGATTAGACTTGGCTATGTACCAGAGGCTAGATCTTAAAAGTCCCAGTATATCTCAACCTTTAATTTGAAAGCAATAGGAAGTGGTAAAGTATCTTAAGTAGGTCAGTGACAGGATGAATTTTGTGTTTTAAAATGTAAGGTAGATTGCAAGGGGCATGTCTGGAGGCAGGGAGATGAATTAACGAGACTACTGTCATATAACTGAGAGACAGTGAAGGCCTGTACCTTGATGATTTCCCAGTCTCCATCTTCTCTCTCATGTACAGCCACTTCCTGCTAGAAGTCAAACACACAACTTTGATTCAACTCATTCAAACCTGAACTCATCATTTCTTCCCTTCTTCCTTAACATGTATTCCCTACTTAAGTTGTTGAGAGTAGTCACTCAAGCTAGCTACCAAGGGTCTTCTTTTCCTTCACTCCATACATCCAGTGGCCACCTAGCCTTAAAAATTCAAATACTTAAATATCCTCTTACTCCTAATTGACATTACCTTGGTGAAGATATGAGGGGAATAATGCAAAGTAAAAAAAACCCAAAACAGTGGTGGGGTCCATGAATTAGTGATCCCAACAAGGTCATAAAAATTCTGGAATGGGAGTACTAGAGTGTGTTGGAAAGACAAGAGATTGTGGTCAGCAAGTGTAATGTTTGAAGCTGAGATTTCAAAGGTGGTGCAGTTTTTGTTGATGTTAAGATCTTGGTGTGGCTGTGTGGGTAGGACATTATTATTAAAGAGGTTAACAGAGTGAGAGGCTAGAGTAGTAGAGGAATCATCAACATGGATACTGAAGTCCCCAAGAATAATAGTAGTAGCATTAGTCATAGTCATAGTATTAGAGAGGTACTGAGGTATTGAAGTCATCAATAAATGATAGGAAATGAGGCAGTAGGAGGTCATGTTCATCCCTAGATGCAAGTTAAAGAAATATACATACATATCATAACTAAAGGGGGACCCCTGATGTCCTGATCAGGCACTGGGCCACAAAAAACACTTGAGGTTTGTGAATTAATCTTGCCCCTCTTGACTTTATTATTATTCTGAACCTTCTACTCCCATCCTTCTCTAGGAACCAAGACCCAAGTTTCATTTTTGTAACCGAAACTTCTAAGTGAGGGGGAACAGTCAACAAAATATGGTGGAAATAAAGGGTCCCATTGTGGGTTTAAATGGTATATTTTGGGTAATCTGAGAATATCCCTCAGCCAGATCCATCCTCCTTGTCTCTTCTTCCAAGAGCCTGGACAGCAGTTTGGAGGTCCCAAGGGTCAGTAGGATGTTTTTTTCTCCTTCCCACTCTTTGGTGGTCACTGAAACATAGGAAAATATTCTGGGACTTTGTTTATTGCTTGGTGGCCTTTCCATTTCTTTATTTTCTAATTCACCCTTCATTGTTTGTGGTCTGCTCCTGTTCTCCTTCTTCTGATCCTAGAAGACAGAGGCAAGCCCTAGTACTTCAGAATGTGGATGCATCATCACATGTAGGAATGTGTGCCTGCATTTGTGTATGTCTGGCAGTAGGGGTGATGGCTAGTGATGGGTTTGGGCTGGGTAGGCAGGAGACCAGGAAACGGAAAAGAACTTAGAGGTTAATGTAGGCAGGCCACCAGCTGGCATTACAAGTTGACTGGAGATGGGGGTGGGAGTGGAGAATGGCATACTACAAAATAATAAACCGTTCACCCAGACACTCAAGTAGTTCAGTGTGGCTTGATAGACATTCCATTGGGAACAATTACTGAAACTGAATGTGGACATTTGTGAAGAAGAGAGTGCAGGTAGAGATGGAAGAGCTAAGCGCTGAGGTCCAAACCTTGACGAACTCTCACATTTAGGGGTGAGGAGGAGGAGGGGCATTGGTCAGAGTGTGAAGGACAACCAGGATATTGGTTCTGAGGTCAGTGAAGAGAAGAATTTCAAAAAGCAAAGGTAGTGTCTATAGCACTGAATGATGCTGAAAGGCCTTAGAACTTTGTGCCTGGAAGTGACTGGTGGCCTGGGGAAGAACTGCTCAATCAGAATTGATACTTAGCAGTAGGGATCCAGATAGTAAGTGGATGGAGCAGACCTAGGGTCAGTAATTATACACAGAGAGTTGAGGAACTCAACTCTGTGTAAAGGAAAAATGAGGTAATGCTAAAGAGACACATTTATCTAATGAAGAAGGTTTTTGTTGTTTTTTGTTTTGTTTAAATTAAAGCTAAGGGAAATGTGTGCCTATTTGTGCTCCATTCTCTCTCTCTCTGGGGGAGGAGCTGAGAAACCATCAGTGTGTTCACCCTGACTCCTCCATATCCTTGGTAAATAAGGATGTGAGGACTCAGAAAGTTAAGCCTGTGATCACTGGTTCAAGCTTTCCAGCAGCTATATCACTTGGGAAGAAACAAACCCCAACTTTCTAAAATTAACTGTTGAAATCTTGTCGTCTTGGCTAATTTTAAACTTTGGAATTTCATAGGCAATGAAATTGTTATGGACTGCATGTTTTTGTCTACCCCCCACCCCCAAATTTCTGTGTTGAAACCTAATCCCCAATGTGATGATGTTTGGAAATGGGGACTTTGGCAGGTGATTACGTCATGAGGGTGGAGCGTCTCTAATGGGATTAGTACCCTTAGAAGAAGAGACTCAAGAAAGCTAACTAGTCTTTTCTTCCCTGTGAGGACACAGTGAGAAGGTGACCATCTACAAGCCAGGAAGAGCGCCCTCATCCAGAACTGAATCTGCCAGCACCATGATCTTAGACTGCAGCATCCAGAACTATGAGAACTAAGTGTTTCTTGTCTAAGCCACCCAATCTTTGGTACTCTTTTATAGCAGCCAAATGGACTAAGGTGGAAATCTAGATTCTACCTATTCTGCAGCCCCAAACACAAATGCTGCTGTCTCTCCACCTCTCTTAAATGTGAGTCTTTAAACTGTCTGTCCCGGTGTTCCCAGATGATGATCGGCTTTTTGTTGACAGGCAGCACTGAGCATTGGCTCATTCGTGGGGTAGACGGTTGTTTCCTGTTCTCCAGCCATGACAAATTGCTGACTGTTGGCATCACTGATGAAATAAGTAAGGCCTCTGCCACCCCAGCTTCTATTACTTTTTAATATGAGTTACTTTAATAGAAAGACTTAAATGCTTCTTTCTATTGCTTTGCCTCAGCACTTCTGGGGTCATAAATTCTTTTCCCTCTTGTCTGCTATTACTGGCATATCAATCCTTTCTAGTTCTGTGAGCACTAAAATTGAAAGAAAACAAGGTTGTGGCTTTATGCATTTTTAATTTAACAAAATCCCAGCTTTGAAGTTGAGGAAAACAATGCTCATGGCAGTTCAAGGGGGCTACCAGGAAAGCCTTTAGAGAGGCGGGATCAATGGAAGCTTCACAGGGAATCATCCCCATCCTTCATCTATGGGGGGCTCCCAGCTGACTTTGTATTTCTTACGAATTGCAATTGGGTTGTAAATCTTCGGTACTACCCCTCTTGTTCTGTCTCCCCCTTGACTATATACCAAAACTGACTGTGATGGGAGAGCTCACACTCTCAGCCTTGGAGAAGAATCTATGCATCATTTGGTTCATCCCCAGGGCTCCCGGGTGAAGTGTTCAGCTGGTTGTATGACAATGAAAGGAAAAGAGTATCTCCATTCTTAAAACTATCTCTTAAAGGTAATTCTCATCGGCACTTAGTTCCAGAGTCTCAAAAGTCTGTTAGTCGGGAAGTCCTTCCTCACCTCTAGCTCACACTCCATCCTCATGGAGAGAGTCTATTCCCTAGAGGTGGAAAAAAATGCAAGTTGGCATAAAGCCCAAGAAAGAATGAAATAAAATGTCCCTTTAGGCATGGCCCAGAGGCATGATTAACACCATTGCTCATCAGCATAAAATATATTCAATTATGAGGGATTAAGAGGCTTGGGAAAGCAAAATGCTAAAGCAGATGAAATATGAGCATATTAGTGGAAAACAGTGCTACAGGACAGCAGAGGCTGAGGCTGCCTCCAGGGTAGAAGTGCCTGTCAGATGATGCTAAGGAAGTGGAGCCAGCCACGCACGCTACTGAGGGGGACTGCTTCCTGAATTCTGAGTTCTTGAGAGGTTCTTTACTGTTAAGAGGAGGTGGTGCTGGAGAGGTAAATTCTGCCTAACCTGGCCACCACATTTACTCTGAAAAAGAAAGTGCTTTGGAAAATCCTTCATTTCCTTTATAGGAGCAATTGCTGGAACTAAATCAGTCAAAGGGGCTTTAATATGGGCTGACCCTTGAAATGCCCCACAAAGGGGAACCACTTGGACGACTCTCCCAGATTCTCTCCCAGTGGATTTACATAGCTTAGGCAGAGAGGAGAATGGGTGAAGCATCATTGCCTGTGCAGTGGCAGGTGGGGGCAAGGCACTGGATGGGTCGATGACAGCCTTCCAAGCAAAAGGCAGAGGAGCAGAAGAGCAAGAGCCACCCTTTAGGATACACAGTAGTGACCTCCCAACTAGGACCAGAATGCCACTGATCGATGAGGCGAGCAAGTTACTTGTGGCATCTTCTATTTGCCTGCTGCTGTTACTCGCCATGTCTCGAGAGATGCAGAGATGAGCTAGCCTGAGCACACAGCTGTGCTGGGCACTGTGGGAATTGGTAGAGGGCTAGTGCTAGAGAAGCAGTGATGGAGACTCTTACTAGGTGATAACGGAGTGGAATTCTGAGAGCTAGAACAGGGTGCTCCAAGATCAGAGCAGATTGTTGGAGAACAGTGTTGTGAGGAGAATGACCTCTAGAGTCAGGAGGACTTGACTCTGAACTCTGAGTCTTAGACCCACCAGCTATGTGACTTGATTGAGTTGTTTAACCTGCCTCTGTTTCTTTGCCTTCATGCACAGAATGGGAATCATAACTGCCCCAACTCTTAAAGCTCTGGTGAGAGAGATGTTCCATAATGTGTGTGAAGCTCCTAACACAGTGTCTGGCACATAGTAAGCCCTAAGTGCATTTTTGATAAGTATTATCATCATCAGAGACAGAGCTGAGAAATGTGAGTGGAGAATACAAGAAATGGATAGTGAGTAGGTGACAGAAGCAAATACAGGGGATTTGACAACCTTTCAGGCACATTGGATATCACATATGCCATGCTGTAGGGGTCTTTAAGGGACTGCATGGTCTTGACAGCCTAGGTAGAGAAGCCAAACAAGAATAGAAATACAGGAGTTCAGAAACCCAATCTGAGTGCCTCACCATATGGGTTGGGATGGGTTGAGTTGGATTCATGATCACTGAGTAGGGTGTGTGATCATGTCCAGAGACCGTGACTTAAGTAACATTGGCAGATCTCTGTTACTTGTACCCATGGTGGTGTGGAAAAGGTGAGTCCGTTGACAGACACTGAATTGGCCTTTCTGTTCCTTAGATAAAAGTATCCTATTTGCGTTGGTTTACGGAAGAAGGGCTTAAAGATCTTTGCAAATAAAGCTCAAATGTATCTGCCTTCCCTCCTTGCTTAGAAAGACTCAGAATGCAAAATGAAAGTTATTCTCATTGATTCCAGGAGAATGGAAGGGTGGCATCTTACTTGTTTGCAGATCTGGCCTCTCAACTTCTTGGAAACAAAACCACTGTGAGGGTGTGATTTGTATCCCTTTTTGTAATATGTTTGTTTCTTTACTCATTTGTCGAATACGTATTGAGCTCCTTTTACATGAAAAGCACCGTGCTAGACCTCAAGAATGAACAAAGCAGCCCTCAAGGAGCTCATAAGAGAACAAGTCAGATTAACATATACCTGTAATCAAATGAGGAGAGAGCAATAATGAAAGTAGATCAAGAGCAGACCCCCATCTATCTCTGAGATGTATAGTCAACATACAGAGTGCAGGGGTTGAGAAAAGGCATTGTGAGATTTTACATGGTATGCCCACAAGACGACTAATAGGAAGTAGGATAAAAGGCATGGCAGAGAGATCTTTGGGAAAATTAATATACAGCATCTCTCTTGGTTCCCGAGTCTCCAGATCATTTGAGCCTCCAGCTGTGATACCAGAATTCAGAATAGTTGCTTTCCAGGTGCGCATCACTGGAACCAAGGAAAATGAGAGACAGGTGCCCAAACCCGTCCATCTGCTGAGCCACATCCACCAAGTTTGAAGCCCCTCAGCACCTGGCTCACTGGAGGCAAGGCCTTTTCTTGAAAACCAGTTGGCCCAATAAAACAGAAGGCAAGCTTGAGAGTGGGGAGGTCTGTCCTAGGAGCTGAGAAATGGCAGTAGTGGAATTCTTTCATATCCATCGAACAGAAGGGGAAATTACTCATACCTTTTAAGGCTGTGCTACCCTGTATTATGGGGACTATGGAGGAAACTAACATAGGCAACAATATAGCTCAGGCCAGAAAGTTGGAATAGATATCTTGCTCCTAATAGGGGTCTGTAAATATCTGTTGAATGGATGAATGAATTGCATACACATGCACCATATTATTCTAGCCTCAAGTTTTGATTTGGTTTCCATGGCTTGAGGCCAGATGCCTACTGGGAACTCTTCCAAGTCACCAGTCTTGATCTTTTCTTAACTGCTCTCAGGGGATCCAGAGAGTGCTTCTGGTGTCTGGCATGAGCAGCGTGGCCCTGTGCCCTGAGAGAGCCAGTGCGCTACTCATATTGGCCTTAAGTCTAGTCACCCGCTGTGTAGAGCCTACCACCCAGATGGTATAGACTCAGATTCCAGTCCACTTGGAAAGGCTAGGTCCTGCCAACTCCATCTCCAAGGGGGCAGTCTGTATAGAAGCCACGTGCCAAACTACCCAGGACTTTGCCAACCAGAAGATGGTGAGTGGTCCTGTCCTGTAAGTCCACCTAAAACAGGCAGCAGATGGGAAACTGGAACAGGGTGGAGAACAGCTGGATGACATTTGCTGCATAATAGCTCTTGAGGGATTCGAAAATCATTGTTTAATTTCCCTTCCTGCTTTCTCATGTAAATAAATGTCCTATGTCAGGGATGTGGAAGTCAGAAATTTTGTTTGTTGAAACTCAGCCTCACAGCTCTCCAGCCTTCTTTTACTGATTGCTGACACACATGTCCAAGCACCTGCACACATGCACGCAGACGTTCAAGTGCACAAAGACATACACATGCACATGTAAGCGTTCACCTCCACCAATAGGGCAATGCTGCTAACTGTGAACCTAAGGCCTTATTTTGTTTATTGTGCATCTAAGGGCCTTGCCAGGGGCCTGGGTTTCCTCTCTGAAGTCTCTTTTAAAAATTAAATCTGGCTCTTTGGGGCTGCAACAGGAAAACTGAATTTGAGATACAGTAATTCTAGATATTTATATCCTTCCGTCATTTGCTCAGTTGGTCTTCTTGCAGCTGTGGTTCGTTAGGGATTATGACACCAAAAGGAATAGCAGAAATACACATATTTAATAAGAATTTTTTTTTCTTCATTTCTTTCCCTGGCTCTAAATAGCCAGTTGGAGGGAGGGGAGCTCTGCCTTAGGAGAGTATCTCAGGGGCCAGGAACAGTTGCCCTGGAGTTGGGGGGCCAGGCTTGCCTGGAGAGAGGACTGAGACGGAAGCCTGGAAAAGCTGGAGCTGGATTCTGGTCCCCAAGTTTCCTGCAGAGGAGAGGAGAGTGGCTCTGCAGGTGCCCATCTACAGAAGAATTTAAAGCCCAGTTCTGCTTTCTTGAGTGCCTAGTTTGAAGGCCAGGTGTTCTGTGGTCTGGGTAATCCATTAGCTATACTCTTCATTGCTTTTGTGGATATGCCCTTGGGCCCCAAAAGGAAGCTGGAGACATTGGAAGACTCCTGACTCAGGGAGCATCCTTCTTAGTGACAGGAGTGGCAGGTAGTCACCTGGGTGTGGGCCAAGACCCCCGAAGGGTCCCGGGGCCCACAAACAGCCCTTGGTTTCAGTTCTAAGTCACTTTGAGGTACACAAATGCTCAGAGGCTATGTTTCCATTTGCCTTCTGACTCCAGATAGTGTCTGGATCCTGGACCCCAGGATCTTTGGCTGGGGGTGTTTCACAAGTGTTTCTTGATTCTCTCGTGTAATAATCCATCAGTGCAAGTAGGGGGTTATTCTTCATTACCAGAGAAAAAAGAGAAGGAAAAAGGACAAGACTTTTCTTGTCTTTAAAAGCTGTGCCCTTTCAACTGAGAGCCACTCACCCCAGCTCTCTGCAATGTGGTGAAATTTCCCCAAGCCCATCGGGTTCTGGGAGCTCAGCATAAAAATTACAGCTGCCTTTGAGACCGCCTGACCCTGATGCATCAAGCCCTGGAGTGAGGCCAAACCACCACTTAAAATGACAATTCTGTACAAAGTGGCACAATGACATGTTAAAAATATATAGATGGATATAGATGTAATATGAAAATATATATTTTTCCTGCTCTCACCATCAGAAGCAGGCATGTTAAAGGTATTAACAATTGGTGTTCCTCTCTGGAGGGATCCTCTAGTTATGGGCTTTGGAACCCAGACAGGAAATGTGAATCATGCAGCAATGCAAAATTAATTCAGACGGAAAGAAAGGATGTAGCCCAGGTAACTGGGGTGGAGAGGCCCATGGGGGGCTGGAGGTGTCTAACCTGCCTCCTGCCCTTGTCCTCCCCAGCTCTCTGTGGCAGAAGAGAGGCTTTCTTTGAAGAGGATGGCTGCTGTGGGACCTGGAAGCTACCAAAGTTAGAGTGAGTTGACACACCCTTTCATTTTAAGGCGAAAACCTGAGGAGGAAATCTCTGCGCAATGGCCAAGCCTCCACATGGCTGTCTCTGACTTTCTAGGGCGCCTGGAAATCCGTGGAAAGCTTGTTGTGCATATATTGAAGGCACAGATGTGGTTTTTACCCTTCTATCCCCTTGGGGCTGGCTCCAGACAGGCAGAGGTGGAGGTGACTCAGACGGAGACCTGAGGCCATCTGTACCTGTGCCCAGCAGCATTTGCCCCTCCCCTGCTAGGGGGATGGAAATTTCCCAGACTAGATTTCCTCCTCAGGGGTGGGAAAGACAGAAACAGCTTTACCTTTGTTTCCAGATTTCAATTTCCTGGAATCTGTCCCAAGCGTTATTTCTAAGTTGTTGTGGTGTTGTTGTTGATGTTTCCAAAATAACCTCTCAGTTCAGACAGGAGAGATAACCTTTTGGCCCCTTCCTGTTTAAAAACCAAAGATGATTTTTCTATTCTTAAACTACAGCACCTTTCCATTGCAAACTACTTGCTCTGGCTCTTTGTAACGCGATGTGAAATTCCTGGTACTGACAGACTTGTGGATCAAATTTCCGGAGTAAAAGAATAATTTGGTAACAAGCTCAGTGTTTTCCAGCTCCTTCTGGGCTTGCTGGCAACCAGACTACAGCTTTCTCTATCAGCTCCTGCATTTACTGATCTCTCCATATACTTTTTATTTTTATTTTTGATTTCGGCGTTCTGATGTCTGCCTTATTTTAAACTTTGAAATTGAGATATAACAGTCAGGTACACACTAATGTTATCCATACAGCTCAGTGAAGGGTTACATCTGAATACGCCCACATAACCCCCATCCAGATCATGTTACAGGACCCGTCGAGCACTCCCATCCGCCAGTCCACACCAGCCCCTCCTTGCCCAGGCGTAATCCCATCTTTCACATCTATCACTGTAGGCGAGATTTGTCTGTTCTAGAGTTTCACCTGAATGGAATCATCCATTCTGTACTCTTTTGTGCCTGGTTCTTTCATTGAACAGTATGTTTTTAAGATTCATCCATGTTGTTGCATGTCAGTAGATTTCTATAGTACTCCATTATATGAATGTTTGATAAATAGTTATATTGATGAATAGTTGGGTTGTTTGTAGATTGGGCTAAAATGGATAAAGCTACTCTCACATTCTTTTATGTGGTTTTCTTTTTTCTTTTTGGCAAACATATTCTCCCATTTCTTCTGGATATCTAAGACTGGAGTTACTGAGTCATAGGTTATGCATACGTTTAGCTTTAGCAGATGCTTCCAAATGTGTTTCAAAGTGGTTGTAAGAAGTGGCAGTTCTCCCTCAGTACCCTGTCCAGCACTGGGTTTTGTCTGTCTGTACAGTTGTTTATACAAGTAGTTGTTGCATGTGTTTTCTCCAGGGGCCCCTTCTGCCTTAACCACACCTTAAATTTCTCAGAACATACCATGGAAGGGGTAGGGTAGCCCCTCCCGGGGGCTGTACTAATGTGAAAACCATAAGTCCCATGTCTCGGGAGCCCTCTTACTTCCTGGCAAACTGGGGTGGTGGGTCACCCTAAATGGAGGATGGAAAGAAAAGAGGCTTTGGCAAGGAGCTGAATGGTTTGAATCCTACTTTACCCACTAACAGTGTGAAATCAGTCAAGGGAAAGAGTAACTGACAGACAGATAAATATGTAGCAGAGCAAATACAGTAAAATGTTAATGGCACAATCTAGGTTGGTGGGTACACAGGTGTTAATTGCAAAATTCTTTCAACTTTGTTGTATGTTTGGAAATACAGATAATGAGGTGTTGGGGGAAAAACAGTAGGGATAACGTTGCTTGCTGTAAGGGCTCTATTTCTTTCAGGTCGTGGAGCAGCTAAGAACAAATGCCCTCATCGTTCAGGTCTTCACATCTCAGCTGCCCCACCCAGTTCCTTTATTTCCTAAAAAGCCTTTCAGGGGGCGCCTGGGTGGCCCAGTCGGTTAAGGGTCTGACTTCGGCTCAGGTCATGATCTCACGGTCCGTGAGTTCGAGCCCTGCGTTGGGCTCTGTGCTGACCGCTCAGAGCCTGGAGCCTGCTTCAGATTCTGTGTCTCCCTCTCTCTCTGACCCTCCCCCGTTCATGCTCTGTCTCTCTCTGTCTCAAAAATAAGTAAACATTAAAAAAAAAAAGCCTTTCAGAAGAAGAGAGACAAAGGAGTAAATAGCAAATAAGAGCAAATGAAGAGAGCTTGTCTTTAAATTCCAACAGTCATGTTGCTTTGCTCAGTCTTCTTGTGAAAGAGCCGGAAGCTTAGAGTCAAATCTCCCACCTCCCTGTCCCCTGGCCCTGCCCCTGGCCCCCCCACATTGACCTCCCACCAGCCTCAGGTAGAATAGGGCTGGACTATTACACGTGACCTGATGCCTTCTTGAGCCATATTCTCCAGCCTCTCTGCTTCTAACTTTGCTGTCATTGCTTGTAAAGCTGACTTACTTTTATCCTCTTTCAAAGCCGTCTCTTGTTCCCATGGCAACTTACTGGGGGTCTTCTATCACCATGGGAACATGGCTGCTGGGTTTAAATACACCTTATCACCACAGCATTAAAAAATATGGGGAGAGAGGGAGACGGGTTGTCAAGGAAACAGAATTCAGGTCTTCTCCATGAGAGATAGGCTGGGGAAGAGGAAGTGCTGTTGGGAGTTTCGAACCAGCACCACACCCAATCGTGCTTCTGTTGGGATAACCGTGCATTCTTTGTGCAGGTTCTGTGCATGTGCCCATGTGTGTGATTGTCTGTCAACCTTGGCCATCTGATGAAATTGATAGCAAAGCATCTGGGAGATTTCAAGGGTCTCAGAGGAAGCTCTGCAGACTCAGCTTGAGGCTATAGGAATGGCATGGTATCTCTCTGTCTCACACACAGACACACAGTGAACAGGTCCCTATAGGGCTCCTTGTCATCCTTGTCACCAAGAGGGCAGCACTTCCATGGTGAGCAGCCCAGGAAAACCAAACCAAAACAGAGACCTGAGGCATAGAACAAAAGGGCACAAAAAGGGTCTAAATGACGGGAAATGTGAATCTCATCCATGACATGGGTAAAAAGAGTGTACCTGAAAAAAGCCAGTACTGTTTCTTCTGGGTCATCTATTATTTCTAGAGGCAAATGGGACACTTGGTCAGTTTCCTACCTTGTCAGAGGGATAGTTGATGAGTATTGAGGGCACCCACCTTTCTAATAACAGTGGACAGCAAAGGAAGGTGCTTGGCCCCTCCCTGGTGGAGAAGAAAGAAGACACATGGCAGACTCCCACTCACAGGCTTCTAAGGACCCAGTGCAGGTATCCCCTGCTTTCCAGAAGCGTTTGTTAGGCCACTTCACCTTGATGAAAGGCCTACATCAGTACCTGCTTTTGCTAACCAAAAGAAATCCAAAGAGGATTTCCATTTTTAGGGGAAAAAAAGCCATTGCCATACTAATGTAGGTCTTTTGTAAAAGCAAAGTGGCCTAATGGGAACTTGCAGAAAGTGGGGGATACTTTTTGCTCTATGTCATTTTGGCCTAAAAGGTTTCTTAAGAACACTCTATGTTCAGAGAGTGGCAGAAACCTGTGTATTGTGTGCAATATTGTGTATAGTGGAGCTCAGTCAGGGTCATTGCACATATATTCAAAGATTCAAAAAAAATACTACCTCATTAACCTCTATGTCATTACTACTAAGGTACCTGAGCCTTTTATTCCCATCCTAGAATTTTATCTTCCAGGAAGAAATAGGAACAAACATGTCCCAGGCCCAGGTGATGGTTCTTCTCCCTTTTTAGTGACTTCTAGGGTCCTCAGACTGTCATGTGATTGCTCAGAGCCACCCATTGCAATGTTCTGCCCAGCTGACCCTCCTTTTCAGTCCCAGCCCAACAGCCCCTGCCCTCTCATGACCTCAGACTTAGCCTCTCCTCCACAGGCATGAACAGAGGAAAGAGGAAGGGCACTTGTCTTAGGAAAGTCTGGGTTTGAATTGCATGCCCACCACTACCTAGATTGGTGAACTTGGAGGAATCTCTTACTTAAGTTTCTATTTCTGAAATAAATTCACAGGAAGATTCTAAGGATTAAGCGAGATAACGTAAAATTGTACGGCAAACTCTGGGCACTATGCACTGACAAGGACTGAAGATTGTACCTTTCATGTAGCCCTGAGCAAACAGGGAGACTTGGACCATAGAAGTGATTCTGAGGCGGCCTCGTCAGAGATGGGATGTGGGTCTTTCTGGCTGTGAGCTTCTGAGAGCAGGAGCCATGCCCACAGGCCCCAGTCCTGTGCTGGGTTCCTAATAAGCTCAACAACAGCTGCTGATTCACAGGTGTGGTCTTATTGACTGGGACATCCAGGGCCCTCCACAGGCTCTACACAGTGGGTGGCAGCATGTCCATACATGGGCTAAGTGGGAATCAAAACCTGCAGGTCCAGACAAAGCTGAGCCAGCCCCATGGAGCCACTGCAGAAGGAGGGCAGGAGGGCTATGAATTTTGAGTGTCTCTAGGAAGGACATGATTCATAGTCTGCTGCCAGGAGGGGACCTCTCTGCAGGTCTTGACTCCATTTTTTGGAGCTTACTCCCCACCCTGGCCACTGCCCCATATTCTCCTCTTAACACTTGTCTGCTTGGCAGGCCAGCCTGGTAATAGCTCCAAGAGAGACAGATTATTAGTCCTTCTCCAGAAAGAACCAATTATTCAATAGCCTCACCTACAGTTTTCTGAAAGCAAAAATGGCAGGAAGAGTGCTACCTCCTGCTGCCACCTGGGATGCTTATTCTGACAGCAGAACCTAGGCTTGCGGTGGGCTAGATCCGAGTGAGGGGTCTGACACGGATGCAGTGCCAGTGAGGTGGAAGGAAGGTGGATGGAGGATATGTGCAACAGCATACAGGAGTGGGATCAGGAAATCACCCAGTGCCAGGCTCCCAAACAAGACTGAATGTACCACCAGAGGCATGTGGCATTGTGCCTGGAGTAAAACCACGAGGTCTGCACATAGTGTACTCTCTAATAAGTAATCTAAAACATCACTTAACACAGTGAACAAGGATCTATTTCAATACAAGGTGTCATTTTTGCATGAATTGCATCACTTGTGACTTCCATTTTTTTTTTTCTGCTTTTTATTTTTCTTGCTGCTCAGTCCTCAGGTTATACTTCTTTCTAGAGCCCTGCAGGTATGACTTTGCTGTCTTCTGCGACCAGGGTATTTCATTCAATCATCCATTCATTCAGTTATCAAATATTGAGTGGTAACAATGAGTTAGGCACAAGAAATCCAGCAAGGAGCAAACCACACATGAACCTGGAGTTCATGGAGCTTCCTCTCTGGGGAAATCTTTGAAAATGTTGATGAACCAAAATGGTCTCCTTTGTGTTTGAAGATCATCCATGGGGCATGGTGAACTTTCTTTTCTCTCACCAGATCTGCACACAGAGATTAGATAAGTAACAGTTGCTTGTTGAACGAGTGAGTGAATAACGAATAGCTTTCTCCATTGGATGAGAAGGCTGACTGGCTGACTCCCAAAGTGCTTTCCAACCTCTGACTCTATGCTTCTCTCTTCCCTGTGCTGCACAGACACTGGCAGAGGTGCTCTTGGCCCAGGCCCAGGAGGGGTTTGTGGAGCTCCTTTCCATTTGTCTCCTTTAGAGTCTTGTGCTTTGATCTCTTGAAGACAAAGTCAGCTTCCTCCAGGAGGCTGGGCAGTCCACGAGTCTCCAAGTCTTTTTTTTCAGTCTTCTCTTCCTTGACTAGTCAGGCAATGGAAGGAACCCGTTGGGGCCTAGAATCTTTTTTTGTTTTGCGTTGTTTCAAATTTTTATTTAAAGTCTAGTTGGCTAACATATAGTGTAATATTGGTTTTAGGAGTAGAATTTAGTGATTCATCCCTTACATATAACACCCAGTACTCATCATAACAAGTACCTTCCTTGGTACACATCACCCATTTAGCCAACTCCCCACCCCCTCCCTCCATCAACCCTCAGTTTTTCCTCTATAGTTAAGAGTCTCTTATGGTTTGCTTCCCTGTCTCTTTTCTCTTCTCATATATTCATCTGTTTTGTTTCTTAGATTCTACATTTAAGTAAATTTATATGGTATTTATCTTTCTTTGACTTGTTTCACTTAGCATAATACACTCTAACTTCATCTACATTGTTGCAGATGGCAAGATTTCATTCTTTTTGAGGGCTGAGTAATATTCCATTGTATGTATGTATATACACACCCCATCTTCTTTATCCATTCATCAGTTGATAGACATTTGGGCTCTTTCCATAGTTTGGCAATTGTTGGTAATGCTGCTATAAACATTGGGGTTCATGTGCCCCTTGGAGTCAGCATTTTTGTATCCTTTGGGTAAATATCTAGTAGTGCAATTCCTGGGTCATGGGGTAGTTCTATTTTTAACCTTTTGAGGAACCTCCATAGTCTTCTCCAGAGTGGCTGTACCAGTTCGCATTCTCACCAACTGTGTAAGAAGGTTTCCCTTTCTCCACCTCCTCGTGAACATCTGTTGTTTCTTGTGTTGTAATTTTAGCCATTCTGACAGGTGTGAGGTGGTATCTTATTGTGGTTTTGATTTGTATTTCCCTGATGATGAGTTGTGTGGAGCATCTTTTCATGTGTCTGTTGGCCATCTGGATGTCTTCTTCGGAAAAATGTCTATTCATGTCTTCGGGCCTAGAATCTTAAAAAAAAAAAAAAAAAAAAAGGCTATCAATTGATAGGGGCTGGAGACAAAAAGAGAAAATTAAATACTTCTCTCCCACCTCTGTTTTGGGCAGGGAATGCATTTGCTTCAAATATGGTGGAAGCCTAGCAAAGGCGGGGTGGTTCCTAATTGGAGATGTATAAACTTCACCTCTGAAAGGCACCATCCAAAATGGCCCAGCCCAGAAACAAAGAGGTAGGGTATATACACCTGCAAAGTCTTGTGTCACAGTGACCATGCACATGGGCACAGGAAGTAGAAGGGACAAGAAGGTCCTGGACATCTGGGAAATTGGGTTGGGCATGAGAGTGGAAGGCTCCAGCTGGGCCACATCCCTGTGGTGTGACTGTCCCCATTGTTTCCCTTGGAAGGGTGTGTGTGTGTGTGTGTGTGTGTGTGTGTGTGTGTGTGTCTGTGTGTCTGTGTCTGTCTTTGTGTCTGTGTGTGTGCGTGTGTTTGGGCGGTGGTGGGTAGGTGCGTGTAGCATTCACAGAGCTCCTGTCATGTGCATTTTGGGCATATCACACATTTAACCCTCACAACAATTTAGTCAGAGGATGTGGCACTGTTACCATTTGAGAATCAATAAAACTGATTTTCAGAGGGTTTAAGCGGTTCTGTGGCTCGAGGTCTAGGGCATCATGACGCCTCTCCCCTTTAGCTTCCACACAGCATGGGCTTTAAAGACAGAGTAATTAAAATTCCCAACTCCTTCCATGTAGGACTGGTACTTTGATCTAAGAAGACCCATCTGTGAGAGAGACTAACCATCAGGCCCACTGGAAGCAGCTGTGGGCCCTTAAGTGCTCAAGAAATTGCTGGTTCTGGGGGCGCCTGGGTGGCTCAGTCAGTTAAGTGTCCAACTTCAGCTCAGGTCATGATCTAGCAGTTCATGAGTTCAAGTCCTACGTCTGGCTCTGTGCTGACAGCTCAGAACCTGGAGCCTGCTTCAGATTCTGTCTCCCTCTGCCTGCCCCCCACTCATGCTCGCTTTCTTGCTCTCTCTCAAAAATTAATAAACATTTAAAAAAATGAAAACAAAGAAATTGCTGGTTCTGGTAAAGGAGACAAGTTGGTCCTATACTTTTATAAGAGCTCCTACACTGAAGGTAATGCCCCCACCCACGGCCTGCTGAGCGCCTTCACATGCAGCCCTTGAACCAGTGCCAGTGTCCCAGGCTGCTACGTGAACATGTCCCACATTAAGTGATCAGGCTGGCCAGAGCTTACTCCCCCAGCAATGACTTAGCAGGGACTCACCCTCCTCCCAGCAACCAGCATCACTGGCATTGGAGCCTCACTTCAGCACCAGGGAGATATTATTCCTCACTCTTCCCCTTTCCAGGTAATTTATCACCCAGAAACAGGGTTATGGAGAGATGTTTAACGCAGAAATGACTCTTGTGGGGAGCTGGAAGAATAAACCTGTCCCTAAGGTGCTGTGTCTCATTCTGGCTGCAGGGGAGGGGCAAGGAGGGGAGAGAAGCAGGCTGGAGGTGAGGCAGGAAGAACACTGAGTGAATGCAAGAGGCCCTGCAGAGAAATTGGCAGTGCACGCTTACTAGATGAGGCGCCGGGGCCTGGGAAGATGTGTCAACTCTCTCTTGCTTGGGAGTTGAACAGTCCTTAGACGTTTCTGCTGCAATCCCTGCCACTCAGTTATTTATGTTTTAGAAGCCCTGGCCCTACCTGGGATGTGTTGAAGACAGAGAAAAAAGATCTCATAGCACCAGGAGCCCTGGGTTTCAGCATGACCCTTTTGAGCTGAGGCTGGGCAGAAATGCAGTGATGTTTGCATTCCGTGGATTAGCTTTGAGGCCATAGGAGAAGAGGAGAGGGTGGTTGTCTAGGACAGAGACAAAGCAATCCTTGTTATGAGGAATAGGGATGGAAAAGGTTGATGTATCCCCTTTAGGTTTCCAGAACCCAATTTTGTTTTTAATTGAAGTACAGTTGATATACAATGTTGCATTAGTTTCAGGGGTACAGCATAGTGGTTCGACAAGTCCATACTAGGCTGTACTCACAAGTGCTGCTACCGTCTGTCACTATATAATGTTATACAATATCATTGACTGTATTCCCTATGCTCTACTTTTTATCTCAGTCACTTATTCATTCCATAACTAGAAGTCTGTATCTTTACCTCCCCTTCACCCATTTTACCCATCCCCCCTTTCCCTTCCCTCGCCTCCCCTAGGGCAACCATCAGTTCTTTGTATTTACTGTTTGTTTCTGTTTTGATCATTTGTTTTCTTTTTCAAATTTCACATAATGGTGAAATTATATGGTATTTGTCATTATATAGCTGACTTAATTCACTTAGCGTAATAACTTGTACGTCTACTCATGTTGTCACAAATGGCAAGAGCTCGTTCTTTTTTATGGCTGTGTAATATTCCATTGCATATATGCTTATATAACCTATATATACATATATGTGTATAAAAAACACCACATCTTCTTTATTCATCTGTAGATGGACAGTTGGGTTGCTTCCATAATGTGGCTATTGTAAATAATACTACAGTGAACATAGGGGTACGTATGTCATTTTGAATTCATGTTTTCATTTTCTTTTGATAAATACCCAGTAGTGGAATTACTGGATTACATTTCTATTTTTAATTTTTTGAGGAATCTCCGTAGTGTTTTCCACAGCCGCTGCATCAGTTTACATTTCCACCAACATTGCAGGAGTGTTCTCCTTT
This sequence comes from Panthera onca, assembly GCF_046562875.1. NCBI lineage: Eukaryota > Metazoa > Chordata > Mammalia > Carnivora > Felidae > Panthera > Panthera onca. Next base: position 104,500,775 of record NC_138348.1, on the reverse strand, counting down.
CTCCACATCCTTGCCAACACTTGCTATTTTTGTCTTTTTGATACTAGCCATTCTGACAGGTGGTATTTCATTGTAGTTTTGAGTTGTATTTCTCTGATGATTAGTGACGTCGAATATCTTCATGTGTTGGCCATCTGGATGTCTTTGGAAACATATGTATTCAGGTCCTCTGCCCATTTTTTAAGTGGATTATTTGTTTTTTGGTTGTTGAGTTGTATAAGTTTTTTATATACATATTTTGGATATTAACCTCTTAGCAGATGTATCATTTGCAAATACCTTTTCTCATTCATTAGGTTTCCTTTTTGTTTTGTTGTTGATTTCCTTCACGGTATAAAAGCTTTTTATTTTGATATCACCCCAATGGTTTATTCTTGCTTTTGTTACCCTTACCTGAGGAGACATGTCTAGGAAAGTGTTGCTAAGGCTGATGTGAAAGAGATTACTGCCACATTTTCTTGTAGGAGTTTTATGGTTTTAGGTTTCACCTTTAGGTCTTTAATCCATTTTGAGTTTATTTTTGTGTATAGGGTGAGAAAATGGTCCAGTTTCCTTCTTTTGCATCTAGCTGTCTAGTTTTCTAACACCACTTATTGAAGAGATTATCTTTTCCCCAGTGTATATTTTTGCCTCCTTTACCATAGATTAACTGACCATTAATTGTGGGTTTATTTTGGGCCCCTCTCTCTGTTTTGTTCCATTGATTGATCTAGGAGTCTGTTTTGGTGTCAGTACCATACTGTTTTGATTACTATAGCTTTGTAGTATATTTTAAAATCTGGGATTGTGTGTCATCATCAAGACAGCATGGTATTGGCATAAAAACAGACACATAGACCAATGGAATAGAATAGAAACCCCAGAACTAGACCCACAAACGTATGGCCAACTCATCTTTGACAAAGCAGGAAAGAACATCCAATGGAAAAAAGACAGTCTCTTTAACAAATGGTGCTGGGAGAACTGGACAGCAACATGCAGAAGGTTGAAACTAGACCACTTTCTCACACCATTCACAAAAATAAACTCAAAATGGATAAAGGACCTGAATGTGAGACAGGAAACCATCAAAACCTTAGAGGAGAAAGCAGGAAAAGACCTCTCTGACCTCAGCCGTAGCAATCTCTTACTCGGCACATCCCCAAAGGCAAGGGAATTAAAAGCAAAAGTGAATTACTGGGACCTTATGAAGATAAAAAGCTTCTGCACAGCAGAGGAAACAACCAACAAAACTAAAAGGCAACCAACGGAATGGGAAAAGATATTTGCAAATGACACATTGGACAAAGGGCTAGTATCCAAAATCTATAAAGAGCTCATCAAACTCCACACCCGAAAAACAAATAACCCAGTGAAGAAATGGGCAGAAAACATGAATAGACACTTCTCTAAAGAAGACATCCGGATGGCCAACAGGCACATGAAAAGATGTTCAACGTCGCTCCTTATCAGGGAAATACAAATCAAAACCACACTCAGATACCACCTCACGCCAGTCAGAGTGGCCAAAATGAAGAAATCAGGAGACTATAGATGCTGGAGAGGATGTGGAGAAACAGGAACCCTCTTGCACTGTTGGTGGGAATGCAAATTGGTGCAGCCGCTCTGGAAAGCAGTGTGGAGGTTCCTCAGAAAATTAAAAATAGACCTACCCTATGACCCAGCAATAGCACTGCTAGGAATTTATCCAAGGGATACAGGAGTACTGATGCATAGGGGCACCTGTACCCCAATGTTTATAGCGGCACTCTCAACAATAGCCAAATTATGGAAAGAGCCTAAATGTCCATCAACTGATGAATGGATAAAGAAATTGTGGTTTATATACACAATGGAATACTACGTGGCAATGAGAAAAAATGAAATATGGCCTTTTGTAGCAACATGGATGGAACTGGAGAGTGTGATGCTAAGTGAAATAAGCCATACAGAGAAAGACAGATACCATATGGTTTCACTCTTATGTGGATCCTGAGAAACATAACAGAAACCCATGGGGGAGGGGAAGGGAAAAAAAAAAAAAAAAAAAAAAAGAGGTTAGAGTGGGAGAGAGCCAAAGCATAAGAGACTCTTAAAAACTGAGAACAAACTGAGGGTTGATGGGGGGTGGGAGGGAGGGCAGGGTGGGAGGGAGGGCAGGGTGGGTGATGGGTATTGAGGAGGGAACCTTTTGGGATGAGCACTGGGTGTTGTATGGAAACCAATTTGACAGTAAATTTCATATATTAAAAAATAAAAAAAATAAAAAAAAAAAAAAAAAAGAAAAAAAAATAAATAAAATCTGGGATTGTGATACCTCCAGCTTTGTTCTTCTTCAGATTGCTTTGGTTCTTCTGGGTCTTTTGTACTTCAGTATATATTTTATGAGTTTTTTGTTCTAGTTCTGTTAAAATACTATTAGTATTTTGATAGGGATTGCTTTGGATAGTATGGAGATTTTAACAATATTAATTCATCCATTCCATGAACATGGTATGTACAGGACCCAATTCTTGCCTCAGTTTCCTTTATTCCATTTCTATCCAGTTTTATTGCAGAGAATCTTGTCATTCTGCTGCTTTTCATAATAAAGAGAATCACTCAGTCTCTCCTGATAAAGTAGCCTGCTTCATTTTCTGTTCCTTTTCATTGTTACTAGGGCGAGGTGATATTTTTTGCCTGTAGCATGAAATATAAGGGGCACCAAAAGACTCAGCCACCAAGGTAAATGATATTTTGATACAGGATTTATAAAATCAAAATCAATGCCAAAAATCTCAATGAACAAAATACCCCAAATTTAAATGAATACGTGAACACTACTGATTTCTCTTTTCACCTCAGGTTCCAATATGACTTAGCACAGCAAAGCATATAGATAGCACTCAATGCGCTTGGCACCAAGAGGTCCAGTGGAAAGCAGGACAAACATACCCCCAACCCCTTGTTAGTGAAACTTCCAATCCTAGTGGAACAGAGAAACGGATGAGAAAACATCAAAGACTGACAGCTGTGATCAGTGAGACCAGCAGGGTTTGGTAGCGGAGAAGGTTTGGACAAGATAGAGGAGCTTATCTGGGGATGTGATGTTCTCCTACATCTTGAAGGATGGGAAAGCCAGCTGTTGTGGATTGGATTGCATCCCTTCAAGATTAATATCTTGAGGCCCTAACCTCCAGTACCTTAGAATGTGACCTGATTTGGAAATAGGGTTGTTGAAAATTAGTTAATTAGTAATTAGTAATTAATAATTAGTAATTAGTTAATTGCTATTAGTAATTAGTAATTAGTTAAGACATGCTTGTACTGGAACAGAGTAGCCCCTTAATCCAGTATGACTAACATCCTTACAAAGGAGGGAAATTTGAATTCAGACCATGCACACAGTGAGAATGCCCTCTGAAAATGAATACAGACTGCTTCTCCAGGCTAAGAAACACCAGAAATAGCAGGCAGACCACCAAAGATAAGAGAGAAGCCTGGTACAGATTCTCCCCTCAGGAGAACCAGTCCTGCTGGCACTTAGATCTTGGACTTCCAGACTCCAGACCTTTGAGGCAGTAAATTTCTGTTGTTTAAGCCACCCAGTTGGTGGTATTTTACTATGTCAGCCACAGTAAGCCAATATACTTACTAGCCATGCAAATAGCAATGATAATACATGTCCAGGGAAAGTGAAAAGTGTGGAAAGGCCCTTACTCAGCAATCTTTGTCATTGGCAGGGAGGTGACACTGATCAAGTATGATTCTAATGTCCAATTTAAGCTTATTTTTATTTGTCGTCTATTATACCTGCATCACCTCTCAAACAGATTCTTTCTCATCATTAAAAAAACTGTAGGAGCCTGGAGAAGACATCAAGGGTGATTATTCATGCCTAAGCTGGTCTCTGTTAACCACAGGGACTCTGCTGGTAGATGGGTAGTGAGTGGCCAGAAGTTAGAGGTCAGAGGTCAGCATCAGGGGTCCCTGGGGCTGGGAGGAACCATGAGAAGGATCTTCTCTTCCAGTCCCCAAAGTGAAGTATGTGGAGTAGCATCACAGACAGCAGGATTTGGACCTGAAATTACTCCACAGGGCTCAGGGAGGAGTTTTGGCAAGACACTGCACATCTTCAGAGCAGGTGGTCTCTTCTGTCTCTACAATCACACACATTTTTTTTTTCTCTTCTGCAACAGACTGTTGCCTGGGCCCCTAGAACCATGGTGTTTTTTATCTTTCTCTTCTCAGCATGGACTGCAGATCCCCAGCCTGGAAGCCCTGCCCTGTCTGTCTCTGAACACTGGGGGTCCAAGGAGACTGCACCCACCCTTGGGGAGCTCCCAGAACTGCTGGATATGTGTGTGCACAGCAGTGTGTGAAGAGAAGCAGCCTCTTCTGATCTTGAGGGGGACACGAGATAATCTATTTAAAGCCTTGGGAGAGATTACCTCGTCTGTTGGCTAGTAAACAGGTGAAAGAGGAAAAGAACTATAGATTTTCCTTAAGAAACAACTATTATCTCCTCTTGCCTTTCTCCTCCAGTATACAGTACCTCCAAATTGGAAGCATCAGGCATAAATGTCCCACTTTAAATGTTTCTTGCAACAATGAATATTGTATGTGAATCAGATTCCATTATATTAAACTCCACTTGGACTCCAAATTCTTTTACAACAGTGGAATTTTGCATTGCTACAAATCACATTTCCAGATCCCAGACTGGAATTTGCATTTGGTTTTCAGCTCTACAGCTAACCAATGTGATCGCAGGCAAGTCATTAAAAATTCTTTGACCCTGAGTTCCATCTGTCATAACTAGGGGGTATGAGGTATAGCTGTCCTAATTCCTTGAAGTTTGTTGGAAACTGGTAAGATTATTTTGTAAAAGTATAATTTTTTTAGATGGGGTTTTTATAAACCCCATCTAATGTTAACTTATTCATGATGGAACATCGATTATAACTGGAGAAGCTATTTGGGCTCTCTGCTTATGTGGGTGGTGGTTTGAAGTCCAATCTGCTTTGGCTAACTCATCTTCTTTATTTTCCAGGATCAGATAATCCACTTTTTCTCTGTAACCTTACATTTCCATACTCGTTAACTGGGAAGCCTGTTGTGCTGGCCTACCCTTCCTTTGACCTTTTCATCATTTTGCTTTTGCCTTTCCCCAGATAAATCTGGGAGCATATAATGGAGAACATATAATTTTGGTGGTCATCTAGTTTATTGTTGCTGGGTGAAAAGGAGGACTCAAGCAATATACTTAGTGCCAAGTTAGAAGTTGAGGGAAGTTTGCTTTTATTAGAAAACTTCTCATTCAGTGCTCATTAGTGGTCTACGTGCATCTGAAAATCTGAGAGCTCAGAAGAAGGGAGCAATGAGGTAGGTAGGACTAAGTTGGAGGCAAAAGTTCCATCAGTAGTCTTCTGTTCATTCCTTTATATCCTGAGACTTATTATGGGATGTGTTTAGTGATGGTAAAGGAGCGGGCATTGCACTGGGGCGGGGGGCGGTGGGCATGGAAAACGTTGTAATGGGAGCAGAAACTGAACATATAACTCTAAGTAAAAGATAGTTTTAGTCAAGGTTGGAGACACCCAGAGGCTGCTCCTATGATGCCAGAATACTGGCCATGAATCTTTAAGTTAAACTTTTAACCTTCATGTACCTCTAGTGGGAGTGGACTTGTGGAGGCATTCTGGAGAGCAATCAGGCATGGCTTCATCAAATTAAGTATACTCATACCCTATGACCCATTCATTCCAGTGCAAGAGATATATTGCAAAGGGGACATGTATGCTCACAGCAGAGTTATTTGTTGTGATGGTGAGGAGTTAAATGCATCTTGGGCATCCATTCCTGAGAGAATGGGAAGGTAACATGTGGTGCATATATACCATGGAAGCCTCTGCAGCAGTTAGCAGCCATTGATTAGATGTAAATATAACAACATAGATGAATTTTGTTCATCTATGAGCAACATAGGTGAATGAATTAAAAACAGCTTGTGAAAAAAGTAGGACATAGAATGAGATGTATAACACAACATTTACACAAATTAAAAATGCATGCATACAAAACAGTACCCATTTGCATTAATACATATAAGTAAACAGATATAGATTGAGCCATTAGGATGACTAACTGTAGGGATGGGAGTGGGGAGGTGAATATGTGAATAAAGGAGAATAAATGCATAAGATAGTGGTTAGAATGGAAAATATAAGAAGTATGACTTAATCCTCTGCACCTGAGGTCCAAAATAAATTAATAAAAATGTGAAATCTCCTAAGTTTCTGAGTTAGTCTGGGCTCTGCAGTTTGTACAGTCCTCAGTGACCCTAGGAGACCTCCACTAAAAGGGGAGGAGGGTGTTTTGCTGTTTTAAGTAAAACAAAAAAGAACAATCTATTCCATATTGATTTCTCAATGGAGTCTTACACAAATTCCTGTTGGTCCCCATGGTCCTCAACCGTTCTTAGATTTTCCTTTTGGATACCCCCTCGTATCCCCCATGGTGAGCTTTCTTAAACTTAACAGCTCTGACCTCAGTTCTGTCGTCTCCCTTACTGTCACATGAGCTCATTTATACCTTCCTGGAGGCCGTAATCTGTTCCATTTAGCTTTTGATCACAAACAATGGAAAGTAGCCTTGTTGCTTTGAGCAAGACAAGAGGTTTATAAGGATGTGGAGACCAACAGAATTCATAAGAGGCTGGAGGAGCAAGCTTGGGAAGTAAGCAAAACTCACAGATGGTCTGGAGGCTGGGCTGCAGGAGTATGACTACATCCTCCCGTGGCTGCTGTTTGTGGCACTACTGCAACCACTGTAGGACACTCGTGCTGGACAGCCAGTGACCATGAGGGACTATGGTAGCCAGCTTCAGAAATGGCCCTTGATGATCTTCACCTCTGGTTCTCACACCCCTGGCATACACTGGATAGGGCTCTCCTGTGTCTCCAATGGGATATAGTGGAAATGACAGTGTATGTGTTCCTGGGGACATAATGGTTTTTGCCTTTCTTTTGGATCATTTGTTCTGGGGAAAACCAACTGCCATGCCATAAGGTCACTCAAAAAGCCCTATGGAGTGGTCCTTATGGAGAGGAAAGGAGGCCTCCTACAAACAGCCAATGAAGAACTGTGGCCCTTGATAATAGTCATGTGAGTCCACCATCTTGGAAGTGGGTCATTAACCTGAGTCAAGCCTTTAGGTGACTGCAGGCCCAGCCAAAATCTTGACTGAAATCTCATGGGGGATCTTGAGCCAGAGCCACCCAGCTAAGCCCCTTCTGAATTCCTGACCAACAGAAACAGAGAGAATAAATATTTGTTGTTTTAAGCCACTAAATTTTGGGGTAATTTGTTATGCAGCTATAGGTAACTAATATGTCTCCCCTTCACTTTTAGGTCACACTCACCTCATTGAAAGATCGAGGAGGAGCTTCTGATTGAACATATGTCATGGGTCATACCCTGGCTTTCAGGAACTAGTGGAATAGGGTAAGGTGATGTGAGGCTATTTCCCCTCTTCCTCTTCAGTGGCAGAGGGGCAGGCATTGCCTCAGTTACCACTACACACAAACGGAAGCCCACTAACTGGAAAGATTGTTGGACTTTTTGTACAACCAAAATTCAGCAGTGTCCACTACCCCTTTGTATCTGAATTCCTGCAATGTGTATTCTTCCAATCAGAATCTGTTAGGGTGGTAGGGCCATCCTTCTCTGTCTTCCTTTTATTTTTTTGGTCCCTAGAGGAGACGAATCCCTCCTTCTCTCCAAAGTTACCCTCAGATTCTGGTTGGATCTGGAATCTGTCCCCCACATGCCTCAGATTTTCCACTCACTAGTTACCTCCTTTCTGGCTCACATTTTAAAATGTTTGCTCTCTGTGAAAACACACTAATTTTAATGTCTCCTTTGTGTGTAAACATTCTGTTTAGGATTACTTTTCCTTATCTTTCCTCCCCCAGGAAAAGATAGTCTCAGTTTAGCTCCAGGGCTTTGTACACACCTTTTTCATAGTGTTTCATAGTTAACCCCTCCAGGCAGCACATCCTCCGTGGGTAGGAGGGCCTGGGGTGGGTAGTGGGTCATTCCTGAATGACCACAAAGCCAATGTGCATATGCTCCAGTGAATGGAAACTGGTCATGGTCGACTGACTGCACACCTCTCACAGGTGCACTTCTCACCCCCCATCATTCAAAGCAACTTTGTAGAGAAAGGCGTTTGAAGCATGGATGGGGCTACTATAGTCTTCCTATTCTTAGAAGATTCTGGAACATCACTAGATGGAGAAACTTCTTGAAGTTTTTTTCATGAAACTTTCTCGAAGAAATGTGCCTCGTTGCCATTATGTCCCAGCGTCTAGCACAATGCCTCAAATGGAGAACATTCTCAACAAATTGAATAATTGAGTGAACAAATTGATGTATGGAATATATGGAACGTAGAGTTACTCTGACCCTCATGTATGTATGATTGTGATGCTTTTCCCTGAACAGGCCCTTGAGAGAGGATGAAATAAAACTTGGTACTGGGCAAGGGAAATGCTCTGACATCAGAGTGTATTTGGAGAAAGAGTGAGGAGGCGCAGTTCAAGGGCTAGAAGTCCACTGGTATGGGGGGCTTCTAACCTGTCCTTGGGTAAAATCATAACCCTTTCACAGCAGTCCAAGAATTGACACAGGACCCTTTACTAGAGCCTCCCTGCATAGCTGAGACAGGTGGGGGAACAAAGGAGAGACAGAGAATGAAGACCATGAGATGATCTGCTGTCGAATACAGTGAATTCACCTTCGTATCTGGCTCACTGCCCTGTGCAGCAGAGGCCATCTGTAGTCAGTACCTGTCAGGAGCACAGGTGTGATTCAGGCAGGTGCTCCTGCCGCTGGAGACTAGATCTTGGGGGCTGAGTCTCAGACCGAAGTTCCTTCTCGAGTCCTACCTGTGTGAGTGCTGGTTCTTGCCTGTGGTTGACCCCAGGATCCTCATCTTTAAGGGAGACATTTCTACCCACAGGGCGGTGGTCTTTCAAGCGCTGACACACAAGAAGGCAGCCCTACTTGTGACAGTCCTGAGAGAGTGAGAGGCATTTTGGAACTATGGGTCTTTTTGTGACGAAGAATAGTAGCGGGGCCAGAAAGAGCGTGAGCCTGGAGGTGGGGGACTGAACAGAGAGCATGGTCTGCTTCTCTCCCTTTAATTGTTTTATTAAATTTTTTTGATTTTAGTTTTTAAATTTATCTAAACATTTTTGTCTTTGGCTCTTCTTTTCCCCCTCATCTTTTTTATTGGAAGTGGGAACACATTTCACATGTACGAAAACTGTTAGGCTGGGGACTCTACCAAGTATATCAGACTGAGGCAGGTGTGGTGCTGGTAGTGCTTGGAGGGAATCTCTTTCTAACAAAATAGTAAAACCTGTGATGACACTCTTACTCTTTCTCCCTTTGTTCCACACATTACCTCTGCTTCCTCACTACCCATCTCTTTGGGCTCCATCCTTACCACCTCCACTAACATCATCAGAAACCTACCCTGCCTGCTGAATGTCTTTCCTCACCTCTCTCTGTAGTGGTGTTGTTGTGGATCTTGGTCTCCACTGGTTTCCATGACCGTGTCTTCTCCTCCAGTGTTTTTGACCACCCTCAGGGCTTGCTTCAACTTCTCTTTTTGTCTTTGTGCTCCTTAAATGCAGACATTCCCTGAAGTTTATTTTGCAGACATCTCATCCTCTGTTTGAAGTCCATCCACACTATGTATCATTCCATGTAGCTGATTCCTGAATCTTTCTAGCCTAGAATTCCCTTCCCAAAGCTAGACTTACATTTCTCATTATCCAATGGGCATCACCACATGGGTATGTTTGTGAAACACCAAGTCATTCAGTGTGGCTGGAACAGGGAGGAGGAGAGGGGGGAGGAAGGGTCAGAGAATAAGAAGTAGACAGCAAGAGGCTATGAAGGGCCAAGTGTATCCGTCGGAGCTCACATACCAATAATGGAATCTTCTCTATTTAGTGCAAGCAGGAAGGATTTTAATACAGGAGGTTAGGTGCTACAAAATTATTGCAAGGAATAATGGTCAAGTCTTAGAAGCACTCAGCTGCTGGCATGATCAGGAAAACTGCCTCCCCAGTTCAGAAAGCTGTTGAGTTAGGAAGCACCTCCCAAATTAAGAAGCTACTGACTGTAGAAGAGCCTTACCTCTGTCTAATCAGCACCCACAAGTGGTTGTTCTGTATCCTGCTTCTTTCTTCCTGTTCAGCTCAGTTCTGCAACAAAGGCTCCCTTGGCTGTTCTGGTTAGTGGTATCTAAGTCATATCCAGAGCTCCACGTATAAGAGATCCTGGGAAATTTATGATTTTATTTCCAACCTCTGCCTTCTATACCGTGTCAGGATAAATGCTGAGCAAGTCATTCCATAGTCTATGTGATGTTGTGTGCATTAGGCAGGTATCTTTCTATTCCAAGTGGCAGGAATCCAACTTTATCTGACTTTGATTAAGAAAATATCATTGTCTTACAGTGAAAACCAAAGAAGGGCAGGGGTCAGTCTGGCTTCAGAGGCAAACAGCCCCTACAACTTCCTTTCTCTCCATCTGCTACCTCTGTCTGCTTTTCTTTGTGTTGGTTCTGCCCTCCTCACCAAAGATGAACTTTGTCTCAGTGAGCCTAGACATGTGGCCTTAGTGCTCCCAGGCATCCACCATTTATCAGTTCACCATGGCAGAGAAAGGAGCTGGCTTTTCTTGGTATTTGTAAAACTACCCACCAAAGACTGATCTGTCCTTCTTGAGTCACATACCCACACCATGTGCAGGGGAAGCAGGATTCTGTGATTGGTGGCTCCCTTTAAAGCCTCTTTTTGGAGATGGGTGAGATGCGGGTACCCAAAGGAGGGGCTGATAGCTAAGATAGCCACTAGGGGAATGATTAGGGGCCAGGAGGCTGCCTCATTTGTGTCCACTACACGATGATACACCTTTATTTTTTCTAAGTCCTCAGTGTGATAGAGGACTAACGCAGAATCTCAAGCAGTAAAGTGTTATAATGAGATATTTTTCTTTAGCTATTTACTAAAGGAACGAAATGAGTTAATGAATGTAAATTATCTAGTATAGTACACAGTAGGTGCTTGTCTTGGTTTGGAGTCCCTGAGAAGCTGACTTTAAAACAAGGATTCAAGTACAATTCATTTATTGGGGAAATGCAAGGGTACCAGTAATGGAGTGGAGGAAGGCAGACAGACAGTAAAGGCTCTTAATAAGTCAGTATCACAGTGGTTGCCTGGAGCTTAAGCCCATGAGGAAATTCTTGGACTCAGTACAAAACACATGCCTCAGAGTTCTCCCACCTGAGGGGCAAAGGAGTTGGGATATTTATACGTTAACTCGTAGGAGTCATTGGCTAAGGGCTGCTCCCAGGGGGTTATTCCTCAGCTCTGCTAGCCTGCTGCACACGTGGGCAGAGTGGCCTTCTGTGGTTCCAGCATGAGCACAAGGGGTCCGAGGGGCACAGGCAGAACCTGCAGTGCTTAATATGTTTTAGCTCCTCCCTGACCCCTGTCTCCTCACTATTAGTTTAAAAGTCCCTTGAGTTCAGGAACCACACCTTATTTATTCTTAAATTTCCCACATAACCTAGCACACTGTTGAACACATAGTAATGGCCACTGAATATTTATTATTTTCTTAATGACATTTTAGGGTATCATTTTCCTGATGATCTATGGTTTTGCCTCTTTATATTGTGGATTTTCTGGGACAGGATGAATTTCCTGTCATTACATTTTTATCCATTAAATACATAATTGAATATGATCTGATTTTTATACCTTTGTAATACTTCTCATGCAGTTGCATTCATAAATAAATAAGAAAGTCTCTGTTAGACCCCAGGTCCTGTGTATATATATATCTCGACTTTATCTCTCTAAGAAGCTGTCTCCAAATTGGGGGAATTTGGAGACTCCTGGTGTGTAGATTCTTATTAGCTTCCTTGCCTGAATCAGCCTAGCCATCTGCCAGCAATAATAACATGCCTGCTGTGTGCTCAGCCTTATCCAGTCCTTGAGCCTTAAGAACCAGGTTTCAGGATGTATTGAAAACTCCTTTCCCTGAGGGTGAGGGGAGGCATTCCACTCCCCAGGTCAGACCACCTGTCTTCAAAAAGGAATTATCAGAGCTTTAGGCACTAGATAAGCAACCAACTCTACCTCCTTTACACATCACAATGTAGGGGGCCAGTTTTCTCCCAGGACCCTTGTCTTGGAGCCTGGCTCTGATTCCAAGTCAGTAATCCTGGACCTTAATCTTAAATCACCTAATATTTTGGGACTCCTCTTCCCTTGGTTGCTGTGTTCTACTTGTAAGAGTCCAACATCTACCCTAACTCAGAATCCGTGTCACTTAACTACCTCTCCCAAGAATTGTCCCTGCCTACAAGCCACTGGAGATGTTTTTGTCTGTTCCACCAGATAGGACTCCGTAGAAACCGATGATGGAGTTTATTGTAGTCTCTCACATTTGGGTGGTCATGACTAGTCCTAGTTGGTCTACTCAACCCTCAACTCTGGCCAGCTTTTGCTAGAGTTCCAGTCACCATTTCTTCCATTCTCCTTGTACTGGTCTTCCAGTGTGCTTGGAGCTGAAGGTCCACCAGTTAAGTCATTTACTTTGGGACATTATTAGAATGGGCTGTTTTTCTTGCCATTTCCAATGTTCAGATTCCATCTTGTTTTTCTCACCCCTAGACCACTGGTTACTGTTCTTTCTTCATTCTTATAGGTGGGAAACCCCAAAAGATGGAATTTGAAAATGGGCATCTGGCAGTGTGTTGTTAAGAATAAATGGCATGTTGGGATGAGGACTGGGTGTTGTATGGAAACCAATTTGACAATAAATTATATTTTTTTAAAAAACTGGCATGAAATGCCTTATTCAGACGTTCAGTGTGGTACTGGAACAACCTTGTTCTCCCTTGAACTTTTCTGTCACTCAGAGTTTCTGATACTGCCTTTCTTCACATTTCTTCCCTTGACTCTTTTCTTGAAGCTTGCTTTGTCCCTCCCTTCCACCCTTCTTTTCGTTTTTTAAGAGAGTTATTCTAGTTCTGTTATTTGTTTCATTCATGATCTGGGTACATGTTTCTCTGTGAATTCCCTTACTCCAGCTCTGAGCTACAATAAATCCTTACTATTTCCAGAGGAGTTTGATTACCTCGGTGGTTTTCTTTGTTTCTTAAAGGGTGCCTGCATTTTCTTGCAAAGCTTCCCAAAGAATCAAGCGACATCTATAAAAGCTCAGAACATGATGCCTCAAATGGATTCTTTGCTAAGTCACTATCATAGTCTCCAGAGCTTTGGGAAATAAATAGCAAATCCAGGAGACCTAAATAATTATTTCTGGGATTGTATACTTGATCATGAAATGGTCCCAGCTAGTGTCTTACTTGGAGTTCGAGAAGGAAGAAAGAAGGAACAGTCATACAATTTCCATTTAAATTGAGAATCTTTTCCCTGGAAACCCAGAGGCCTCTCTGCTGGCCTCCTGCTGTTTGCTTCCTTTTATGCATCCTATTCGGAGGTGGCATGATTATTCCCTAAACATATTACTGCAGCTCTTCCGGCAGATTCTCTCTTCTAGGAATGTCACGAATGAATTACCATGCGGTGTTGGCATGGGGCCTCAGCCAGCAGGAGCCAATTATTTTAAAAATTTCCAAGCAAATCAGATCAGCATTTCACAAGTTACTGGCCAAGAAGCTTCAGAAAGTCGTGCATCATTTCTTTGCTATAATATGTGCTGCTGACCTAAATGTGTACAAATCTCATCATCCCAAGGTCCATACTCTTGGCTCTGGGAGTTGTGTTAGGACACTAGCTCACACCCATTTGCAGTAATCTAATTGGGCGATTTTACTTATCAAAACTGTAAACGGATGTTTGATCAGATCAGATCATTAAATTTTCTAATTAGGCAGCATAGACTCCCTTTTGCCAGATGGATTGAGCCGCACCTATTTGTGACACAACTTAATCACACTTTGCCTTGCTGTCAAGGCCGTGTTTCAGGGAAGAAATATGTTCTCTTGGCTAGATTAAACATACGCCATCCAAACCTGGCATCTCCAGCTAAGAGAAGGAGACTTTGCTGAATTGGATTGTGTAAGAATATATGTCGTGGTGAAGCTATGTTAGCAACCGGCAAATGGGAGGTTTCTTCCATGTCTGATTTGAATTCTTAACAAAACCGTTTGTTTATGGAAAGAATGGACTGCGTTCATTCGTTAGCACATCAGATGGATATTCAAAAATATTTAGTCTTAGGGATAAAAGAGGAAGCACGAGAATGATGTATTGCAGTGCCAGTTTTTGTTGTTTATGTTACTTTGAACTGTCAGGATGTTTGGAGATGGTTCTGTCTCCACTGGGCAGGTGCTCCCGAAAAGCACAGAGTTTAAAATGTCACGTCGACAACAACTCCAGGGCTTTCTGCCTCTTTCCATCATGTGTTTCTCCTGCTGTCTAATTCTCGTAAAGTTTTATTCTGTTATCCTGTTAACAAAAGAGTGAGCAGGAACTCCCTCCATCACTAATACCCACACACGGTAGATCTTTTACTCACTGGGACCTGCAGGGTCACTTAAGTATAGAGGACCCAACAGACAAATATTAAAAAAAAAAACAAAAAAACACCTCATAATGAAAATAGTTGAGAAGTTTTAGTTTATACTTTTGTTTAAACCATGGATGATTGTGTGGATGTTATGTGGGTATATTATATCATTTTGCAGAATTATCACTGGAGGAGATCAGTCTGAATCTATTCTGATCTCCAGGCATGTATCTCTGAATATGGACCACCACATTGGGAGGGTTTTGTTGTTGTACTTCCTTTTCTCTTATAGGAGGAAAATATACTCCTGTTAATTGGGGTACTAATTCAGGTTAATTTCAGTTATATTCTATCCTGTGGTTAGAAATGCATCATACTAATACTAAAACTTCAATTTTGATGGTCACCGTATAATTGTATCCAAGATGTATGGATTGATTTGTAGTTCTTGCTCCTAGGTGTCTCCGGGAATTCTCCAGAGGTTGTCTTAAATGCGTCAGGCATTAGCCCCGGTCCTCACTGGCCTAAGTTAGCCTGCCCAGGCCTCCTGAGCCGTTGGTGAGAGCATTGCCTTGTGCTGGTCATCTATACCATGACTGCTTGTTCCAGGTCCCTGGGGCCTTCCTGCTGCAGAACTGTAAGTCTATCACTGCCTCCTCAGAGCAGTCTACCTCTGGGTCACCTGGGCAATAATGCTTTCTTTGGAAGAAAGTGGGGATTATTATTTCTCTCTACATTTTACTCCAGTGAGGGCTTTGGTGGTGGGAAGCATTCAGGATTGTTGCCTGGGCTCCCTTGTTAGAGCTGCTTGACCCAGATCTCTCCTCTGCCTTGAGTCCTTTCACTTCTGTGTAGCCCAGGCCAGTGCTATCCATCTCGTTGAGTTGGGTTGAATTCTCTTTGCTCCACCTCGGGGTAGCTCTGCAGGAGCTCCACAAAAGGCAGAGGATGCCCTTGATGTTGGCAAGGCCATGGCAGCTCCCCATTCTACCAGGAGGTGGACTGTTATACTCAGTGGCAAGGGTGCTATGATTCAGACAGACAGCATGTCTCAGCTGGTGGCTCGGATCCCAGAGTGCTACCGAATTCTGTGAATCAGCCCTTTCAGTTCACATACACTGTCCCCTTTCTCCTGGAGGGCACACACAGCACCATGGTGGCTGGCATGGGCTGAGTTCCCATAACAGCTGCAAGATGCATCTGGAGTCACCAACTCCCCTCCATCCTTTAGTCCTAAAGCTACATCTGGCTTGCAGTGACAGCCCCCTCTCTCCTGGGTCCCATCTTCTTTTTCACTTCTCTTGGGAAACCCCCAGTGCATTGGATACCTGATGATCTCTTGCCTTCCACAGATGGGGGTCCAGTTGTTGTTCCTAGGAGACTCTTTAGCCCCCATTTAAGCCAAATGACAGGAGCAGAAGAGAGAAAAAAAGCATTAATAACCCCCACATGCCTGACACACTGGGCATCATCTCTGCTCCCAGCAGTGTCTCACAGACCAAGGTTTTCTGCCTTCATCTAATAGAAATCTGTCTTTGTGCAGGCTGCCTTTTCAAGATTAAGGGCCACAGAATGGTGCAGAAACTTTCTGATCGTTTTTATTTGACGTTTAAATGTTTGAAGACATTCTGTTGGGATATAATTGGTATATATGTGTATACACACATAAATAACAAATTGTACACATTGAGAGTGTATAGTTTGAAAACTTTTGACATGTATATATCTGTGAAACCATAGCCACAAATCAAGGTAATGAATCTAGCACCCCCAGAAGTTACTTCTGTGCCCCTTTGTACTCTGTTTTATTGTCTGGCTTCCTTCACTCAGCATAATTATTTTGAGTTATTTGAGACATACAGTTATGTTATCTCAAGAGTTAAGAGTTCATTCCTTTTCATTGCAGAGTAATGTTCCAAAGCATGAATATACCACAGCTTGTTTTCTTAGTCACACATTAATGGATATTTGGTGTTTTTTCAGTTCCAGGCTATTACAAATAAACCTATTGTGAATATTCATGTACAAGTATTAGTGTGGACATATTCTTTCATTTAAATTGGGTAAATACCTCGGAATGGAATGGCTGAGTCAAATGATAGGTATATATTTATTTTTTACAGAAATTGCCGAACTGTTTTCCAAAGTAACTGCACCATTTTACACACCTACAAACAATGATTGAGAGTGTCAGTTTCCATGCATCTTTACCAACAGTTGGCATGATCAGTCTTCGTAATATTAGTCATTCTAATAGTTGGAGGTGCATTTTGTCCTGGTTTTAATTTGCAGTTTCATAGAGTACAGTGATGTCAAGCATCATTTTATGTGCATGTTCGATATCTCTGTGTATGATTTGCTCAAGTGTCCATTTAACTCTTTTGACATTCATTCATTTCTTATCTTCTTGGTTTTGAGAGAGCTTTCTATATTCTGGATATAAGTCTTTTGTCAGGTATATGTTTTGCAAATATCTTCTTTCATTCTGTGGTTTGTCTTTTCATTCTCTTAACAGTGTCTTTTGAAAAGCAGAAGTTTTGAATTTTGATGAAATCCAATTAATTTTTTCCTTTTTCGATTGTGTTTTCAGCATCATAATTAAATCTTTAACTCAAGATCACAAATATTATCACTTATATTGTCTTCTAGAAATACTGTAGTTTCAGGTTTTCTGTTGACATCTGTGCTGAATTTTGAGTTAATATGTTAAAAAATTTTATTTCTATTTATTTTCTTTTAAGAGAGAAAGAGAGGGAGAGAGAATCCCAAGCTGGCTCCACAC
Source organism: Panthera onca (assembly GCF_046562875.1). Taxonomy (NCBI): domain Eukaryota; kingdom Metazoa; phylum Chordata; class Mammalia; order Carnivora; family Felidae; genus Panthera; species Panthera onca. Next base: position 104,483,410 of record NC_138348.1, on the reverse strand, counting down.
CCAGCTCAGAATCCAGTGTGGGGCTCAATCCCATGACCTCAGCCAAAATCAAGAATCAGATGCTCAATGGACTGAGCCACCTAGGCGCCCCTAGTTAATTTGTTTTTAAATAGTGGAAAGTATGGATTGAAGTTCTTTCTTTGGTGGGGGAGAAGATACATAGATATGCAATTACTCTAGTATCTTTTGTTAAAAAGACTACCTTTTCTCCACTGAATTGTCTTTGTACCTTTGTCAAAAATCAGGTGTTAATACATGTGTGTGTCTGTTTCTGACTTGTCTCTTCAGTTTCACTGATCTATTTGTTTATCTTGGCGCCAATACCAAACTGTCTTGAAATCAGGTAGTGTTAATTGTCACACTTTGTTGCTCTTTTTCAAAGTTGTTCTGGCTATTTTAAGTCCTTTGGATTTCCATAAGAATTTTGGAATCAGGGACACCTGGGTGTCTCAGTCTCACTCTTGATTTCGGCTCAGGTCATGATCTCATGGTTCTTGAGTTTGAGCCCCACATCAAGCTCTGTGCTAAGAGTGCAGACAGAGCCTGATTGGGATTCTCTTTATCACCCTCTGTCTCTGCCTCTCCCCTGCTTGCTCTCTCTCGCACGCGCACTCTCTCTCTCTCTCAAAAATACATAAAAAAACTTTTTTTTTTAAAAAAAGAATATTAAAACCAGCTTGCTGGAATTTCTTCAGGATTGCATGAATCTATAGATCAATTTGGGTAGAATTAACATCATAACAATATTGAGTTGTTTGACCCGTGATCATAGTATTATCTATCCATATAATTAGGTCTTTAATTTCTCTTGATAATGTATTATAATTTTCATTGTTGAAGTGTTGCATATCTGTTGTTAGATTTATTTCTAAGTATTTTATATTTTTTATTCTATTGCACATGATACAAAAATTTCAATTCTAGTAGCTTTTTTGGGGCATATTCCACTGTGTTTTCTACCTAGACAATCATGTCATCTGCAGAAAAAAGATAGGATTATCTCCTTTCCAGTCTGGGTGCTTTTTATTTCTTGTTCTTATTGAAATAGCTAGAACCTCTAGGCCAATGTTGAATAGAAACAGTAAGAGTGAATATCCTTGCTTTGTTCCTGATCTCAAGAGGGTAAGCATTCAGTCTTTTACCATTAAGTATGGTGTTAGCTATGGTTTTTTTTTTTTCGATAGTATCATTATGGATTGAAGAATTTTCTTTTCCATTTTGCTACGAATTTTTATCATGAATGGGTTTTGTCAATTGGTTCACCCACTGAAATGATCATATAAGGTTTTTTTTCTTTTTTTCTTAATATAGTGAATTTATTTCAAATATTAAACAAACCTTGCATTTCTGGGACAAATCTGACTGGGTCATGCTGTAGTAACTTTTTTGTATCTTTTTGGATTTGGTTTGCTAATTTGTTTAAACTTGTTATATTTATGTTCATGAAGAACATTGGTCTATGATTTTCTTTTCTCCTAAAGTCTTTATCTGATTTTGTAATCAGTGTACTTGGTGACCTCATAGAATGACTTGGAAAGTGTTTCTTCCTCTCCATTTTCTAGAAACATTTGGTATAATTCATGAGTGAAGCCATCTAGGTCTATAGTTTTCATTATTGAAATGTTTTTGATTGCAAATTTAATTTCTCTAATAGCTATAGAGCTATATAATAGGCTGTTGCTGTTTGAATGAACTTTGGTATTTTGTGTCTTTCTTTTTTTAAGTTTATTTATTTTGAGAGAGAGTGTGCAAGCGGGGAGGGGGTGCAGAGAGAGAATTTCAAGCTGGCTCAATGCTGTCATTGCATAGCCCGAGGCCAGACTCAAACTCACAAACCATGAGATCAGGACCTGAGCCCAGAAGAGTGGGACGCTTAACTAACTGAGGCACCCAGGCGCCCCTGTGTCTTTCAAAGTTGTCCTTTTCATGTAAGTTGTTGAACTTATCGGCATAGAGGAGTTTGAAGTGGTCCCCTGTTATCCTTTAATATCTGTAGAATTTGTATTGATGGTATTTCTCTCATTCCTGATATTGCTAATTTGGTTCTTTTTTCTCCTCATCAATTTGGCTGGAGACCTTACTGTTTTTTTCCTATTGTTTTTGTGTTTTCTCATTCATTGATTTTCATTCTGGTATTACTTATTTCCTTAATCCTGTTTATTATAAGTGTAATTTGCTCTTCTTTTTCTAGTTAAGATAGAAGCTGAAGCCATTTGCTTGAGCCCTTTTTTCATGATATTGACATTTAGTACTCGAAATTTCACCCTAGTACTGCTTTAACTGTGTCCTGAAACTCTTAGTATGTTTAATATGTTTTTTTTCCCATTCATTTCAAAATAATTTTAATTTTTCTTTTTTGACTCAGTATATTATTTGGTTTCAAACATTTGGAGCTTTTCCCAGAAATCTGTTAATGGTTTCACATTTAATTATATTATGGACAAAAATGTAATATATGTGGCTTCAATCCTTTAAAATTTATTGAGACCTTTTCCATAACCAAAATAATAGTTTAGTTTGGTAAATGTTCTGTATTCATATGAAGAAGGTGTATCCTATTCTTTTTGAATGCAATGTTCTATAAATGTCAGTAAGGTCAGATTGGTTAATTGTATTATTCAGGTCTTCTGTATTCTTACTTTGTTCACTATTGAGAGATGGGTATTGAAATCTCTGATGACGATTAGGGATTGGTTTATTGGTCCTCACGGTTCTATCAGTTTTTACCTCATGTATTTTGAAAGTCTATTAAGTACATTAGCATTATCAGGACCATTATAGCCTCCTGATGGATTGACCCCATTACCATTACAAAATGACCTTCTTTATCCTTGGTAGTGTTTTTTGCTCTGATGTTTACTTTTTCTAATACTAATAGAACCACAACAACTGTCTTTTGATGAGTACAAGCATTGATAGCATACTTAGTGTTGATTAGTGGTATATTTTTTCATCCATTTACTTTTAACCTTTTTGCATTTTACACTTAAAGAGGGTTTCTTGTAGGTAGCATATGGTTGAGCCTTATTTTTATATCTAATTGGACAATCTCTGCCTTGTCATTTGGGTATTTAGACAAGGGGTTGGCAAACTTTTTGGCCAGGTAGTAAATATTTTAGGTTTTGTAGGCTGAGCCTGTGTGATCTTTGCTGTTCCTGCTGCTGCCTCCTCCTCCTCCTTTTCCTTTTAAGCAATCCTTAAAAAAAAAAAAAAAAAAAAAAAAAAAAAGTAGGTATCATGCCCAGCATGAAGCCCAATGCAAGGCTGAAGTCAAAACTGTGAGATCACAACCTGAGCTGAGATCAAGAGTCAGATGATGGGGTGCCTGAGTGGCTCAGTTGGTTAAGTGCTGATTCTTGATTTCGGCTCAGGTCATGATCTCACAGTTCATGAGTTTGAGCCCCACATTGGGCTCTTTGCTGACAGTTTAGAGCCTTCTTGGGATTCTCTCCTTTTCTTTGCCCCTATCCAGCTTGTGGTCACTCTCTCTCAAAATAAATACATATATAAGTTTTAAAAAATATATTGTTATGTTAAAAAATCTATCATCTTGCTATTTTCTTCTCCTTGTACCATCTGTTTTTGTTGTTGTTGCCTTCAATTTTTATAACTTGTTTTGAACTGAATGTTTTTTATAATTCCATCATGTCTCATTTTTAGCTTGTTAGTTGTCACTCATTCTTTTGTTACTTAAGTGCTTGCCTTAGGGTTTATAATATGTACCTTTAGCTAATGTAGTCTGCCTTCGAGTGATATAATACATCACTTAAGAGAAGTTTAAAGTAGTCTACTTATATTTCTCTTCTCCCATTCTTTGGACTATTGTCATAAATTTTACTTATACCTATGTTATAAATCTATAACATTGTTATAATTTTGGTTTAAACAGTTATCTTTGAAAGAGATTTAAATAATTACAAAGAAATTTTGTATTTTAACTATCTCATTACTATTTCTAGTGTTTCTCTTTCTTTTGTATAGATCAGGATTTCCATCTGGTATCATTTTCCTTCTGCCTGAGGACTTAACATTTCTTATAGTCTGAGTCTGCTGATGATAAGTTCTTCTGGCTTAATATTTCTGAAAAAGTCCTTAATCTTATTTTTGGTTTTAAAGGATAGTTTCACTGGGTATAGAATTCTAGGTGACAGGTTTTTTTTTTCTTTCACTATTTTGCTCTACTGTCTTCTCCCTTGTGTTGATTATGATGAGAAATCTATCATTTTACCTTCATTTCTTTGTATGTAGGGTGTCTCCCCAAACCCCACCTCTAGGTTGCTTCTCTTTAGCCTTGACTTTGAGCACTTTGATTACAATGTGCCTTGATGTACATCTCTTCATGTTTGTTGTGCTTGGGGTTTATTGAACTTATTATATTTGTGGGTCTATAGTTTTCATCAAATTTGGAAAACAGAGTGTCTAAAATCTTTCTAAAAATTTTTGTCTTTCCTCACTCTCCTTCAGGGACTCCAGTTAAATGTACAATAAACTGTTTGAAATTATCTCATAGCTCAGTTCATAAAATCATTTTTCCTTCATGTGTTTCATTTTGGATAGTGATTTTTCTATATCTTTATGTTTACTAATCTTTTCTTCTGCAATTTCTAGTACACTGTTAATCCAGTATAGTTTATATTTCAGATATCATAGTTTTCATCTGTAGAAGTTTTATTTGGATCTTTTTAATATCTCCCATGTTTCTACTTAACTTTTTGAACATATGGAAGTAAGCTATAAGAACTGTTTTAATGCCTTTTTCTGCTAGTCTAACATCTGTGTCTATTCTGGATTGGTTTCAATTGATTGATTTTTCTCCTCATTTTGGGTCATGTTTTCTTACTTATGTCTATAAGTTTTTGAATTGTACCTTGCTAAGTGCTGGCTGGATATCTATTTATGCATTCTTATAAATATTTTTGATTTTCTGGGACAAAGTTCAGTTACTTGGAAATACTTTCATCCTTTTTAGTCTTGCTTTTAAGATTTATTAGGCAACAGCAGAGATATATATAGTCTACATTTAATTTTGCTAACTCTGGTATTTCTTACTCCATTTTTGCCAGAAGCAGAAATATTTTTTGACAGATTTTTAATGTCAGGAAAACTGTTGAAGACCTAAAGGAAAATTGTACCACCTGAGGTGTCAGGACTGGGGAGTCAACTCTGTCTGGTTAATATTTCACTCTTTTTTTGTTTATTTATTTATTTTTGCAAGAGAGAGAGCAAGAGTGTGTGTAAGTAAGGGGGAGGACAGAGAGAGAGAATTCAAAGTGGGGTCCATGCTCGCTGCCAAGTATCTCTGCTGGCAGTACAGAACCTGATGAGGGACTAGAACTCACTGTGGAATCATGACTTGAGCCAAAATCAAGAGTCAGATGTTTAACTGACTGAGTTAAAACTGAGCCACCCAGACACCCCAATATTTAACTCTTCTTAGTTCTCTGGATAATTTTTCTAATCTTTTCTTTATGTAATAAATAGGTATATCTAGAGATAATAATCCACATTCTCTTGTGTTTTTTTGTTTTGTGTGTGTGTGTGTGTGTGTGTGTGTGTGTGTGTGTGTTTGAGAAAGGAAGAGAGCACACTTGCACAAACAGGGGAGTGGCAGAGGGAAAGAGAGAGAGAATCTTAAGCAAGCTTCACACTCAACGTGGAGCCTCACACAGGGCTCAATCTCACAATGGTGAGATCATGAACTGATCTGAAATCAAGGGTCAGATGCTTAACCAACCAAGCCACCCAGGTGCCCCTACATTCTCACTCTTTTACAGATCTGTGCCTTCTATGTTCTTTTAGGATTTATAATTTTTCAATTTGTTCTGTGGATGCTGGGCAAGGGATGGACTTTAGCAATAGTATAAGTGATAAAATTTTGAGAGAGCCCATGCTTATATAGTCTAGTTTCTGTTGCTTTGTAATATATTACTTTAAAATGAAATGGCTTTGTGGCACCTGGATGGCTTAGTCACTTGAGTGTCTGACTTCAGGTCAGGTCGTGGTCTCATGGTTCCTGGGTTCAAGCCCTATATCTGTCTCTGTGCTGACAGCTCAGAGCCTGGAGCCTGCTTCAGAGTCTGTGTCATCTTTCTCTCTCTCAAAAATAAAGAAACATTAAATCTTAAGTGAAATGGCTTTAAAATTTCTTTTTTATATTCTTGAATTATGTGAGGCAGGACTTCATACAGAGCACAAGGACGTTGGCTTATCTGTCTCTCATTATGTCCTGCCCCTGGGCTTGGAAGACTCAGTGGCTAGCTGTGACTTGAGGGCTGAGGGGTAGAATCATCATCTTTCAGATATCTGTCAGATACCTTCACTGACATATTTAGCAGTTGATGTTGGCTGTCATCTGAGAACTCATATGGGGCTCTCAGCCAGAGCATCTACACATGGTTTCTCCCTGGACCCTGGGCTTTCTCACAGTGACATCAGGGTAGGTAGACTTCTTACATTGTGTCCCGGTGTACAGGGTCAAAACTGTATCATCTTTTATGACCCAACCTTGGAAGACACAAATTATTATTTCTGTTTCACCCTATTGGCTAAAAGAGTCATAAGCCCACCTAGATCCAAGGGAAGGGAATTAGGTTCCATCCCTTGATAGCATATTATCAAGGTTATATTACAAAAGTGCATGCGAAATGTGAGATATTGTTACACTCACCTTTGGAAAACATCTGCCCTAGTCTGCCTCTGGCCACAGAAAATTGTATCCACCTTCACATGCATTCGTCATTCCTTCCCCCAAGACCTTCAGAGATTCATCCCATTATGGCATCAGTTCAAAATCTAAAATCTTGTTAACTAAAATAGGTCCAGGTGACAATGGGGGCTTCTCTGGTGCAGTTCTTGTGGTTTAGTTCTTTCTCTAAAGATCTGTGAATTAGAAAGACAGTCATCCATCTCCTATCCTCACACACCCAAGTGAGACAAGTATGGGATTGATAGCCGTTGTATTCCTGTTCCAGAAGAGGAAAAGTGAAAGGCACATAGTAGTCACTGGTTCATAGTGATTCAAAACTCCAGCTAAGCACAGATTGCTAGTTCCTTAGTTAAGACTCAGTCCTACTCCCTGGAGTCATCCTCCAGGACTATTGGCTATGCCTTCTGAGCCTCCCTCTGTGTCATCCTTTTTTTCTATACAGAAGCTTCTGTGTTTGTAGCTAAGTAGACTTCTCACCCTGCTTGGTGCCCCTGAAAGTTTAGGGATTCAAAGGCTTCTGTTCATTTTGTACTTTTTCTGTCTTTTTAGTCTAAGCTGCTACAATTCTTTAAAAAAAAATTTGTGGGCTTATTGTATATGAACGTATTTCACCAGTTAAACCCCATACCCACAAATCTCTTTGAGATGAGCCCCCTTTTTTTCCACCTTGGGAAATGTGTCTGAGGCTGCTATGAGACAACATCCTTGAGTCTCAGAAACCCTGTGTTTAATAGACAAGAACTGCAAGGAATGCCCTTAAGATACTTAGAAGTCCTTTTGTCTATTTGAAAAAGTCTAGGCTACATCAGCTTCAATCTCTAAGGTTCCAGGATGGAGTTTTACTGTCACAGCTTTGGCTTGATATTTACCCTGAGATGTTTTCATATTTTAGCACCCTGGATTTGATCTTCACCCTAAGGCCATTTCTGCTTTTGAAAATTTTCTTCTGTGAGAGAATGGAGATGATAAATAGTTTTCTTTTCAAACCCAAGAAGTCCTGGATCCTTTCTATTTCCTTTAACTTTAGCACTGAATGGTTCTGTTTATATGGGTAAAATAACTCAGTTGCCACTGTGGCAAACTGCTTGGAAATCTCTTTGGCCAGATGTACCTGTTTGGTTTATTTTTATTTTTCATACCATTACAAAAACAGTTGAATTTCAAACCCAACAATGTTGCCAAGCTTTCTGCCGCTGAATAACAAGGGTTATATGCACCCCCCCCCCCCGCCCCGCCCAGTCTTGGTCTTTTTCTCAGTAAGTCCTCAAGGCTGTTTCATCTCTATTGAGCAAAGCAGTCACAAGACTTCCCAGATTACAGGGGAAGAGAGTGATGGGATAAGGCAAGGTCACACTATAGAACAGCAAGGGAGATAGGAGATAATGCTGCAGCCACGTTGAAACCTGCAATTGGGTACATGACCTATAACACTTGTGCTTGTGGACAGGTGGGTTTACCGTGAGATACAAAAGGCCCACAGGAAGACATTATCATGGGATAAGACTAGTGAAGTTTACTCCAAATTATGAGCAAAAATTGCATGATTGGGCTTGTCTCTCCTGCATCTTCTAAGATTGTTGCTCATTCTAAGATAGGGTTGTCATGGTAAAAGCAGAGAAGGAACTCAGAAAGGGAATAGCAAGAGGTAGAAGGCATCTTGAGCCCCAGACTGACTAAGATAACAAGATAGAGCAGCCTTTGCTCATTTCTTTATTACTCTGTACCACAAAGAGTCCACAGCTATTGAATAAAGGGCCCTGAACTTATAGAACAGCTCAGTGGAGATCTTTCATCACCCCATGTTTGCCACCTACTCCTCTTTGATATTTCACTGCCCACTTCATTAATATTTCATCAGCACCAACCTTGTGCCATTTCATGTGCTTGGTACTGGAGCCTATAAAAAATATGGTTCTTGACATACATTAGCTCAGAGTGATGGGCAGAGATAAACCTGTTAACAAGCAATTTAAGTACACCTAGATAAATTCTAGAGAACTCTTTGGGAAAAGCAGCTGAGGGAAAGTAGAAAGGTCAAGAAAGATTTAATTGCAGGGTAGGTGGGCAGAGTATTGTTGATATCCGAGTTAATTCATGAAAAAGAAAAATTACTTTGTAGGTGGAAAAGTAGACCATGTAAACAGTGCTCTTGGCAGAAGGAATAATGATTGCAAAAACACAGAGTCATGAACAGGAATGGTTTGTTTTGAAAAGAATGAGAAATTTGGTATGACTGGACCACAGGAGCCCTAATAGAAAGGGAGAGAGGAGCCTGGGTTAGATGGCAATGGACTTCGTGCACTGCTTTATAAATTCAGTGTTTATGTTACAGGCATTGAGAGGCCAGCAAAGGAAGTGAGCAGGATGACAGTGGTGGCAGTTAGGGAGTAGAGGGAAATACTGGATGGCAGAAAGACTCAGGTAGTTGTTGCATTGGTTGGGGAGGGAGAAAAGCAAACCCTACACTAGGACACTGACAGTGTGGTTTCAGGTTCAGAAGCTTATTCCAAAGCATCTGCAGACCAACTGAATATGAGGGGGTAAAGTCATCAAGTCTTCTAGCTTGGGAAGCTGAGTGAACAGTGGCTCTATTAATTGAAACAGAGCACGCAGAGAAAGAAACAAGATTGTAGGAAGATACACTTGAAGGATAGGGTTCACTTTTGTGCTTTGGAATATTCAAAAAGAGATATCCAAGACATAATTGGAAATATGGGTCCGGGGGTTGGGGAAGAGGTTGAAAATGAAGGGGAAGTTGAAATCAAGGGTGCTCTCATTGTTTTGAATTATGCAGGTTTTGGGGCATGGGATTTGTTATTGTGCTAAAATAGAGCATGGCAACTATTGACAGGATTTTGCTCAGTTTTGAACTGCGGAGCCTTTCATCATTTCAAAAGATGCAGCATCTCTTCCTGGAGAACACTAAGTGAGGGCTTGGGGAGCACCCAGTAATGGTGGCCAACAGATGATTGGTGGACTGAATTGGGCTGAAAGCCCAGTCCTCTGGTGATCTGTCCCTGACTCAACTTCTTATGTATTATTTATTAAAAGTACCCCCAATTACTTCATAAGGGAAGAGATGGCTTAGATAGAAGACACATACACATTAAGGGTAAGAGAGTCTAGCAATGAAAGGAGAAAATAGTTAATCAGAAACCTTCAGCTAAGAATAATAATGGCCATTGAACACAAAACATCACTGTGAGTTTATTGGCAGCCAAGGGAAGTAGGAAAACATGATGGGTTTATTAATTATCCCTTGAGTTCCTCCTTGATTTAAATGCTGGGGAAGCAGATTGTCCCATTTATCAGGAGGAACAGTCTGCTTCCCTGGCATTTAATGCAAGAAAAAACTCAAGGAATAATAATATGAAGAGCACCTTCAAAATTTACCTTATGAAAGACCAAATATCATTTTTAAAAATTTTTTAGTTTTTAATTTATTTTTTAATATCATTCTTTATATGGTTCTTTGATTGAAACTAAGCTAATAATGTTAATTCCTATTTCTCTGAAGACATTTCTATGAAGAGCCAATGTGGTACTATTTACCCCTTGCAAGTCCTTTCTTTTGCCTCCTCTACAGAAGGGCCAATCAGCTGATAGAGATGGGGAAGTTTAGCTCCAGGGACAGAGGTCCTTGGAGAACAGAATAGGTAAGCGGCAAGACTAAAATTCCAGGAAAAGTGGAGGAAAAGCATTCTCAAATTGTGTTTATGTGGCAGCCAGGAAGAAACCATTTCTAAGACTACAGCTCCTCCCCAAATCAGGAAGCAAGGTGGATTAGAGCTTCTTAGAGCTTTGTAGTAAAAAGGGAAGGGCTGTGAGAGGATTAGTTGCTTGATGCAGAATCAAGGAAAGAGAGTTTCCAGCAAGGCTTTGTCAGCCTAAAGTCCCTGTGGGTCAGGTGCTTTGCCTTGCACGAAAGCACAGTGGAAAGCTGCAGGTCCACAATACAGGTAGGCGCCAGCCAATGCTGGAGTTTGATTTAGTTCCTATATACTTATCCAAGATGGAGGAGGCCTGTGGAGTATACGTGTCAAGTTCATTATATCTCCTGAACCAAGCTCAGTTGGTAATAGCTGCCGCACCACTGTGTTGAGAAGGTTTCTGAGGTCTCACCTACACCCAGTAGGAAAGAGTATCATTATCAAATAGCAATGTCTGCCAGAGATGTGAGATCCGAGTAATTAATAGAATTAATTCCTATACTTAATATAATCAATGTCCATATGTTAATGGACTTAAATACAATTAATTGATACAATTAATATTAAAATACTTGTCATCCCTGATGTTGGCACAAAAGCAGAGGGGTGTTAGCAACAATTGCATAGGGACTTTCTAGTTAGTACTTTCTATGGACTTGTGTTCCTCCAGAATTCTTATGTTGAAGCCCTAACGTCCAATGTGACTCTATTTGGAGATCAGGCTTTTGAGGAGGTAATTATGGTCAAATAAGTTCATAAGTATAATTCTAATTGATAAGACTGGTGTCCTTGTAAGGTGTTTTCTCACTCCATGTAGAGAAAAGACATGTGAAGGCACAGTGATAAGGTGGTAGTCTGCAAGCTGGGAGGAGCAACTTCATTAGAAATCAAACCCTGGCAACTAGATCTTGCTTGGACTTCCAGCCATCAGAACTGAGAAATAGATCTCTGTTGTGTATGCCACCAGTTTGTGGTCTTCTGTCATGACAGTCCCGGGAGGTGGAAACAGTGAGTATCAAGGGACAATTTATAATTGACATCACTAGAAAAGAGCAACAGAAAAGTAAGAGTTGGAGCTGGGCTTAGAATCCCCATCTGCAACTCCACCCATACCTTTTGAGTCAAAGAAATGCTATGGTCTGAGGTTGCTATTAATTTGCCTACTGGCTATAATCCTAATGTGTCACCCAGAAGGAACTACCTGTTGCTCCAGTGCACACACCTCTGGGTGATAAAACTTAAAATATGGTTTAAAATTTACAGACTCCATCAGGGTTTTACAAACTCAAATGTTCTCAGCGTCTAGACAGATAAGGTAAGTCAGTGAAGCCAAAGATGTGTGTGGCAATGAGACTTAGTGGGGATTGTGGTGACCTGCAAAGAGAAGGTCTAAAGCCGTTTAAAGCTACATTTTGAAGAGCACAGTGTGGGGTGTCTGTGTGTGTGTAAGAATGTAGTGTGTGTGCTGTATGTGTGGTGTATATGTGTGTTTGTGTGGCGTGTATGTGCGTGTGGTGTGGATGTGCATGTGGTGTGTTTGTGTATGTGGTGTGTGACAGAACTGGGGCCGAGGAGATGCTGCGCACACATCTGTGGATGAATTCAGCCAGTAGGCATACAATTCGCTATGTCTGAATGTAGAAAACAGTAGCCAGTATGGTCCTTGGGGGACTGCTTCCAATGCGTTAGCTGTGTACTTTGTAATGAGAAATGAGACTGAGGTAAGCATTGCATGCGCAAATGCTTGCTAGGGTTGATGTAGAGGAGGGCCACACATCTTAACAACCAAACAAAGAGGAGGCAATGGTGACGTTCAGTACGAGCACTATAGGAGTTCACCTATCGCCTTCTCCCATGGAGATCAGCCTAGCTCTGCAAGGTGGCAGAAGCCTTGTAGACAGAGCCAAGATTGTTCCAAAGAAGCTGCTTGTATTTGTTTATAAGGTTGACCAGATTTTCAACAGACATTTGAAGAGTTGTGATCGCCTAATGTAACAGTGAGATGGTGTCGACTTGGAAGATTTCAGGTTCTTGCTTTCACTTTAATATTCCTGCTGAATACACTTAATTTTATCCACGACCTGGTCTTCCTGGGCCTAGCAGGATGAGCTGGCTATGGGAGGATTCTGCATGGAGTGAAATGGATTGCCCTGTTGAAGGGAGATATTCAGTTATGTCCATCTGGATGCTGAATAGCCTCTGCTGAATATGACCATTTGAATTTAGCACAGTTGATATTGAGCTGTTCTTTCTGAGACTAATTGGCCACCTGGTTCATGGCCATGCCTCTCATGTCAGGGAGACTGTGTCATCAGTGCGTTAAAAGCCGCTTGTCTCCCAGACTGGCAGCCAGAATCCTGAGTACCCAAGAGCTGAATTACACTTAGTAAGTGTTGGTTACAAATCTGGAAAGTCAGGACCCAACTCTGCCATAGGTCACCTCAGGTTAATATTTGCTCATTTAGAGCCCCCTTCCTACCCAGAAACATTTAACTTAGCACTGTGGCCTTTGGGGAAAGTGACACCCGTCTCAGTTTTCTATGTGAACCAGGAAGGGAAAGTGTCAGCTGTGAGGGAAAAATACCCACTAATGTACACAAGCCGCCAGACTGAATCACAAGGCCAAATGTGTTTCTGAACTTGGCATTATTTTAAAGGCTGAAGTTCAGAATTGCATCAGATAAAAGTTTGTTTAATTCTCAATTAGGAATTGTTTTTATGCAGTGTCAGTGGCATCGGGACTTTTATGAGCTGTGCTATTGATTGAAATGATGCCCTCATTGGGTGCTGATTGAGTGATCTTTTGATTCCTTCCCTATTAACATGCTAATGGTTAGGGGTACAGCCCCTCTCACAGGCGCCTGTTATTCCAAGGATGGATGTCTCTGACCTCGCACTGTTCTCCCAAGAGGCTGGGAGAGGAGGGGCGTCTGGGCCTGTTCAATGGCCTCATTAGCATATTGTAGCTCAACTCCCAAGGGTGATAAATTTAAAGAACATGGAACACAATTAGGAAGATTTTTAAAAGGTTACAAATGGTGGGAGGGTTCTGAGAATGTCTGGATCTCTGTGTCAAGGGCATCTAAGTCAGTCCCGAGAACAGCTGGAGCCCAAAGGCCAGCGCTTCTCTGTACGCCGAATTTACATAAGCTTTGAAGATATTTTTAGCTTCCTGCACTCACTCCTCTTAATATTCTCCTGCTTCTCTGTCTCACAAAAGGGAAGGCTGCAAGCTTAGGATTCTGAGCTTTTGGTCTTCAGAAGTTCTGATGTTGTTTTCTTTTTCAGATCTTCTGGGGATAAGTGGAAGGAGAAATTGATGCAGGAGTCGTAAGGCTGCTGTATTTAAAGCCCTTGTGTATGGGCACCAGGGGACAGTGGGGTCACTCCTCTTTGGGGGCATGTCTGCTCACTTGGGATTACTTATTTTAAAATGAGATTAGCTGAGATGATATACATTTAAGTACCTGGAACAGTACTAATAAATTTATTGTTCCTCTTCTTCCCTCCCCCTTGTGAAATGGTCTAATTGGGCCTCTGAATCAAGGTTATGGTGAAGGCCAAAGGAATCTTGGGAAGATAAATATCCATCAAGATTCATCATTCATTTATGCATTCAACAAGCATTTATTGAGAAGCAATAGCCTGCCAGCCATTGAGTTAGGTGGAATCCAAAATGATAAAATAAGACCTAGACCCTTCTTGTAGTCTAGGAGTCTAAGCTCGTGTGTGTGCGTACACATGTGTGTGTCTGTGTGGACGTGCATATGTATAAGGGACAGAAGAGGGCTTGTGTAAGCTGTTATCTCATCAAGGTAACAAATAAGTTCATGATGTTCAGTCATACCTCCTGTCCATGTAGATCAAAAGATAACAGGAGATTCCTAGGGCTGAGAGAGCACTGCTCTGCTTTAAGAGCCCTAGGCATCGATCCTGAGCCTGTCTCTGAGCAGCTGTGTATCTTGGGCAAATCACTGCACCCATGACCTCCAGGCCAATGGTAGGGTGCAGTAGGCTGGCATTAGGAGATAAGTTAGAGAGGGCATCTCCTGCACAAATGTGTTCTCATGAATCATTTTGCAGGTTGAATCAAGATGATGGACAGAATTCTACCCCACTCTCTGAGCTGAAGCGTTGCATGGGATATCTCAAGCTTTTTACAGCTCTAGCATTCAGGAATTCAAGAATACTAAACTTCCTGCCACTCTGCCCTATAACCTTCCAGTCTTCCATAGCCAATAATTACATGTGTGAGGTAATACAACCACATAAACCTTTAGAAAGAGAGGGGTATTATTTCTGTGACAGTGATTACAGGCTCTTTGAGAAACTAGTTGGTGAAGTGTCAAGTTACAAAGTTTAGGTGAACCACTGATAGAATCTGCCCTGGATTTAGTGAGAAGGTCCAGAGCATCCATTGACCTGGTTTTCCCATATCTGCGGAGTCAGGTTATGGATCCTCATTCCTGCTGATTTCTCCTCCTATTTGCATTTGGTCATTGGACATGCTGTGTGCTAACACTGTGCTGGATGCGTGTCCCTTGATGAGGGAGACAGATGTAGGCACTCTGGGAAATGCTCCATTTCTTACCTGCATCACTTCTCTCCAAGGTCATCCTTACACTGTCCTCTGCCATGAATTTGGTGGGCCAAGACTTTGAGATGCCTTTGGAAAGAAGTAAGCACCAGGAGCCTGGATTCAGGGAAGGTACTGTCATCCAGATTTCTGACAGTGATAGTAAGCTCAGGTCTTGGGGATGGAAAAGAATGCCTCAGGAAGACATAGCCTCCAAAGCCCTATTCATGCCATCATGGCTAAGGAAATATAGTCCAGATAAGATGACCCTTGAGGGTGGCCAGTAGAGGAGTCTAGTGGGGGCTGAATTGGTCCAGTCTGCTGGCCATGCTGTGCATTCATTCGCATGGCAACCACTAGCAAGGAGTGCTTTTTCTAATTTGCACAAGGGAATCTTATAGGATAGTCCTGTCTCCTCTCTCATGCTCTCTCAGTAAGTGAGAATAGAAACAGATTCTTAATAGAGAGTCCACAGACACCCCTTTGCCCCACTGTGAATCCCATATTCCACACCTTTTCATCAGGCCCAAATTGGACAGGACACAAGAAGGGATTGGAGGGTCCACCAAGGCAGTGTGGATGACCAGGTGGCAGAGAGCAGGGCTTAACTCCCAGTCCCCTGCAGAGCTGTCACAGTTCCTGATCCAAGAAAGGGCAGCCCTATACACAGACACACTAACAGATATACCGGCATACACACGCGCGCGCGCGCGCACACACACACACACACACACACACACACACACACCAATAGACACACGTCAACACATTCAGGGTACTCTCAGATCCATAGTTTTTGTGCTGGGCACTGGGATGCAACACCCGGGTCTTCCTTAGTAACAAATGACTCAATGTCCCGACGGCTAGAAGTGCTGCCAGAAGACAGCCCTCAGCCTTTTATGGATGGTCTTGCCAAAGTCATATTTCCTTCCAAGGGAAGCTTGAACCCCGTACTGAAGGGGGTGCTAATACACACCTAGCCTCCTTGTCCCAGCTTGGGACAGTATCACAGGAAATCTCTGCTCTAGGGTATGCGAGTGAAGATGTCACATAGCCCTTGTTCTTTAAAATTTTATTTTCTGGCCTTACAATGTTTTCATTCTTCTCTGTACTCTTCATCCTGCCCTGCTGGCCTTTTTACACCATCATATCCTCCAGGCCTGGTACAGTGCCAGCACATGGTGCATTATATCTGGTGTTGAAGGCATAAGTGAATGAAGAAGCTGGATGGCTGAGCACCAGGAGGGAGTTGTAGAGGAGATGGCTGCAGAGGAGATGGCTGTAGAGAGGTCAGAGTAAGTCACCTGGAAGGTCCCTCCCAACCCAGACTGTGGTCCATGATTCTGAGTATTGACAGCCAGTTTTCCACCCCCCAACAGGAAGAAGATGTCCCTTCCATACACCTCCAGTCACTTCCTTGTCTCTTCTCAGCACCCCATTTTGCCTCTTCCTGCTCTTCTCCTTGTCCTTGACCCTCAATCCATATGTCTTGTGAGTACCACGTCCTATTGATTACAATCCTACATATTTCATGACTGTCTTTTTGTACCCACCTCCCTAGTTCAGCTCTCCCTAGCAGCCTGCTAAGGTGCCTCTAGCCCACCCCTCTCCCATGCAATCCCCGCACAACAGCAGCACCTTCTCTCTAAGGGCAGTGCTGACCAGTCCCTCTCCTGCCCACACCCTTCTCCCCTACATGGCGTGCAGCCCTTCAAGAACTTTCCGGCTTCTGCTTCTTGACACTCCACGTGCACCCTGCACATCTAGTTCCCCATGCACACATGATCTTCTACATCTTTTCTCCTTTTTGTTTATGTGCTATGTGCCCAAAAGGTCCTCTCACAACTTCGTCGCCCACCCAGTTACTCCTCCGCCTCCTTCTTTAAGATTTTGATCAGCATGGTCTTGCCCAAACCTCAGATCTGGCAGATGCTCCTGGCCTCCCCCTGTCTTACCACTCTACACTGTATTGTGTGTGTCACCTGCCAGGGATAGGGGCTGATTTCTCTATGTGTCCTAAGCCCCTGGTAAATAGTAGAATCTCAATAAATGTGGATAAAGGAATGAGTGAATAAATATATGAATACTTCTAAACCATTACCCTCTTTTGAGATTCCTGTGTGGGACAGATCTTCATCAGCTGGATTGTGGTCTGTGCCATACTTTGCCAGGAGGGGAGGGAAGACTACTTTGCTACCCTGGATTTCTGTCCAGTGAGGGGAGACCGAGAATATTTAAAAGAATCTCACTTTCCTTGGCTTCTTCCTGTCCTTCACATCTGAACAGTGACCCTAGGATCCACTTCTACCACTGGTGTCTTTTCCTGGGATAGAGTTGTAGAGAGGCGGCATCCAGGCGATAAGCCATTGGAGTTCCCACATGCCTCTTCCCTTCCCTCCCGCCCACTCCCTTCTCCTCACTCTCTGGACCAGTTGCTGGGTACTCAGCCTCTGGTTGTATGACAAGAATTCTGTCTTCTGAGTCACTCCAATTTCTGCCTGATGACTCTAGATCGTTGTCTGAGCTCAATTTGCAATGCCCGGCAGGGAGCGCTCCTCTGAATCATTATGTAACATTCCTTCCCTGAGCTTTCTGTGGAAGACCAGTTAAGCTTTCACTCCAGAGGCCATAGGATTTCCAAGATGCCCAGGAAGGACAGGCTCTACCTGGGACATTCAGATGTCCATCCCCAGGAAAGCATGAATGACCGAAGGCCCCCTTAGAGGTATGGACAGAACCTCAAGAACTCATCCATCACCTAGTCACCACCTCCCTTAGTTTCCTATTCAATGAGTTTGTTTCCTTCATATTTTTTAAATAATTATTTAATGTTTATTTTTGATAGAGAAAGAGACAGAGCATGAGCAGGGAGGAGCAGAGAGAGAGAGAGGGAGACACAGAATCTGAAGTAGGCTCCAGGTTCTGAGCTGTCAGCACAGAGCCTGATTCAGGGCTCGAACTCACAAACTGTGAGATTATGACCTGAGCTGAAGTTGGATGCTCAACCAGCTGAGCCACCCAGGCACCCTTGTTTCCTTCATGTTCTATTCATTGTATCTAATAGATTATTCATGCTCTAATTGCTTTTGTCTTTATGTTTTCTTATAACAGTCACTTAGAACAGCGACTGTCTTAGACAACATTGTATACTAGAAATTTAGATTCATGATTCCTCATTTTTCTCTTTCTGAGCCATACTATCTGGCCTGCTGTTACTCAGGGACCATTTATTTTTGGAGGAATTAATTCCTTCACATGTGTTACTCGTTTAATATCCACCGACCACTCCCAGGATCTATTTTCTCTGAAGAAGGGAGCAGAAGATTAAAGACTTCACTCAAAGACTTACACCTCTAATGCTGGAATTGTAGACACTGGCATGCCCAAGATAATTTGCAGAAAAGCGGACTTGTATCAACTCAACAGAGACGACAAAGTCAAGGTCAGGGTCTTGGAATGGTAGAGGTGGAAGAGAAGGTTGATGTTATTTAGTCCCATATTTTGTTTTTGCGAATGAGGAAACCAGGGCCCAAAGAGACATGGACTTGGTCGCTGGTGGTCAGCACCAAAACCGAGTCTTCTTTGTCCTTCCTACTCCAGTGCTTCTTTCCACCAGAAGAATTGTCACCTTTTCTTGGGGCATCTGCTACATGCAAAGTATCATTTTAATCTTTACAAGGTAACTTCTTGAGCACATACTACAGGAAAAGCATCGTTCTAGTCTTTACAAGTATGTGTTATTTAATCTTGACAGTCCTGCCAGGAAAGTGCTATTGTTATCCCTATTTTACAGAAGAGGCAACTGAGGCCCAGAAAGGTTAAGAAAATCTCCCAAGGACATAAGCAAGGAGGTGGCAGGGTGTCTAGTCTTGCCCACTCCACCGTACTCACATAGTCTGCTCAGCCGTGTTTCAGCGGCTGCTTTGAAGCCCTGGTTGGCACCAGTTTTCTACCACGTTCCATTCTTTTTCATGCATCTGCACCTTCTCACGACTAAAAATGCATCCCACATTCCCCACCCCACCCCTGCATTAAAGGCCACCAAGACCTCATAGAAAACCCTCATTCCATGCAGGAGGTGCCACTGTTCCCTGACAGACCCGCCTGCCTGCATCCCTTTCATGTGGCTGGTTGTCACCAGAGCTGTTATTAAAGCCAGAAATAGGATCCCGAACTCTGTCGTCCTCCTCCAGACTTCTCACCCAGGAAGTCCCCACATGTCTGTGATACCGCAGCACTCCCCTCTCCTGCCATGATGTCATCCACACAGCTCAGCACCCTGCCCTCCCTACATTCCCACCTGCCCCAGGCAGGCGACACAGACTATCACACACACCCAAGAGAAATCATGAGACTCATGAGAAATAAAATCTTTCTCTGGTTGAGATCAGGAACTGTCCTTCCCCATCTGTCTCTGCCCCAAGGGGACAGTCGATTCTGGCTACACATGTTGGTAAAGTCTCTCCCCAGGAGAGATGTGGGTCTTTCTCACCCCACCCCCAGCTCCTCTCCATCATGGAACCAGAGCCAAGACCCTTGCCCTCTGAAAGCTCCCACATGGCATCTCAGCTCAGCTGTGTGTGTCTGGAGTGTGTGTGTGGCCAGGGTGGGGACCTGTGAGGACACAGAGTTGATTTGTCATCAGGAACTTGGTTTAAAATAAACCGAGTTCCCAGCCACAGAATGGATGCTGGCACCAGGTCCAGAGAGGGCTGTTGCCTCTCTCCCCTCCTCCAGAGCATTGAGGGTCTGAGTGTGGTCCAGGCATCAAGAACAGGGAACAAATGGGCAAGGGCCCAGGTCTGTATTGGATACAAAAAATGCACATTGACTTGATTATGGCTTTTGGAAATGGGACCCAAAGAGGCAGATAGGACTTGTTGTTCCTCACTGTTTGTTTTATACCACGTGGACCTGTCGCATTTATCAAGTGTCACTTTGGTGCTATGCACTGTGCTAGGTGCTGGGCATAACATAAGTGAAAAAGGGTCACAAAATTTAGCTGTAGTATAACTCAGATGGGAAAGAAAATGAGCTCTATTGTCTATAATCTGTTCTTCTTTCCCAGAAAATGTGGGAAGGGTGGGAAAAATCAGTCAAATGTCCAAATGGGTTTAGAACTTGAGCTCATTCAGTAAGGCAATAGTCCTGTTAGGAAATGCCAGGTCTCCCAAACAAAAGATGCTTAGTCTTTTGTATTGACCCTATGTACTGCTATTCTTCTCCCTAAGATGGAGGAAGGACAGGGACAGTGTCTTATTTTTCTTTTTATCAGCAGAATCTATTTCAGCTCTGGGCATATTATAAGAGAGCAACATTTTTTGTTAATGTTTGTTTATTTATTTTGAGAGAGGAAGAGTGTGTGAGCAGGAGAGGGGCAGAGAGAGAAAGGGAGAGAGAGAATCCTGAGCAGGCTCTGGGCTGTCAGCACAGAGCCAGACACAGGGCTCACACTCACAAACCATGAGATCATGATCTGAGCCAAAATCAAGAGTCAGACGCTTAACCCACCGAGCCACCCAGGCTCCCCAAGAGCTCAATAAATTTTTATTTAATGGATGAATGAAGTATGTTTAGCTGGGACTCCACACTGTGAGGGCCACACACCATCCTTTGGAGGAAAATTAGTATCTCAAGAGGGTGACAATAGATACTGTTAGAACAATTGAAATAGGAGTTGACTATACTTTTGTTGAAAAATCACTATGGGCCAGGAGTGTTACAAATACATTTCTTCAGCTAAACTCCGCAACAGGTCTTTGAGGTAACTGAGGTTTCTACTGTTACCATTTTATAGGTGAGGAAACAGAGATGTTAAATAACTTGCCCAAGGTCATATAGCTGGAACCTGGCAGACCTTAGACTTGAAACCCATATCTGAAGCACTGAGCTCTCTCAGCTTAGAAGCTTCCTCCTTGTGCTCCTCCTAGGATGTCAGGAAGTGTTGGAACTATGAAAATCACCAAAAGCAGGAAAATTCTGATCTAATGGAGCCCAGGAATCAGCAGGAGCTCAAGTCCCAGTTTAGAAAGTAAAGAAGACACAAGTATATAAATACAAAGAGAAACTTCTGTAAAAACCCAACACCCTTAAGGGAGGTCAAATAATTAAGATATTCTAGCAGCTTCCATCCTATGAGGTGGGCCAGGCCTACGTACCACTGTGTCCCTTCAAGTGTGGACAGACTGGGAACTCAGGATAATGGATCTTTGAACATGGCTAATGCAGGATGGAAAAGCATCTTTCTCCTCTGGGGCTGGCAATGTAATTTCATACTAAATTTACTGTGGTTTATGTAATTCTTTTCATTCACACCAGAAGGAGTTTCTTTGCTGCTTCCCTTTTCAGAAACTTGGAGACCATATATCTTTGCAAAGTGGATTTTTAAAAATAAAACAGAAGAAAAGATTAAACCAGAGAAGCTCCCAAGTTTCCTGCCTTCTGCCTGGCCCAGCTTCCCATGCTTCTTCCTTTCCAGATTTGATGTGGTAAATGTTATTGCAGTAGCACTGGCTCTGAGAAGCCCAGGCCTTCCAAGAAAGCAACCTTCCTGGAGGAATTCTACAGCTCTCTCTCCTCTGGGAAGATTGGAAGGGCAAGAGGTAGTAGAAGAGAGAGAAAGAGCCCCATCAGTGACGGCCAGGAGAATGGGACCAGGTGACACAGAGTCCTAGATCTTGTCTCACGAGTACCTTCTTTTTCTGCTGTCTCTTGAGCCACCTCCGATCCCTTCAGAGACCCTTGCCTGGCAGGCTCCAAAGCATCCAGGCTCCTCCCTCCCGTGGAAAAGCCCATCTCCTTTTGCTCCTCCATGAAGGCAGGCCAGAGCCAGGAGGCCTAGCAGAAGAGGGGCAGGTCACACTCTCAGTAGGGCATCAGAGTCCTGGCGACTGAGATCCTAGCCGATCTGGATGTTGGCTCTTCTAAAATCCTTATTCCCCAAACTGGGTCTGCTGATCTTGAGCTGAACTTAGAATAAAATCTTTCTTCAAATCCCACAAAGCCCTGTAGGATCTTCCTTACGCCTTTTTTCCTACCTCATCTTCTGCTAGCCCATGTCCTATCGTTCCCTACCATAGCTGGGACAGAGATGTTCTTTCTGCTTTATTTCACAACACGCTCTTCCCCGCCTTTGTGGTACATGTCCCCTTTACTTGGAATCCTCTGCCATATCATCCTCATTTAGTTGGCTACCTCCCAAGCTTCAGGTGGAAACATAATTGTCTTTTTTTGGGGGGAGGTTCTCCCCACCATCACCCTTTCTAAAGCAGTCCTACCTCTATTCCTTCACCTTTCACATTTCCTTCATGGCACTCTGCACATTGGGTCATGATCTCCTTTATGTGTGACTTGTGTGTTGTCTAATTCCCCCATGGGAATATTCTAGAATGTTCTCCAAGAGCAGAGGCCATGTCTTTCTTGCCCCTACTAAATCTCCAGTGCCTATCAGAGAGCCCGTACTCAGCAAACATTCATCAGATGAGTAACTGAATTCCAATGGTCTGTTGTCCACATGGCCACCTTGCCTATGGACTGTGTGCTTCTTGAAAACGGGGGCTTTCTTTCCTCTATGTACTTTTGGTGCATGGCACAGTGCTTAGAGAAGACCCTCCACATCTTTGTGAATGAATGAAATTGCCTCCCTCATTTCATATCAGAGTTTTCTGCTTATAACTCCTGTAGATGAGCCCAGCTGATAAGCAGAGACTAGGCAGGGAGACCAGGCCAGGTAGGCAGCAGGCCACAATGATTGTCCAATTACCAGATGACATCAACTCTAGATGAGTTGGAAAGAAAATGATCATCAGAAAGAGAGTTGGATGTTTCTCTGGCATTTATAATCATTGTTATACAGCTGCACATAGTACCTCTCTCATGCCTGCTCCAGAGAGCTGAGGTTGGTCATTGGGTTTCCATGAGGGAGTTTTTCTTAGCTCATTGCTGGAAGGAACTCTGGAGAGGTTCTAGTATTACCCCAACCTCTCATCCTGGTCAGCTTCTCAACAACTCCAGTGTTTAGGAGCACACCGTCTCCAGAGGCATAGCCTGCTATGCTGCATAGCTCTGGGGCTTAGCAATGTCTTGCCCAGGTGAAATCCAGCATTACCTTCCTGTGACTTTACTGACTGGTCCCCACTCTCCCACATGGGCCCACCTTCTAAGGATAGCCCTGCAGGTATGTGAGATGGATGGCCTTTCTGCCACTTCAGCCAATTGTGCTACCCCAGTGACACTACCCTGTTTCTTTGTCACTGTTGTTCATCTCTTCTTCCCCATGGGCCCTGGCCTCAGCCTGTTCTTCTGCTTCCAGGGGGCCTCTGCCCACTCTAGCTGGAATATCTTGCCCAAAACCTAGTCAGTAAAAAGTGGAACCTAGTCCCTCAAGTTCCCTCTGTTGTGTTTAATGGGTCGTCCCCACCCCTAGCGTTGCAGAAGAAACGAGGAGTTATTCTGCTTTATTGACCAGAGCTGACCAAGAAACCAAAAATGGTGAGGTTGCAAAATTCTATTTTTCTATACGACATAGTCCATGGTCTGTAACTCTGCCCCCCTTGCCAACATGGTAACCAGGAGCCTCACTGAAGATTCCTGTTTACTATCTTGCAACACTTCGCTTTCTTCTAACTTTTCCCTCTTAGCTTCTCACCCAGAAGATGTTGCCATTAGTTGTTCCCCAGTGTCCGGTGAGCAGCTTGCTTCTCCAAGCAGCTTTGAACCAGGGAGCAGCCAACCCCCCACCTTCATCCTAAGCAATGGCCCCAGTGAGAGGATTTCCTTGGTGCCCCGGCCCTCCTCTCAGGCAAGGTTAGCTTTCCCAGCCCCCAAATCATTCTCGTATGCCATGGTCTCACGTCCCTCCTGCCAGAAAGCTTCCCTCCAACTACTCTCTAGCCCATCTGTGTTAGGAATAATGACTGCATCGATGCTATGAGAGCGCATTGTCATGGCAGATGACATGGCCCTCGAATCATCTCTTATCTCCATAGATTGGTTGATTTCTTTCTTTCTTATAAAGTACCTCCCTTTTGTAAATTGAGATAGAATGAGTTTTGTTAGTAGTCTGCTCAGGCTGCTGTAACAAAATACCATAGAAGGGGTGGCATAATCAACAGACATTTGTCTCTAACTGTTCTGGAGGATGGGAAGTCCCAGATCGAGGTGCTGGCCAGCCAATTTGGTTACTGGCAAATGTCCTCTTCCTAGCTTGCAGATGGACACCTTCTTGCTATGTCTTTACGTGGTGGGGAAGGTGGGGGGAAGAGAAAGAGGTCTTCATAGAAGACACTAATTAAATCAGGAGGACCCTACCCTCATGACCTCATCTAAATCTGATCACCCCTACAAAGGCCCTCTGACACTGTCACATTGGGGGTGGTTAGGGGTTCACATGAATTTGCCAGGGACACTGTTCCACCCATAGTAGTTTCCCAAAGAAAACGTATGCATAGATGAAGCAGACTGTTATTAATTAGGGGAGTATCCACTGACCCCTGTGCAGAGCTCAACAGAGCCAGGTTCCAGAAGGGTAGACAACTCCTTTTGCCAGGGCAGTGGCCAGAGTCCACCTACATCCAGAACTGGGACAGACCCAGGAGTTTAACTGGGTCTCTGCCTTCTGAGCACTCACACTTGAGTCCCAGGTCTTGGCCTCCAACAGGAGAAAGGGCAGATCCAACCCCACCTACGGCAGCAGGAGAAAAGGAGCGAAAAGAGAGTGAGACCTTGCTGTGAAGAGTAGAATGGCCTTGGCCTCCAAGCTCAGGTCATCTTGGGCTGGATCTGTGGTCCTAGGACCTTAATCTTAGAGGAGGGAGGAGGAAGACTATCTGAGGGAGAGATGGCTGGGAGCAAGCCCTGGTCAGGACAGACAAAAAAGAGACACCACACTCAGATGCCAGGGTGTAGTACTTCTTTTGAAAGTTTCATCCATTCATGTATTGATCTATCTATCTATCTATTTAAAAAGAATTTTTTTTTTAGTGTTTATTTTTGAGACAGAGCATGAGCGGGGAAGGGACAGAGAGAGAGAGAGAGAGACAGACAGACAGACAAAATCTGAAGCAGGCTCCAGGCTCTGAGCTGTCAGCACAGAGCCCAACGCAGGGCTTGAACTCACGAACCAGAGAGATCAATACCTGAGCTGAAGTCGGACACTTAACCGACTAAGCCACCCAGGTGCCCTGTATCTATCTATTTTAATGTTTAATTTTGAGACAGAGAGATAGAGCATGAGTGGGTCAGGGGCAGAGAGAGGGAGAGACACAGAATCTGAAGCAGGCTCCAAGCTGTCAGCACAAAGACTGAAGCGGGGCATGAACTCCCTAACTGTGAGATCATGACCTGAGTGGAAGTCAGACGCTTACCCAGCTGAGCCACCCAGGTGCCCCAAAAGTTTCATCGTTTTATAAGATGACTCAGTTCCTTTGAATCTGACTGATCCCAGTCAGGGCTGGGGGAGCACAGTTGGAGCAAAGTACAAGCTACCTGTACTCTCCCTGGAAGCCCAGACTGCATCTGTTTAAAAGAGGGTTACCCAGACTTTCTGTTTGGTCATTCCATGTCTCTCAACCTGGAGTGGCACAGTAAACACATATTTGTGCAAGTCAAGATGGGTTTAGATCTTTTTGCAGCTGCTCTTCACTGTTGGTTTATTCTGAGTTCTTGTGTGTTCCAGCATACCCCAATTAGTTTTCCCATGAACTGCTTTCAAGTCAGCTCTTCCCCACCCTAAAATTGTTTAAATGACCGTTGGCATCTACATTTGGGAGTTTACATTTATTTCTGCTAAAGGTTATCATGTTGATTTTGGCTCAACACTGAAACCCATCAAAATTATTCTGAATTGTAATTTGCTGCACACAACACAAACTATTTCTTCCTTCTTCACTTTACTGAGATTTTCACTGCAGTGTCTCAAGAGTCACTGTTCAAACTAAAAATGTCCTACTTAACATTCATCCAGCTGCCTCCCTCACTTCTTCCAAAGCTAAACTCTCGCAGGAAGGCTTCCAAGATTAAAAGAGGGTAGAAATGAAGCTCTTTCCTTCTAGGACAAGGGGAAACTCCACAGAGCTCCTCTCTGAGTGGCCTGGGGCTACTGTTGGCTTTCAAAGGGGAAGCTCCGTTCTTGGAAATAAAGAGCACAGAATGTGAAACTGCATAATGTTAAATGTGCTGCTTCTGGGGAGAGAGAGCCCTTGTGCCTTCTCATGCCAGGTGCCCCAGTGGCCTGAAAGACATACTCATCCCTGCCTCCATGCTAGGCCTCCTGGGCCAGCAGTCTCTTCCAGAGAGGGAAAGAAATTCTCCAAGGAGCCATCTCTGGGAGCTCCCAACCCCCCTCCCACAATCAGAAGAGGCAGCTGAAACCAAAGAACTAGGATATTCTGGTTTAAGAAAGGCAGTAGCTTGGAGGTCAAGTACTCAGAGCTCTGGGTTCAAATACTGACTCTGCCATTCATTCATGGTTTGGCCCCAGGCAAATGCTTCTGCTTTATAACTCTCAGGAGTTTACTCATCTGTAAAGTGAGACATTTTACAGTTCCTTCCCCTGAAGGGCAAAATGGAATAATGACTGTAAAACATCCCATATAAGGCCCGTCCCAAGGGAGGCACTCAATAAATGATAGTACCCATCACTGTTTATGACACTCTTTCCTTGGCTCATCTCTGATTAGAAACATGTGGGAAGGCCCTGTTATTGGCACCGATTTCCCACTTGCAAGCACACTGGCCACAGTGTATATTTAAAACAGAAGTTTTATTAAAAGCATAAAAGATCAATAAGCATTATGTTCTGAAGCCAGTGAAATAGTGATATTAACTGAGCAGCCTTTCAGTGTCTGAGAGATAGCTTGAGTTGAATTCTGTTATCTATTGCTGCATAAAACATAAGGCCAAACTTAGTGGCTTAAGCAGCAAGGATTTACTATTTCTACATGATTCTGTGGGTTGACCAGGCTCAGCTGGGCAGTTCTACTCCACATGGTGTTGGCTAGGGCCACTCAGGCAGCTGCCTACCCCTGGGAGCCGGGTGGGCTGGAACATCCTTGGTGGCTTTGCTCACACCTGGTGTTTCAGCTGAGGTGGCTGGAACAGCTGAGCCTGGCTGGGCCATTCTTGCTCTCCATATGGCCTCTCTTCATTTGGTGGTTTAGCATGACTTTCATTGCATGTTGGTTGGATCCCAGGAGGGTGAAAATAGAAGTTGCAAGCCATCTTACGTACTAGGATTTGGAAGTCATGCAGCATCACTTCAGCTGCGTTGTGTGGATCAAAGCAAGTCTCAGGATGAGCCTAGATTTAAGGGAAGGGAAAATAGACTACTTCCAGATGGGAAGAGCAGCACACATGTGTGTAGATGGAAGGGATTGTAGGTGCACAGTTTTGCAAACACTCTACCACCTTCTCCTGCTCCAGTTTCTACCCCAGCACCTTTCTTCAAGTGCTGCCTGGAGGAATCTGCTGGCCCTGGCCATCTCCATCCTCCTAGACTCAGTGGTGATTCTTCCTGCTCATGTTCTTTGGTCCTCCCAGTGCCCTTTGCCTCCTCTCATGACTTCTCATACTCACATTGAAAATAATGGTGGTCATTTTTTAAAATATTTTTTAATGTTTATTTATTTTTGAGAGAGAGAGAGAGCATGTGCACAAGTAGGGGAGGGGCAGAGAAAGAGACACAGAATCCAAAGCAGGCTCCAGGCTCTGAGCTGTCAGCACTGACCCTGATGCAGGGCTCCAACTCACAAACCGTGAGATCATGACTTGAGCTGAAGTTGGACGTTTAACCAACTGAGCCATCCAGGTGCCCCATGGTGGTCATTCTTTCCAAGCATATTCATCCAAACTGATGCTTTTCTAACATAATTTTAAAGGAAATATGTTTCCCTGACAATGCTGGAGTTCATGATGGAATGATGGAGACAGTGATGGAAAATATGGGCACATACAGAAGGTTGCAAAAGGTGACACCTGTTATACGTCCTTTTGACTTTCTCTTGTGGAAAAATCTACATATAAGGTGCCAGCCCAAGGATTCTCCCCTCACTCCTTGAGACCCAGACTCTGTTTCACAGTCCCAGGACCTGGGGTCAAAAGGTTCAGTGTGTAGAGAGGCTGATGCTTCCTGCCTCCTCCTAAGTGGGCTCACTTCATCTCTCTACAGGGAGTACACAGTGCCTTTCTGCATAGGCTGCTTCCAATGATGATAATACTTTATTACTAATTACTAATATGTAATTTAATAAATATAATTAAGAATAGTTTTATGATGGTAATAATAATAAAAGATAGAATTTCTCTATCTTTCTATGCTGGACATGGTGCTGTTTTCTATGCAATGTTAGTGAAAACTCACATCCCTAGTAATTGACCAAGGTGACCTAGCTCACCGCCAAGAAGTGGCCAAACTTGGCTGCAAACCCTGGTCAGCATAGCCCTAGAGGCAATGGCTTCTCCACCAGACCAAGCTAGGGAATTATTTCATCCAGAAGTTCCTTCACCAGTGCCAGATGCCACCCTCATCCTAGGTAAAACAGGGCGCACAGCAGCTGCTAAAGTCAGCACACCAGGGAGTCTGCCTCGTCACAAAGATGGTGTGGTGGGGGAAGCTCTGGACCCAGGCTGTAACTAAACAGAGCACAGCTTCCCTGGAAGAAGGTCTGGAGCCAGGAACACAGAGGAGGGAGAGAGGATCAGTGACAAGGCAGGCAGCATGCCTTGTGGACGGGGTGGATTAGTCAGGGTTCTTTAGAGAGAACTAGTGGGATATTTATAAAAGGAGATTTATTATGAGGAATCAGCTCATGTGATCATGAGGCTGAGAAGTCCCACGACTTGCCATCTGCAAGCTGAAGACCCAGCGAAGCCAGTGGTGTAACTTAATCTGAGTCAGAAGGGCCGATGGTGTAAGTCCCAGTCTGAGAGCAAGAGAAGATGAGATTAGATGCCCCAACTCAAACAGTGAGGCAGGGAAAATAGGGGCGAGTCCCTACTTTCTCTGCTGTTTGTTCTCTTCAGACCCTTGATAGATTGGATGGTGGTGCCCATTCACGTTGAGGAGGGCCATCTGCTTTGTGAGTCCACTGATCCAAATGCTCATCCCACGAGAACCATCCTCACAGATACACTCAGAAATAAGGTTTAATTTGGGCACCCCATTTCCACTTCAAGTTGACACAGAATTAGCCATCATCCTGGGGGCTTTGGGATGCTAAGGAAGCACAGATGCCTCCTAGAGCTCCCCCTGGCTCCTCTCAGCAGCACCCTCCCCAGCTCTGGAAGGAGGAGGCATTATCCTCCCGGTGTCTATGCTGGGGCTTCAGGCACCTCCCCCTTCCACTTCCTGGAGCCTCCCTCTACTCTGCTGCTCTAAATGCCCTGGGCTGGAGTTCTTGGTCCGGGCTGTAAAGAGGCCACCATTGTAATTAGCCTCATCTACTGCCCTATCTTCCAAACCACCAGAGCCTTCTCCACAGCTGCTCTCAGGCAGGTTTTGTGTTTACCTGATCACCAGCCTAGCCACTTGGAAAGAAAGAAGACCCAGCTAGTTTGACATCCACTTTGTATGGCAAGCTAGGCTTTTACTTGGCTGGATCCTGACACTAAATTTCCGTGTTATAATCCCTTGGTTTTGGGGGGTACCACTCAGTCTACAAAACAGTAACAAGCAGATTGATACCTACCCAGAAGGTGATCTCCCTGGGGCTCCCTAGATTTTGTGTCACCAGTCCTGTTTTTTGTTTTTTAACTATTTATTGCTGAATGCAACACATATACAGAAAGTGATTTAAAACAGAAATGTAGAGCTTAATTGATTACCCCAAAGCAAACATCCATAGAACCATCAATCCAAATAAAAGATGAAAAAATCCTCCCCTCCAACCTGGACATAACCACTAGTCAGATTTTTATGGTAATCACTTCCATTTCTTGAGTCTTATCACCTTATAAGGCATCTCTTAATACTATAGTTTTTAGAATAAAAAATGAAACCATACTATATGCTTTTGTATGAGGCTTGTTTTGATCAATGTTATGTTTCTGACATACATATTGTGGCTGGAGGTCATTATTTTCATTGCCATATCAATCTCTTTTGTATGAAAATACCACAAATTAGTTATTTATTCTACTGTTGATGGACATTTGGTTTGTTTCTAGTTTGGGACTATTACAAAAAAAACAAAAAAACTGTCATAACTATTACTGAACACACCTCTTGGTGTCCCTGTGGAATAGCTGATCATAGTATTATATGTATGCTTAGCTTTGGAAACTAAGCCACAGTGTTCTCCCAAGGAATCATAACACTTGGATTCACTCCCACAGGTACTGTATGAGGGTTTCCTTGCTCCACCTCTTGGCCAATACTTATTGTGGTCATTTCTTTTAATGTTAGTCATTCTGGGAAGTATTCGATTTGCGTATTTTTCCATTTCTCTGATGAGTAATGAGGTCGACTCTATCTTCCTGTATTTAGTGGGCAATCTGATATCCTTTTTTTGTGATGTTCCTGTTGGTGATTTTTGCCCATTTTCCATCAAGATTTTTCCATCTTTTCCTTACCGATTCATCAGGTATATTTTTACATTGTGGGTATGAAATATTTGTCAGTTTTGTGTGTTGTGGAATATTTGCCCATAGATGCTTGCTTCTTCGTGTCTCATTGAACAGAAGTTCTTAATTTAATGTCCAGTTCATCAGTATTTTCCTTTATCCTTGGTGGCTTTTTTGTGTCTTGCTCTAGTAAGACACAAAGTCATGAAGATATTCTATATTTTCTTCAAGAAGCCTTGTAATTTTATTTTCATCTGTAAGGTCTGTGTCTTTCATATCCACCTGATAATGATGTATTTATATACAGCGTGAAGTAGGGGGTCAAGTTTAAAGTGTCTCCCCACATCCAGTTAATATAGGAAATTATTTCTTGAAAAAAATCTGTACCTCAGTGATGGCACCTTTGTCAAAAGTGGAGCATCACTCTGTTTGTGGGTCTGTTTTGGGGTTACAGAGTCATTCTGTTGTGTTGATCTATTGGTTTCTGCTTGTGTTAATTCCTCGATGTTTTTAATAGGTGTGGCTTTATAAGTCTTTTTTAAAAATTTTAATTTGAGAATAGTTGACACACATTGTTACATTAGTTTCAGGTGTACAACATAGTGATTCAACCTCTCTGTACCTTGTGCTATACTCACTGTAAATGTAGCTACCATAAATCTCGCTTTATAGTACAGCAGTTCTTCCCACCTTGTTCTTTTTTCTATAAGAGTCTTGATCTTTCCTATTTCCTATAAATGTTAAAATGACATTTTGTCAAGATCCACAAAAACACCTTTGAATTTTGATTTGGATTCCCCTGATTCTTCACATAAATTTAGTAGGAACATACATCTTTATAATGTTGAGTCTTGTAGTTAATGAGCATGGTAGACTCTCCCCCCCTTTTTTGTTTAAGTTTCCTTTCATTTCCTTCAATAATATTTCAGAGATCTTTGCATAAAGGTTTTATACAGCATTTATTAGATTTATTCCTAGACACTTGATTTATTTATTTATTTATTTATTTATTTATTTATTTTAAAAAAGTTTTTTTTAATGTTTATTTATTTTTGAGACAGAGAGAAACAGAGCATGAATGGGGGAGGGGCAGAGAGAGAGGGAGACACAGAATCGGAAGCAGGCTCCAGGCTCCGAGCCATCAGCCCAGAGCCCAATGCGGGGCTCAAACTCACGGACCGTGAGATCGTGACCTGAGCTGAAGTTGGACGCTTAACCGACTGAGCCACCCAGGCGCCCCACACACTGGATTTTTTTAAATAATACCATAAACAGGAATCTTTTTTTTATGATTTTCCTTTTGCTAGATAGAAATCAATTGATTTTTATATGTTGACCTTATATCTGTAAACTTATTTTCTTTTTTTTTTTTTAATTTTTTTTCAACATTTTTTATTTATTTTTTTATTTTTGGGACAGAGAGAGACAGAGCATGAACGGGGGAGGGGCAGAGAGAGAGGGAGACACAGAATCGGAAACAGGCTCCAGGCTCCGAGCCATCAGCCCAGAGCCCGACGCGGGGCTCGAACTCATGGACCGTGAGATCGTGACCTGGCTGAAGTCGGACGCTTAACCGACTGCGCCACCCAGGCGCCCCTGTAAACTTATTTTCTAATTCCTATGCCTTTTTTCCCCTTGCATTACTGTATGGGTAGGACCTCCAGTCAGTATGGACTAGGAGTGCTGTTGGCCAGCTAATTGTGTTATTCACATCTTTCAGTCTCTACATCAAAAGGAAAGTTTTCAACATTTCATTATTAATGTTTGTTACTGGCTTGTAGATTTACTTTATCAGGCTAACAAGTTCCCTTTTTTTTTCCTCCTTTGCTAAGTGATTTTTGTTTATTTTAATGATGAATGGATGATGACTTTTATTGCTTTCTATTTGTCTCTCAAGATGATCATACAAATATACCCTTTTGTTCTGTCAATGGGAATTAGGGCAATTGAAATTTTGAATGTTAAACTAACCTTGGTCTCCTGGAATAAATCCAATTTGCTCTGATGTATTATTCTTTTATACATTGCTGATTCTATCTGCTAATATTTGGTTTAGGCTTTTGTTCTTATACTCTGAGTGCAGTAGTGGCCTACAGTTTTCCTTTCTCATAATGCTCTTGTCAAGTTGGTATTAAGATTATGTTGGCCTTGGGGTGCCTGGGTGGCTCAGTCGGTTGAGCGTCCGACTTCGGCTCAGGTCATGATCTTGCAGTCAGTGAGTTCGAGCCTCGCGTTGGGCTCTGTTCTGACAGCTCAGAGCCTGGAGCCTGCTTTGGATTCTGTGTCTCCCTCTCTCTGCCCCTCCCCCTTTCATGCTCTGTCTCTCTTTGTCTCAAAAATAAATAAACATTAAAAAAAAAAAAAGATTATGTTGGCCTCGTAAAACAAGTTGGGAAACACTGCCTCTTCTTTATTCTCTGGAAGAATTTGTATAGGATTGGCATATTTTTCTTTATTAAACACTTAGCAGAATTCATCGTTGAAGCTGGTTGGGACTGGGAACGTTTTACATTTTCTTTACAGGAGATTTTCAATTACATTTTTAATTTCTTAAATAATTATGTGATTCTCAATTGTTTTCTTGTATCAATTTTGGTAAGTTGTGTTTCTCCTAGAATTTGTCCATTTCATCAAATTTTCAAGCTTTCTTAGCATAAAGCTGCTCATAATAATCCTCTTAATATCTCTTTACAATATGTCAGGACGTCATCTTTATTCCTGACATTGGTACCTTCTCTTTCTTTTTTTCTTAAAGCTTTGTCCAGGATTTATCAAGTTTATAACTCCTTCCAAAGAACCAGCTTTGGGTTCTGTTTGTCCTATTTTAGGTTTGTTTCGATTGCATCAATGTCTGCGCCCGTATTTTTCTTCATTTTTTTCCTCTTGCTCAAGTTTTAATTTGCTGAGGCTTTTTTTCTAACCTATTGGGATGAGTAACTTACATCACTGTTTTCTTCTAATCCTTTCTTATTTTGTAATAAATTAATTTAAGGCATAAAGTTTCCTTTAAGCATTATATTAGCTGCATTCTACAAGTTTTGACTACCTTGCAATTAAAATCTTTTCTAATTTTGGGTGTGATTAATTTTTGACCTATAGATTATTTGAAAGTGTATTTGAAAAATACATATGGCAAGTTTTGTTATATTTTCACAGTTGATTTCTAGCTTAACTCCTCTGTTGTCAGAGTATGAATTCACAATTTCAGTTTTTGAAATTTATTGAGATTTGTTTTGTAGCCCAACAGACTATCAATTTTGTAAATGTTTCACAAACTTTTGATAATTATTTGTATTCAGCTTGGGGATATAGTGTTCTGTTTGTTCACTAGATTAAATCTATACTTTGTGTTGTTAAGATACTGCCTATTCTTAATTGATTTGGGAGCTGCTTTTTGATCAATTACTGAAAGAAGTGAGTTAAGATCTTCAACTATGATTGTGATTTACCTCTTTCTCCTCTTAGTTGCTTTAACTATTTTGAAGCCAGATGCATATATATTCTGAATTGCTATGCGTTCTGTCTGATGAATTGAAACCTGGATCATTAGGAAATCTTTCTTTTTCCTTAGTAATTTCTTTAGCTATAATGTCTGTTAATAATAATATGGCTCCACTAGCTTCTCTTTGGTTAAAATTTGCTTAGGTTACTTATATCCTTTTACTTTCAGGATTTCTGTAGCTTTTGTTTTAGATGTGTTTCTTCTAAAATTATTATTATTATTATTTTTTTTTTTTTTTAAATTTTTTTTTCAACGTTTTTTATTTATTTTTGGGACAGAGAGAGACAGAGCATGAACGGGGGAGGGGCAGAGAGAGAGGGAGACACAGAATCGGAAACAGGCTCCAGGCTCCGAGCCATCAGCCCAGAGCCTGACGCGGGGCTCGAACTCACAGACCGCGAGATCGTGACCTGGCTGAAGTCGGACGCTCAACCGACTGCGCCACCCAGGCGCCCCTATTATTATTATTTTTTGAGAGAGGGAGGGAGTACATGCAGGAGCAGGGAGGGCAGAGGGAAGGAGAGAAAGAATTTTAAGCAGGTTTCACACATGCACGGAGCCCAACTCAGGACTCCATCTCCTCACCACGAGATCATGACCTGAGCTGAAATCTAGAGTCAGATGCTTAAGCAACTGAGCCACCCAGGTACCCCCAGAGGTGCCTCTTCTAAACAGCAAACCACTGGAATTTTAAAAATCCAGTCAGATAAATCTTTGTCTCTTATTTGGAGCATCTGACATATTTGCATGTAATACAGTGGTCACTGGATTTGGGTTTAAATCTATTGTTTTACCATATGCTTTCTATTTCTCTGCCTGCTGTGCCTTTTGAGTTTCCTATTTTATTGCCGACTTTTGGGTAGGTGTGTGAAGGTATAATTAAGAAGAAAACCTTGTAATCTAAAGTGTACAGTTCCATGGATTTTGACAACAGTTTACACCCATGTAGTTTCCACCTAAATCAAGATAGAAAACATTTCTGTAATCCCAGGAAGTTCTTTCATGTCTGTTAGTTGCCAGTCTCCCAGCTCTCCCTCCCATATTACCTGCAACTTTAAAAAAAAAAAAAAAATTTCTATTGATGTGATTTTGCTTGTTCTTGATCTTCACTTGAATGGTATTCTTTTGTGTCTGGCTAGTTTCACTTGGAACAATGTTTCTGAGATTTATTCATGCTGGGAACATATTGGTAGCTTCTTTCTGTTGCTGGTCAATATCCTATTGTATTACTATATGATAATTTGTTGATTTTCATGTTGATGGACATTTGGGTTCTTCCCATTGAGAATCATTATGAGTAAAGTTGCTAATAACTTTTGTCTATAAGTGTTCTGTGAACATGTCTTTATTTCTCTTGGACACATACTTAGAAGTGGAATGTCTAGGTCACAGGATATATGTGTATTTAACTTTATAAAAAGCTGCCAAACAGTTTTCTAACATGGTTGAAGTATTTTATACTCATTTTCTATTCCCACCAGCAATACATAAAAGTTCCTATGGCTTCACATTCTTATCAATAGTTGATGTTGTCAGTCCTCAATTTTAGCCATTCTAGGGGTATACCCAGGTATCTCACTGTGGTTTTAATTTCCCTAACGATGTTGAATATCTTTTCACATGATTCCTGGACATTTAAGTACCTTCTTTGCTGACAGGGCTATTCGAGCCTTTTGCTCTATTTTATTTTATTAAGTTATTAATTAATTAATTTATGAGAGAGAGAGAGAAAGAGAATCCCAAGCAGCCTCTGTGCTGTCAGTGCAAAGCCTGATGCAGGGCTCTATCCCTTCAACCACAAGATCATGACCTGAGCCAAGATCAAGAGTTGCACACTTAACTGACTGAGCCACCCATGCGCCCCTTTTGCTTGGTTTTAAAACTGGGTTGTCATTTCATTTTTGAGTTGTAGTATTCCTTTTTAATGTTTTTTTTTTTTTTTTTTTTTTTTAGAGAGAGAGGTGGAAGAGGGGCAGAGAGAGAGGGGGCAGAGAATCCAAAGTGGGCTCTGTGCTGACAGCAGGAAGACCAATGTGGGGCTCGACCTCACAAATCATGAGATCATGGTCTGAGCCAAAATTGGTTGCTTAACCACCTGAGCCACCCAGGCACCCCTGTAAAAGTTTTTTTGTAGTTTTTATACAAGTCCTTTGTCACGTATATGTAAAATATACAATATGCATATATATACACATATATACATGTACAAATGTTTTCTCTCGATTTGTGGCATTTTCATTTTTTTCCTTTTTTAAAAATTTCCCATATAATTAACATACAGTGTTATACTAGTTTCAGGTGTACAATATAGTGATTCAACAGTTTTATACATTACTCAGTGCTCATCATGATAAGTGTACTCTTATTCCCCTTCACTTATTTCCCCCATCCCCCCACCCACCCCCATCTGGTAACCATCAGTTTGCTTTCTATTTTTGAGTATGCTTTTTGTTTGTCTCTTTTTTACTTTGTTCATTTATTTTGTTTCTTAAATTCCACATATGAGTGAAATGATATGGTATTTGTCTTTCTCTGACTTATTTCACCTAGCATTATACTCCCTAGATCCATCATGTTGTGGTAAATGGCAAGATTTCATTCATTGTTATGACTGAGTAACATTGATTGTGTGTATGTATATATTATGTATACATAATATAATATATACATACCACTTCTTTATTCATCTGTGGATGAACACTTGGGTTGTTTCCATAATTTGGTTGTTGTCAATAATGCTGCAATAAACATAAGACTGCATAGATCTTTTTGAATTAGTGTTTTCATATTATTTGGGTAAATACCCAGTAGTGGAATTACTGGATCTTATGGTAATTCTATTTTTAATTTTTTGAGGAAACTCCATACTGTTTTCCACAGTGGCTGTACTAGTTTGCATTCCTGCCAACAGTACATGAGGGTTCCTTTTTCTCCACATCCTTGTCAACTCTTGTTTTTTGTGTTTTTTATTTTAACCATTCTGACAGATGTAAGGTGATATCTCATTATAGTTTTGATTTGCATTTTCCTGATGAGTGATGTTGAGCATCTTTTCATGTGTCTGTTGCCCATCTGTATGTCGTCTTTGGAGAAATGTCTCTTCATGTCTTCTGCCCATTTTTAATTGGATTATTGGGGGCTTTTTTGGCATTGCGTTTTATAAGTTCTTTATATATTTTGGATACTAACCCTTTATCAAAAATGTCATGTGCAAGTATCTTCTCCCATTCAGTAGGTTGTTTTTTGTTGATTGTTTCTTTTGCTGTGCAGAAGCTTTTTATTTTGATGTTGTCATAATAGTTTATTCTTGCTTTTGTATCCCTTGCCTCAGGAGACATATCTAGAAAGATGTTGCTACAACCAGTATCAGAGAAATTACTGCCTGTTCTCTCTTTTAGGATTTTTATGGTTTCAGGTCTCACATTTAAGTCTTTAATCCATTTTGAATTTATTTTTGTTGATGATATAAAAAAGTGGTCTGGTTTCATTCTTTTGTGTGTAGCTGTCTAGTTTTCTCAATACCATTTGTTGTAAAGACTTTCTTTTTTTCCATTGTATATTGTAAAGAAGTCTTTCCTCCTTGCTCAAAAATTGATTGTGTAGTTGTGGGTCTATTTCTGGGCTTTTTGTTCTGTTCTATTGATCTATGTGTTTATTTTTGTGCTGGTAACATATTTTTGATTACTACATCTTTTTAGTATATCTTGAAATCTGGAATATGATACTTCATTTTGTTCTTTTTCAAGATTGCTTTGATTATTTGGGTCTTTTGTGGTTCCATACAAATTTTAGGATTATTCTAGTTATGTGAAAAATGCTGTTGGTATTTGGTAGGGATTGCATTAAATCTTCAGATTACTTTGGGTAGTGTGGACATTTTAACAGTATTTGTTCTCTTGATCCATGAGCATGAAATATCTTCCCATTTCTTTGTATCATCTTCAGTTTCTTTCATCAGTGTTTTACAGTTTTCAGAGTAGAGGTCTTTTACTTCCTTGGTTAAGTTTATTCCTAGGTATTTTGTTATTTTTGGTACAAATGTTAATGGGACTTTTTTCTTAATTTCTCTTTCTGTGACTTCATTGTTAGTGTATATAAATACAATGATTTCTGTATGTTGATTTTGTGTCCTAAGACTTTACTGAATTCATTGATCACTTCTGGTAGTTTTTTGGTGGAGTCTTTAGGGTTTTCTATATGTAGTATCATGTCATCTGCAAATAGTGAAAGTTTTCCTTCTTCCTTACCAATTTGGATGCTTTTTATTTCTTTTTCTTGTCTGATTTCTGAAGCTAGGACTACCAGTACTATGTTGAATAAAAGTGGTGAGAGTGGACATCCTTGTCTTATTCCTGACCTTAGGGAAATAGGTCTCAGTTGTACACCATTGGCTATGATGTTAGCTGTGGGTTTTCCATATACGGCTGTTATTATGTTGAAGTATGTTCCCTCTGAACTTTACTACTTTGTTGAAGGTTTTAACATGAATGGATGTTGCATTTTGTCAAATGCTTTTTTCCATCTATGGAAATGAGCCCTTAATTTTCTTTATTGTATCTTTGATTAGCAGAAGGAGAAAGTCAAATTTATCATTTTTTTCTTTCCTGGCATTGCTTTTAGGTCTTGTCTAAGAAATATACCTACAGCTAGATCACAAAAATATTTTTCCATGTTTTCCTTTAGAAGCTTTATAGTTTTTGCTTTTATATTTAAGTCTATGATCTGTCTCAGATTAAATTTTGTGTATTACAAAATTAGATTTCGTGTTATGCATCAATATTAAATATTTTTCTAAGTGGATAGTCAGTTGTTGCTCCAGTATCATGTGTCAAAAAGACTGTACTTTCTTGCACCTTTGTCAAAGGTCAGTCAAATGTAAATAAATGTATGGGTCTACTTCTGGACCCATTTTTTTCTACTGATCTTCATGTGTATTATAATACCAATAGGAGACTGTCTTGGTTACTGTCACTTTGCCTTGAAAACAGCTTACTGTGTGGATTATTACAGCTTAAATCTTGGAACCAGGCAAGTATTCTTCCATTAAGAAGTGGAGTCTATTTCTCCATCGCTTGAATTCATGTGGACCTGTGGCTGCTTTGACAAATATCATCTGGCGGGAATGTTTCTATGTGACTTCTGAGACGAGGTCAGAAGAAGTCTTGCAGCTTTTGGCTTGGTCCCTTGGAATGCTCCCTTCGGAATAAGCCAGGCAACATGTGAGCAATCTGACTGTGCTGACACCACTGTGCAGTGAGCAAGCCCAAGCTAGCCACACAGATTCTATGTGCAAAGAGGGGTGCCTGACAAGCCACAGCAACTCCAGCTATCCACCCCCCTCCCACACACACTCAGTCCCCACATAGGTGATTGAAGTAATCTTCAGACAGCTTCAGCGCTAGCCACACCTGACTTCAGCTTCAAGAAAGATCCTGAGCAAGAACAGCTTAGTGGAGCCTGAGCACCCCACAGAGCTATGTAAGATACTGCATTGTTATTTGGAAGCAACTAGGTTTTGGCATAGTTTGTAAAATAGAAATATTTACCTAGGACAATAGAACATTAGAAAAGAGTGTGGGTTCTGAAGGTCAGAAAGACCTGGACTCAAAATCTGCTAGTGACTTTATATAAACACCAGTCAAGTTACCAGGCTGAAGGATAAGCAATTTTTGTACAATTTATGCCATCGTTTAATATGTCCTTAAGCATGTTCTGAAGACAGGTAGTATGCTTAGGAGATAAAAATATGAAACAGTGCAGGTCCTCCTCAAGGAATTTACAGAGCGCTGGGGGA
Source organism: Panthera onca (assembly GCF_046562875.1). Lineage (NCBI taxonomy): Eukaryota > Metazoa > Chordata > Mammalia > Carnivora > Felidae > Panthera > Panthera onca. The sequence goes on along the minus strand of NC_138348.1, from coordinate 104,443,564 downwards.
AAATGGGCATGTTCAATACAAAGGGAGCTGATGAAATCGCTTTCTGTTAGTAGGCACTTGTATGGTGAGTTCCAAGAAAAATAACTTTGCTAATCTGGATTCACACTAGACTGATACGCACAAAACATCAGATAATGAGTATGTCATAGCCCATCTGTCTTCCCTTTTGTACCGGCCGCTGGGAAGGTCAGAACTGAAGATGAGATTCAATCCCAGGAGTTTCTAATATTTCCTCTCTCCTCCTTTAACATGATTTCTGATTTTCTTTTTTTTTTTTTTTTTTTTTTTAAATTTTTTTTTTCAACGTTTTTTATTTATTTTTGGGACAGAGAGAGACAGAGCATGAACGGGGGAGGGGCAGAGAGAGAGGGAGACACAGAATCGGAAACAGGCTCCAGGCTCCGAGCCATCAGCCCAGAGCCTGACGCGGGGCTCGAACTCACGGACCGCGAGATCGTTACCTGGCTGAAGTCGGACGCTTAACCCACTGCGCCACCCAGGCGCCCCTGATTTTCTAATTTAGCAATGTCTCATTGTAATGTCTCCAATTCTTTTGAAGGGTGAGTTGGGGTGAAATTGTGAATAAAATGTACATCAGAAAGCTAATTGATCCATTCAAGTTGAAATCATAGCTTGGGTTCATCTGACTTGCTCCATGTCTTGTTTTTGTTGTTGAAACTGTGCCTTATGAGCATGCTCTTCCTAGGACCACATTACACCTGTTGATACGACTACTGCTCATAGCTCTAGCTGATATTTACGGAGCATAGTGCACATGACACTGTGCTGAGTGCTTATGTGAATCATTCCATTTCGTTTTTACAGTAATCCTGCAATATGGGTGTTATTACTATCCCAATTTTAGAGGTGAGGAAACTGAGACCAGGAGAGATCAAGTCGCTTGGCCAGGTAATGCTGATTGCCATGTCAGAGGCAACTCTGCTCCAGAGCCCATGGGCTCTGGCACTAGGCTGTTGGTACACATGGGCCCATGGAAAAGGTGGCTGAACGGACTTTCGTGATGACCCAATCTGGCCTGACCCTCTTCTTTATTCAAAGGCTTTACCTGGCAAGGCCCAGAGATTCTTAGAGTCCCACAGGGGATGAGCTAACCAAGACCCTACCTATATTCACCGTTCCCTTCACATGGAATCCCGTCTTCATAAACATTTATATCCCTGGACCCTGAATCCAAGGCAAGTATTCACAAAATAGACTGTGTTTGTGTTCATAGTGACCAGAGGAAACTAGAGCATAGACAAAAGAAAGTAGTTATATTCTGGCCATTATTTAAAAATGTTTGATAAGTCAACGATAATTCAAAGCACACATCCCTGGAATCATTAAGCTCCCTTCCTTAAAAACTTGAAGCGATACATCTCTAATGCGGGGTGGAGGGGGGGAAGGACAGTATAGTGGGAAAGAGAGAGATGATAGAAGCAGGAAGGGAACTAACATATATTATAAACCAGTGTGTGCCAGACTTCTTGCACACATCACCTCATGCATTCCTCTCTCATCCAGCCATGTGAAGTAGGTATTATGGCAGAGTAACTAAGACCACAGGCCCTGGCATCTGATGGCTTCTACTGCTCCCTGTGGCACGTGTGTGTCTTCAGTCGGCCTCAGACGTGCTTCATTTTATTACGCTTTGAAGATACTGTGTGTTTTACCATGAAAGGTTTGTGGAAACCCTGTGTCAAGCAAGTCCACCAGCACCATTTTTCCAACAGCATTTGCTCACTGTGTGTCTCTGTTTCACATTTTGGTAACTCTCCAATATTTCCATTTTTTTCATTGTTGTTATATTTCTTGTGGCAAGATGCGATACATGGTCATGGCTAGCTGAAAGCTCAGATGACTGTTTTGCAATAGAGTATTCTTTAATTAAGGTATATAGTGTTTTTAGACATAACACTGTGTGCAGTTAATAGACGGTGGTGTAGTGTAAGTATAACTTACAGGTACTGAGAAACCCAAAAATTCATGTGACTCCCTCTATTGAGATATTTGCTCTGTTGTGGTGGTCTGGAACTGAACCCAAAATATCTCCAACGTATGCCTGTGTAAAATGATAGCAGCACTTGCCTGGTAGGCTGGCCCTGAGGATTAAATAAGATAATGCATGTGCCGCACCGTGTAGGGACGCAGTAAGCGTTAAGTACTATAATTATATCGAGCGCTGAGTCTCTGCGGGGAAAACGTGGTGCGCCCTTGAGCATGGCTTGGTGGACCAAGGAGAGATGGCAGGAGGGGTGAGGGGCCTGAGGCAGTGGGTACGTCTGCCAGTGCCTGGGCCGTGGCAATGGCTGGCACCTCAAAAGTGATGAGTGGGCTGTCACATTCCAAATCAAAAGTGATTCTGGTAACATTTAATAGTGGTTTTCTCTTTTTAAAAAGTCTATGCTTGTCAGATAAATTATATGTATGTCAGTCCTCCAGCGGCTTCGTCTAGAATTTGTGCTGATTTTGTCTCTGTGATTAGTTGAAATGTTACTAGTTTGATATTGTGTACCAATTCCAATTTTAGAACTTCTCCAAATTTGTTACAAAGCTCTTTTTTTCCCCGTGCTCTCAACTGTCATCCAGAGGCAACTGAGTTAACTCAATATTTAATTATATATCTGACATTTGGGGGTGTTTCATGGTAAAGGGGAAGTGGTGTGGGGTATCTAATTTGTTATCTAGTTTCCAGGTCTTAGGGCACTCCTGGGCCTCTCCTCCTTGGGCTGAAGAAGTGAAGATGGGCTGCTCCCCCGCCCTACCCACACCCAGGGCCAGCATGAAGGAATGAATGGACAGTGAGCCCACCCATGAATGCAGACAAGGGCTCTGTCCTGCCTGACCCTACCTGGCTTTGGGAGGGCACATCCATTTCCTTCTCTGAGCTTCAGTTGGTCTCCCTTTGTGTAAAACAAGAAGGTTAGAATTCCTGATTTAACATATTCCCCAAACTCCACAAACTTAGGGTTTTGGTGTTCATGTGTAGAAGAGCCTGGCCCAGCTGGGCAAGCTGTCGGCCCCATCAGGCTGATTTGGAAACACTTCCGGATGGAGAAAATGTGCAGTTTGAATGGTGGTGGAGAAATGTCTTGGAGAATAAGCAGGGCTTGGCATTATAGTCAGATGGCACAGGCTGGGAATGAGTGGGAGGTGGGCCTGGGAGGCAAGCAGCAGAAAGAGCCGGTGGGGGAGGGGCAGAAGGAAGGAGGGCAGTGAAATAGAGGAAGTACCACAGCAGAATGCTTATAAGCAAAATCCTCCAGGGTCCTGGGAATGTATCTTGGATTGACCCACAACATGAGAAATGGCCCAGATGCTGAGGGACATTGAGAGGGAGAGGTGACATAGCCTTAAAGGGCGGAGGTGAGGGTGGTGAGGTTGGTAGGCAGTCATAGAGAGGCAGGACTGCTAGTGCTCTCATCGTGGCCTTGAAAGAGTGGTTTCTTCCCTCCATTTCTGAATCTATACAAGGAAGCAGATAATGCTGTAGCACTCCAGCATCCACCCTGGGAGTGCTTGAGGCCATTGCCATGTAAGTGAGGTAATGCTGTGAGCAAACACCACATTACCTGGCTTTGGAGACTTTTTAACAAATGGTCTCTATTTTTGTTATTTGGGCAGAAAAGGCTTGGGGCGCCTGGGTGGCGCAGTCGGTTAAGCGTCCGACTTCAGCCAGGTCACGATCTCGCGGTCCGTGAGTTCGAGCCCCGCGTCAGGCTCTGGGCTGATGGCTCGGAGCCTGGAGCCTGTTTCCTATTCTGTGTCTCCCTCTCTCTCTGCCCCTCCCCCATTCATGCTCTGTCTCTCTCTGTCCCAAAAATAAAAAAAATAAAAATAAATAAATAAGAAAAGGCTTATAATAATAGAGGAGAGAGATAATTGAAACCATGTCAGGAGTCTTAAGGAGGGATCTGCGGGATCCTGGGATTGCAGGTTTCCTGGAGTCAGGGTGTGGAGAGTTTTTCTAAGAGCCAGAAGCAAAGCCTATTACAGAGGTGGTTTAGGACCCTGAGGTCCTAAACAGCAGCAGCAATGCCCAGGACAGAATTTCCTGCCTGCCCCTGTTTGGGGAGCAGGACTACAGTGAACTCAGATTTAAAGAGAATAAAATAGAGGCACCTGTGTGGCTCAGCTGGTTGAGCGTCCTACTTTGGCTCGGGTCATGATCTCATGGTTCGCAAGTTTGAGCCCCACATCAGGCTCATTGCTGTCAGCACAGAGCCTGCTTTGGATCCTCTGTCTCCCTCTCTCTCTGCCCCTCCCCCACTTGTACTTGTGTGTGCGCTCTCTCTCTCTGAAAAATAAATAAAAACATTAAAAAAATACAATAAAATAGTGTGAATATGTTGCACACCTGAATTGGTGGAGTAAGATTCATGCCCTTATATCAGTTATTCCAGTATATGGTGTTTCTTTGTATAAATAAGGAACAAATAAATCTAGAAATAATGAACTTCTGAGAGAATAAAATTTCAGTTTGAGTTTCATATGAGAGATGAGAAAGGCAAATTTCTTACAAAGAAGTACATGGCTCAATTAACTCTCTCTTTCATACGTGATCCTTGGAACCTCAGGTTTGGAAAGTCAGGGCTTTGGAGGAGCAGATATTTTTCTCACCAGAGCAATAGGCTGAGCTTCAAACTGTCCCCTGTGCATCAGGTGAAACTAATGTGTCCCCGGTCTCCAGGCTCAACTGGAGACAGTCTCCCTCACCCACTTGTGCTGGGCTCTCCCGGCCACTGCTTACCTTTAATTACACTAGGACCTCAAGGGACTAACACACTCTCTGTCAGGCTCTCCAGGGGTGGGGTCAGAGCCCATGTGTTCCAGTAAAGTAGCAAAGAGAAACCTAAAGCCTGCTGGGTGGACACAGGACAGCTGGGGATCCAGGAGAGAGCTTGAGTATACAAGACACTGAACATGGTGCAAGATGTATTCTGGAAAGAAGGAGGTAACCACAGTGAGTAGGGAGAGAGGAGCAGACTGGGACCAAGTTCGCCTCCCACTCGGCAGGCACAGAGAGAAACAAAGAACTAACACAGGGACAGAGAAGCCAAAGAGACCACGCTGGGTTTTAGTAATAGGCACCCTTCACTGGGCATCCTTGCAGATCCAGGTCCCGGGGATCGTGCAGACACAGACCTTTTGTCCTAGGAGGTCACTTTGTTTGATGGTGTCAGACTGTGCTCCTTAGAGTCCTAGGGCTCCCTGGAGATTTTTGAAAATAGTCTGGCCGTATGGATATATATGATAAACCCAGCAAAATGTCTTCCTCGTCAGCTATTTCAAGGCAGCCAGCAAGGTGCCACTCAGGAGGCATAGAACACCCCTGACTGAAGCGTTCAGCTGGAGAACACCACTGAGAACCCGGGGTGATGCTTTGTGATTGGAAGCCAATGGCTGTTCTCCAAAGCAGGTCCAGGTTTCCTGCCAGTCAGAAGGAAAGGAAGAATTGCTAGAAAGGGGGCATGCCTTCCTGCTGTTGAGTCTCCGCTGCATGCTGAGCGATTCCCCACACCCTTACCTGCCCCACACACTTCACCAGGAGCCTTGTGGTAAGTTCTCCAGGTTCATTCTCCACCCTACTCCTTGCCCTTGACACTCCAGCAGCACCGAACTGTGTTTCCCACCCACATGATGCCATTTTTAAATTACTTAACTGACTTACTTAAGTTGTTAATACCTGGGATACCCTTTACTACTCTCTGTTCAGGTATTTTATTCCAGCTCAGACATTGCCCCTTCCAAGAAGCTGTTCATTTTCCTGTATAAATAAAGTTCTTTGGTTTCCAGTCCTTTGCTTGAACTAAATTTGGATGTATTGTCCACCTGCCAATGGGGATTTCTTTACCCCTTAAAAGTCTAAATGAAGTTAATTTATCCTTACATCCCATGACCTGTAGGAAGCTAAAGCCATTCCCAAGATGTTTGCTAATTTTTGGGAGAGTAGGAGAGAAAGGAGTTGTGATATTACAATTACACTAGCTTCTGGCTTATGCATATCATTAATTTATGCTGTTTATTTATGTTCTGATCATGTACATGAAACTTCCAGTTTACAGATATTGACCCATACTCAGAGCCCAGCATCCTTCCCTGATTTCCAAAAGATACAAGATGCAATAGCCTAGAAAAGACAAGTCTAATTTACATTGACAGAAAGAAAGTCAGTACTTGTCTAGGGCTGGGAGTGGTATAAGAGCTATAAAGAGGCTTTGGGGGATGATGGAAGTGATCGTTATCTTGATTGTGGTAATGGTTACACAGAACTAAATTTATCAGAACTAAATTTTCTACTGTATATTGAGCACTCCACCAGCTCTTCTGGATACAGTGGTCAAATGGAACATAGTTCTTGGGCCACCTGGGTGGCTCAGTCAGTTAAGCATCTGACTTTGGCTCAGGTAGTGATCTCATGGTTCGTGGGTTCAAGCCCCACATCAAGCTCTGTGCTGACAGCTCAGAGCCTGGAGCCTGCTTCATATTCTGTGTCTCCCTCTCTCTCTATCCCTCCCCTGCTTGCACGCTGTCTCTCTCTCTCAAAAATAAATAAACATTAAAAAAAAATGGAACATAGTTCTTGCCTTCCAGAAGCTCATAGAATAGTGTGGGAGACAGCTAAACAGATAATCTTAGCATTATGATTCATTCTATAATAGAGACATAAGGACCAGTGGAGGTTGTGTGGAGGTGGTGTTTAAGTCTATTTGGGAAATCAGGAAAGGCTCCCTGGAAGAGTTGATTTTTTTTTAATATGAAATTTATTGTCAAATTGGTTTCCATTCAACACCCAATGCTCATCCCAACAGGTGCCCTCCTCAATACCCGTCACCCAGCCTCCCCTCCCTCCCACCACCCATCAACCCTCAGATTGTTCTCAGTTTTTAAGAGTCTCTTCTGGTTTGGCTCCCTCCTTCTCTAACTTTTTTTTTCCTTCCCCTCCCCCATGGTCTTCTGTTAAGTTTCTCAGGATCCACATAAGAGTGAAAACATAGGGTATCTGTCTTTGTCTGTAAGACTTATTTCACTTAGCAGAACACTCTCCAGTTCCATCCACGTTGCTGCAAAAGGCCATATTTCATTCTTTCTCATTGCCACGTAGTATTCCATTGTGTACATAAACCACAATTTCTTTATCCATTCATCAGTTGATGGACATTTAGGCTCTTTCCACAATTTGGCTATTGTTGAAAGTGCTGCTATAAACATTTCAATTCAGTTCTGACACTAATTCCCTGGAGTTTGTACAGACCCTACAGGTTAAGGACTCAGTCCTACAAGACTGAAGCCTTCAGACACCAGTCATGAGTACTGTGTCCCCAGGCTACCCATACTTCTGTATAACTTGACTACAAATTGGGGTTACCCATGACTCCCTTCTCAGTTCAATAATTTTCCATAATGGCTCACAGAATGCAGGGAAATACTTTGCTTATGCTTACTGGTTAATTGTAAAGGATTCAAATGAAGAGCCAGGTCAAGAGGTATATAGGGCAAGTCCCAGAAGGGTTCCAAGTGCAAGAAGGGTTCCAAGTGCAGGAGCATCTATTCCCATGCACTTTGGGATGCTCCCCCTGCCCTGCACATGAATGCACTAATCAAGCTGGAAGCTCTCTGCACCTCATTGTTTAGGGGCTTTATGGAAGTTCCATTATGTAGACATGATTAATTAAGTCATTGGTGATTGAACTCAGTCTGCAGCCTCTCTCCCATCCCTGGAAGTTAGATGTGAGGGTATGACTGAAAGTTCCAGTCCTTTAATTACATGGTTGGTGCCTCTGGCAACCAACCCCATCCTGAAGCTCTCTTAGAGACTCCAGCCACCAGTCTTCTTGTTAACATACAAAAAGATACCGCTCTGGAGGTTTCAAGGGTCTTAGAAACTCTTGGTTAAGGAACCAGGGATTAGGACCAAATATTGTACGCCTTTCACTCCTATCATTCTAGAAATTACAAGGGTTCTTAGAGCTCTGTGTCACAAACTGGAGGTAGAGACCATATATATATTTCTTATTATGCCACAGCTGGGCACATGGCCCAGGTCTGCTCAATCATTGTGCCCACTCCCCTGACCACAGTGTTTGAGTCAAGGGGTGGGGGCTTAAGATCCCAGAAGCACCAGTTGATATCCTTCCTAGGAGTTTATAGACAGAGAGGAACTCTGTCTTTCCTCCAGGGTTCCCAAGCCAGAAAGATGAAAGCCTGGGCTGTCTGTGGGCATACAGACCATGGAGGAAGCCTGTTAATAGTAGAGGAGTAGGAAACCAATGTAGAAAAGGAGCAAAGCTTCAAGAGGGAATAAGTGATGCTGATGTAATTTGAGTCTCTGGGTACAGCCATGCCTGAGGCCCATTGCACCCTTTCTTCCCAGTTATGTGAATCAACCAACAGCCCTTCTTATCTTGCTTGAGCTGGAAAATCTTATTCATTTTATGCAAGGGGTTGACATTTAATAATCCTGTCCTTAGATTCTGTAAATATTCTCATTTGGTGCCCATAGTCCTGTATGGGTGAACACATATCTATTTATGAGAAATCGATATACATTTGTATGCCAAAGTCAAATTTTGGACTTTTCTTTCAACATCAGATATGGATTTTGGCTGTGCTAAGCAGTGAAACTAAGATGTAATCACTTATGCTTGCTTTCCTTTATATCCAAAGTTATTTGATAGACAGCATCTGAATAAAGCAATGTTTTTGGGCATGTTTTCCCGTCACCCTTAGATCTCCCCACTGAACTCCCTATGGGATGTGCTGGTTGCTCTCACATTTCCACCAGTCCTGGGGAAATCTGCCAGTTACAGTTAACAGGACACAGATGTGTGGTAGGGAGACTCTCTCTATGCATGCCAGTCCAGTTAGCTTCCCAATAGTGGGTTCATCCATCAATTCAACCATCCATTCATCATTTGTTTTTTAAGTACAGATCAGAGACAGTACTGGCTGTTGGGGATATAAGTCAGACACATAGCCATCCTTACGAAGTTGACAGTCAAGTAGAGGAGGCAGACCGTGTGGTATATGCTGGTCTGGAGGAAGTGCTAGGTGCTAAGGACAACATTAAGTTAGCACCTAACTCAGCTTTCCGAAAGAAGTAGGACAGGTGAGCTAAAACATGAAGATGAGTGGGAGTCAGCCAGAGAAAGGTGCCAGAGTTGGGAGAGATAGAGTTCATAGAGGAGGGGACAGATAACAGTTCTTGGCAGAATAAACAGCAGGTATAAAGGCTCAGACCTAAGAAAGACCTTTAAGAAACAGACAGGATCCCAGCATGGCCCCAGTTTTCAGCATGAGAGGACAGAGGTGAGGCTGCAGTGGCTCATTCCTCTCTGTTCACAAGAGAAGCTGAGCTGTCTCTCCTGGCATCAAGCTTAGGGAGTCCCCAGTTTCTCCAGTCCAGTTGTCCATCAGGGGAATTCAGAGCGTCCCTCTTTGCTAGCAGAGTATCACATTCTGAATAAAACAATGCCTTTTTTAAATATTAAGTTTATTTATTTTGAAAGGGTGAGAGAGATCGGGGGAGGGGCAGAGAGAGAGGGAGAGAGAGAATCTGTGCTGACAGCAGGGAGCCCAACATGGGGCTTGATCTCATGAACCTGTGAGTTTATGTCCTGGGCTGAGGTCAAGAGTTAGACACTTAACTGACTGAGCCGCCCAGGCACCCCTATCTTTTTATTTTTAATAAATTAATTTATTATTATTTTTTCAGTAGGCTCCATGCCTAGCATGGAACCCAATGCGAGGTGTGAACTCACAACCTTGACGTCAAGACCTGGACACTTAACCAACTGAGCCACCAGGGCGCCCCTAAAACAATGTCTTTAATTCAACTTTATCAAGGCTGTGCCTTCAATTCTCTGTCCCTGCTCAAAGTTTACTGCTTCATCTATTTGAATGGATGCTGAGGATAGGAGGGTAAAAGAATGCTGCTGTAGAAGCTGGAGCAAATTAGGGAAAGTTCTGGGGTCAGTTTCTGATAGAACCCCCCTCCCCAACATTGGCAGTAAAGAAGAAGACTAACTGAGAGGGTCAAAATAGTGAGTTGATGTACCATAAGGTGAAGATCTGGTGCTTATTTGAGGGCACAGGCTTTGGAATTAGACACTCTTGGGTTGGAACCAGGCTCTTCCTCTGTTTGCAGCTATGGGTGACTTTCTTACTCTTCTTGAGTTTTTAGTTCATGCTGAGATGGGACTATATGGGGATGAGAGCATCACATGTGGTACCCAATACACAGTAGGTATCTAATAAATGACAGATACTATTTTTGTATGATGCTGATATTGTTGGGGTTGTAATGAATAAATGATTTCATGCATGTAAAGATTCAGCCCACAAATAGCACAAAAGTTAACTTTACAACTATTGTTGTTATCAGAGATCGCTCTATACAGAGAAATCCTGAAACCTGCAGTGCTACTGTAGAAACAGAGATGAGAAATACACTCGGGCACATAGATTGAGGCAGGGATGACAAATGGGTTCATCTCATATGCCAGCTGACCGAGTTGGTATTGGCTGCTGGGAATGTGTACCTAGTACACATCAGAGGCCATGTCTGGCTCATCAGGGAAGAGCCCCATGCTCAGTTAGTGATGTCTGTTTTGGGTGGCACAGGGGGTCACAATAGCATGCATGCTATGTATTTCCTTTCTGTAGACCAAAGCATCATTCTAGACAGTTGATTTGGGAACCTGTAACAAAGGACCAGGTCTAACCTTGTCTGTGAATGTCCCCACTTTCTCCAAGCTTTACTCCTAGCACATCATTGAGACATGGCCAGAGCCCAGCCCCAGCTGTCTTTTCCTCGGGAAGCTTTGGCTGGCATAAATTGAGACCTGTAAATCCACCATGTGGATGACACAGGCTGTGTGCCCAGCCCAGGCTCCGCGAGCAACAGAAGAGGAGGGAGTTGCTTAGTGACATGACACAAAGGGTGTCTTTGATTCATCGCCCAGATCCAGCCCCAAGCCTATGGCCAGCAGTGAGTAACGGCTGCAAATGGCCAATATAACCCATTTAAAAATGTCACTTTGTTGTAAAATGTAAATGTTTAACATTTAAACACGAACACTGACTCCTAAATGCCTAGTGCTGGGTGGCTTTTTTTTCATTCTTTCAGAAAATCTTCATCTTTCCATGGTGAGAGATTTCAATACGTGATTTACATCCTGTGCTTGTTAAATTGGTGCCATCTCTTGCTCCAGATAGGGCAGCACAGGAGCAGGGATTTGCAGGGGACTTTCTACCTTGTCTGTTAATGCAGAGTATTAAATATACAGTGCAGTTCTGGTCCCCAGCCACTGCCCAGAGGGGCTATGAACTCTGAACATAGGAGGTTTCATTTTATTTCCAATTATTCTGGACTTCAAAACATAAGATTATGTCCCTGAAGGTCAAGAAAGAACAAAAACAGCCATAAAGAATTTCACTGGGAGCTGCTCATCACCAGATTCTGTCTCATGGATCTGGGACCAAGAGGCTCCAGGTAAATCAAGGGTGTGTTCTTGGGACTGATTCCTTTTTACCTAAGGCAATTATAGTGAGGGTCATTCCAGCTACTACCCTGGGCCTCCTGCTTATTGGCCTTTGGACAGGATAGACCTTGAGTAACAAGTAAGTCAAACTTCAGAGATCTGGGCAGGCTCGAATCCAGGTGTGGAAGGCAGGTGGGTCACAGGGATCACACTGGGCATGAGGATATAAGGATGGCGGTGGCAGTTTTATTCTATTTTTACCCAACTAGAGCATATTGTTGGAATTTTCTTGGGTGTCTGGGTGACAGTAGGCATTACACATTTGTTTAATTAATTATACAAGTAAACCCAGTGTTGGCCTATGAGGTTAGGTCTAGCATTCCAGCAAATAAATTTTACAACCTCAGACCAGTCCCTTAACCTCTGTGTGCACAATTTTGTTATTCTTGTCATATTCTTTGGCAGTAACTAGAGTGAAGGTGGTTATCCTTAATTTACCAATTAAAAACAGAGAAACAGCTTGCAGAGGTGTTGTTGTTGTTGTTGTTGTTGTTGTTTTAATAGCACAGTGAGTCAGTGATGAAGCCAGGATGAAAATTCTGCTTTCTATTTCTCAGTCTAATTGTTTTATATCTCTGCACACTGAATGTTTATATCCTATGTCACGAACCTAGATGCAGTATGTGTGCACATCAGGGCCAGCACTTGGGTGCAGCAAGTAGGGAGCCTAGGGTATTTGTGAGGCCCTGAGAGTGGACACCTCTTAAAAAGTTTGTGTATTAGGTGCCTTGCTTGCTTCTCCCTTCTCCCAACCCCAGTGATCACACATGTGAAAGCGTGAAGGAAAGGGTAGTGCTCAAAAGAAGGATTCTAGGTGTGTGTGGGTAGCTCAGGTGGTTAAGTGTCCGACTTTGGGTCAGGTCATGATCTCACGGCTCGTGGGTTCAAGCCCATTGGGTTCTGTGCTGACAGCTCAGAGCCTGGAGCCTGCTTGGGATTCTGTGTCTTCCTCTCTCCCTGCCCCTCCTCTGCTCACACTCTCTCTATCTGTCTGTCTCTGTCAAATGTAAACAAACATTAAAAAAAATAAAACAAAAAACACAAAATAAAACCAAAAAAAAGGATTCTCCAGGTGAGCTCAAAAGAATTCATTTTCTCCAAGCCTGGTACCTGGGTGGCAGGACTCTCTTGGGACAGAAAGGTGGGAGGGAAGGAATTCCTTTTTCACGTGAGCTAAAAAAAAAAAAAAAAAAAACAAAAACAAAACAATACAAAAAAAAAAAAACCAAAGCAAAGCAAAAGAAAAACAACAATAACAACAACAAAAAAACACATGCACCCAAAGACTGATCCATGCTGAGTGCAGGGTGCTCTCTCTCTCTGCCTTTCCTAACAGATAACTGGTGACACTTGCCAGTAGCTCTTGATCCCATCTGTCCCTCTCACAACATGGATGAGGCAGAGGATGGGGAGGTTCCTGCATAACTGGTTGGTGTGGTTTGCCACCACCAAAGGTCCTTATATTAGGATACTTTTGATCCCAGTGGTAGAAACCCAACTGAAACCATCTTAGGCACAAAGGGGAATTTATCGAATGAATACTGAAATGTCTATACAGCTAAAGAGGAAAGGGGCCTCAGGAATCATTGGAATGAAGGATTTAAATGACCTTGGGAGTTTTTCTATTTCCAGCTTCTACTTCTTTCCTCTCTCTTGTGATAAAGGGATTTCCTCTGCAATGGGGAAAAAATAGTCACAGAGTTCTTAAGCCTCACATCCTGGATTCCACCATCAGCAAAAGACTGATCTTTGTCCCTTACATCCCAGGGAAGGACTTTGATCAGTCTAGCTTGGTCAGGTGCTCATCCTTGGATGGAGTAGTGGGCTCAGAGTCAGGGTCCTATAGAACCAATAAAGCCTCTGGGGCTACCCCTCTATACGAGAGTTCTCCCAGAGAGTGGAGGTCTTTGAGAATTGGGCAACCAACCCACAAGTGCTTTCTATAGCCATACCCATGACCAGCAATGATGAAAGGTTGGACAATCTGCTTTGTGAGAGTCTAGCACAGCAATGCTTGCAAAACCTACTTTAATAGGTGGAGAGGGTTACCTACAAGAGGCGTATATTTTGTAGTCTCTGCTTCTATATTACTCCCCTGGATGTCTGTAAATCACTTGGACACTTGAGTAGGAACTGGTCTGCTGAGTCAAGCACACTCATCAAACAGCCATAAGGACCTTTCTAATGAATTCCAACATGTTTTATTGGAGAAATAATAGAAAGCTCTGACCTATTTGTAGAGATGATGTTGTGAAACTCAGCAATTCTCAAGGGAACTTCTTGGCTCTAAATCCCAGACCCTGCTGAGTATATCCCCTAGCCTTTTCTACCTTTCCAGCAAGGTGACAGTACTTGGCTTAGTGTCAGTAAAACCCTTCATCCCCCGGTCTGAAGTTCTCTATGCTGTTTTCAACAAAGTGTGACAACCCAGACCTACTCACAAGATCCACAGGGCACTTCCAGCCAGATGCCTACTACTACTGATTGTCGTAGATAATTTTTCATTATAACCAGGAGATCAAAGAAAGTAGGAATATGTTCTCCAAAATTTTTGTTCCTGGAATTCAGTAGATGGGAAGGCACGAGCTCCCCTTTGGAGAACTGTATTCAATGAATCCAAAGAGGGAATATCAGAGGTAGAAGAATTTGTTGGAAATAACACAGGTTTATTTCTTATGTTACCTAAATTTTAAAAGCAAAAATTGTTGTAGGCAAACTTGGGTAAAAGAAAAATTCACCTGTAATTCCTCCATAATAGTATTATTTTTGTGGTAGTTTTTCTAGTCTTTCATATAAATAGTTGTACATGGCATACATGCAATCCACGATAGTGGGTATGAGGCAACTATGCTTTTATGTCACTGAGCTGCTTCTAAGGAGATGTGTATGGCATTACATAGAGCCTGTAATGGAATGCCATCTCCAGGTTGAACCTTGAAGGTACAGTTCTTGCCAAAGGAAGTTTAGGTATTTCCTTCCTCTGGGAACACTTATGGAGACCAAGGGGAATGCAGATGCTTTAACAGTACCCGGGGTCATAAAGGAAAGCCTTTCCCATTCTTGGGATTAACAGAAAGTACAGGTCCCCCAGCATTTTACATGTCATTTTGTAGAGAAATCACATCTTCCAAGTAAATCAACTAGTTCTTAAAGACTCTACTTTGTAATGGCTTAAGCAAAGACTAGGAACTTTCTCTAATAAGAAATGTGGGTCAAGGGCACCTGGGATGGCTCAGTCAGTTAAGAGTCCAACTTCAGGTCATGATCTCAGGTTCTGTGAGTTTGAGCCCCATGTCGAGCTCAGAGCTTGGAGCCTGCTTTGGATTCTTTGTGCCCCTCTTTCTCTGTCCCTACCCCTGTCATACTCTGTCTCTCTCTCAAAGGTAAATAAACATTAAAAAAAAATAAAAATTAAAAAAAAAAAAGAAATGTGTGTCAGGCACTATCCTATACCTGGAAGTGGATCTACAGAGCAGGAACTAAAGCAGGGTTCACATAGAGCCAGACCTTGTTCTGTTACTCACTCACTCTAATGTTTTGTAGCTTTTTGGTATGTATGTTTCTATCATAAGCAATTTTGGTTTAAAGCTTAACATTTCTTTCCATAGTCTTAATTAAATCCTTTGCTAAAGACCACTTCTGGCATCATCACATACCTAATTCAGGTGACTTGTATTAGGTTATCAAAACCAGGTAAACAGCAGTGTATTCTGTACCCATCCTGCAAAACTAGTTGAGCAAAATTTCATTCTAATGTGGCAGGTTACATGTTCTTCTGGACTGCTCAGAGAGTACATAGACGCTGGTATATACTTGCAGAGACATTCATCTGAAGGCCATACACCTTAGAAATCTGTTGTGTTAAATGTTACACTACAGTTGCTTATGTTTCTTTGCATCATTAGTTTCCACCCTTCACTCGCTGATATGAGAGGGGGCCAGGAAAGAAGAATTTCATAATAACTATATGTATATATACTAATAAACACATAAATATATGTATAACTGTATGCATGCCACCAGCTATGCAGAGGAAAAGAATCAAGAATCACAACCATTTGGTGCCAGATCTGTCTCCAGTTGGAGATAAGGAACATCTGTTAGGGCTGGAATGTGTAAGATAGCTCCTTCATTTCTATGACTGGTAATGTACACATTTATACACACATAACTTATATAAATAGCATATATATGTGTATTTACAAACATGTACATATATGTATATATATATATAATCTAATCCATAAATGTAATTTTAACCATTATATGATGTTTTATCTGGTGAATTTAATGTAATTTACTTAGCTATTCCCTTCTTAGATGCTTGTACTGGTTTTTTGTTGTTTTTATTCTTGAAATGAAACTAATATTTTTCAACATTTAGCTTTTTATCTCCTTTGAATTATTATGTAAAGATTCATGTCCTAAGGTAGAAATTTAGATTTCAAGGTCTTTGGTCTGCTGCTCAGTTGGCTATGTGATCTTGATCAAGTCATTTCACTTCTTTTAGTCTGTACGTTGAAGGATTGAGATTTATGGTCCTTTCTAGATCTAAAATGTTCTGATCTCAGGGATATATCAGCAGGGCTTCCATGTTGCGCAATTCTAGAGCATCAATGGTACCCAGGTTTCTTCTGGAATTGTACAATGCATGGCCAAGCAAACATATGCAACGGCCCTGAGTATATAGCTGTTTCTTCATAAAAGTCCTAACATGTAGTGTCTACCACATGGCTGATCCACAATGGGTTTACTGCAGATCAATGGTATCTCCAGTGCAAAAAACACCCATTCAGAGTAAGTTACTGATCTGTTTCTTCCAGGCCCTGCTTGTCTTCACCACTTTTGTTTCCAGCTAGTTAACCTTCTTCTTCCAAAGGCAGTTGTCTGGGACCTTACTACCCCCGTAACCATTCCCACCCCTTTCAGATCTACCAATGTTGTAAGAAAACCCATAGGGACAAAACAGAGCTAAAGCAATGCGTCTTAAACTGGAAAATTTCGTAGAGAGGTTTTTTTTTTTTTTTTTAAGTTTATTTAATCATTTTAACAGAGAGAGAGCACAAGAGAGCATGGGCACAGGTGAGGGGCAGAGAGAAAGGGGGAGAGATAGAGAGAATCCCAAGCAGGCTCCTCACTGTCAGCACAGAGCCCGATGCAGGGCTTGATCTCATGAGCCATGAGATCACCACCTGAGCCGAAATCAAGAGCTGGACGTTGAACTGACTGAGCCACCCAGGCACCCCTCCTAGAGAGCTTATTGAAACAGATTCATGGGCCTCTAAGCCAGAAATTATGATTCATTAGGTCTGGGGTGTAGCTTCAGAAATTGCATTTCCACCAAGTTCCCAGTTGATGATGATGATATCAGTGATACAACATTTTTAGTGGAAGTAGTCTAAAGCAATCTAAATCACTAAAGAGTGACCTTTTGAATTTAATTTCTGCTTCTTCTATTTCCTACTGGCCCCATTTCAAGGTTAGCCTCATCTCTCTGGAGTAGGAGCAGAATATTTTCCTGTTCCTGAGGTCAGCTTTGCTTAAAGATTTCAACAAGCCCAAATATGTACAATTGTATCCAACCCTCTCACAACTGGAGAGATCCATCCTGCTGGCCTCACTCCAGCCATCCAGCTGTCAGTGCTTTTGGCTAATGGCTCCTTGTTGGGGCAGTTTCCTGAGGTTTCTGTTAATCCTGCTATTTGAAAAGAGCCAAAGACCCCATGACAGCAATTTTAAAGCGAGTGGCTTCTGGGTTTATTAAGTTAGACTTTGCAAGGAAGATGGAAGCAGCAGCATCTAATGCTGAAGAAATGGCCCTCGTGGAAATGAGCCAATGCCCATGGGTAGTTCCATATTGATCTCTATCTCTGTCTCTGCTGGAACACCTACTTTTCTCTGTGATGGCTATCTCTGGTCTATTCCAAATAACACCAGAGCAAATATTAATCTCTTTCTAGTCTGAACCCAGGTTGGGAAACCCTCTTATTTAGGAGAAATGAGATGTAGTACCTCCACTATTGATTGCCTAGCTTGTAGGCATCCCCTTCCTCCATCCCAAGAAGACACCTGATTTTATTCATATTCACTCTCTATTACATTCAGTAATATGCGTCAAGAGAGCCTTGCCCCACTTGCAGACCCAGTCTTGATTGTTTTAAGCCAGACATGGTGGTCTTATTCCCCTTATTAGTTGTTGGTTTAGGCATCAGCATGTGACATAATTCTGGCCCATGGAATTTGAGTGGAACTCTGGAGACTTCTGGGAGACAGTTTCTCTCATAAGAAAGACACATTATGAAGGTTTTCTCTCATAGAGAGACACATTCCTTTACACGTTGACTTGTTGGATGTGATCATTGAACTGCTGTAACTGTTTTGTGACCACAAGAGAAGCTAATCTGAGGAGAAAGCTGACCTACTGAAGATGGAAAAGTACCAAAATGGCAGAATTTATGTTCTTGAACCACTGAATCCCCTACCTTACACATTCTCTTAGGTAAGAAAAATATTTTATTGCTTGTTACTTTGCATCCAGGATTTATTCCACTTGTAGCAAAGGATATATGTAATATTTTTTAAGAGAAAAACATTAACATAGGAGAAAACAAAACAAGATGAAAAAATCCTACACCTATAGGCAAGAGCTTTAGAGAGTTCAGATTTCTGATTCAAACTCTAAAGGCACACTTACGCCACAATTCACAGGACATCTAAGTCTGCTGGTCTTTCCTTAGCCATCCAGACCACAGACCCAGGAAGAGATAGGTTAGGGTAGGAAGAGATAGGCCAGGCTGTGGGCGTTTCAGCTGCTCTTGGACTCAGCTTCCTAGTCCTTTCTCAGGGCACGCTTTTATCCTGACAGTAGGGTTTGCTCATAAAGGTCTCTACTCTAGCTTCCCCTACATCCTGAAGGGATCCAGCATGTACATCTCTGGCTCTTAAAGATTCCTCTCCCTGGGCTTCAGATCAAGTGCACTGACCCCGAAGAGAGTTCCTTTGCTCTTCTGAAAGTCTCTAAACATTTGAAGACCTGCTGTAACCTGTTTTGTCCATATTCACGTTGATGGAAGCATATGTAAGAAAAGCAACAGTTCCCCTTTCCTAAGGAAAGTCACACCCAGATCATCCAGAGTGGAACCTGGACACAGAGTCAAGTCTCCATGTGAGGGGAGATCACTGTGCCTCACAGTCTCTGACTCAGGCACCACAGAGTCTGCTTTCTCACTAACCTGGCTGCCACCACCACACCCAGGGCTAGGCAGGAAGGTATTGCTCTCCCTCTAAATGAGGACAGGGCCCATTTCTAATTATCCATAGCCCCTGTACAATCAGGCTAGAACATAAAGCTCAAAGAGAAGAGAAAAGAAGCAGAAAATAACATGACATTAGAAACCCAGTTTGTAAGGCTTAGTTTATTCAACTTCAGTTTGGGTCTTGCCCTTAAACTCTTCATAAATCAGTGGAAGACACACATGTACACTCATTTATAGTATTGGGAATCTCAACATCAAAGACTTCTAGTATTCACTGAACTGAACCAAGGGAATCTTACCCTCTCCCACCAACCCCAGTAGTCTAAATGGCAGTAGTCAACACAATAGAAGTTCTTTCCTGGAAGCTATTCTCACTATATTCCCCAAAGTGGAAATATATATATCTGAACCACCAACAGTGAGAAGGAGAAGATTTGATTTGGGTTGCAATCCCCAAATATCTCTAAATCAAGCCTGCAATAGGGTTATGTACGAAAGAAAGGAACCGAAAGGAGTGTAAAGTTATTAGAGGTAAAGGCTGTATCAGTTTATATAAGACAATTAAGGCTGAGAAACAGAATTTTTATGGTTGCGTTTTTGTGTTCTGTTGCAAAGAAAATATTGGAACTACAGTCTTGAAGGATAACAGTTTATAGAAGGACAGTTTATATCAACTAGTTTCTGAGTTCCTTGAATAAAGGACTTAGCTACTTTGCCTCATGGTAAGCAAATCAATGAATGGCAGAATATTTATAAAAACTGGAGAGAAACCACGGGATGAATTAATATATTTATAAGCATATTTTAGTGCAAAAGTCGATGAGATGCGAGGGTCAAATTGGAGGGGTGGTTTGGAGTGGTTGAAAACAGATAATCCATAACTTAAATTCTTCCAGAGAATAGGAGGAAAGAGAGCTTAACTAGCTTTAGAAACCAGTATAATCTTGATACCTAAACTGACAAACATTGAACAAGACAAGAAAATTATAGACCAATTTTATCGAAAGCAAACATGCAAAAATTTCTAAGTATAACATTAACAACTTGAATTCAGTAGTTTATTTTTTAAATAAAAACTACTGATCAAATATAGCTTATCCCAGAAATTCAAAATTGCCAGCATTAGAATTGTGTCAATAAAATTTGCATTAATATATTAGAAGAGTGAAAACATATAATCATCTCAATAAGTGCAGAAAAAGGAACCTTACTAAAAGTTCAAAATAAATCATTTTTAAAACTTCTAGCAAATTAGAAATAAAATGGAATTTCTGTTTGCAAGCTCTTAACCTAATATAACTTAAATTATAATGTAACCAATTTGTAAATATTCGGTAATCTTTTACTTATCATCTAGGAATATGTAATAACTAGCTGAGTATTTGTCTTTTGTAAGCACATAAATCAGCACTGTACTTTTCAGACGTTCCACTTAAATTGCCAACCAAGCCTATACTTTCTATAGTCCACTATTATTTCTAGCCATGGCTGTATTAAAGAATATGGAACTTAAAATTCATGTTTCCACACGTTTAATAAATCATTTAACACTTACAAAAAGACTTTAACAAGTTTGCTGAAGAAAACATCAAGATACAGAGATCAATACAATTTGTGCACATTAGTGACTAATCAGTTAATGAAAGGCCATAAAATAATCTCATTGTCCATAGCAAAACACCTATAAAGTTACCTGGAAATAAAATGACAAATTATGGTTAAGATCTGTGGAGAAATATTTATAATTGTTATTGAAGGACAAAAAAGAAGACTTGAATAAAAGAAGAGATGTAATACTTCTGTTATTGGTCAAATTGTGTCTCTCAAAAAAATGTGCTGAAGTCTTCAAGATGTGAGTACCTCAAGATGTGAATTTACAGGGCCATTTAGGTGTAATTAGTTAAGATGAGGGCATTTTGGAGTAGGGTGGGCCCTTAAACCAATGTGATTGGCTTATTCAGGAGAGAGAGACACAGGCACTTGATGCATGATACATGTGAGATTATTAGTAAGAACGAAATATGTGAATTACTTAGTAAATGAAGTTGAGACAATTGATTATACCTGATAAAGGATGTATGCATACAACCTGAACTCTATCATTTAAAGCTGTCTGGAGAAAATATGGTAGTGTTTTTTTTTTTTAAGACCTTTGCATAATGAGGGATTTTCTTAGCACACACATACACACAAATTTTCTTTAAAGAGATAAATTTGAATCTAAAATTTAAATCTTCTTTTTGACAAAAGATGCTACAAAAATTTTAAAATATGAGCAGACAGGGAGGAAATATTTATGCCACATAAAATAAATAGAAGAATAGTATCCAATGTATAAAAATTTTTACTAATCAACAAGATTACAAAATCTTTAAAAATCATTGAATGACTGGAATATACAATTAATACAGTTTATAAATTCAGGCTAACCTCAATAGTAATCAGGGAAATTCAAATTTAAAAACATGTACCATTTCACCCATCAGATCACAAAAATTTTAAAGTATGAGGTTATAACGCTAGAGGATAAGTGTGGTGTATTAGTTTTCTATTATTCCCGTAATAAATCACCACAAATTTATTGGCTTAAAACAGCCCCCAAATTATCGTCTTAAAGTTGTGCTGGTCTGAAGCCTCATACAGTTCTCTGGGCTAAAATCAAGGTGTTGGTAGCTACGCATTCCTTCCTTGAGGTTTTAAAAGACCTTGTTTCCTAATTTTAGGGGCAATAGTTGCATTTTCTGCTTCCTGAAGCCTCTCTCTGATCTTTGTACAGTTTCTCCATTTCAGAAGTAGCAAGAGTGTCAAATTCTTTGCATGCTCACATTTCTTTCTGAACACATCCAGGAAAGATTCTCTTTTAAGGACTTATATGATTCAGTTTGGTCCCCCTGGATAATTCAGGCTCTCTTCCCATCTCAAAGTTAGCTGATTAGCAACCTTAATTGCGTCTGCAACATTATTTTGGTTTCACTGCAACGTTGATTATCAAAATCAAGATAATGAACATATCACCCCCAAAAGGTTTCTTACGTTCTTTTGTAATGCTTTTCTCCCACCTCCCCCAGCCCTGCCCTTTCCCTCTCTAGACAATCACTGATCTGCTTCAGTCACTATAGCTTAATTTGCATTTTCTAGAATTATGTATAGATGGACTTAGGCAGTATGTAATCTTTTTTGGTCTGACTTCTTTCACACAAAACTATTTTGTGATTCATCATGTGTGAATCAATAGTCCATTCCTTTTTAATGTTCAGTAGTTTTCCAAGGAATAACACAATTTGTTTATGCATTCTTATGTTGATGGACATTTGCATCATTCCCAATTTTGGTCCACTATAAATAAAGTTTCCATGATTATTTGTGTACAAGCCTTTGTATGGACATAAGTTTTCGTCTCTCTTGGGTACTTACCTCGGAGTGAAATGACTGGATCATATGGTAGGTATATGATTAACTTTTTTTTAAAGTTTTTATTTAATTCCAGCTAATGTAGTGTTATATTAGTTTCAGGTGTACATATGGTGATTCTACAATTCCATACAACACCTGGTGCTCATCACAACAAGTACACTTCTTAATCTCCATCACCTGTTAAACTCATCCTCCCACCGACCTACCCCCTGGTAACCCTAAGTTTGTTCTATATAGTTAAGGGTCTGTTTCTTGGTCTTTCTCTCTCTTTCTTTTTCTTTCTCTTTCTCTCTTCTTTTTGCTTGGTGTTTTGTTTCTTGGGTGAAATCATATAGTATTTGTCTTTCTTTAACTGACTTACTTCACTTAGCATAATACTGTAGCTCCGTACATGTTGTTGCAAAGAGCAAGATTTAGTTCTTCTTTATGGCTGAATAATATTCCATTGTATGTATATGTGTGTGTGTGTGTGTGTGTGTGTGTGTGTGTGTGTGTGTGTGTATACACACACACATCACATCTTCTTTGTCCATTCATCAGTCATTGGACACTTGGGCTGCTTCCAGTTCTTGGCTATTGTAAATAATGTTACTATAAACATAGGGGTGCATGTATCCCTTTGAATTAGTGTTTTTGTATTTTGGGGGTAAATACCCAGTAGTGGGATTGCTGGATCATAAGATAGTTCTATTTGTAACTTTTTGAGGAACCTCCATACTATTTTCCACAGTGGCTGCACCAGTTTGCATTCCCACCAGCAGTGCACGAGAGTTCCTTTTTCTCCACATCCTCACCAACATCAATTGTTTCTTGTGGTTTTGGTTTTAGCCATTCTGTCAGGTGTGAGGTAATAGCACATTGTAGTTTTGATTTGCATTTCCCTGACAAGTTATGGTTTGCATCTTTTCATGTGTCTATTGGCCATTTGGAAGTCATTTGTGGAGACATGTCTGTTCATGTCTTCCACCCATTTTCAGTTGGATTATTTGTTTTTTTGGTTGTTGAGTTTTATATGTCATTTGCAAACATATTCTCCCATTATCTATGTCATCTTTTAGTTTTGTTGATGGTTTCCTTTGCTATGCAGAAGCTTTTTTATTTTGATGTAGTCACAATAGTTTATTTTTGCTTTTGTTTCTCTTGCCTCAGGACACATACCTAGAAAGAAGTTGCTATGGCTGATGTCAGAGAAGTTACTGCCTGTGCTCTCTTCTAGGATTTTTATGGTTTCAGGTCTCACATTTAGGTCTTTAATACATTTTGAAGTTATTTTTTGTGATGGTGTAAGGAAGTGGTCCCAGTTTCATTTTTTTGCATGTCGTCATCCAATTTTCCCAGCACCATTTGTCAGTGAGACTGTCTTTTTCCCACTGGATATTCTTTTATATGGTTAACTTTTTAAGGAGTTTCCAAGCAGTCTTTGAGAATGATTGTATAATTTAACATTTACAACAGCAGTGTGTGAGAAGTCCAGTCCCTCCACATTCTTCCAAACACTTGGTGTGCATTGTATGGTCGATTTTTTAAATTTTAGTCACTCAAATAGATGGAAACCTCATTGTAGTTTTCATTTGTATTTCCCTAATAACTAATATGTTGATTGACTTAAATCTTCACATCTGCTGAAATTTGTTTTATGGTCCAGAATACAGTCTGTCTTTGTAAATGTTCCACATGTACTTGAATGCACTTTTGTTGGTTGGGGTGTTCTATAATAGTTAGTTTGAGGTGCTTGATAGTAGTAACTTTCTTATATTCTTTCAGTTTTGGATTCATATATTTTAACTTTCTGTCATTAGGTGCATACATATTAAAATTATGTCCTCTATAAAAACTGACCCATTTATAATGATGTCCTTTTTTTCTTTTTTTTTTTCACCCCTGTTAACACTCTTTGCAGTGAAGTCTGCTTTGTCTGTTAATATAGCTCTTCCATTTCTATTTTGATTGGTGTTCACATGATAATACCTTTTCCATGAAATAATAATGAAGGAATAATACGTTATTTTAAACCTGTTTTTCTCATTATATTTAAAGTCAGTTTCTAGTAAGCAGCATGTTGTTGGATCTTGTTTTTTAATCCCACTAAAGATCTGCTTTTTTTTTTTTTTTTTGGAAGTATAGTTGACACGCAATGTTACTTCAGTTGCACATATACAATATAGTGATTCGACATTTCTATATATTGTGCTGTGCTCACCACATGTGTAGCCACCATCTGTCACCATACAATGCTATTACAATATCATTGACTATATTCTCCATGCTGTACTCTGTCTGCCTTTCAGTTGGAGTTGTTAGACCTTACTTAATGATTATTGATAGAGTTAGGTTTAAATCTACCAACCTGATTGCTGTTTGTCCCATCCATTGCATTATTTTTCCTTTTTCTTTTTTTGAAGACTTCTTTTGATTTAATTATTTTTTAATATTCTACTTTATATATTTTGCTGGCTTTTTGGCTATAACTGTTTGTTTTGTTACTACAGTGGTTGCTTTAGAGTTTATAGCACACATTTCTAACCTAGCATACTTTCCTGTGGGTAATAGCACACCACTTCCCATGTAGTATAAGAGACTTCCAGCTATACTTCCATTTTCCCCTTCTGTATTGTGTGCTATTTTGTCATACGTTTTACCTCTGTATATGTTATAAACTGCTCGTTATGTGATCATTACTGTTGTTTAAACAATTACTTTTTTAAAACATTTTTTTAAATTCTGGTACAATTAACATACAGTGTTATGTTAGTTTGAGGTGTACAGTATAGTGATTCAACAATTCTATGCATTAGCAACTTAATTAGCTTTTAAAGAGATTTTCATAAGGAAAAAATCCTATGTGTTTTACCCACAGGGTTATTACTTCCATTGTTCTTCATTCCTTTGTGTCGATACAGATTTCCATCTGATATCATTTTCCTTCTTCCTGAAAGGTGACCTTTAACATTTCTTGTGGTGCATATCAGCTGTTGATGAATTCCTTTGGCTTATCAATGACTGGAAATGTTTGTATTTTTCCTCCATATTGGAGACAGATTTTTACCCAGTGCTTTGAAGATGTTGTTCCACTGTCTTCTTACTTGCGTTGTTTTCTTCAAAACATTTGAGGTATCTATTTCTGTTCCTTTGCACATAGGTATCTTTTTTCTCTGACTGCTTTTATGATTCTCCTTTTATTGCTAGTTTTGAACAACTGGGTTATGATGTGCCTTGGTGCTATTGTCTTCATGTTTCCTATGCTTGGGTCTCACTGAGTTCTTTATCAAATGTAGAAAAATTGTGACCATTATTTCTTCAAATATTTTTTACACCCACCGCTCTCCTTTGGAGCATCTAGTTCTATCAGTTATATGCATATTAGGCTACTTGGAGTTCTACAGTTCACTGATGCCTCATTCACGTTATGAGTCTTCTATTTGTGTTCCATTTTGATAGTGTTTATCACTAGTCTAATATTTTATTCTTTAATTTCTAATTAAAAATTTTTTTTAAAAATTTTTTTAACATTTATTTATTTTTGAGACAGAGAGAGAGAGAGCATGAACAGGGGAAGGTCAGAGAAAGAGGGAGACACAGAATCTGAAACAGGCTCCAGGCTCTGAGCTGTCAGCACAGAGCCCGACGCGGGGCATGAACCCACGGACCGCGATATCATGACCTGAGCCGAAGTCGGCCGCTTAACCGACTGAGCCACCCAGGCGCCCCTCTAATTAAAAAATTTTTAAACGTTTATTCCTTTTTTAGAGACAAAGAGAGACAGAGTGAAAGTGGGAGTGGGGTAGATAGAGAGGGAGACACAGAATCCAAAGCAGGCTCCAGGCTCTGAGCTATCAGGACAGAGCCTGACACAGGGCTCGAGCTCACGAACCATGAGATCATGACCTGAGGTGAGGTCAGATACTTAACCAACTAAGCCACCTAGGCACCTCTCAATTTCTAATTTGATATTAACCCCATCTGGTGTATTTTTATCTAATACCTTGGAGTGTTCATCTATAAAGGTTTGATATGGGCCTTTCCCATGTCTTTATTCCACATATTCAATATCTCCCATAGCTTTTTTTCTTATTCTGGCTTTTTGAACATATGGAATACAATTATAAAGCCTGTTTTAACATTCTTGTCTACTAATTCTAACATCTATGTCAGTCCTGGCTCGGTTTCAATTGATTGATTTACCTCCTCATTATGAGCCAGATTTTTCTGTTGCTTCTCATGCTTGGTAACTGTTTTTGATAGACTTTATTTTGTAGAGCAATTTTATGTTAACAAAAAATTGAGAAGAAAATACAGAAATTTCCCCTATACCATCTGCCCTCATGCATGCATAGCCTCCCCCACTCATTATTAGCATCCTCCCCCAGAGGGGTACATTTGTTCCAACTAATGAACCTGCACAGACACAGCGTAATCACCTGAAGTCCATAGTTCACTCTTAGCTGGTTCTCTCTTACTGTTACGCATTATATGTGTTTGGACAAACATACAATGGCATATATCCATCATATGGTATCACACAGAGTAGTCTCATTGCCCTAAAAATCCTCTGTGCACTGATAATTTTTCCCTTCTTCTGACCCTAACCTCTGGCAACTACTGATCTTTCTGCTGTCTTCATAGTTTTCTCTTTTCCAGAACACTGTGTGTGTGTGTGTGTGTGTGTGTACATTTATTTATTTATTTATTTATTTATTTATTTATTTTAATGTTTATTTATTTTTGAGAGAGAGAGAGAGAGAGACAAGCAGGGGAGGGGCAGAGAGAGATGGAGACACAGAATCTGAAGCAGGCTCAAGGCTCCGAGCAGTCAGCACAGAGCCCGACCCAGGGCTTGAACTCCTTGTGAACCTGAGAGGACCTGTGCTGAAGTTGGATGCTTAACCGACTGAGGCACCCAGCCACCCCCAGAATATTATATTTTTGAAATCATACAGTATGTAGTCATTTAAGACTCGATTCTTAATGTGAATTTACAGTTCCTCCATGTCTTTTCATGGCTTGATAGCTCATTTCTTTTTAGCACTGACTAATATTCCATTGTCTGGATAGACCATAGTTTGTTGGTTACCTACTGAAAGACATCTTGGTTGCTTCCAAGTTTTGGCAGTTATGAGTAAAGCTCCTATAAATACCCAAGTCCGAGGTTTTTGTGTGGGCATGTCTTCAACTCCTTTGGGTAAATACCAAGCTGCATAATTGGTGGATCATATGGTAAGAGTGTGTTTAAGTTTGTGAGACACCAACAAAGTGTCTTCTAAAGTGGCTGTACCACACTGCATGCCTACCAGCAATGAACGAGAATTCCAATTGCTCCACATTCTTGCCACCATTTGATGTTGTCAGTGTTTTGGATTTTGGTGATTCTTGTAGATTGCAATTCCCTGATGACCTAAGATATGGAAGCCTGATAACTTTTTATTGAAAGGCAGACATTGTCAATTTTACCTTATTGGGTGCCAGATAGTTTGAGATCTATTTAAATGTTCTTGATTTTTTTCCTAGGATACAGTTAAGCTACTTTGACACAGATTAATGCTTTCTCGTTTTGCTTTTAAGATTTGTTTGATGGGACTGGGGCAGTGTTTAATTTAAAGATAGTTACTCCCCAATACTGCAGCAAGACTCTTCTGAATATTCAACCCAATGGCCCATGAATTATAAGATTTTCCAGTGTGGCTGGGGGAACTGATACTATTAGAAGCCCTGTATGATCACTGAGCACTGTTCCTTCTAATCCTCTTGGTGGTTCTTTCCTGGCCTGTGGTAGTTTCCTTATATGCATTTACCAATCACCTCTCTGCTGAGGACTCAGGTGAGCCCTCTGCAGATCTCCAGAGTTCCCTCTCCTGGGCTCTGCCCTATGAACTCTGGCCACTTTTGTACCCAGGACCCTGCTTCATCTCCTCAAATCAGAGAGTTCTCTGTTTGTGCTTGGAATGCTTTCAAAGCAGTATGCTGGGACAGTCTTCAGGCTCACCTCATTGTTTCCCATCTCCCAGGGATGACTCCCTTCATTGCCAGATGTTTAATGTCTTCAAAGGTACTGTTTCGTACAATTTTTTAGTATTTAGTTGTTTCAGGCAGGAATGCAAATCCCGTCCATGGCACGTTAGCTTGACTGGAAGCACCAGTCTCTCTGTTCCACTTTTAATAGGAAAAATAAATGTAGTCCATTTAAATGAACCAACAGTATGCAATTGGGTAGATGAAATGTAGCATGTTGGGATTATACTCTCAGTGAAATGGAATGAAAGACATCCATTTTTATTAATATAAACGTATAATAATGACAGAAAAAAATCAAGCTGTGGCATGAAATTTACATTATGATCCCATATCGGTAAATTTAAAGCCACATAAAACAGTATTTTTATTATGGATATAAATATATGTTTGCAAATATGGCAATATATGTTTGACAAGTGAACTGAAAGGTGTATGTCAAATGAATTGTGGGAGATGCCACTGGAATGGTTGACAGAGGGTACTGTTTTCTTCTCTTCGACAATAGCAATAACGATGAAAAGGCTTGAAGAAAATAGGACATAATATTCCCACCTCCTTTGGGGATTGGACTAGTAGGCAGACCAAGGGTCAAGTTACAGAAAGGAGTGAAGTGTTATGCTAGAGCAGAAGTATGTTTGTTGTGCAGGATGGGAGATTTGCCCAAGAGCTGAGGATCTGGTTAGAAATGGGTCCAGAGCCTTGTCTTGAAGGAACGTTTGTGTGGAACGCTGCTTTGTTTTGTTTCACAGTATATGTATCAGATCAGTAAGAGTAGTAACATTTGGTAAAGATGCTGTTTATGTCTCATTGATGAAATACCACTTGCCCTTGGCCAGTAATAGTCTCTTTTTAAAATCGGAGGTGGGTTTGGAGAGGTTGATGGAAGATGAGGCTGAAGGCCCCCCAAGGTATCCTTTGGCATGGTCACCGAATACAGGTGAATGACATGTCTGGGAGCACAGAAGACAGGAGAGAAGGCCCCAGAGTCCTTTCTGACTAGAGGTTTCAGTAGGAAATGGAGAGGCAGGAAGAGTAAGAGCTATTCGAAGATGCGCGGGTGACAACAGCAGAATAGTTTTCTCGGGGTGTTTGTTTCCCTTCCTTTCGGCTCTCAGGGAGACACACCCGACACAGAGTGGGCAAGCAGTGCCCCCAGAAAGGGGGAGGAAATGCAGAGGAAACAAGGTTATGTTGACCTCATCACAGATAATTTGGGTTGTGGGCATTCCAAAGGGTAAGAAGAGGGAAGGCCTCTCACTGAAGCTAAATACTCTTTTTATTCCTTGTTTTCTAACCATAGTGCAGAGTTCCATGCTGAGATTGGTGGTGTCTAATTAGACAATGGGAGCCTGAGTATAAACCTGAAACCGATCCCTCACAACCAGCATCATCTTGGTGAAACGTAGAAACCACCAGCTAGTGAGAAGAGTTTTATTTTTATAAGCTACCCCACAATTTTAGGAACTGAGATCATTGAGCCTGTAATGAACTAATTCCATCTATATTGATTGAGCGCCCACTCCCACCACACCACATCTGGGAAACATTATGATTTTATGGTAAAGAAAATGTTTGAACATTTGTACCATGAGCTGACTCTTCTCTGGGTTTTGCCAAGAAGGTGTCAATGTGGGTCGGGAAGCTGGTGAGTGTTGTGTGAAGCTTTTGGGTAAAGGGAAAACATATCCCGTTTTTCCTTTAGAGACTTTGCCGAGGGTTTCCCAACACCTTTCTTAAAAAAAAAAATTATCTTTGTATAAAGACAGAGTTGTGAGTAGGAGCAACTACAAAATTCCTTAAGGCACACTCTACCTTCAAAAGTCAGATACCTAACTCGCCAAGGCACACTGTGGGGTGGGGGGCAGAAATAGCACCATCAGGATTTCTCTACCACTGCACCCTCTCATTCTTTGGTAATTCCAACCTCCTTCCTGTACCTCCTAAATGGTTCTGCGAGTCCACAGAGAATGTTTCACAGGTATAACAAGGCTTCCACAGTCTGGACCTTGTGATCCCTCTGAGGTGGGTCAGACATTTTCCTCATGGCCTTCATCTAGAGCTGCTGTTGAAGTCCACTTGTGTCCACACAGGATGAAGGCCTCTAATGCGGCTCCCACCGACCCAAGGTTGTAGTAGCCCCATGTCCCATGCTACCACGCTAATACCTCCCTAAGCCCAGTGCAGGTACTAGTGAAGCCGTGTTTCATGATAACCACCACCATCGTTATTGTCATTATCATCACCATCATGATGACTTCCTCTCTTACAACAGGCTCCATGCCCCAGAGCTCGGGCATGAATTCTGGGGAACAGATGTAGGTCTGGGTGCAGAATCACTCTGCTCTTCTGATTCCAAGAGAGTCATCTCTTCATGTCTCCTGCACCTCCTTTAGGATGAAGTCTTCCCGAAGAGGCTCTTGGTTTCTCATAATCAGAGAGCCCTAAGGATCCTTCAAGATGATTAGATAGGCTCACATCTTAAGTGGAACATAATTGAACGTGATATTTAATTGTTTAATTGTTAAAAACCTTTGATAAGAAAGGATGCTCACTGGAGAGGATGTGGGATGGTTTTTGAGATTGAGGAAAAGATTGACAGTTGGACTTGACAAGAAATAGTTGAAGTTGGAGGAAAGGCCAGGGCCAGGCTGAGCTGGGGTGAGAAAGGAGACAGCCACTGGATGAGGAAGCTGACAGGGCTGATTCCAGAAGCCAGTAATAGGGTGTGAAGATTTCAGGCTTATACCCTCATCTCCTCTCCTCCCTTGTTCTCTGCCTATGGAAGCATGTCCTTGTTGTGCCCATCAAATCTGACCCTCTTCTCTTCCTGCCACATTGTCCTTCAGACTCCTCCTTCCAGTCCAAATTCCCATTGCTTCTGGGCCTCCCAGGAACTTACCATCATGGAAAAAAGCTAGTTGATTTATCTTTATAGTGTTAATGACTAAAGAAGCGCTAAAATATTTCCCCTTTGGTGGGAGGCATTGAGGGGAGTGGGTTTTCAGCCCAGCAGCAGGTCCAAAGGGAGTCTGTTTGGGGAGCTCAGATCTGCGAATGGGCCCCACCCTCCATCAGGACCCACCTTCAGACTCTGAGAGACCTGTTCCCCAACGTGGACATCCACGCTGAGAACAGTTTCAGGGGATTATACAAAGATGATCACACTCTCCAGGAAAGCCTATAAATGTTGTTATTTATTGCCTTAAATAACACCTCTCATACATTCTAAGTGCTTTGGAAATATGCACACACAACACAGCAGGTTCTGGGGCCCAAGTGATTTTTTATTATTAAAAAAAATTCCTTTTCCTATTGGCTGCTTATAATAATCTGTTGGAAGCCAAAAATGCAATCAGCTTCCTTGATGAATTAGCTGCATCACCTGCTATACACCATGTGGACTGCCGTGTTCAGCACTGGGCCTGCTTAGCTTTGTCAGGTTGATCAAAGTGTTGTGTAGGGCTGAGGGGTCTGGGGAAAATTGGATGTTAAATCCACCTCTTAATGGCCATGATGCCTTTGGCCAAACAAAAGAAATAGCCTCTTTTCCTTCGGGGGTTCTCCCCATGGGGTCTACCTTGGGTAGATTGGAGTATTACACCCTTGATTATCTTGGAGAGTTATCTAGTGGTGATGATTTTTTAAAAACTTTTCTAAAAGTATGAGGAGACAACAAGGAAGTGACCACCTCTAGAAAGCCTTTCTTACCCCCTCAGTGTAGCTAAAATGTAGATAATGTGGTCTACCTCCCCTAGTGGGCTTGTTAAGGATGCCGATGTATGTAAATTGTCAAGCACAGGACTTGGCACAGAGCACATAATCAACATTGTAAACTTGCCTTTCCCATTACCTTCCCCTATGAGAATCCCCACTAAGTGGAATGATAGTGCAACATTAGCAGGCCACTACCTACCTTGAAAACCAAGCCTCTGAATCCCTTCATACTCAACTTTCATTCGATATTTTCCTACCGGGAGACCTGGGACCTGACTTGGGTTCCTGAGGACCTTTTGCAAGGTTCTAGTGCAGAAGAACTCACAGATTTGAGGTGCAGAGGTGGGTGAAGAATGATGTATCCCTTCTGCTGCCACATGGCAAACAGAAGGAGCATACACAGATGGGCCATGTGGAGTGTTCTACCAATGACTAATGGCAGATGTTGCTAATGATCACTGATATTAATGCTGTAAGGAGGTTTGGTGAGTTCCCTGATGGTGTGGGCAGGCCTGGTAGGTAACTATGAGTCCATGGAATGGGAATAGGAATCAGAGTAGACTTCGAAGAGAAGTAAAAGGAGAGAACAAGGAGAAGGAGAAACAAGGGTAGAATGAGAAGACCTAATCTTGCTTTAGCCCCTTCTATAAACAAGGCTCTGACATCAACCCTCCAAACACCTGGTCTCATTTAAATATCACAAGGAAGGTACTTAATATGATATTGTACATAAGGAAACTGAGCTTAAGTCACTTGGTCAAAGTCACTAGGTTGTAAGTGGGGGAGTAGTTAGAATTCAAATCTAGTGTCAAATCCAGTGGCTGATTCCAGGGCCCATGTTCCAATCGAGTATAAGTATTTAATGCCAGATGAGAAGGTAGCAGAAGCCTCTTTTGAGACAGGACCTTAACAGGTGGCTAGGATTTCAGCAGATTAAGGGAGAAGGGACGCTTCAGGGGGAGGCAAAGCCAGAGAGGCAGAGCATTGAGAAAGTACAAGGTGTGTTTGGCCAGTGGTGGAAGATCTGTTTAGTCAGGATGCTGATGGCTTCTTGACTATAATGGCTATGACCTTTGATGTTGTAGGTTTCTCTGGAGTGGAAATAATATCAAACAGGCTATTGTGAGATGAAGAACCTGACAGAGACCCTGGTGCTCAATAAATGGTAGTTCATTCATCCATCCAACAAATATTTACTAAATGTCTCCCATACATCAGGCAAGGAGAGAGGTCTGTCTGAACAAGACCAATCCAGTCTTGACCTTGTGAAATTTGTATTCTAGTAGGGAAGAGTAACATGAAATTGTTGATTACACAGTTAAATTATAATAATGGTAAGGGTTTTAAGACAAGTATGAAGTACCATAACCCTTTCTGATCAGTGAGCTGAGCTCAGAAAAATGAGTAGGAATTACCAAGGCAGAGTGCGTATGTGTTTGTAAGTCTGTGTGTCTAAGTCATGTTAAGGATTATTGTGAACATTGGAAAGCCAGGAAGTTTCTAGTAGGCCAGTGAATGATTATTTCTGACATGCCCAATTATTTTGACTGGTAAGTGAGAGAAGATTGCCAGGCTTGTTGATAGGGATGAACTGAAGATGTTTGAGTATCAGAATGATACCATCAGCAGAGAAATTTTTAATAAACTTATTCCTAGAGCCATTACATGAATCATTGGTGGGGAGCGAGGTCAGCCAGAAGCCCTTGTCATGACATGAGATGATGAAGGTCTGAACTAGACTCTCAGCAACAGTAGGGATCAACAGGAAAGAAACACATGCAAGACACATTTTTAAGGAAGGAATGACAAGATCTTGAGCTCAGATGGAGGTTGAGGGTGAAGGAAAGGAAAGAGTAAAAGCCTGAAGGAAGTTTCAGACCTGGATAATTTTAAGAATGAGGACGTCACATCCAGGAATAGACAAGTCAGAAGGAAGAGCTGACTTGAGGAGGAAAATGA
The DNA here is from genome assembly GCF_046562875.1 of Panthera onca. Lineage (NCBI taxonomy): Eukaryota > Metazoa > Chordata > Mammalia > Carnivora > Felidae > Panthera > Panthera onca. The sequence continues at coordinate 104,409,669 of NC_138348.1, read as the reverse complement.
GTAACTTCCACTTTCCACATGTTGAGTCTGAGATGACAGCCTGTCCTGGGAGGAGCCAAGAGCCTCGCACCTGCACCTAAGAAAGATTTGCTCAATTGACTAGCTCTGTGAACAGGGGACAGGAGGTGCCGAAAGAGGGCAGCTGGGGACGGACTTTGGGAATCACCCTGTGCCAGAGGGGTAGGTGAGAGCCGAGGGGTGGACATGGTCAGTTAGGAACAGAGAGAGGAGAGACTGAAGCACTAGCACCTCCTATGGTAGGGGTGGGTGCATGAAGAGGCAGAAAATGAGCACAGGAGCAAACAGAGATGCGGGCAGGGCCATGGGATCAGAAAGGCTGGCAGAATGTGGCAGGAGGCCAGATGCTGTTGGAGCCCACAGAAGTGGGCAGAGAGAGGCAGGGGGCTTGGAGGCTGAGGGTGGGATGCTGACCTGCCCCTTTCACTGCATCCTGGAGGTGCCTGTCCTCAAGGGCCTGGCCCTGCTTCTCTGCTCTGGGGATGGCTTGTGGGCAGAAGTACCATATTCCCGGGCGCTGGGTGGTTCAGTAGGTTAAGCATCTGACTTTGGCTTAGGTCACGATCTCATGGTTTGTGAGTTTGAGGGCCACGTCAGGCTCTGCACTTACAGTGAGGAGCTTGCTTGGGACTCTGTTTCTCTCCCTCTCTCTGCCCCCCCCCCCAATAAATAAACTTAAAAAAAAAGAAAAAAAAGAAGTACCATACTGCCTGGGAGGTGAACACAGGGCTGGCTGCATCATTTGTGGGGCCCTGTGCAAGATAAAAGTGTGGGGCTCCTGGTTCAAAAACCAGGTGGAAGGTCTTCTTAAAGATTCTTAAATAGAAAACACTTCTCTCACCCTGTCACGGTGTCGTTTATCTGCTATTTCATGCTCTACTGCCTCAGGCACAGGGGCACTCCTGGCCATTGCAGACCCTCCCCTGTGCCTGGGGGCCCCACCTGGTAGCAACTAGGCATGTGGGCATAAGTGCAGCCTTCAATCCTACATTTAAGCAGAAGGCTGAAGACTTTATTAAGAGGCTAGAAAAAGGAATGATCTGGGAACATGAAGGAGTGGTTAGACCATCAGAAGGTTGTGGGGTGTTGGTTTGGTGACCGCTGAAGGTTATGCCATGTCCTCCTGTGGAAATGTTCCTCTTCCTCACCCAGAGCAAACCTTAATCCTACTCAAGAGCCAGATTTGAGGGGAGCCTGGGTGGCTCAGTCGGTTAAGCATCCAACTTTGGCTCAGGTCATGATTTTGTGTTTCGTGGGTTTGAGCCCTGCGTTGGGCTTGTGCTCACAGGTCATAGCCTTGAGCCTGCTTCGGATTCCATGTCTCCTTTCCCTCTCTGCCCTTCCCCTGCTCACACTCTGTTTCTTTCTCTCTCAAAAATAAATAAACATTTTTTTTTTTTTTTAAAGAGCCAGATTTGAGCTAGGCAAAACCCAAATACCTAAGCAGAGTTTGGGGCTTATGCAGTGCAAATGCCCCAGAAGATGATCCAAACCCAGGAACTGCAGATAGTAGTGATGTGTGGGCTGGCCTGTGCTCAGTGCTTCAGAGGGCACCAGGGAGTGGGGCCCATCTGGGATCTGAGAAGGGAGGGGCTGTGTGCCAAGGCAAGGCTATAATACATGGGTGAGGAGTGGGAAGAAGGGACCAGGGACACAGGGGTGACCAGGTTGGGTTAGCTGATACCAGGCAAGCGCACAAACTCTGGGGTTCAAATCCCAGCTCGACCCCTTCTTGGCTGTGAAGACTCTGTGCCTCCAGCTCCTCACCTGTAAACTGAACGTGACAGTCACACCCAACCACATCATCAGTTTGTGAGGATCAAATGAGCTAATAGTTATAAAACCCTGAGAACCAAGTCTTCTACATCGTAGGCACCATATTTTATAAAATGATTTGGTAAATCCTAGAATTAGTCTCAGGCTCCATCACTTTTGGCAGAGCACAGCCCAGGTAGCCAAAAATAATAAAAAGAATTCCCCATGTGTAACTTTTCACTCCCAAGAAACTTTGAGATTAATTTGTTATTTCCAACAGTTTGTATATTCTGTGCTCTTATCCCCATGCACTCTGCAGTCTTTCACACCATAGTGCCCTCCACCTGTTCACGCCTTAGCCTCTGCCCATGGATCTCTTTCTCACTCTTTCCTTCTGTGGTGGCCAGGAGAACGTGCCTCGGTCATTGGCCAAGGGTCCTGGCTGCTGCACATTGAAATCCATGGCCACCTTTGCATCAAGGCTATGTTTCCATGGGCTGCTCCCCACTGCTGATTGCATATGGCTGGGATAGTCAGGCAGACTCCAGCCTGGAAGACAGGGAACCCCTTTGTCAGCCCACTGCAGCTCAAGAACTCTTGCTGGCTTGGCTACACCCTCCTTGGACAGCAAAGCCAGCTAGAGTAAGGTGCTTTCCACTTTCTTCCTTTCTTTCACAGGGGCCAGACCTGCATGGAGTCTGCTTTCCCTGGCTTATCCAGCGGCCTCCCTGTTTCCTTCCCCACAGGCATTCCCTTGATAAAATCCACACACATTTAATGCCACCCTGGTGTTTGCTTCTCAGAGGACCTGGACTAGCCTCCTGTCCCTTCTTCATTTATCTTGTAGACCAACTCCGCCTGGGGTTGAGGAAGGGCTGAGTCCTTCCTGGGGCTTTCCCAGCAGCGAATATCACCAGGGTTCAGGAACTAGTGTGGCACATGGAGACCCCTCTGGGAGGAGAAGGAGTGGGGAACTGAGCAATGGGGCCACCCTCTTTCTCAGGTGATGAGGGAGGAATTTACTGGGAATCTACTCATCCATGAAATTTTATTCCGGGACTAACAACAGCAACGAGCATTTTCAGTCTTTCTGCATGCCAGGTGCTGGACTGAGAATTTGACTGGCTTTATTTTACTTCCTCATTGCCACAGTCTTGTGGATGGTTGTTAGCCACGTTTTACAGATGGAAAAAGCAAGGCAGATTAATTACTGCCCAAGGTGCCACAGCTAACATAGAAGTTGCGGTGCCAACTTGGGAGTCGGGCCTCTCTGACCCCCTCATCCATGATCCCAGAGAGTGTGTGGTGGCCTGGAACAGAGGCCCTGGCAGGCTTCGGGGCTGTGGGACTAGGGGCAACACGGAAGGGTGGGCAGCCAGAGCACAGCCCGGGCATGGCCGACCGCCCCCCTTTTGGGGCCAGCTTCCTCCCAGTGATGGGGAAGATCCTGAGCCCAGCAGGGGCCTTGCACCCACAAGGAAAGCATCAGCTTCAGGGAAGGGGGGCAAAGAAGGGGAGGAGGTGATGGGAAAAGCGCAGGGGATCTTCTGGAGAACACTGAATGTCATCCTGAAGTAGATCCTAAGAAGCAAGTGCTTTTTAAAAGCAGTTGCGATGTGTAGGGGGCGTGCTATCCAGCTGCCGGGTGTTTCCCCACCCCTGCTTTGGGGTGGGCACGAGGGGGCTACTGTCAGTGACAGTGGTCCAGCCTCTGTTGTCTACAAGAGGGTGACACGACCCACCTGTGGCTGGGACCAGCCTCACTGTCTTTAGCCCCTCATCTTGGGTGTGCTCAGCAACTGACGAACTAGTGAGCCCAAACCCCAGCAGAACATTCACAGGCTGTGTGACCTCAGAGAAGTCACTAAACCTCTTTTAGCCGTAGTCCTTCCCTGTAACGTAGAAATAATGCCAGTTCCTCGGCATTCACTTACTGCGAGGCCTCAGTGAAAATCTCTGCACACAGTCTGACACATAGTGACTGCTTAAGCCTGCTATTTTTTTTATTGTTTATTATTTTTAAATTTTTATTATTTTTTTATTGTTAATTTTTTTATTTATTGTTGTTTTCATTGTTAATACCTGTCTGAGAGAGTAAGAGCAGGAACTTCCAAAGGAAACGAAAGAAAATCAGGCCTCCTTCCAGAGGGCAGTGGAGACTCCTCCCCAGCATTGTGTCCCCTCTTCCTCTGGGGCCTCCCTGGCAGTTCAGTGCAACTACGGGATGAGTCCAGGCCAACAGGGTGCGGGCAGGAGCGGGGCACACGTCGGAACCTCCCCCGAGATCTTCCACCTCCTGTTCCATCTCGTGATGACCCTGCTGGGGACAGTAAGGGCCAGGGGCCTGCACACTCCCACCTGCCAGCACCAACCCTGAGGACTGCTCTGGAGGGAGAAATACCTTACTGTGTTAAGCTGCTGGGAGCGTGAGGTGGTTTGCCAGAGCCATAGCACCCCCTGACCTTTACCCTCAGCCAAACCTCGGTGAGATCTGAACTGTCTGTGGCTTTAGACTCTCTGGAGGTTTAGTAAAATACGGGGTGACAGGAAATAGTCACGAAAGTCTTCAGCACAGACATTCGGAGGTGGCCCGCTGCTTCCTAGTATGTGGTTGAAAAAAATGCCCCACACCTTCTATCCTGGGACCAATGAGCCAGCAGCCCTAGAAAAAGCCCTCAGAGGGACCTGGAAATACCACTGGGTCTTTCTCTCAGGCTCCCAGGCCTCAGGCCAATTAGCTCCACAGTGACTCTCCAGTCTCTACCGGCTCAGCATTTTGGGGCGAGAGAGTCACTGAAGCTCTGAGTCACGTGAGGGCACCCAGGTGGCTGTGCCTGTGTGAGTGGAGGCTGTATCTAAGCTGCTTTGCAAATATTTATTTGTAGATTTTTTTTCTTAAATAGCTGTTGCAGGGGGTGTAATCAGAGAGAGCCACAACTAATCTCCATAGTTCTGGGAGGCCACAGCCAGGGTGCCAGTCTGAAGCCCCTTCAGCAATGGCTGGGTGGTCTGTTCTCATTCTCATTCTGTCTCTCTCTCTCTTTCTCTCTCTCTCTCTCTTTCTTTCTCTGTCATTCTCCGTTTCTCTCCCTCTCCGTCTCTCTCTCTTTCTCTCTCTCATTCATTCTCTGTCCCCCTCCCTCTCTCTCTCTCTCTCTCTCTCATTCATTCTCTCTCTCTCTCTCTCTCTCTCATTCATTCTCTCTGTCTCTCTCTCTCTCTCTCTCTCATTCATTCTCTCTCTCTCTCTCTCTCTCTCATTCATTCTCTCTCTCTCTCTCTCTCATTCATTCTCTCTCTCTCTCTCTCTCTCATTCATTCTCTCTCTCTCTCTCTCTCTCTCTCTCTCTCTCTCATTCATTCTCTGTCTCTCTCCCTCTCCCCCCACCTCTCGACACCTTGGGACTTGCCAGGTGCCGTTCACTTAGAGCCGGACAGAACAGGGCTCAAATGCTGTGTAGGCCAACTACTGAGTGGAAGGGCAGGTGTTAGCTTTAGCGTTGTCCCTCCTCTGAGGAGAGGATTGGGAGAGGATTCCCAGGCTGCCTGTCCTCCATGCCCATGGGCTGCCTGTAGAGGCTCTCAGGCAGACAAGGCTGAGAGTGGGATGTTGTGTTCAGAGCAATGGACAGAAAGGGAGATGTGAGGAGAGTGGTCTCTGGGCCTTACCTGGGCCCAGCCTGGAGTGTGATGTGGAAGCCCTGCCCCCATCAGCCGTGTAGTGAGATGCAGACTCAGGCATCAGGCCACCCGGGCCACCTTGCTGCTGTCACTTGTCTGTTCTGCCCTCCTGGGAAAGTTACTTAATCTCTCTCTACCCCGGTTTCCTCATCTGTAAGATAGGAATAATGATAATTCAGAGTTGCTCAACCATCTAATAAGTTAATATGAGAAGCATGCTTAGAATGTGCCTGGCATATAGCAAGCTCTCTGTAAATAAGAGCTGTTCTTATCCATGATCCAGGAAGCAAAGCAGCTGCTGTTGTTGGGTGCTGTAGAGAGAGAATAAAGACAGTGCCTACCCTATATCCATATCCCCTTCTGGGTCATATTGAAGGTTTTGGGACCCTAGACCAAAGAGACGTGAACTACGTTTCAAGGCTTACCTGAAAAGGAAGGCTCTTTCCTGGGTCCATCCTTCCAAAGGTAGACTTCATCACTAGACTCTACACCCCTAGGGTTGATCAAAGGGTAGCCGTTGAGGGGCTGGGAATGCTCATGGATGGAGTTTGAGCTTGTGGGCCGGGGAGGCCATCCCTAGGTGCATGAAACTCTTGCTTGTCTGAGATGGAGCCAGGGGTGTAAAGAGAAAGGGGCTGGCAGGGGGCCTCTGTACTTTTGCTTCAGGCTTTGCATTTTAGGGGAGGGAGTGCAGAAAGACACAGGGTTGAGCATCTATCTGCAGGCTGCCTACCGTCTACCAACTGACCGACTATGGTCCCCATGTCAAGGCAGGACAAAGGCACTGGCATGAGGCTCCCAGTTAACTAGCACACAGAGGCAAGGACCAGGCCCACAGAGCAGCCAGCTTGCGTGCACTTCTCAGCAGTTCTGGCTGGTGAGGACTCCCACCTGGGCCCCAGGAACAGGTGCTCCAGGCTAGCTCCTCCAGACTGCAGGGCTGGACTCAGCTCCCCTAGCTTTGTTAGACAGACACCTTACTTAGGGACCTGGCAGTGACCCTGGGCTTGGGAACTCAAGCTTCCAGATCCCAAAAGGCAGCCTGTTAATTGAATTGTTTTGGGTTGCAAGAAGCAGAGAATCAATCAGGGTTTCTGAAGTAATATAGGGCTTGTGGTAAGATTGCCCATGGAAATAAGAAAATGAGAACGTCAGCCGCGAGCCAGGCCTCCCAGGTGCTTTCAAGAATCTTCTCTCTGGTGAAGGTAAACAACCAAGCTGTGGAGAAAGCAGACTCCAAGGTGAGCTAGGCCTGCAGGAGGCTGAGGCTAGAAGGCCCTTCAGAGACCACCAGTTCTGGAACTTATCGGCGGCATCAGGGCACAGTTACCAGGGTGTCCCAGCTCCTGTCTGTGAATTTGCCTCTCTCCATGTCCATCCATTTCTTTTCCTGCTACTGCCAGGCTTCTCTTTGCTGTGTTTCACTTCTATTTGCTGCTGCTTGCTCAGAACTTTGGCCCACCCATGGCTGACCACGCTCCCCTGGCTGGCCTCTTCACCTTGTGACCCTCAGCTTTGGTGTTCACTGCTAACTGCCCAATTCTTTGCATATTGCTGCAAGTCATTAACCTTTGGGGAGAATTAATCAGGAGTTGGTCATTGACCAGTCTATAGATTGGTTACCTTGGGTCAGATGCCCTATCACTCAGCTATAGTCAGTTAGAGACCGTGACTTCTTAGTGGCTGTGGGAGCACAGGTTTCTAAGGCAGATTCTTCTCTTCTCCCCCACTCAGCTCCCCATGACTGTCTGTCTGTGAGAGGAAAGTATCAAGCAGGGTATCAATGAGGAGACCCCTGGGGAGTATTGGTGGTCCACATCAGATCCAAATCTCTGACCCTGTCCCCTGGCTTTCTGTTCTCCTGGTCTTCCCATTCTCTTCTGAATATAAGCCACTCGGTTCACTTAATTCCTTTTTTAACAACAGAATCAACAATACTCCAGTAAATATTTAATGAGTAGCTTCTATAGTGAAGTCTGTCTTCTCAGCACTGGAATTTAATCTGAAGCCGATAGAAAATCGGACCATGTGAATATTTATCACAATTAAGTTTTACTCTTTACTTTCACACACATCTTCTTATTTAATCTTATTAACTGCACCGTAGAGTCAGCAGGGAAGACACTACTATTATACTCATTTTGTGGGTGAACAAACTAAAGTTCGGAGAGGCCCACTGACCTGCCCAAGGCCACGTAGGGAGCCGTAGGGACTCAGTACTAGGACTTGGGTGATAGCTCCTCCTTCATGGAGCCCTATAGCATCTTGTCCTATGGGATCAAAGCCACTTTATCGCTAGGACCTTTTCCTGTTTTGCTTATAATCATTGCACACATGGTTTGCAATGACATTTCTGGTTTTGACCCCAGATTCCAAGGGGTACCATCTCTTCCCAGTGAATGGATATGGTGCCTGAGGTGTCCTTTCCTAGTGCTGATTTCCCAGGAGGGGCCATAACTTCTTCCCAGTACCCAGGGAGTGGCCTTCCTTTCTGTCCTTGTGTTCCTCAGGCCAGAACATTGTCCTGGACTCAGGCTCTGCCAGCTTGGGTCCCCAGGGGATTACTACTGTTCCTCTGCTCAGAAGGTATTCGTCACCCCCAGACCCCTGCTTGCTGGGAGCTCTATTCCAAGGCCCCTGAGCTGGCCTGGCCTCACACTTGGAAGCAGCAGGTGGGGCAGGACTCTACTTGGTTTTATACCAGAGATCCTGGCTGGAGCCTCAGGCCCACAGCTGGTCATAGGCATCATGAGATCCCCTCACCTCCTAAAGTCAAAGGAGAAAATTGAGAATCAAGAACCAGACAGAATCTGAGTCTGTTCTAGAACAGAAGATAGGAAAGGCAGAGTCTATAGGAAATGTTATTTAATCGTTTTATAGTATCAGGAGGAGAATATAAAGGAGGAAGCTGGAGCTTGTCCTGCCTTGGAGTGGTGGAAGGCAGGTGGAGAAAGTTCCCCATTAATCAGAGTTTGATGGGAAGCCTGGAAAGTTGTGGTTCTAGCTGATTACCACCCTAATAGTGACTGGGAAAGAGAGAGCCATGCAGAAAAGTATGTGAGGTGTGTGTGTGTGTGTGTGTGTACAAGCAAGTGATTGCTGGTACCTTGAATTTCATGAGCATTTGCTGATATTACAGGCATCCAAGTGCAATCAGGGTTTCCTTTTAACTCCCTAAATGTCTCTTTCATGGCCTTTGTAAGGGTAAATAAGATAGAAGTTGGTGTCTCTCTCGTGTAACTCTTCAAGGCGAATGTTCCCATGGGAGGGAGGTTCTGCTCCGTGCGGTCATCCAGGGACCCAGGTTCCTTCTGTCTTGTTTTGCCAGTATTTTCTAAAGCAGCAGTCCCTAAACTTGGCTGTGTATCAAGTCCAGTGACATCCAAGTTTGCAAATGGCTGTTGTAGGGCCTTGCTCTTGTATGCTTGGTTCGAGCTGGATCACAGGTACACACAAGCCTGAAAAACACACGTGCAGCTTCCTCTGACATTTGTTGGTGAGAATTTGGTCATGGCACATAAACCTTCAATTACAGTAATATGTGAAAAGTGCTATGATCCTACTTGAACCCAGAAGAGGAGCCTCTAAGTAAGATATGGGAAATCAGAGAAACCCTGTTAGAGGCTGTGACCCTTGGTAACCACATGTGATTTGGGGTTAGCTTGGTTTGTTTAACGTCTAACCTTGGCCTCTTCATCCAAAAAGTGGAGCTAATAACTGAAATTGACATAGAGGGTTGTGAGGATTATGCACGATGAGTCTTACAAAGTACTTAGCACAGTGCCTGCCCCTAGTTAGCACCAAATAAATATAAACTCCATTATTGTTATTCTCTGGGGTAGGCAAGAACTGTGGAGATGAGAAACCTTTATGGGGCTGGGACACAACCAGGTTTGGGGTTCAATTTTAGCATCTTCCCTTTGGTTAGTTCATGAGCAGGATGTAGACTATCTGAGACAGCTGCTGGGCAAAAGCTGGTGGTGCTGGTAGTGATGAGGGGTATGTGTGTGTGCACTTACGCTGGGGTGCAAGCAGTTGTAGGAGTATCAGGACCCCTGGGGTTCCTGGGGGGCTCAGTAGGTTAAGCATCCAACTCTTGATTTCAGCTCAGGCCATGATCTCATGGTTCATGAATTCGAGCCCCACGTCGTACTCTGCACTAACAGTCCAGAGCCTGGTTGAGATTGATTCATTCTCATTCTCTCTCTCTCTCTCAAAATAAAATAATTAATTTTAAAAACTAAAAAAAAAAAAAAGATAAAAAGAACTCAGCCATTGAGGAAAGGAGGGGACACAGATGTTGCCTGCCTTTGCCCAGAATCTGACAGAGATGGTCTAGCTTGTCTGGGGCCCCTCTCCCTGCCTAACTCTGAGGACAGAGTGAATACTACCAAAGAGGGGCAGAAAGCAAAGTAGGGGTTGAGGGCACAGGGCATCTTGAGTCCATGCTGCCCCCATGTCTGGGCAGGTAAAGCAAAAGCCAGCTGGCATTTTCCAGCTGTGGCTTCATTTTCAATAAGACTCGGTGCTGAACTTCTACTAAATCATTGTTCCCCTCCCTCCCTGCCTGCCTCTTCCTTCCCTCCCTCCCTCCCTACCCCCCCCCCACATTTGCCTGACAAATGTGCCTCAGTATTTTCTATGATATGCCTGTGCTGTTCTCTCCTTGCAGAACTGCTGGTTCTACCAGTATCTTTTAATTCCCAGCTTGTTCTAAGATCTCTCTCTCTTTCTCCACTGAAATGAAGGTTAAAAAAAAATCAACATTGCATAAAGGCTCAGGTGACTAGGGAGTGGGGTTCAGGGATCACTGTGCATTCCCTGAGCTTTAAGGGTAGAAATAGGATCCCTGGGAGCCCCCCAGCACCTGGGCAGAGGCATAGAGCGGACCCACCCTGCCGAGCAGCTAGCAATTTCTATCAGGAGATCTGCAGGTATCAGTCTCTGGGGAAGCGACGAAAGGAATGTGGGGCACCTTGGGTCGTACTGTCCAGCGCCATTGGCTGCTCCCCAGGTTTGCAGAGACGTGGTTTTCGAGAGGTTTTTTGGTCCTTAAAGATTTTCAGAGGCATTGAGAGGCCTCAGCTCCTTGCTGTTGCCTCTGACAGATAAGAAGATGGTTTCCCTTCTGCCTCCTTTCTTCTTCCTCCCCAATCAAAGTGTCTCCATAACTGCCATTGTCATCGTGTTAGTAATAGCCAAAGATGCATTAGCGGCCCTCTCTCAGTCACATCCCCTCTCCCCAGCTCTCTCCGTCTCTCCCACACCTGCCTGTCAGCCCTGCTCAGATAGTAGGCTTCTAACATTCACAAACCAGGGGAGGAGAAGTTCGGGGGTGGGATCAGGAGAGAGATCATCTATCTCCGTCTGTCACAGCACACTCCAAACCATATACAGAAATACAAATTGTGTTTCCTCTCACCATCTGTGGTCACAGCAGCAAGCTCTGTCAGGAGGGAAAGCAAAGGAGAAAGGCAGACGGGCGCGGCAGGGCTGAGCTGGGTGAGGGGCCACCACATGCCTGTTGTGGGCTCCTCGTTCACAGGGCATCAGGACCCTCTCCCAGGTTTTCCAGGCACGGGATCACAGAAATTTCTGTTGGATAGGCAGGGAGTTGTATATAGAGACGTGAGCCTTCAAGGAGCTTAAAGTCTGATGGGGAGGCAGGCACAAACAGCAACATGTGCCCAAGGGAAGGGCGTGGTGCTATGGCATCTCAGGGTGGAGGGCCCTGAACCAGGGCAGGGGGGGTCACAGGAGTTTGCCTGAAGGAATTGACAAGCACGCTGAGGCTGGAGGGTGGAGCCAGGAGAAGGTGGAAGTGAATGTTTAAAAAGCCCCTGAACACATGGGGGTGGGGTTGCTTGGCTTGTGAGGCTGGGAGAGCAGACAGGGACTGTGGCCGAAATCTGGCCAGAGAGGGTGGTGGCCCGAAGCAGGTGGACGGCCTGGGAACCACAATAGGAGAGGAAGGTGAGAGGTCTTGGGAGGCTGGACCAGTAGGACTTGGTGAGTGACCAGACATCAGGGGTAAGAGAGGGAAGCCCAAGTGTATGATGTGGATGACTGTAGATGGAAATGCCATTCTTTGAGTTAAGAACCATTGTGTGGGGTAGGTTTTGGCATGGGGACGGTTGTGGGTCACAGATGATTTCACTTCTGGCCACCTTAAGACTGAGCTGCCTGTAGCCAGCCTGGTGGAGTTAGTCAGTGGGTAGTTAGATGAATACAAGGCAAGACCACTTATTGTTTCAGAAGACAGATACCAAGTCAGTTCATGTGTACTTGCGAATCTGCAATTCTGGTCCAGGTCTTTCTTGACAGTCCCTGACGTAGCAGGTCAGGGTCAGGTGCCTCTCCTGGTGTTCTCCCACCTTCCTCCTTCCCCTGCCATAGCACCTCTCCCATCCCATGTAGCTAGAAGGCCGGAAGTTTGCGTTTAGTGGTCTGTTTCCCTTACCAGACTGTAAGTTCCACACAGGCAAAGGCCACGTCTGTCTTGTCTGCTGTGTCCCCATCACCTGTCACATAAAGTTCTTTCTAATGAGTTTCTGAATGAACGAATGTGTGAATGAATGAATGGTCTTATCAATGGGGTATACATTTCCGAGGGACAGAAATCAGGTCAAAGGTACCACCATGCTATCTCTACCTGTCCTTTTCCAGAGTTTCCCGACTAGTCTCTGCATCTCTACTCCTGCCTGACTGCAATCTGTTCTCTACTCAACAGTCAGAGAGATCGTTTAAAGATATAAACGGAGTCACGTGCCTCCCCTACTTAGAACTCTGTGAGGCTTTTCACAGCCCTGAAGATAAAAACAAAACTCTTCAACAAAGCACATGAGGCTCTGCATGCCCCAGCCCTAGCTGCGTCTCCAGTCTTGGGCCATGCCACGCCCCCTCACTCACCTTGTACCCACCACATGGGGCATCCTTCCTGCCTCTGGCCATTTGCACATACTGTTCTGTCTGCCTGCAAAATAGCCTCCCTCCCTCTCAGCTAGGCTCACCTTTAGGTCTTTGAAGGTCCCACATTCTAAATTAGACACCATCCCCATTTTTCTGTCTCCTAGTACTCTGTTCTTTCCCTTCACAAGCCATCAGAGAGGTGAATAATAGAAATGTGCCCGTTTACCTGTTTAAAGTCTTTCCCTGTTCTGTGAGCTCCCTGTCTACCTGACATCTGTGATGGTGTCTGGCACATACCCAGGATTCACTAAGGACATGATGGATGGATGGATGGATGGATGAATACATCGTTTCAGCTGTAGTGACGAGAAGAGGCCAAGTTAGCCATGACCCGCAGGTACTAGGGAGACAGAGTCCTGACCATTGCAGGTACTTGGAGGAGGTAGAGACCTGTCACCATTCAGTTATGCAGTAGTCCATTCATGTACTTAAACATTTATTGAGTGCCAACTATATGTGTGGGACTGCACTAGACAGTGGTCACTCAATCAGGGATGAAACACACAAAGTCCCTGGCCCTTTGAAGTTTACATTCTCATTTCTGGAGGAGGGGTACAGATAACGAACAAGCAAACAAAATTGTCAAGGGTTTGAGTTAACATGCCGAAGGAAAAAAATAGGATGCTGGGCTGAAGGACGTTGTTTCAGGAGTGTGGGGCTTGGAGCCTTGCTGGCTGAGGCATTTGGGGGCCATGTTGAAGGTACCTTGAGGGACAGTGATCTCCCTCCTGCTCGCAGCACCCCCTCAGCTGGCTCTGACAGGCCCCTTTTGTAGGGAATACTGTGGACAGAAGGTACAGCGGCCCCTGACCTCAGCCAGCAGTTTCCAGAGTTTGTGGGCTTCCTGCTACCCTTGTTTGTCTATGAGGAGCAGAGGCTGGGGCTGGGGATAAGTTGTGTGAGAACGAAACACCTTCTTACGCCTCCATCTTTTCGCTCTTCACCTTGTCACCTCTTTGGTGACATATGAAGAACTCATATATTTAGGTGCCCATAAGGGCAAAATTTTTCCAAATCAGAGGCACCTGTTTTGTGAATTTTGACAACGGAACCCAACTGACAGATGGGCAGACAGATCTGCTAGGCACACTAAGAGTGTCATGCACCTGCCCTCCTTTCTCCCTTCCCCGTTGCATCTGGCCATCCCCCTGCCCTGTGCCACCTCCCTCAGTGGAGAGGGGAAAGTGGGACAGAAACCAAGGCAGGCAGGGAGGTGTGAAGAGTGAGAGCAGCCTGCTGGCTGGCCAGAACAGGCAGCCACCTCGTGGCCCTCACTGTCAGGTCTGGGAAGGGAGGCAGCACAGTGTGGTGGGGACCACTGGGGCACATCTCAAGCTACTTAGCCTCCCTGGGCCTCAGTTTCCTCCCCAGAAAACAGAGGTGATGATACAAATAGCAAGTGTTCACTGAGTCCTTTCCAGGACTGGTGCCACTCTAAGGATATTACATGAGCGATCACACTGGGCTCTCACAACAGCCCTGGGACTTGGGGCCCGTCCTCCCCAAAACTCTGTGAGCGACCAGGTCTCATAGAGTTTAAGGCATGTGTCTAGTGTCACCTAGCTGGCAAAGCAGAAGGAGCCAGGATAGGAATCTAGGCCGTCTGGCTCCAGAGCCTGCACTCGTAGCACAGGTGCTTTCCCTGTTGGGGTTTGTGAGGGAGAACTGAACTGAGACACGACACTGCAAGCAAGAGGCCTGGTGAACAAATACCCCCTCCTTGAATTGCCCCTGATCAAAGTATTTCCCCCTCTGCCCTCCAGCACCCCTCAAATTTCCTTCCCTATGGCTTCTGTCCTTGGGTTTGGCCATTGCTGGTTTGGGAATAGGGCTCCTGAAACATGTTTACTCATGGACTCCTTAAAAGAGATTAGAAAAAGCATGTATTGTCTTGCATTTTTTAAAGTTGACATTTAAAATTTTATTATAAGTTTATATAGTTTCATAAGGCGCTATTTCCAGGTTGTTGGAAATATTGCCGTTTTCTAATAAAATGGCTGGTTCACCCTGTCACGTGTGTCAGAAGGAAACTAAACACCATAGCACTTTTATATCTACCCGCATGTACTGAAAAAACAACGGCAACAACAAAAAATCCAGCCTTTCTTTAACAGCCAGGAATGTTATTTTATTTCTTTCTCCTTAAATTCCGTTTTGCTTCCTCATAGAATTTTACCATAATATTATATTCTTATGCCTTAAAGACCTTCATTGATTATCCTATCCCATGTACATTCAAACTAATACTTAAAAATTTGTTTTGACCAGAAGGCTTTAGGTCATAAAGTATTTTTCTTTGTATTGAATATTATTATAATAATTATTATGTAACCAATCAACATACATATATAAAAATTTTAGTGATATATTAAACATACAAAGCAAAATATTTCAGAAAATTATCACTTAATGAGAGACAGGGCTCCTTTTTACAATTAATTTATGTGTCCATGGGTGAATACTAATTAATGATCCAACACTAATAACAGAAGGAGAGGTGTTGGGTCACCAGTAAGTGGGAGACTTACCCATAGCACACTTATTAATGATTGTTGTTAGGAGCATTATTTACAATAAGACCCACAATATATTTTCATTAAATTAATCTAAATCTCGTAAGCTCTTGGTCGGAAGGAATAAATGAGCAGAGAAGAGGCTGATTACAGGAAGGAGATCGTGCCCGAGTGAAAAATGAGTATGGACACACGTCTGCTATATGCTCCTATAACTTCAAGGTGTAGAACTGAGCCATTGAAGTAAGCATGAGACTTTTCACCCTCACCTTCTTGCAATCATACAAAATATGTAATTGACATATGGATGAGCCATGGGTGAATAGGCATCACTCCCCAACTTCTCTCTCTCGCCACTAACAAGTATGGAAATTCAGACTGTGCTTCATAGGAGATTGCTGCTTCCCTTCCAGCTTTTTATCAAATGTCAACATTCACATTTTAAACCTTCTAGTGCCTTGCCGTGAATCTGTTAACCTGGATGAAATAAAGCTGCCTTAATATTTCTTACTGATGATCTCACTGCTCTTAGCTGGTGGGCTCACTTTTTGACCTCACTCTCTGTAATTCTTGGTCATAGCTTTGGGGTCCCGTGTCCAATTTCCCAGTGTGCAAGGTCTGCTCAGACTGTGATGGTACAATCTTGTCCTTGATGAGCCTTTCTCCAGGGGCAGCTCAGAGGAGTTCCCTGAGGAAAAGTTCTCCACTGCTCTGGAAATCATTCCAAGGCACCCAGCCTAGAATCTGTGCTTGCAGCCTTTCTGTAAGTCTCCTTGCTCCTTGCTCTAAATCCCTTCTTGCTTAAAATACCTTTCTAGGTTCTTGTCTGTTTCCTGCACTAAACCCTGACTCTGTATTGATATGTTGAATTGTGTCTTTTCTTGGTAATCTGGTGGATTTTTTTTGTTTGTTTTTTTGTTTTTTTCTTAGTTTTCCTCAAATCATGCATTATAGTAGGATTTAGAATAACCGAGGTGAATGCTTTTCTTTAGCAAAATGGGAGAAAGGCAATTATGAAAGGGGATGTGGGAAGGTAGAAACAGCAACTTAATAGGGCCATGTTCCATGGCAGGCCATTCCAGGAAAGAGGGTGTTATATGTCACAGAAGTGTAAATGGGTTCCCTTCAAAGTACCCATGTTCAAAGTCCTTTTGGAAGATCTCCATATACTTGTAGATATACCCGAGTTTGGAGAGTTGGCAGTCTCTAACCCTGTAGAAATTCTTACAGGGTGCTCAGCTGTCAGTCATGAACCCTCCTGTGTGGATTTGTAGGTTCATGTGATTTCTCAGGGACAAATGGCTGTGACTTGGGTTAAGGGCTTGGAGGGGCAGGGACCGAGGGTAGAGTTGGACTATACAGACAGTGCATAGAGAAATCAGAGGGCGACTAGTGGCAGGTAGAGATGCTCTAATGCAGCTTTGATCAGAATTGTATTTGACTCATTAACTAGCTTATGGCAACATTTAATGTCCATCCAGTGCCCAGGACATGGTAGTGTTCCATGAGTGTTTGTCCAGTGAACGAAGGAACAGTTACTTCCAAAGATCGGGGGATGCACTTAATGGTGAGAGGCCAGTGCTACTTACTGAAATACAAACTTTAGAGGACATTTCATGAGAGACAGTCTAGTGTGCTGGAAATGCTGGCTTTGGACCCCAAAATCCTGTCACAGGCTGGTTTACAAGTTGTACAGCACCAGAAAGTTGCTTGAGTTTACAGAACTTTGCTTTCCATAGAGAAAAAGGAGATTTCAAAGATATCAGACTCATGAGGTTGTGAAGAGGAAATGAAACAATGTAGGTAGAAGAAATACTTAGTAATTGGAAGGCACTACACACACACACACACACACACACACACACACACACACACCCATGTATAAAATCTTGTTCAAAAATGTGTATCTTACTGTGTGCCTTTTGTTTTCAAAGCATATGTGCTATTTGAGGTGCGCAGAAGGATGTTGATGTATAACTGTTTAACAGAATCTTACTTTCATAGAAAGCAAGATTGAATGAAAGAACAATTCTTTGTCTCTGCTGAGACAAAAAAAATAGTAATAAAAAAAAGCACAAGTTGGCTGAAGCTAGAGCAAGGAGGATTGAAGTAGAGCAAAAAAAAAAAATCTTGACATGAATGTTCTAGAGCCTGGGGCAGGCGACAAAGAAGCCTGCTGGCTTTCTTCCCTACTTCCAGGAGTCCTGCCAGGGTGCAGGAGAATGAACCAGAGGTCCCCTCAGGGGCCCCTTTACCCTCAGGCTTCTCACACAAAAGGGCTGGCTATTCACCCTGCTGGTGGTGGGAGCTAGTTTCTTAGTTCAAGCTTCCCTCCTTCCCGGCTCACTGTTCTGGTGCACGAACTCCCTCCTCTCCAAGGACCAGTGTAATTAAACAGCTCAGTGTTTGACGCAGGGTAGACATCAGAGCTCTTGGCTCTCTGTGGAGAAATACCCAAATGGTTCATGGCTTTAAAAGTTTAAACAAGTCATTTTTTGGTCACTTCCTGTTTAAGCCAGGGAGTAGCCTAGGCTCTGTCCGTCCAGCTTTTGGAGAACAGAGGCAGAGTAGGCCCTGAGGTATGCTCATCTCCTGGCCCACCCTGTGGAAGACAGACAAACAGGCATGTGGGCATGCAGGCACCTGTCATTTCAACTTAATTGCATCTGAAAAAAAAAAAAAACAGCTGAGAGTAATGTTAAAATTAGAGCACACTAAAGGCAGTTGAAGTTGAGAAAATTAGTTGAATGCTTCCTCGGTAATTGTCGGTGAGGATGTGAAGGGCTTGCTGTACCTGAGAGAAGCTGATAATAAACAACTCAGGGAGCCAGAAATAAACACCCACTCTTTCTTCTGTCTCTCAGAGGCACCTGTGCATGTCTGCATCTTTCTTTTCCCCACTCTTTTTCATTTTTTTCCCAAAGACAGAAGCCGAAGTGACCACTGACACCCACTAACCTCTGACATAAGGGAGACCTGGGCCGGCAATAGATTTCGTGGCATTTACTGATTGTCGGAACATGGGAGGCTCTGTCCTGGGTTGGAGGATCCAGATGTAGGCCCCTTCGGGTGGTAAGATATGCACGTGAGTCAAGATAGTAAGTGATCAGAAAGGCAAGAACAAAAGCAGAGAGGCTTCCTGCTGGCAGTGTCCTCTGAATGGGGCCTGGAAGGGTGAGGATGGTTTGGGCATCATGGTCTTGAGCATATCATAGGGTGGGCCAATGAGTGGCTTGGTTTGGACGGATCCTAGGTTGCATAGAAGAGAAATAAGGCTAGAATGAATGAGGAAAATTAAGGCCTGGCGGCCCTGAATGCCTGGCTAAGTCATGATAAGGATTTATTGCTGGGCAGTGGGGAGGTATTGAAGCATTCTAAACATGAGTGACCAATGTAGAGCTTGCTTTCGGGAGGGATTACATGATGGGAGGGTCTGGGAGGGCTTGAAGGCGAAGAGAGAAGAAGCAGGGAGAAGAGGGGTCATGGCAGCCTGACACGGGGTGTGGGGCTGGACACTGGGTATCCTGCCCAGGGCAGGCAGTCTTGGCTGCTACCAGAATGTTCATCCATCTCCAAAAACTGGAGGATCCCAGCTGCCCACAGTGTAAAGTGTCTGTCTCTTAGCCAGTTCTCTGAGCCCCCTACAATCATCTCCAACTGACCATCCACTTCTTCCCTCTATGCTTGTGTTTCAGCAATACAGTTCCCTCAACAGACATCACTTCAGAGCTAGATTTGTTTTTCTTTTTAATGTGACACTGTTATGGCATGTACTTTCTCACCTCTGTGCTCCGAGCTAACTGCACCTCCAGCCTTCTGTCCCACCCCAGTCTCTGTGGTCCATGATGATCTCATCTTTGAACCTAAGACAGATGAGTAGAGACACCCAACAACCCCAGGGGATTAGACCTTAAATTCTGGTTCTGGAGTCCTCTGGGGAAAGGAATATAGGACATATGCATGTGTGTTACATGGAAAGGGCAGACTAGAAAGCTGAGCTCATCCCTGTGGGCTTGTGTTTGCCTTGCCCTCTCCCCTCTCTGCCTCCCATCCCAAATAGATTGTTCCGTCATGTTGTGCTGGCAGGAAGTGCAGCTCAGCACTGTTGGGTTCCAGCAGATGATAAAGTGACAGGAAGATTGTACCACGTTCTCCAAAAAGGTCCCCTGGGGACGATGTTGAGTGGGGGTGATTGATTTGGTTAGATTGTGATGTGTTGTTTAGGGAGAAGACAGAGGCACAGGGAGAAGGGAGGAAAAGAGAATGGGGAAAAGAAGTAGAGGGAGGAGCCCCCTCTCCTCACGTGGATGCAGGCTCTGGTGGTGTTGGGGTTCACTCTCCTACAACTGATCAAGAGGGTAGGGATGAGGTCAACCAGCAGGTCCCAAGAGACCTTGGGGGATCAGGGAGTACCTGACTCCCTTCATGAGTAGTAGTAATTGTTCTGGGAAGTTCCAGTGGAGAGAGCTTTCTCTATGGAACTTGTTACCGTGAAAGATTAATGCATTGAGTGAGGGTCAAGGGGGGAGATCAAGTGTACTGAGAAGAAGTTGGCCTGGAGGGGCAGAGGTCTGGGCAATAGCCACTCTCTGCGGGCCAGGAAAGCAGGTGCCTGCAACCAGGGCAGCATGTGCAGAGTAGAGAACCATGGTGGGAAACAGGGAGTCAAGTCTTCCTGGAAGCACTAGCTGATCAAAGATACGATGCAGTCTCTTCCTCAGGCTGTCCAAGAACCTTTGGGAACTGCTCCAGTCAGGATTCAGCCAGGAGGGAGGATGGGGAGGGAGAGAGAGAACAAATCAACGATGAAGAATGATGCCTAAGAAGGGAAGGGGCAGGTGGTTATCAACACCCATTCTCTGTGTGGCTCCAGATCAGGAGTTTTATTAGGGGTATGTCTTCCTCTCCCAACCCATACTTGGGGAACTGTTGTCTGGAGAGAGGCAGCTGACACAAAAGTCTTGCTAGAGGACAGTGAGGGTAAACGAGTGTCCTGTTTCATCCCCACTGTGGGTCTGAAACAGAGGCTGTGTCTTAAGTCACCTGCGGAGGGACTCAGGTTCATGTGGAAGAAAAGAAAATCACTGCAGAGAGATGATGTGAGATCCTGGGAGGGATGAGGGGGGTCTTGGGAACACTTCCATGGGGTCTTTTCAGAATAGCCAGGCACACCTGGCTGTACACACTGGGCTGCAGGGACGGCAGAAGGTGGGACCAAATGGTCCCCTCTTGGAGGAGTGAGGTGTCTTCTTGTGTCTCTGCTAGATTCTTAAATCTTGTTGAAAACATCAGCCCCTGGGGTCTTTCTGGTGAGGGAGAGAGAGCAATGTCATTTCATAAGGGGGAAACTTTGTTTCCACAGACCTGCTCCTGGGCAATAGTGATGATAGACGACAGTCAAGACCCAGAAGGGGCTGATATTAAACTCAGACCCAGGGAGGCCATGGACCACACTCCAAAGAAAAGATCTGAGGGGTGAGAGGATGCACTGAGTGAGGGCAATGATGGAAGTAAAGCAGGAGGGCCGACCCAGATTGGAGATTTGAGGGGAAAGAGTTGAAAAGAGGGATACCAAAAAACAGAAAAAGCCATCCCTTGTTCAAGACGGGTTAGAACCATCTGCCAGAAAAGTGCTATAATGAATCTGTATCTGTTATGGCTGCAAATGTGAATGGTGCCCCCTAGAGTTGTGCAGTGCACGACCTGCATAACTGTATATTGCAGCTCTGCTGCTTTTGAATATTGTAGGACCTTGTAGAGACGGATTAGTAAACAGGGGTTTTAGAATGGTTTTCTCTGTGTGATGTGATATATGTTCCCCTTTACCATCTCCTCAAGAACCTTTAGGGGGAAAAAATTAAACTGCTTTTTCACAGCGTTTGGAGTTAGATTTGTTTTTCTTTTTAATGTGACACTGTATGAAACCAGGCCTTAAGGCTGCAGCAGTATGGCTCAGATATATTTGGCTGACACTCATTTGCGCACACAGTGAACAGGATGTGCACTCCAGGACTGATGACAGCTTGGCCTCAATGTCATAGTAATCAGTCTCCAAAGTCCAAGGTCCCTCTTCCGTCAGGGAGGCAATAGGGCAAAGGGGTGCTTCTGGGTCTGTCTTACAGGATCTCTTATCCACCGTTTCATTGCTGAAACTAAATCATAGGAAACAGAAGTCACAGTGAGGTTTTCAGGCCCACTGGGAAAGCTGGGCCAAGACTGGGCTGCTAATACCAGGATAGAAGATCTGAATTACAGAACCAAAGTGAGTGTGGGGTTCGGGGGTCTTGAAAGCAGAAATGCTGCAAACCCGGCGGGCAGGAAGTACTTGAAGGATTCTGGAGCTGTCTGCTGATGCCTGTGGTGATCTTCTGAACAGTCCCAGCGTGGACACATGTGGGCTGGGTTCCTTTAAAGAGGCTTTGCAGGGACAGGCGCACAGAGGAGAGCAGCACGGCTGTGCATGGCCCCCTCACTCCCACTGGGCCTGCCTTGCAGCCACAGAACTCCTTGGAGAAACTTGCAGAACTGCCAGGGCGCCGGGGGGGAGGCAGCCGTGCAGGCTGGTTGGAAGTGCTCTGGGAGTGGACATAAGGAGGAAAGGCAGGAGTACTCGAAGCTGGTTGAAAGCATCAGTCTGCTGGAGGCTGTCCCAAGTTGTAGTCCCTGAGGCCCTGCAACCTTTCCCCCTTGGCCTCCTGTTCGCTTGCATGAGGCAAGGAAGAGAGGGGCACTGGGGAAAGGGGTCAGAGCTATGAATCTCACCAGCTGGCTAAGCGGGATTATTGTCGCATAATAAATCCAGGGCCAGGCATGTTTATGAGGCTCTCAGAAGCTGCAGGAACAATATCATTTAGAAAACATTTATGCTCACAAGGCGAAGGCAATCCCTCCCTCCCCCACTTTATTTATGAGGCATGCTGGGTAATTAAGTGAGAGCTAGGAAGGGAGGAGGTTGGGAGAAGATCACCCCTAAATAATCCTGCCTGGTAAAGCCACCATCTGGGCTGTTGTGCCAGAGAGATGGTCCCCATATGGCCAGATAGTTTATGAGCAGTGCGTGGATCTGAGGGCTGAGGAAGAAATAGCCAAGAAATGTCAATGGACCCATACAGGCGTGATCTGAGCTCCTGGAAGGCAGGGATGTTGTCTTATTCATTAATAGATCCCTGGCACCCAGCACAGTGCCTGGCATATGATAGCTGCTGAATGCATATTATTGAATAAATTCACTCACCCATTGATTCAAAACAATTTAATGAGTGTTACCATGTGCCAGATACTGTGCTCTCTAACGCACTGCTTTGTAAAAACGAAAAATAACAGACAAAACCACTGCCTCCATGGAGCTTACAGTCCAGCAGAGGAATCAGGAACTGAGGAAATGACTCAAACAATCATTGCACTGTGGTTGATTTGCCTTTCTCCACCAACTATGGCTAAGGAAAAGGGCGGGGAGTGGGGGAAGAATGAAAAATTAGAGGTAATTAGGCATGGTGTCTTGCAAGGCCAAGTTATTACCAGGGAGCTTGAGAACTAGCTCAAGGTCAGAACAAAGGAACATTCTTCTGGCATGAAAAAGTTCAAAAGTTTTGTTGGCAGAAGGGCTGTGACTTGTGTGTAGACCCGGGAAGGCCTCTAGCTGGTTAACCCTCACAGGACTTGATCTCTGACTTGTCTGCGTGTTTGCTTGTTTTTATATCTCAGAGTGACCTAGGAAAGGGTAACCAGAGGGGAGAGCCTGTTGTCACCCAGAGTCATCAACTAGGGGCATGTTCCTGTTCCCATCCCCCACCTTACAACTCAAAATTTCACACACCCCCCCATCCCTACTTCACCAGCAACAGAAACTAGTGAGAACAGAAACTAGTGAGAACAGAAACTAGTGAGAAACCTGGGACCTGATGATTCTCAGCATCAGGAAGGGCATCACCACCTGGGGCCTGACGCCACATCAGTGGGTGATCTAGTCTTTTGGTTTTCAGGATGGCGCTCCGGTCTTGGTCCATTGCGCTGACACAGAAGTACTCGAGTATATTTCAAAACATATTTCTCCATATATAAAGAAGATTTAACTCTCTGAGCACCCATTAAACATGTGCAGTGTGCACCCACAGTAAACACTGTTTACCTACTCAACAACATGTACTTGGGTATGCATCTTAGCACATGTGGAGATGTGTTGGTTCCGTGAGCAAGAACCAGTGAGTAGAACTTGGACCCTTGTCCTACGTGAGTGACTTGGAGACTGGGGTAGTTTCCTCCAAGATGGCCTTCATCCCTCTCTGTGTGCACATCCAGAGGTGAAGTCTATACCCCCTCCTCCCTTGGACCTGGCTGGACTCACTGACTTCCTTGAGCAATAGAACGGAACACACATGATGTCAGGGGCTTCAGCTGAGTCAGAGTTGCTTTGCAGCTCTCTGCTGTGCCTCTCTGAATGATCACTTTTGAACCTCCCCTCAAAAGGACCAGTCTTGAAAGCCATGCAGTGAAAAGCCAAAGCCATGTGCAGAGGTCTTGGAGGATGAAACACGCTACGTAGAGACAGAGGCCAGGTTGTCAGGAGGCACCAGCTACGGGAGTAAGGAAGCCATCTTAGACATGGGTACTGCCCCACATGATACCCACAAGGTGTGGAATTCCAGAAGTCCCAAGCCATACAATTGCCAGGTTAAGTAAAATGGTTGTTTCAAGTCAGTATGTTTAGGGCAATTTGCTGTGTAGCAATAGAAAACCAGAAAGAGACCCACAAAGTAGGAGGTCCTTTCTTCTAGAGTCCTGACTCCTATGAGCACTTAGCAAGCTCTGAGCAGACTCAGTTCAGCCTGAGACTCCTGTTGAGAAGCGATTTCACCAGAGCCATTCCCAGTTCTGGAAGAACAGGAGCCCAACTCCTCCAACTCATATCCTGCTTGCCCTGTTCATTAATACTCCTGCATGCTCACCCAGAGCCGCCAGTCCCTTGTCTCTGTAACCAGCATGCTTGAAGCTCCAGGCCTGGCTGTCCTGGCCCTTGGGTGACTCTAGCCTTTGGTGCTGGAGTGAGCCCTGGAAGAGGCACTGGGGTCCTGCGAGTATAGGATGCCTGGCTCAGTGCCACATAGAAGGAGACATCTGTGTAGGCAGACAGGAGCAACAGGCTGATGGGCCATCATAGCAGGCAGCGGCCGGGAAAGGTAGGGGGCACCTAAAATCGCCCGGTAAGTATGGCTTCAGAGAAAAGTGTTTTATGCCATTAAGTAATACCAAATTGGGCTTTATGAGTGAAGTAGAGTCTATCTTTAAGACTTAAAAAAGGCATTTACTGCCAATTTCTGCTTAGTGCTTTACTTATGCTATTAAGCTTCCATTTCATGCACAAATGAATTATGCAGAGAGCGCTGTGGCTTAGTTTCAGCAGGCAAACAGTGGCCGGGCTAGTGCCTTCCTATTACCGTGGTGTCAGTGAACAAAAGGGTGTTGGATGCGGTTCTGGCAGATTAACAAATTAGCTGTGCCGCTATTATCTAACATGGTGCCACACTGTCAGGGAGACTCTAAAACTCCAGGATTGAGAGGTAGAGGGAGGAAGCCACCCCCGGCTTCCCTGGCTCCTCAGCAAGTTCCCAGGGACTGTGTTGTTTCTAAGGTGTGCAAGAAGCAGAGAGGCGGGGTCCCTCTTTCAGAAGCATCCTCCACCCTCAGTTTCACGGTGTCTGAGTAGCAGCCCATCAACTCCAAGTAGGAAGATACCACCAGAATCTCTGATTCCTTAAAGAACCACTTCAAAGCATGTCCCAGAATCTGGGGGCACCTCTGTCCCCTTCTCTGCTACTAGGGGTACTTTCACAATTATAAATCTAGACCTTCCATTTCCCTCCTAACTGGTCAGCTTGTCCTCAGCATTCAAGTAATATTGCAGGATGGAGAAGCTGTTCAGTCTTTCACCCATCTTATTCAACAGTTCCCCCGGATACCTCTTTATCTTAGGACCTCACACCTTAGGAGAAGGTAGCTTTCTGATCCCGTTTCAGTGGCTCCAAGTATCTCCCCCTCTGGGCCTGCCACACCATCTGAGATTCTATCATTTGAGAATTAGCACTCTCAGTGAAAGTATTGCATCTCCAGGAATCTTCTGTGAAATTGTAAATAACCCCAACTGTGGTACCATGGGAAGCCTTATTAGCCATGTTCCAGTCCTTCTCATCAGCTGGGGCTCCCACTTGCCCACAGCCCCATAGAAACATCTCACTCGTGTATTTCCCTGATTCACAGCATTCAAGCTGCTTTTTCAACCTTTACCAGCCTTGCTTTCTGCTTCCCAGACTGTACCGAATACTCTTGGCTTCTGATCTCATGACACTCTTTCCCTATTCTCGGCTTTACCTCACATCTCTGAGTCACCCTTTGCCTTCTTTGTCAACCACAGTTCAGAATTTTCTCCCAGGTGCTCTGTTCTAGGCCAGCTGGTTACCTGGGAACGTGCACTCCTGAATGTTTCCACATTTGCCAGGCCCTTCACAGAGCAGGAGAGCCAAGGCCTAAGGATTAACCAGTGGGGCTCTGAGGGGAGAGTGGAGGACTGTGGGAAGGGCCCTGCTGAGCAAGAAGCCCTACCAGGCAGAGCTTTGGGGGCTGTTTCAGGGGTCTGAGCACTATGCCCTGGGTGGGCTAGGCTGGGAGAGGAAACTAAGGTGGAGAACTCAGAGGCAATCTCCCCCTCTCTGTGGAAATGCTGACAAGCAGCCCATTTTATTATTATCCTGGCTCACAGCCCATGGTTCCTGTTTATGTGTGAATCCCAGGACAGTCACTGAATCAGAGAGGGCTATAGCTGGAAGGCACATTTTTCTTGCAAGGACAGAGAGGTAAAGGGCTGTGACCAAGATCACAGAGCCATCATTGAGTGGCAGAGCTGGATTCTGTCATCATTGCCCCCCTGCTTGTTCTCCAGCTGCTTGCCTCCTAGGACAGCATCACTTCTAGGGAGTAATCCATGCAGACAGGAGTCCACAATGGCTCTGAGACACAACAGGGACTGCACAGGACAGTAACTTGGGCTGCCTACCCAGACCACATCCAGATGGCAGAAGGAACTGGACGTGGCCAATGGCTACAAACCAGTTTACCTAACAGTGGGGATGGGGACAGTTCCTTTCTTCTCTGTGTGACTTCTGTCTTGCTCAGAACAATTCATGAAGCATTTCCAGCTAGGCAAGCCCTGGGAATCTGAGTTAGAATACGGGCATTTATCCATATACCTAATAAACATTTTGGGGGCATTAACAGTATGCCTGGCTCTGTACTAGATATTGAGGATCCAACAGTGACCAAGACAGGAAAGGAGCCTGCCCTCAAAGACTGTGAAGTCTAATGAAGGATTTAGGAAACTCAGATATTATGCAGATGAACTAGTGCTAGGATATGGAGAAGTTGAGAGTGTTAGATATGAGAAGCTGACCCATACCATTTATTGTCCAAACCAAGATACTCAGGAGAATGTGCTATTAATGATTATGTGAGGGCTGCATGTTCAAACTGGTAACATTCTGGGCAAACTGGGACATCTGGCCACCCTAGTTACAGAAATAGGATTTTAAAAACAATGAGACAAGAGGAGATGAGGGAAGGCTTCCTAGAAGAGGGGACCTACATGCTAACTTGAAATAACTTCACTACAATGAGATTGCCATAATACATATTGATAAGGAAATTGTCAGTATGTATCATAGATTCAGAATCTAGATTTTTTCATTTCATCCACTGGACATGAAATTGCTTTTAATTTATCCAACATCATCCCCTCTCCCAGGACATCCCCTGCCTGCAATCAGATGATCTCTCAATAAGCATTCCCCACATCCATCCTCAGGAAGCAGAGTTATTTCCAGAGAGAACCAGCACAAGCCCCAATTGCAGGGTGACTAGAATCTCCTTTTATCAAAGACCAGAAGTGGTCAGAACAAAACCTCTTTTCCAAGTACCAGACAGTGTCAATTGCTCACCGAGGTTTCTTAGCCTTGGCTGAATCAATACTTGTCTATAATTTTTTTTTTCTAACATGACTTGTCACCTTTCTTTTTCTTTTCTTTCTTGTCTAACTTTTATGTTTATTGTGCTCAAAAAATTTCCCAAATGTTTTTCCTACTATTATCCCTTGTCGCTCATGTTCTGACCCATTGTCAGGTTAACATTCTCCAAACCCACACTGGCATCCTTCATCCATGCGACATTCTCATCCATAGCAAAACAAGAAGAAAATGGAAATACCAATGAGGAGAAAAGGGTCCATTTGCTGAAGTGACCTGGTAGGTTTCAAACAGAATTATTGATCAGTTAAGCTCTCCTGGAAGAGGCATAACTGGCTAGGGAGCTGGTGGTCACAGCTATGTGGTAACGAAGAACTGAAATGAGAGTCCTCTCAGATGCCACAGTGGTTAGTATCTGGTGGAGAAAGCCAGAGACCAGTGGAGGTGGGTAATGAGGGGATAATTACAGCAGCCAAGAGCTCTCCTTGCCTTGTGTAAACTTAGCCAGAGCCATGATGCCTCATCCCTCCAGACTTGTTTGATTTGGGAGGTCTAGGATGTTGGTAAGAGTCAGAAATAAGCAATCTTAACCCATGTGACTGTCTCACCAAACCTGAGACAATTTTAAATTTCCTGTGTATAGTTAGTCTTGCCCCGACAGTTAGTTTTATAAATAAGTGAGGTAGAGCCTCATAGCATTTCATGGTAAATTCTTTCACACAATTGAAATGAAGAACACATAAACAGTAAAGTGTTGGTAAAGTAGAATTTGCTATAAGGGGCAGCTTTTTAATTCAACCACTGCAGATGGGGGTGGGGCAGATGGGATGGTGGGGGGAGACAATAGAACTGATTTAAGGGGAGAGAGAGAAAACATGGAGGAAAGGGCTTTTGAATACCATGGGACATCTTTGACGTACGTCATTAAACTCAGAAGGTGGACAGAGCCCAAACCAACCCTTAGGGAGACCCTGAAAGCCCCCCCACCACCAAAGAGGACATTGTAAGCAAAAAGGTTTTTCAGAGGCCTTTAATTTCGGAGCTGTCTGTTCTAGGAGCCTGCGGTGTGGAGGTCTGTGTACTAACAATTAGGGATGGAAATTGAAGGTGAAAGAGGAAAGTGATATGATTGATGGATTCTATTTGGCCAGAGCAGTTATCTTATATGTATTCAATACTGAGCAGCTGCAGACAGACTCTGGGAAATCCCCACGCTCTGCCATCATCCTAATGCCCAAAAGAGGCCTTTCTGGTGGATGCTAGACTGAGGTACAGAGAACATGATGGGGCAACAGACTCAGAATCAGGGGAAGGGGAAGAGATCAGGACAGGTCAGGGATAGTCCCTACCTCTTCTTCTCCCCACACCCCCATCCTTAGAGCCATTAACACCAGCCCTATGGGGCCATTGTATCTGAATATTCTCTGTAATTGGCTCTGTTGAAGCTCTGTGTCTGTGCACAGTTTCTATTCAAATGTAAGAGTTCAATTCTTCTTAACTATTCCCTTTGAGTGTCCTAATAAAAGTACCTTTTACCAAGTATGAAGAAAAGGTATCCCCAATGAAATAAGTCAGGGTTTTAGTCCATTTGCAGGGTAGTGTCCAAATAGTAACTACTCCCATGAGAAGAGGCCACCCCTTACAGATCTGCCCTGTCATTTGTGACAAATGCAATTTACCATTGGTTCTGTGTCGAAAGCTCTGACACTTTTTAAATTAGCTGCACAAAGAAGGATTAAGATGAGGAGGCACTGGCAGGGCCATGACACCACCAGGGGGAGGGGTCATTATCAGCATGAACCCCTGAGGCTGGGTGTCCCCAGCCAGCAAGGAGATTCAGCAGGAACCGGCTGCCAGGTCCCTAAGCCGTCATCTGTGTCAAACAACCGGGGTCAAATGGGGTGATTGTGGCCTGAAATATGAAAGATTTAAACAATTGAGACCATCATTTCTAGTTTATTACCCAGACTTGTGTTGTGTGTGGAAGGGTTGATGGCTTTGGTTTATGAGAGCCAATGAAAGCATGACAGATTCCTGGAGGCCCTGGGAACTCATTCTCATGTCTTCCTCCCACCATCTATCCATTCGCTCTCTCTCTCTCTCTCTCTCTCTCTCTCTCTCTCTCTCTTCCCCCCACACTCTACCCCCATCACCCCCCACACAAAACACAAGTATTCTTTCCCTTGCCATAACAATTGGGCCATTATGGGCTAGAAAACAGGTGTGTTCAAAACAAACATAGAGCAAAATCAGGGGGAGAATTTCTAAAGCTTGGGAGTCCTCTGACTCCTTGAGTCATCTGTAGCATGTCAGAGCCAAGAGAATCCTTGGAAACCATCTAGTTGGGCAGTTTCTTTTTACAGCTGAGGAAGCTAAGATCCAAAGATGAACATTAGCAACATAGGCTGTCTGTGACTTCCCAGTTCTCCTTGTCAAAAAAATTTGATCTCACCTACAGCCTACCTAAACCCCTCCATCTCCAGTCTAAAGCCATACTCAGGATGTCATTCTTCATACCTGTGCCCTTCACATGCCTGAAGACTATGGTTCCCACCTGCTTTACTCTTTCCAGGCCTAGCCATGCTTTCCCTTGAAGGACAAGGAGAAAGGGCAAGAGCTGATCACAGATCAGACGGTTGACTTACCCGGCTGCCTCACTAAAGATCATCTGGCCCTTCATGTCCCTGATGAGGGAAACTGAAATCTCAAGTGGTAGCATGATCTGAATAGAATATCACAGACATCAAAAAAAAAAAAAAAACAAAAAACAAAAAACAAAAAACACAGGTGGAAACCAGGCCTCCTCATTCCTGAACCCTTGATCCTTGGTCTTTGATCCTTGATCTTTCTACTCCAGGGTCCCTGCTCCACTGTCTGCCACAACCTCAGCTCCAGCCCGGTCTCCATTTTAGCCTAATAGCAATGAAACCAGAGCTCCTGGCTTCTATCCACAGTGGTTGATGAGGGAAGGAAAGGGGATTGGAGGGTACATGAACAGGCAGCACTGAGCCCCAACCCAAATCTCCCTCCCTCTGCTTAACACAAACCCAAGCCAGCAGAGGAAAGCCATAGTGAGGTCACTGCATTCCTGGTGGATAAAGACCATCTTTGTCCACTCCTGCCAGGCCTCTGGCTCCAGGCTGACTCAGGCTGGCAGGCTCCAGCTGAACATTCTCTCCCTGCTGAGAAATGAGCATTCTCAGAATCTCAGGATGCACACAACCGTGGAAAAAGTAAGTGCATACAGATACACAGAAACATGCACACACGCGCGCGCACACATGCACACACACATACACATCCCTCGCCAGTAGGAGCAAATACTGAAGAATAAACATACCTGACATAAAGCCCAACTCTGTCTCCAGAAGAAAAAGATTCCAAAAGGGCTTGAATTCACCAGAATCAGTGTTCCAGGGTTTGCTAATCTCTAATCTCCTCAATTTCCTCCTGTGGAAAATGGGAATAACAATACCTAACCTTGGATGACTGTTGTGAGAATTGGAGAAAAATATAAAACCCCTGACTTAGCGCCTGCATCGATAAAGTGTAGTTTTTGCTATGCTAACCATTTATTGATCACTGTCAGCTCTCCTTTCTCCTTTCTTGGATTATTTTATTCTTATCCAGAGACATGGGCACATTTCACTCCAGAACACCACTGACCAACCCGATGAGATAGGATCCCATCCAGAGGCATGTGACCTAATATGGGCAGGGGCACGCTCTTCTCGACAAAGCTAGAAATGGGGTCAAGAGAGAAATTAAACTTCCCAGGGGGCCAGGACCATAGCATGCAAACATAAATGCCCAGGGTTGGGGCAACCATGATGTACAGTATTTACGGGGAGCATAAGAAGCAGGTCTGCAGGTCCAAGATGAGACTTAGGGGGGCAAGCAGAGAGATACAGAGGTGGGAGAGAGTGCCAGTAGCACCCAGCCCCTTCCTGGGACCCAGCTATATTCCCTTCTCTGGCTGCCAGAAGCAACCCCTCAGTCTAACATTTCCCTTGTTTCCTTAAGGAAACAAGGTTTCTGTTACTTGCAACCAGTTAGTCCTCATCAGAAAATGATTGATGATCATTATATGCACATAAAGATAGATTTTATCTTTGACTTCTCTTTCCTCAAAGCTCCTTAAGAATGTGGCATTAAAAGGATAGTGATGGGGTGACTGGGTGGCTCAGTCAGTTAAGGTCCGACCAGTTCAGGTCATGATCTCACAGTTTGTGAGTTTTCAGGCCATGCTGACAGCTCAGAGCCTGCTTCAGATTCTGTGTCTCCCTCTGTCTCTCTGCCCCTCCCTTGCTCATGCTCTCTATCTCTCTCTCTCTCAAAAATAAATTAAGAAAAAAAACATTAAAAAAAAAAGGATAGTGATACACATGACCCCGGAGTAATGGGCAAACCATTGCCTAAGCCACTGTCCTCAAATATGAGGAAGAAGGTTGGTTGGGAGTGAGATAGACACCTGTCTCCTTCTCCTCTCTATACCTAAGTCTTTTTTGGAACATACCTGACTCACTGGGAAGTACATAGTCCTTTAGGGCTCTGTTATTTACCTTGGGCCTTTTTACAATAGCTTATTATAAATAGCTTATTACAAATAGCCTTTTTGAGGCTCAGAAACATTAAAATAATATTATTGTGAGCAGTTGTATGTAGAGCGCCAGACACAAAGTAGTTGAGGACTCAGTGATTGGTAGCTACTGCTATTAAGCACCTCCCTTGGTAACTAGCATCCACAGACCTTCCCAGGAGACCTCCCTGGATTTCTTTTAATACTTCCCACCCTTGGATATAGCAAAGAGGCTCTTGTTAAACAGAAGAGTATGGGACCTTTCTTTACCATGACTGGTATATCACCCTCATAGACTGAAAGTTTGGGAAGAGATTCTCCAACCTTCAGAGGCCCCTACTTGCTCGGCCTAAACCACCTTGGCCAGCTCTCTCCTCCGTCTTGGGGCAACCACATTTACTGGAAGTTGACATTTTACCAGGTACTCTAGGAAGATATAAAAACAAAAATAGGACACATGGTCCCTCCTACCTTCAAGAAGCTTATAATAAATGATATTTTTTGTAAAGCAACAGAAGCACATTTAATGCAGTGGAAATGAAATGTCTGGATGCCATGATGGTGCTGAGAAGGGGGGTGAGTGAATTAACCAAGGTTTGAAGACAAGGGATTCAAGAGCTGGAGATGATGCCAGGGCAAAAAACAGAAGTTCAGAACTTGTAAATTAGTTGTGCAAGAGAGAACACATTGAAGCAACAAGAAGCTTGGCACAGAGAGAAGGTGTGTAGGCTGGTGATACAGGTTTTCAAGTCACCTGAGTATTAGAACCATGTGAAGAAATGAGCTTGTAGTATAGTGGTTTGCAAACTTGCCTGCATTTTGGAACCACCTGGGAGGTTTAAAAATATTGAAGCATGCCCGGTCCCCCTCCCAGAGAATCTGGTTTCATTGTTCCAGAGCACTGCCTGGGAATCAGTATCTTTAAAAGCTCCCCACATGATTCTAATATGCAGTCAAGTTTGGGAACCACTGCCCTATGGGGTGACAAGTTTGGGAACCACTGCCCTACAGGGTGAGGCTAAGCAGCACTGGAGCAGGCAGCTGTTGTGCATTTTCTCTGTTGATGAGGATGAGCTGGGTATGAACAGTTGAGAGGTTTGGGGTCAAGGACGAAGGAGATACTCTCCTAAGTGACCCATCCTCACTCTTGCCTAGAGTCTGATTTCACTTCTATGAGTGACCTAAGCTCAGGCAGCCTTCCATCACCTCTGTCAGCATGTTGCTCAGACCCCCCAGGCTGACGCTCACCCAGTCAGTGCCTCAAGGAAAGTTTCCAGTGCCTGTGGCCTGATAGACCATTCATTGTGAGAAAAGGGAGGTCAAGCCCAGCTGAGTGGGCGGTACGAGCCTCTGCTGGCTCTCAACACAAAGAGAGTGTTGGTAACTGCACATTTCTGCAAAGTCCTGCTTGCACTTTTTCCTCATGGATGCTGTTCCCACTGACCAGTATCTTGGCACATGGCAGGAGATGGGGGCGGGCAAGAAGCAGCAGCAATGAGAGTCATTTCAAGCCCAAGGGAGCTCTGCAAATCTGTCTAACTCATTCCAAAGTTTGATGAGCAAACACAGTGAGCTATAATCCTTGTACTTTGAGTCTACATTTAGACTTCAGTTAATCTGTACTCAGCGCCAGCTATGTGTGAGGCACTCTGTGCTACAGTAAACTGAGGCCGGGAGGTATAAAGAGCCCCCTGCACTGTGGAAGATACAGTTTGAAGAGGCTGATGGGTTCATGACTAGCCTGCATGTGCACACACACACTTCACTGCAAGCCCTGCACCCATTTTATGAGACATGGCGACATGGCCCGGTCACACTCTCTTGGACAGAGGTGACTGGATAAAGATTGAGCCCTGATCCAAACTGAGCCTATCAGAGGCTCTCCCTACAAATTAGTAAGGAGAGCTCGCTTTCTCTGTGTGGCTGGACAGGTGACTTGGGAACTGCAAGTGGCCATGTTTCCTGCTGGAGGACCGAGAAACAGAGAAAGATGAACTCACAGAATAACGAGGCATAACCATCTCCCATCTGGCATCAGCACCCACCTGAGGCCCAGATACATCTCTGCCCTTGGGTTCTACAGAGATTTGTATAACCTTCCTTAAAATACTAATTTACCCTTTAAAAAGCTAAGCTGCCTTGAGTTTATTTCTGTTATTTGGAAATAATCATAATAAAAACTTACACTTACATATTATGTACTATGTGTTAAACACTGTTCTAAGTACTCTACATATAATAACTCACTTAGTTTTCATAATGCCCTTCTGAGTTAGGTACTGGTATGATCTCCAGGTTTTGGATGAGGAAAGTGAGGCTCAGAGAGACTGGGTTGCCTCAGATTATGCAGGCCAAATTACATAAAATGGATTCATAGTCCTGATTGATTTACAGCCCTCCTATGCAAACTTCAAGAGACAAGACACTCAGGTCAAAGTTAATATCACCACGAGACACTGGACAAAGTGAATGGCTAGCCACAGTTTAGAAAGAGCACCAGCAGCCAGGGTGGGCCAGACAAGCTTCCTGGATGGGCAGACTCACATGGAAAGCCCTTCCCCATGGTAGAACAACTGGTCATCTGAGTGGAGCTGGAAGCGAACCTGGCAGGGGCAAGAGCAGCGAAGAGCCTGTCCTGATTGGCCTGGCAACCGTTAGCAGGTCCTGAGATGGATGCCACTGAGGATGTCAGGTGTGGTGGAGACCCAGAGGCTTAGAGCTGGGAGATGCTCTATGAGGTGGCATTCAGGGTTGTCCTTCTCTGCTGGAAGAGCCGATGGAGGCAGGCAGCCTGGTAGGAGGCACTGCAGCCTCTCCAGTGAGAGGCCATGATGTGCCCGGACGTGGGGGCAGCAGGAATGGAACAGACCCCAATCCCTTGTTCAGTTTAATTTCCAGACATGCTCTGGTTTGCCTCAGAGCCTCCAAGACCATACTTTTGTTTCTTCCCTCTTTCTCCCTAAAGCACCTGCAGTCCAAAGTAGGGTACTCTCTCCTTCGGTCAGCCAGTCATCTGGTCATGAGGATGGAACTGGAGCGTGGTACTGGACTGAGTTCCAGTTACAAAGGCAAGAGGGGGCAGGCCCCACTCCGGGCAAGCCAGCCTGCCTGCAGGTTCTGAACTACACCCGGATTGCATGGCCATGTTCCCAGCCTGCTTCCAAAAAAATACTCAATCTGAGAAATACAGAAAGGAACAAAAACCCATGATACTTCAAAACCCCTCTCTGTGCTGTTTGCATAATGTGAACCTTCACGTGCTCAAGAGGCAAAAGATAGGGGGGAAAGAAAAGATCCATGACTGAGCCTAAAGCATTAAAATAAAAAATGGATTTCAATAAAACATGATATAAAAACAAGAAATAACTGTAAATGGAATTGAAAGCAAATGACATAAAACTTCAGCACAAGGCTGCTCATTGCAATTCTGGAAACTTTCCTTCTCACAGCTGCACAGCCATCAGTATTCAGGGTACTTTTTCTTTCCATCTCTGTGAATTTATCACGTAAAGTGACATATGACGGCTCTCAGGTTCCACACAGCTTCTGCAGAGGCCTCTGAACTTCAGGGGACTGAGGGTGGACACATGTCCAGTCTTCCCCAGGGAGAGCAAAGGGAAAGTCAGGACCAGCGTTGAGGAAAGGACCCTTCATGCCTCTCCTGTCCTCAACCTTCTGTTCCATCGATAAAAGGCCCCTCCTCCCCAAGGGGCCTCTTTCCCATATGCAAAACAGAAACAATGGTCCCAGCCCAGAGAAGACCCTTGAGGAGAGAGGGGAGCTGAGGGGATGTCCCAGGAGACATTAGCCCCACAGTCATTGGGTCATGAGGACAGGCAGGGAGCACATCTTTAAGTGGAAGAGGACCCATAGGATCTCTGTAGATGCAATGTGGGCTTTCCCCAACCACGATGAACTGTGCAAAGGAATACAAAAACTGGAAGCCATGGGACTTGACACGATGTTCAGCTCCATAAATTTTCCTAGTATAATCTTCAAGTCCCAGTTGGACATGTTGATCATTATCGGGAGCACTCTGTCCTTGTCAGTCTCAGAAATCAGACAGTTGGTGGTCTTCACTTGTGGCAATGAGAATTGAAGGAGGCTGGAATCAGATGACTCTTACTCTCTTCCCACCCCCAGAA
Organism: Panthera onca; assembly: GCF_046562875.1. Lineage (NCBI taxonomy): Eukaryota > Metazoa > Chordata > Mammalia > Carnivora > Felidae > Panthera > Panthera onca. The sequence goes on along the minus strand of NC_138348.1, from coordinate 104,374,001 downwards.
ACTGTGACCACAACTTGGAATTCATACTACATGTTGCCTCCTGAGCCCAATGATAGTAAGAAGATTCCTGTTTTGGGGGAGTCATACATGGATTACCTTCTATCACTCTCTTCCTAAATCCAGGAGGTGGGCGTTATCACCCCTATTTTACACAGCAGGGACAGGGGCTCAGATGGTTAGGTGAAACAGTCTGGTGAGGAGATATACTGGTCACAAGTGTGGACTAAGTTCATGAACCTGATTTCAAATCTCATTGCTGCTTCTAGGGGTAAGTGTTTTAGTGGGTGACTTGGCCCTTTGTAAGAAATAAGAAGACAGCACCATAGCCAGAGCCCTGGGCACATAATAAGCCCCTTGTGAATGGTAGCTGTCGGAACTGGTGGTTATGCTTGCAGTAAGAAACTTGCCCAGAATCATACAGTTACCAAGAGACAGAAGTGGAATTTGAGCTCAGTCACTCAGTTTCCAAAATCTGTGCCCTTTCAATTGGGTGACATCCTTCTTCAGTGTGTATAGCCAGCGAGCAGTAAAAATAACCATTTGTTGGCCATCAACAAGTGGTAGCTATTGGGGTGGACCCTCTACACAGATGATTCCATTCAGCCTTCTCAGCATGTGGGGTGGAGGCCATTCTCTCTGTTTTATGGCCCTAGGGACTGGGATAGAGCCTCCAGACTGCCCACCTTCAGCCTGTGAGTGGCAAAGCCAGAATTTGATCCTTGAATTTTCTGACCTCAAACTGTGTACCTCTGTACATCCTGGCTTCCTCTGCAGTCAATGCTCTAATATGTTCTGGAAATACTCAGAAGTGCAGTTATCAAGGATTTCCTCATGCACAGGCTGTTCCTGGATGGGGTGGAAGACGACCTGAAGGAGGGATTCTGGTGGCTTTGCCAGATTGGGATTGGCAGTTTTGTTTGAACATTCTCTATTTTAGAGGCCAACTTTCTCCTTGGAGTCCCTCCGTTGTCTCAGCCCCTCCATCGACTTGTCACTCCTCCTGCAGGGACAGTGGAGACCTGCTTGTCCTTCAGAGCCCAGTTTCTGTGCTTAGATCAGTGACTGATTTCTCCCATCTCCCACCTCCGTCCATGCTCACCTGAGAATGAAGAGATATATTATGAGTCTTAACAAGAGAGATTGCTCAACAAGGAGCCCGGTGATAAGTGTTGGGTCGCGCAGGGGAGGAGAGAAGTGGGACCTGGCCCACAGGAGAGCGTCTCTGCATGCGGTTTGATATGACAGTACAAATCCAACTTTCAGTCACTCCACATAGGGGACCTGCTTGTCCCTTTGAGGAGCCACCTCCATCAGTGATGCTTCTGCTTTGCTGAGAAGTGAGCCCTGCCCCCTCTGCTGATTTAGTGAAGACAGTGACATCCAGATGCTCAGCCCAGGAGGCCCAGAAGACCCCTGGGTTTGGACGAGGCTCAGCTCCTGCCAGTGCCACCGATGTGGGGGCTCAGTGCAGCCCGAGGGCTCGGAAATGAGAAATGCCTCCCTGGGTCAAAAGAAGCGCTTTTGACGTCTCAGCTTTCATCTCCCAGTGCTTCCCCAGCCAGAAGTGACAGGGAGGAATAAAATGCAATTTATTCACCAGCCCAGGAGGCTCATTTCCAAGCACAATAGCCATGCCAGGCAGCGGGCCTTCCCCAGAAGAGATGAAAGAGAAGAAAGGGAAGCCAAAGAAGAAAGAAAAGCGTCTGAAGAGAATCAGGCCATTAGAAGAGGGCCCTACAGGATGACCTGCTGGGCCACAAAGGAAACCGAGGGCTCTGGTTGGTGCCCGAGACACCTCTGCCCAGGCCTGTCTGGAATATGAAAATGGCATCATTGGGGAGAATGGGTGTTGTGTGACATTAGAAATATGGCAACAGGTAAGAAATAAGGCCAGGGATAGGAATAAGGTCACTGATGAGGCATAAGGCCATGGGCACCGCCTGGAAAGAATCAGGGCAGGCCCAGGGCAAGCCCTCACCCTACCTGAAGCAGTGAGAGAGCTGGGGACACAGGGATATGGGCAATTTTCCAGAGAAGTCTTATGAGGCTGGGAGTTTCTTCTGGAGCCACTCTCCAGGTTACAGAGAGCAGTTACTTCCCCTCTCTGAGCCTCTGCTCCTTGCAAAAAAGATCAAAGACTACCTGCTTCATCCTATTGGTTAAGGAAATAACACATGTAGAAAACACCAAAGTAGCCCCTGGCATTCAAAGGACATTCAAGACATGTTTTAACTGTTCCCTCTTCCTAGAATACCCTATCTTATCTCGTTCTCATTCTCTGGGAAAACTTGGAATTCATCCTTCCAGTCTCTGTTTTGGCTTCTGTGTGTAGCCTTCCCTAATTTTTATAGACACTCAGGCATGACTTCAGTCATGTTATCACCACGTCTAGTAGAGCATCTATCACACCAAATAGGTGAACACTAGCTACATTCATATCTTGGCCAAACACCGATGCTAAAATCAATCATCATAAAATGACCTTCCAGAATTCAGGAATAAATATGAAATATTATGCCAAATGATTATTATTACAATTGCTTAATTAAAAATGTTAGTGGTTAAATTTTCAGAAGTTTGGTGTTAGAGTTGAGAACAATCAGCCCTATGATCCTGTTACAGGCCCTGAACTCTGGTGGATGGATGCTCATTTCCAACAGAGATCAGCAGACCAGGATATTTGGGTTGTGCTTTGGGTTTTTTTCTTTCATATACATATTTTTTATTATGCCTTGACATAAGACAGTTTATCATGGATGTTGCACATGATTTTTGAGGTTTTTCTCTTCACAGAATCCTGAGATTGACATATTACTCTTAATTCAACCTCTCAAATGTGAAGAATTTGCAAATAGGAAAGACTCATGATCTAAATGGCATTTACAAATGAAGCAGTAAATACAGACCCTAATGGTTATTTTGTTTAGTGTTATGAATGCTAATACTCCAAACAATTCTTCAAAAGATAGGAATTATGATATCATCTCATCTCTGTCTTCAGTTTATATTACTATTTAAATTTTTACAAATATTTCTATGTTCAAAAAGGATAAAAAATTCTTCCCAAAGTTATTGAGCCAAGACACTTTCTAGTTCCTTTTCATTTAACCCTTTGAAGGCTCTGAATAGTGTATTTGCATATAAAAACGAACAACTTTCAAAATGATCATGAATTTTTATGCCATTTCAGTCTTTCGGTGATGAATATAGATTTAATTTTGAACTGATATTGATAGAATTTCAACATATCAAACACAGATTTTTTTCCCACTTTGATCCTCATGTTTCATTATTTCTGTACCCATATTTCAAAGAGAATGTTTAAATAAAGACAAACCTTAGTAGAGTGCTCTATATTATTGATATCACAATGGTGATTTTGTATGTTAGTAATCTATGGCATTAGTTACACAGAAGCCTAAGGATGTCAGAGATGAGTGGACATTGAACTCCCAGACTTGCAGAGGCTTCTCTCTGCCTGCATCAGACATGCAGAGCAGACTGTAGCCAGGTCCCAACCTTGTTGCCTCGGACTGCTCGACAGCATTGCAAGTGCCCCCCCTGGCATTGTCTCTGTGGAGGGGGTATCCAGGGACACAGTGCTCTTCCATTCTCCTCATGTCCCCTGTCTTGGACCAAAGCTTCTTGCAAATGCTTGCATACGATCGTTGACCACTGCTCCTCCCCCGACCAGGCTGCAGTGACATTTATGATGTCATTATTAATGTCAAAGGTCTTTATGCTCCCTAATTGCCTGCTTTTTACTCTGTGCTTCCTCCCCCACTTCCTGGAACATACCTTGAATGACAGGAGAACTCAATTTGTAACATCCTGCCTGTATGTTCTGGTTTCACTGCAGCAGAACCACTGCCATCTCGTACCCCTTTGGTTAGCCAGTCAGTATCACTGCTGTTGACAGGGACACGCAGTAACAGGCTGGGAGAACATCAAAACCAAGTACACCAGCACACGCTGCAGGTCATTAGCTGAGGGTGTTTGCGGTGTACTGATCAGCCAAGACCCACAGAAAGTTCTTGAGAAGTTTTCATTGGTTAAGAGCCTATGAGAACTCTTTCAGAATATAAAAGATCTATATATTTAACAGCTGAGTATTGGAATGCTACTATATACACTCACACACACACACATCTCTAAGGGAGCATTAAACAAGCAATGCATGTCTGGTAATTATCTGTTTGCATATGTCTTTTGTCTCCAACAGACTGGAAACTTTGAGTTAAAGGGCCAAGCCTTTCTTTCTATGCCCAGCTTTTAAAGTAGAAGTGCTATATCACAGCAGCTTAATAAACATGAGATGAGTGATTGAATGCACAAGTGAAGGAATTGTCAAAGGGAACCATAATTCCCCCTCTCCAGCCCCCTAGGCATCTGCTCTCAGTTCTTCCCTGGAGATCCAGCTGCCTGGTCAGTGGAACAGGAGAGCTAAAGACTGCAGGGACCCCAGGGTGGAAAGAGCAGGTGGGACAGAGGAGGAAAGGAATGGGATGCTGATCTTCTCTCACCCAACTCAGAAGGGGGGGAATATGGCAGCAGCCTGTTGCTGGCTGTTTCTGACTCTATTTCAAGTAGCTCAGCCTCAGTCTAGGACTCCCCTCAGCCCCTACATCTCCTTGCCACTGGTTCATACTGAGCCCTGGGCTGGGCTGGGCTCTGAATCCCTGGGGACTGCACAAGGGGCAGGCACCACCATGAGCACTGCAGGTGCGAGAGGCCAGGAGGTACAGCCTCCTCTCAGCTCGTAGTGAGTGGACACAGAGGTGTGAACCATGCTTTCCTCCAACCTCAGCTTCTGCCCGCTCTCTGTTCTCCATCTCTCACCAGACTCTCCTGCACTCTTCTATATTTAACTCTTTAAGGCTCATTAACTACAAAATCCTGAACTTTACCACCAGACCAATTCAGAGGAGTTAGTTTTTGGCTATAGTTATTCTTCCTTTTGAGGATTAATTTCCTTTAACACTTGCCCTATTAATCACTTTAACAATGAAATTAAGATGATTATTTTAATAAGGTAATGGGTGATAAAGAGTGGGAGATACACATTTATTACGCAGGAGGCCAGAAGGTCTTGATAAAAGTTAGCCTTGTCAATAATATATTAGGTGGGGATGTGCTTCAGGAGGATCAGGCTGAGGACTGCTCTGTCTCACTGTTTACAGACACCTGTTTCTGTCAGTGTTGCCACGTTTTTGCTTTCAGGCCCCATAAAGTGGCATGCCAGTCACCGAGAGTGACGGGCTGTTATTTTTCCTCTGGAATTCCGGCGGCAGCTCTAGAGGCCACTGCTCAGAGATGCCAGCTCCAGGCCTTTGCCTCTGGAAAATAGCCTTTCTTCCCCACTGCCTTCATTCTCTTCTCTTCAATCCTTTCTTCCATTTCTCCAGCATCCACCTTCCCTGTCTTCCTGCACCTTTCCCTTCCGCTGTCCTCACCCCCATTTAGCCAGAGAGGACCACAGTATGAGTTTGTCTGTCATTGCATAACTCACCCTGTTTTGTTTTTAATCAATGTCAAGATGCTTCTTTAAAGTCTCTGACATCTCCCGCTCATCCTTGTTTATTCTCTTCCTACCGACAAGGGAGATATTGTTCCCACGGAGTCATGGGGTCACTAGGCGCAGGGGGCAAGAGGCATGCTAGGTCATGGCTGGTAGAGCTGGCACAGAACCCAGGGATCCTGGCCTCCATCGCCTCTTGCCTCAGTCGTGAGTGACAGAAGCTAGGAGCATCTCTCACTTCCTTGCCTCACCCCGCCCTCCAATAGTCAGCCCTCTCAATGGCTGGGATTCATGCAAAAATTCTTGGGAAGAGGAGAGACCCATTCCTTTGGTTTAAAAAGCAGAAGGTGGGTGGTGCACCTGGGTGGCTCAGGCCGTTAAGCGGCTGGCTCTTGATTTCGGCTCAGGTCATGATCTCATGGTTTGTGAGTTTGAACCCCACGTCGAGCTCTGCACTGACAGTGTGGAACCTGCTTGGAATTCTCTCTCCCTCTCTGTCTGCCCCTACCCCACTTGCACATGTACTCTCTCACTCTCTCAAAAACTTCAAAACAAAACAAAACAGAAGCAGATCCAACCATTCCACTCCTGGGCTTGTCCTCAAAAGAATTGAAAGCAGGGAACCAAACAGATATTTGCACACCCTTGTTGATGGCTGTGCTGTTCACAACTGCCAAAAGGTGGGAACCACACAAGTGTCCATCAGCATGGATAAACAAAGTGTGGTATATGCATTCAATGGAGCATTATTCAGTCATAAAAAGGAACGAAATTGTGATACATGCTATAACATGGGTAAGCCTTGAAGACACTATGCAAAATGAAATAATTCAGACACAAAAAGACCAATGAATTGGCAAATTCATAAAGACAGAATGTAGAATAGAGATTACTAGTGCTGGAAAGAGGGGAGAATGGGAATTACAACATCATGGCTGCAGAGTTTCTATTTGGGGTGATGAAAAAGTTGTGAAAATGGATGGTTGCAATGGTTGCACAGCATTATGAATGGACTTAATGCCACTGAATTAAATGTACATTTAAAAATTGTTAAAAGTAAAGTTTTATGTTGTTTATTTTGCTACAATTACAAAGTGGAAGAAAAAGCAGAAAAGGAAAGGAAATTAAAACTTGTTTTAAAAAGTAGTTTCTTTTTGATTATGGAGTATACCACATATTCAGGAAAGTATATAAAAGAGATGCTTGCATCTTGATGATTTATCACAAAGCAAACTTTACTGTAACAATTTGCAGGTCAAGATATAGGAGGTCCCCAGCCCCCTAGAATCCCTGAATCCCACCCCCCTCAGTAACTTCTCCCTCTAACCCCCACTTCCAAAAGATAACCAGTATCTTGCCTTTTGTGGTAATCATTCCTTTGTTTTGTTTTAGGGTTTTATGGTCTACACATCCAACTGTAAGTATTATAGTTTATTATTGGTTATTGTTTTTAATCTTATAGGAACAAAATCTCGTGTGGTTTTGTGTTGTAGTGTCTTATACACTCAACATTTATTCGAGATTGAAACATGCATTTGTGTAAATCTGTAGTTTATTTTCGTTGCTCTACAATATTCCATTGTGTGGATATTATGCTATATATATCTATCTGTGTTACTGTTGACGGGTATGTGGTTGGTGTCCACATCCGAGATATTGTGCCCTGGAACATGACTGCTCCTAAATGAGAAAGAGCTTGGAACTAGGTGGGGAGTTAGTAGGACATGGGCTTTTTGAATTTAGGAGAGGATGCCAAACTGTCTCCCAAAGTGGTTTTGGCAATTTACATGTCTACCAGTAATGAATGAGAGAATTATTTTTAGGGTGTTTGCTTATGGCCCAGGAACTATGGGGGGAAATAAAGGAAAATACCCATAAAGGGAATCAATATAAGGTAGATACTGTCAGTATTGGGCTTACCCAGATGCCCAGGGATCCTTTCTACCATTTACACGCATTCCTCCCCCTGCTCCTGTGACTTTCTGCTTTATTTTTGCCATCCCTGAGTCTCCCTGAGGCAGGCCTTGTGGCTGCATACCCATAGGTGTGGACAGCTGGCAGTGTGTGGCACGTTAGTAGCCCCCGCACACTACCTCCTGCCCTTTAGTCTTTGGCTGGGGGTACTTATACTCAGCTTTCTTATCTCTGGTCCTGACAAACTTTGAGGCATCATTTACACCCAGAGATGCTCTCTAGGACCAGGCTAAAGTCACTGTCTAGGGACTCTGCCTGAATTCACACACTTGGTGGCTTTTCTGTCTTCCTTGTCCTGCTTCCCTCACCTCACTTTCTCCTGAGAGCCTTTCCTTAATAAATCACTTGAAAAATAACCCATCTCAGGATCTGCTACTGAGGAACCCAGCCTAAGAAATGCACCCAGACTTATGAAAACCCAAGTGTGTTATCTCTGACAAAACTTCCTTTCAGTGAGTCTCTCTTTCCTCCTGTCTATTAAAAAAAAGTTCAGTTACTAATTCCAAAGATTCAAAATTCCGTTGTGGTATAAGATTAGGATGATGGTGTCACCCCAGCCCAAATATGACCACTGAGAGAGAGTAAGTCCAACCAAGATTCCAACTTCTCAGAGAGGCCTCTCAAGCCCCCTCCCCTCCATCCCTGCATACTCATGGAGGCCCCCAGACCTGGGTGTGTACAGGAGCACTTGCACGTGGACTGGGGGATGAGAGGTGTTAAAGCACATCAGTATTGTAAAGAAACGATGGAAGCACACTCAGGGAAGCTGATGGGAGAAGAGTGAGAGTTTAACATGCTAGTGTGTGTGGCAGATGTGAGCTTTTATGCCATAAAGCCAGTCTGTGATGCTGGCTCCAGCTGTTGTGAGGACAATGAGCACTTTCTGGATCCTTTTCCATGGCCTGAATGCCATTTGCATAGCAACTATGTAAATTCTATGGAGAAAGCTCTTTCACACAGCCAGCATCTCATCCTCACAAAACTTGCAAGGTGGTGTGTCTGTGCCTTTCACCCTCATGAGAAAACTAAAATCGGAAAGGTTAAGAGACTTATCCAAGGTCGCAAAGCCAGTACATGGAAGAATTGAGTCTGAGATTTAAGCCTCATGATTTTAGGGCCCAGAGAAAAAGAGAAGAGGTGGGAAGAGGTACTCAGGAGAGCAAAAGTTAACATTTATTGAGAGTTTACTATATGATGGACCCTGTGACTGTATGACCCCACTGAGGCCCCATAAGATGGGTGCTGTTATCATATCTGCTTTAGAAACACTGGGAGTAGAAAGGCTTAGTCATTTGACTACAGCCACCTGGCTGGCCAGTAGATGAGGAGGGATTCAAACCGAGCTAAATAAGCTGCCCACTGTGAACTAGGACCAGAGAAATTTACAAGACTTGTCTGGGACCCAGAACACAAGATTTGGGAGAGTCCAGGGTTTGGGGCAAAACCAAATGGATACCATGGAGTAAATTTCACTGGCTTTGCAGACAGCAATTTCAACCCAAAGCCAAAACTGTTTACGTCAGACTCAGAAAATACCCCTTCCCCTCTCCCGACACACACACAAGTGTGTTGTCCTGGGAAACTGAGAGAAATACCCGTCTTGAGCCAGAAAAACGTGTACTAGGGGGTGAGTGAAGAGTGGATGTGGCCTCCACTGGGAGTAGGGGAGGGTATAAAAGTTCCCTTTGTCCATTGGGCCTTCTCTGGTGCCACTCTGATGAGGGGATTGGAGCAGAGGCTCCCTACTTGGCCTTTGGGGTTGGGGGGTGGGACCACAGTTTCTCCTCTGGTGTTTGGCCAGAGTGGAGTAGTTATTTTCTAAAAGTTTTCTGTCTTGCTAGACTGTTCTTTTCCTGGTCCTTTGGACAAGGGAGCAGGTCTTTATTGGGGGTATTTTGCCAGTACTCATTGGCATTTCCAGCTTGCTCATGTCTTCAGACCCAAGCCTAGAATGGATGAGGCAAAGGAAGGCCTAGACAACTGTCTCCTGTGTTGTTCCTCAGGTCCCAAGGGCCCTATGTAGTCTGCCTTCTTCTCTCTGCCTTTCAGAGCCTTCTTAGGTTTGTTTTATATACATTGTGCAATTTTTGGTTGTCTTTGATGGACAGAATAGGGAAAAATATGTGTACTCCATCTTCCCAGAAGCAGAAGGCACTACTGTCTTTTAAGGCCACTGGTACTTATACCTAGTTACAGAGCTAACCCATGCATAAGCCCCGCTCTGGCTTTTTCCTCCTCCTTAGTTGGTCTCATGAGATTCCTCCATAGGGCCACAGGCATGAGATGAAGAAGGAGCTCTGGTGTAAGTAGAGGGTGCCATGGGGGTTTGGGCCACTATTTAGGCGTCTTCCTCATGTCCCCGGCCCTGCTTGCCCCCAGTCCTGGACGAACCAGTTCTGTCTTACAGTGGATTGTTGCTGGGCCTGCCTGTCCTGATGATAGACAAGCTCACAAAGGTGAGTTCCAGCCACCTCACCCCCTGATGTATCTCATGGTTGGGCATTCCATTTCTAAAGACCTCATACCACACACCAGGAAGTATTTTTTCTAAAGGCATGTGCTGCAGAGGGCAGGGTCTTGCTTCAGAAGCACAGGGGCCTGAATTTTGATTCTCCCACTGAGACTTCCAGGAACCCCATGTGGCATCTTTCCCTATGCTGATGCCTCCTGCAAGTTTGCCTGACTGCGTGGTCTAAATGGTTAGGCTGCTTGCCCTGCAGCCCAGACCTGTGCCAGAGCCCTTTTCCTGCTATAGGCCTCACTTGAAGCTGGCAGCTTTTTGTGTCACCTGGTATATGGGCCAGAGCAGTGCCCCTATGTTTGGAATATGCTGCTTCCAGAACCCAAAGATGCTCACCAGGTGTTTTGCTTCCATTATTATCACACAGTTTTAAGATTCGATCATTTGCCTTTTACTTTGAAGGAGTTATCCATGCACTGCACGCCTAAAATTTTATGGATTTGGCAGGTCTTCCCAGGGTTTATTGCTCACTCTCCAGGGTCCGTGTGCTGTGCCAAGACCTCCAGGGATTCTTTGGGAAGGGCATGACCTTAGCCAAAGCAGTTCTGTGCTGCTGAGCAGACCCTAAAGTTGCTGACAGCACGGGGGTGATTGCTGGCCATGCCTGCCATACATGGGCCCTAGGTTTGCCTTACGGGGGATTGCAGGTGGCTGAGTGCTGTGTCTATCAACCATGTGTGACTCACTGGTCCTCAGGACAATAATCTCTCACTATGGCATGTTTCCATTTCACTGGTGAGAAAATGGAGGCTTTCGAAGTTAATAAGCAGTAGAGTCAGGCACTGTAGAAACCGCCCAGGACAATCTGTCTCCCATACGTGTTGGCTAAATCGTGGCTCATTATTATTACCATTTGCTAAATAATTAGATGGCATGATACTCAAATGTGACTGGCTATTCCAGCAGGAAGTCCTGGCTTTGCTCTTAGACAAGGCACTGTAGAATAAAACTGGATCATGGGTAATGGGGAGGTGCTAGCCTGGGGCTGGGAGGCTTGCTGGTACCAGTTGCAGAGCGCTGAGTTCCGCCGGATCAGGGGTCCCATCCCCCAAAGCGAAAGCATGGCCTGTGTCCTTCACTCAGTTCTTGATGTTCATTGTCTTTCGAAGGATGAGTTAAGGATCTCTTAGCTCTGGCAGGTGGCAGCCCCGACTTTTAACCCCGGGACCTACAGGGGCTCCTCGCCTGGCCTGGTGCTCTGCCAGGGCCCTTTCTGAAAGTGAGTCTTCTCTGGATGAGGGAAGGTCCCGGTGCACACTCACTCTGCCTTTGCGAGTGCCAGGCAGGGATCCAGCACCCAACAAACCTCCAGACAGGGTGTGTTTGTCTCCAGTGGTGGGAGCCCAGCCATCTCTCCGCTCCTCCCACACACCCACTCCTACTTCCCCTGGCCCTGTGCCCATTCTTGCCCACTCCTCCTCTGTCTCGCACCCAGCGGCAATTCAGAGGCACAGGCTTTTTTTTTCTTTTTTTTCTTTTTTTTTATTCATGAAGGAAACAGCCCCCTCCGTCTGCCGCCTCCCGGGTCGATAAGAGAGGGGACGCTCAGCCAGGCCTGGAGTCAGCCAAGGAGATGAGATGTGTCTCTCTGTAACAGCCGTCATGATGTAACTAGGCTAAGCCTGCCCAGACCTCCTCCCCATCAGGAGGGGCGATAGGCGGACGGCTCGTCTAGCAAGGACCGCCTTGCTGTCTGGGCCCTGACCTGGCATCCAGGCTGATTTCATTAGCAACAACAACTGCTTATATTTATTGAGAGCTTACTGTTGGTCAGGTATTAAGCAAAGCAGTTTATCAGCGCCGCTTCACATAATCTTCATAACAGTTCAGTGATGTATATACTACCATAGTGTCCATTTTATAGATATGGTCAAATTAATAATGTCAGAGACTTAGTGCATGATTCTAAACTATCGCTATATCCCCACAACCACCCTGTGAGGTTGATACTATGGTAATTTCCAATTCATGGATGAGGGGACTTGGGCATAAAGTTAGTAACTTGCCCAAGGCCACATGCAAGTATCTGGTCTGGAGTTCACCCTCTTTACCATCATGCCGTATTGCTTCTCACTTGTACCCAGTAGCTGAAATTCCTGGTAACTTGTCCAAGTCCGCACCCACCCACTGTCCAAGGGTCAGTGTTTGAACCCTGCTTAGTCTGACTCCACAGCCATTGCTATTACGAGCACACACATTACTACCTCTCCTTTGGATGAGAAATGCGAACTCACAGTCTAGAAATCAAGCCAAGCAGGCCTGAGAAGAAACATGTTACCGTTGGGTCTATCCCAGCACCTGCTGCCCTCCTCACCCCAGGCCCAGTGTGGAGAATAGAACCAAGCAGCCACACAAGCCAACCCAAGTTCACAAGCGCAGCGTTGAAAGGAAATGCCACTACAAGCAGAGGACATTGGAATTAGCATCTAAAATCCCTCCCACGGCCGAGAAACCAACAGTCTGGAATCTTGTGGGAAGGAAGACTGAATTCTCATCCAGGCTCTAATAGGATTGGATAGTACACCTCTGCTGTTTGCCTCAGCCCTGCTTTATTGGTGCTGTTATCTGCACTCTCAGCAGACAGCACGCCTTTGAAGGCATGTCTGGTTCTGTTCACAGGCACCAAGATAAAGACAGTCTCCCTGCCCTCAGTGGCTGGATGTCACTCTCAGGAACTCTCGAATATAACTCCGGTTACTAAAATAAATGATTAGGGAGCTTTCTCTCTCCTACTCTGAGCGCTCCATTAAGCAAATGAAATAGAAGCATTCAGATACACTCCCTTTTTCTTTTCCCTCCTGTGATTAACTGCATAATAAAAATGATATTACGTGAGCATAAATCTCAAAGAAGCCCATCTAAGTGACAAGGCATGCCAAGGACAATAGCGGACAAAGGTCATATATTTTAGGTGACCTCAGTGTCCTGTCCAATCCGTCCCCTCTTCCTGTTCAGAGCTCCTGTGGGTCTTCTCAGCCACCTCTTCCCCATCCTACTCTATATTCTCAATCTCCATTCGAGGCATTGATGGGTCGTGTCTCAGAAGAGCCACCTTACCTTCAGACACTGATCTTTTACTGGTTCCCAAGCCAGGCAGTGGTTGTCACCCTGCAGGACATTTTAACAAGGCTCTGCCTGAGACAGCCTTTGTTTAGAAATTACCTTGCGCTCTGATGGTGGAGGAAACATGGCTCAATTTGCCAGGATACCTGGGTATCAGATGTTTTCTTGTCTGCTTCGGGTCTTCTGACTCCTCCATCCTCTGACTTCCGCCAAGCCCTCAGCTCTTGTTAGGGGTTCTCATCGCTTGGTTCTAGCCCCTGGCTTTGTCACATTCTTTCATTCTGGTCTTGCCATCCTGGGTCCTGGCTTCCTGCTTGCTTGGGTCAGTCTCTCATGTCTATCTGACTCTTTAGATCCTAACCCTACCTGGCATGAGGAAAGTGTGTTGAGAGGTACTGTGAGCTCCCAGAATCCTTGGAGCAAAATGCTTCCAACAATAACTCCCTCTTTCTATAAACATAAACCTCAGGCCCACTGCAGAGAATCCTCCCTACACTTTCTTCTTAGTTACTGGAGAAGAAGATGCACGCAGAAACACTTAAACACTTCGACTTACCCACACAGACTTACACGATCATATGTACACACATTCATGCACACCCAGAATTACATATATGGATTCACACATGAAAACACATATGTAAACATAACTACATATGTAAATCCACAAAGATTGATGCAAAATACACATACACACACACACACACTTTCATACATACATACACATTAGTAATCAGAACCAAATGAGGACTTGCATCCTATCTTATTTATACGTGTAATTTCTGTGTCTAGCACAGAACCAGGAATAAAGTAAGTGTTCAATGAATCTGTTTTTAGCAAATGAAAAGGAGACACATAGCTGACCTCCTGTGTAATCACGTGAGTAGCTAGAGAAACTCACCCAGTTCTCCAGAGCCTGAGGCAGAATCCCTGGGACCAGGAAATCAAGCTGCTGCCCCACAAAGAACACGAAACTCCAGGTGGGATGTCAGGAAAGTGTCCTGACTGGCTTTTTCCCTGACCCTGTTGAGGTCCTGGTCTGGGTGGAGCCCAGTGTTCCTCCACACCTTGGCTGGCAGAGGAGTGTCTGCCCATGAAGGCCCCGCCACTGCTGGCATCCCTGCTCCTTCACCCTCTGCAGCACCCATCCCCAAATGCTCATACTGCAGGGAGTCCTGTTCTGATATTTGCCCAGAGCATTTCCTGTTTTTCTTTATTTCTCCAACTCTGTGACAGATTTCTCTGGAGCCATGTCATGCTCACCAGGCTACCCTCCGCCTCCCCGCAATATGCCGCCTGCACGGAGCTGGGGGGGCTTCCTCCCCACCAAGACATGCTGCCTCCCAGCCTCGCTAGTCACCAGGCTGTGAGTCACCAGAAAGAGAAGGAACCTCCACTGCCTCCTCCCTCTCCTCACACTTGAGCACATGCCTCCTCACGCTCCCAGCATCGTGACCTCCGCTCACTCTGGGGGTACACGGCCAAGTGATGTCGGTCATGTGTCAGCTTAGGCAGGGTGGCTCATGCCACCTCGTTTAACCTCACAGAAGACCTCTGTGACAAGAATTTTAGTCCCCATTTTACAGATGCCAAAACCAGGCTTTGGAAAGCCCAAGTTCATGTGGCTAATAAGAGGCAACATTCTAACATACATCTGTCTGGCTCCTTGCATTCTGTCAGGCTGAACCATGGTTTCTCCTAGGGAGTGGTGTTTGGCTCTGCCTAAATTATTAGCCATGAAACACAGGCACTAATTCAGCATGAGGCCAAGTTGAGCCTCAGTTTCTTCATTAGGGAGGCTGGGCTCTTAGGTTCCTGACTGCCCTCCCAGACCTGTTATAAGCAGGGCCAGCTTATTCAGTTGTGCAGTTTGTAGCCTGCACAAAGGGGCCCAGGCAGTGGGTGAGGAGCTCCAGTCCAGACTGCTCTGGCCAGACTCTGCACACAGAAGCTCAGTAGAGGTTGGGATGTTCCAGTTTTTAGAAACAAGGAGAGTTAAGATGCCTTGAAAAGCTTGCAGGGAGAAAAGTCTGACTGCATGCAGTCAAAGCTGCCTGAGGCTCCAAGCAGCCAGCAGAGGCCCCAGTGTTTCTAGTTGGGCTCCTGCTCCTAGCCAGGTGCACCTGATCTGAATGCAAGAAACTGCAGGAAAAACAGGAGTCATCAGGGGCTGGCTCATTGCTGTGTTGCATATTGAATGACGGACTTAGGGATGGGGACAAGGAAGGAAGGTGTTGGCTAACATGTTATTTGGAAGACTGCATTTCAATAATTGTTTTTTTTAATGTTTATTTATTTATTTAGAGAGAGAAGGAGGGAGGAAGGGATGGGAAGGGGCAGAGAGAGAGAGGAAGAGAAATAATCCTATGCAGGCTCCACACTCAGCACAAAGCCCCAACACAGGGCTCATGACCATGAGATTATGACCTGAGCTAAAATCAAGAGTCAGACCCTTAACTGACTGAGCTACCCAGGTGCCCCTCAATAATTGTTTTAATAAGCCATTTATTATTAAGAATCTGACCTGCCAGGTAGGGGTGTCAGAAGTGTGATGTTCAGCCATAAATACCTTTCTGGGCCAACCCAGGGAGCAGAACTGTGGTGGAGGTGACAGGCAGCAGTCTGAAGTGAACTTGGTTTTCTGGGTACAGTGGACTCACCTGCATCTTTCTTCAGTTTCACCAACATATCCATCACCACTCACTCCCTATGGTCCAGCCATGTTGGCTTTTCAGGTCCTCTGTCTCCCCTTCCACCTACTCTGGCTGACTCTTACTTAGCCTTTATTATCTTTAACCCCTAAATTAATGCAAGCACCCCACCCCATTATACATGTGCAGGAAACCTGTACTTCTTCACTGCATGACCAGGGTCAAAAATGTCTTAGCAGCTGACAGCACTATGCCTCTTAGGTGGCAAGTCCTCTGCTTAGGGAAACACTTAATGATGAGCTTCAGGCAAAAGGTGAGGACCTCTGGTCATTGACAGGAGCCTATGCAACAGAAAGGAGCAAAACTGTTCGGTGAGAGATGAGAAAAAATTGTATTTCTCTAAGAGTAGAAGAGAATATGGGGAGGAGTCAGCCAGATGCTATGAGGCTGGGGCTGACTTTGAGTAGGATATGGGGTAGGGTGGTAAGTGACAGTTGCCAGGGCTAGAGGACATGTTAAAAAAGGGGATGCTTGATATAGGATATGAACCTGTTTGGAATGCTATGATTTAAACCCCTAGTCTGATACCTCCTTCCCGTAAAAGTTTGTAGGTAAGTCTAAAAACCCACAAGTTACTTTGTATAATTTTCTTTTTTTGTTCAGTTTTATTGGGGTATAAGAGACAAATTGGTAAGATCTTTAAAGTGTACAATATAACAATTTGATATACATAAACCTTATGAAAAGATTTCCCCCATTGAGTTAATTAACACATCCATTATCTCACATATTTACCTTTTGGGGGGCAAGGGTAAGAATGTTTAAATTCCACTTTCTTATAAAATTTCAGTTATGCAATACAATGTTACCATCTGTAGCTACTATGTTATACACCAGATGCTCAGAATTTATTCATCTTTAAAAAATTTTTTTTTCAACGTTTATTTATTTTTGAGAGAGAGAGTGCAAGTGGGGAAGGGGCAGAGAGAGATGGAGACACAGAATCCAAGGCAGGCTTCAGGCTCCGAGCTGTCAGCACAGAGCCTGACGTGGAGCTCAAAATCACAAACCATGAGATCATGACCTGAGCCGAAGTTGGATGCCTAACGGACTGACCCACCCAGGCGCCCCAGAACTTATTCATCTTAGAACTGAAAGTTTGTATCCTTTTATCAACCATTCCCTGTTTCTTCCACTTCCCAATCCTCAAAACCATTCTCCTACTCTGTTTTTATGAGTTCAACTTTTTTTTTTTTTTTTTAGATTCCACATATAGTAATACCATACACTATTTGTCTTTCCCTGTCTGGTTTATTTCATTATCACGATATCCTCCAGGTTCATGCATATTGTCACAAAGCACTGGATTATCTTCCTTTTAAAGGCTGAATAATATTCCATTGCATATGTTTACCACATCCTCATTACCCACTCATCTACCAACTGACCCAGGTTGTTTCTGATCTTGGCTTTCGTGAATAATGCTGCAGTGAATATGGGAGTAAAGATAGCTCTTTGAGATCTTGTTTTCATTTCCTTTGGCTGTATACCCAGAAGTGGGATTGCTGGATAATATGTGATAGTACTATTTTTAATTTTTTGACGATCCTCCATACTGTTTCTGTAGTGGCTGCACCCGGGTTCTCTTTTCTCCGTATTCTTGATAACGTTTGTTATCTCTAATATTTTTGATTGTAATAGCCATCTTAACAGGTATGAGGTGATATCTCATGGTGGTTTTGATTTGCATTTCCCTGACAATTAGTCATTTCTAGCACCGTTTCTTGTCCTTTTTGGGCATTTATGTCTTCTTTAGAAAAATATCTTTTCAGATCTTTTTCCCCATTTTAAAATCGGGTTGTGTTTTTACTACCGGCTTGCATGAGTTCTTTATATCTTTTGGATATTAACCCCTCATCATATATACGATATTTTCTCCCATTCCACAGGTTGCCTTTAATTTTGTCGATAGTTTCCTTTGCTGAGTAGAAGGTTTTTAGTTTGATGTAGTCCCACTTGTTTTTTTGCTTCCATTTCCTTTCCTTTGGTGTCAAATGTACAGAAATGTTGTTCAGACTGTTGTTGAAAAGCTTGTCCCCTATGTTTTCTCTGAGGAGTTTTATGGTTTCAGGTCTTTATGTTCAAGTCTTTAATCCATTTTGAGTTGATTTTTTTTTATTAGTTTCAAGCTTTTATTTAAATTCCAGTTGGTTAACACCATGTAATACTAGTTTCAGATGTAGAATTTGGTAATTCACCACTAATGTACTACACCCAGTGCTCATCACAACACATTGTTAGTTGATTTTTGTGGATGATAAGATAGGGAGGTGGTTTCCTTCTTTTTCAGAAACTGTTTTCCCAATGCCATTTATTGAAAGATGATCCTTTCCCCGTTATTTTTGGCTCGTTTGTCAAAAATTAATTTACCATAGACAAATAGGTTAATTTCTAGGCTCTCTATTCTGTCTCACTGATATGTATTTGTTTTTTATTCCAATGATATACTGTTTTGGTACTTATAGCTTTGTATTATAATTGTAAATCAGGAAATATGGTGCCTCCAACTTTGTTCTTTCTCAGAATTGCTTTCACTATTCAGAATCTTTGCAGTCTCATACAAATTGTAGGATTTTTTTTCTATTTCTGTGAAAAGTGCCTTTGGGATCTTTATAGGGATTACACTGAATCTGTAGATTGCTTTGGAGATAGTATGGACATTTTAACAATATTAACTCTTTCAGTTCATGAGCATGGAATGTATCTGTCACTTCATTTGTGCCTTCTTTGATTTCTTTCACCAGTGCCTAATAGTTTCATTTTACGGGCCTTTCACCTCCTTGGTAAATTCATTCCTCAGTATTTTATTTCTTTTGATGCAATTGTAAATGGATTATTTTTAAAATTTCTCCTTCTGATCATTCAACATTAGTATATAGAAATGCAACAGATTTTTGTGTTTTGATTTTGTATCCTACAACTTTACTGGATTCATTTATTCTAGCAGCGTTTTTTGTTTTTTTTTTTTTTTTTTTTTTTCCCTCTGGGGGAGTCTTTAGGGTTTTCTATATATACTATCATGTTATCTACAAATAGCGAAAGTTTTACTTCTTCCTTACCAATGTGGATGTCTTTCTTTCTTGTTCTTACTGTTCTGGCTAGCACTTCCAATAATATGTTGAATAAAAGTGGGAGAGTAGGCATACTTGTTTTGTTCCTGATCCTAATGGAAAAGCCTTCAGATTTTTGCTGATGAGTATGATGTTAGCCCTGGGCTTGTCATTTTTGACCATTGTTATGTTGAAGTACATTTCCTCTATGCCCAGTTGCTTACAGTGTCTATCACAAAAGGGTGTTCAATTTTGTCAAATGCTTTTTCCATATCTGTTGAAACGACCATATGATTTTTATCCTTCATCTTGTTAATGTGGTGTATCACATTGATTGATTTGGGAATGTTGGACCATCCTTGCATCCCTGGAATAAATCCCTCTTGATCATGGTGTCCAATCCTTTCAATGTATTGTTG
This sequence comes from Panthera onca, assembly GCF_046562875.1. Lineage (NCBI taxonomy): Eukaryota > Metazoa > Chordata > Mammalia > Carnivora > Felidae > Panthera > Panthera onca. Next base: position 104,354,745 of record NC_138348.1, on the reverse strand, counting down.
AATTTGTTTTGCTAATATTTTGTTGAGAATTTTTACATCTGTGTTCATTAGGGATTTTAGCCTGTAATTTTCATAAAGTAAATTGTAGTGTCCCTTATCTGGTTTTGGTATAAAAGTAATGCTGGTCTCATAAAATGATTTGCAAAATATTCTTTTCTTCAGTTTGACAAGGATCGACATTAGTTCCTCTTTAAATGTTGGGTTGAATTCACTGGTAAAGCCATCTGGTCCTGGCCTTTTTTGTTTGGAGGTTTTTTGATTGATTCAATATCTTTACTAGTAATTGATCTGTTGAGAGTTTTTATTTCTTTATGATTTAGTTTCAGTATGTTGATCCTTCTAGGAATTTGTCCATTTCTTTTAGCTTGTCCAATTTGTGGTCCCAATAGTCTATTAATGATCCTTTGTATTTGTGTAATATCAGTTCGGATCCCTCCTCTTTCCTTCCTAATATTATTTAAGTCTTCTCTCATTTTTTCTTGGTAAGTCCAGCTGAAGTTTTGTCTATTTTGTTTATTTTTTTTGAAAAACCAGCTCTTAGTTTCATTGATCTTTTCTTTTGTCTTTTAGTCTCTATTTCATTAATTTCTGCTCCAATATTTGTGATTTCCTTCCTTCTGTTAACTTTGGGCTTAATTTGTTCTTTTTTCCAGGCCCTTGAGGTATAAAGCTAGGTGGTGTATTTGAGATCTTCCTTTTTTCTTTATGTAGATATTTATGACTATAAGCCTCTCTCCTAGAATTGTTTTTGCCATATCCCACACGTCTTGATATGTTGTGTTTCCATTTTCATTTGTTTCAAGATTTTTTTAAATTCATCTTTTGATTTCTTCTTTGACATTGGTTGTTTAGGAGGATGTGGTTTGATATCCTCATATTTGTGAGTTTTCCATTTTTATTCTTGTAATTGATTTCTAGTTTCATACCATTGTGGTCAGAAATGATGATATGATTTCAGTCTTCTTAAATTTATTAAGACTTGTTTTATGGTGTAGCATATGATGTGTCCTGGAGAATGTTCCATGTGTGCTTGAGAAGAATTGATATTCTGCTGCTGTTGGATGGAATGTTTTGTATTTATCTGTTAGATCCATCTAGTCTAACGTGTAGTTTAAGTTCAATGTTTCCCTATTGATTTTCTGTCTGGATGATCTATCCATTGTTGAAAGTGGGGTACTGAAGTCTCCTACTGTTATCGTATTGCTATCTATTTCTCTCTTTAGATCTGTTAATATTTACTTTCTGTATTTAGGTATTTCTATGTTGGACACATAAATATTTATAAACGTTACATCCTTTTGATGAATTGGCCTCTCTCATTGTATAATGACCTTCTCTGTCTCTTGTTACAGTCCTTGGTTAGTCTATTTTGTTGATATGAATATAGCTATCCCTGCTTTCTTTTGGTTTCTATTTGCATGGGGTATCTTTCTCCATCCCTTCACTTTCAATCTATGTGTGCCCTTAAAGCTGAAGTGAGTCTCTTGTAGGCAGAATAGAATTGGATCTTTTTAAAAAAAAAATCTATTCAGCCACTCTGTATCTTTTGATTGGAGAATTTAGTCCATTTACATTTAAAGTAATCATTAAGGAGCACCTGGGTGCCTCAGTTAGTTAAGCATCCTACTCTTTGTTTCAGCTTAGGTCATGATCTCATGGTTCCTGAGTTTGAGCTCCACATTGAGTTCTGTGCTGACAGTGTGGACCTGCTTGGGATTCTCTCTCTCCTGCTCTCTGCTCCTCCCCTCCTCTCAAAATAAGTAAATAAACTTAAAAAAAAGTAATTATTGATAGGAATGGACTTACTATTGCCTTTTTATTCATTGTTTTCTGGTAGGTTTTTTTTTATAATTTCTTCATTCTTCTCTTCGTCTCTTGCCCTCTTTGTGTTTTTATGGTTTTCTGTAGTAGTATGCCTTGGTTCCTTTCTCTTTATCTTTTGTGTATAGGCTCTTATTCTATAGTGTAGTATGTACTCTGTGTTCTTGCTTTGTAATTACCATGAAGTTTACATAAGACATTTTATATTTATAACAGTCTCTTTTAGGCCAACAGCTTAACTTTGTGCACATTCGAATGTGTACACTTCCTCTATGCACATCTTACGCTTTTCATATCATAATTTGCACCTTTGTACAGTAGATATCTATTAACAAATTATTGTAGTAAAAGAAGGGTTTTCTTAAAAATTGAGAATGAGGCTGAGTTTCATATCTGAATAATACAGTATGGAACAACAACAACAGCATATTTAAAAGAATTAGGTGATCCATGAACTAAGGAGGCAGGACTTTGGCTCCAAAGGTTACCATAAGAACCTAAGACACTCACGACCCAGAATCCTGGAGAGAGCAGAGAAAGGTATGGGGATGTGAACTGATTTTATCTAGACTGTGGGTGTTCCCAGCTGACATGGGACTTACAATCACATTAATAATGATTGTAATTAAACATTTGTGTTATCACAAACTAAGTATTTGCTTCTCCCCATTGGAATCGAAAGAATAGAAATTATGTGTGTCCTGTTTTCATTGGTAGGTCCTTAGCATGTTAACATATGCTTGGCATAGCTTGTGATCAGTTACTATTTATTAGATGGATGGATGGATGCATATCACATGAAGAGGTGATGACACTAGGTGAGGCAGTAGAGAAGATGTTGTGGAAGTGGTTAAGAACAATTTGGGAGAATAAGGGAGATAAAATGGAAGATTCCATCTAGCTCAAGGCTTCCTGATACATGGGGCCGTGGGATTCCAGCAGATACTCTAGTCTTGACACAGAAAGGAGGGTGGGGCTGGGGCTCCAAGGGCAAGAAGGTACCATCTTCTTTCATCAGCTTCAGGGGAGAGAGAAGGTTTTCCTATGTTACAAGTAGGTAAGTAGACCCTTAATAATGAAATTCATGGGCATTTGAAACCTTCTTCTTTTTTTTTTTTTTTTAAATTTTTTTTTTCAACGTTTTTTATTTATTTTTGGGACAGAGAGAGACAGAGCATGAACGGGGGAGGGGCAGAGAGAGAGGGAGACACAGAATTGGAAACAGGCTCCAGGCTCCGAGCCATCAGCCCAGAGCCTGACGCGGGGCTCGAACTCACAGACCGCGAGATCGTGACCTGGCTGAAGTCGGACGCTCAACCGACTGCGCCACCCAGGCGCCCCTGAAACCTTCTTCTAAAATTCAGGGTTCTTTTAACTAATTAATACTAGCTATGTTTTTTCAAATTCTAATTTTGTGGCAAGCACAGTGTTAAGCATTTTACATGGACTAGTTCACTTGTTCCTCACAGCAAAGGTCCTGAAGGCAGATGATATTGCTGCTACTCAACAAACAAGAAAGCTGGGGCTCAGGGTGGTTAACTTGACCAAAACTGTCAGGTGCCAAGAACTATATACAGGTCAGTCTGGCTTTCAAGTCCATGTTTTTCATCACTTAAGGATTCCTAGGCCTCTACCAACATCCTTTCCTTTATCACATATTCGCCCAGACAGCATATGCCACCCTTTCCTAGTGTGCAGGGCAAGGGTGATAAGCCACTGGTGTAGATGCAAAATCTGGGCAGAACTCTGAGCATGTCTCCTGCCTCAGGTAGGCTCAGACCCTTGCAGGATACTTGAAGCTGGGAGAAAGGCCCTGTGCATTATGGGTCCTGGAACTGTGAAGCTGATTCTCCTGAAAGATAGCTCTCTGAGCTTAGACTGCAGCCCCACTCTTCCTAGCCCTTCTCTAAACTGGCAAAAGGCCAGGAAGTTGGAGGTCAATTCCCCATATCAGCCATTTCTGGAAATCTTCTAAGTTTAAATTGCTGACAGATAAGCTAACCATGTCTCCCAGGCTTTCTGCATGACCATGCTTCCATGAAACCCGTTAACTGCTCCTCTCGCTTTGATCAAAGCCCTCTGGGGCACAGGAGAGGAAGGGGAGGAGAAGGGTCTGGATTCCAGGGCTGAGACTCTTTGGAAAGTGGCCAGCTCTGCCTGCTGAGTGAGGGGAAGGCAGCATGCATGCCTGACCTCAGAGCCCTGGGAGGGGAGTGGGAGGCAGGCGGCTGGAGCCAACCGCTGACCCTAGATGTCCCTCTAGCTCCAGTGTCCAGCCCTGGCCCTGCTCTGCAGTTTCTGCTCAGAAGGGTGGATCTTACCAGCAGGGCCTATGGGTGTGGGCCAGTGAACTACAGTTCCGAGGCAGTTTGTACACTGACTGATTTTCTCAGCCCAACAGCACTTCAGATGGATTCTTGCTGGAAGCCTACTGGTAGGTATTTGGAAGGTTTGCCCAGGCACCTGCGGCCCAGGAGCCTTCCAATGCCAGCCAAGGGAGAGGAATGGTTTGGAGGTGGCTCCCTTAGGAGATGAAAAGGCTTCTGCAGCTGTCAGGCTGTACAAAGTTAGAAAAGGGCAAGGCATTGGGCCATTTAGAGAAAACAGTTGGGAGGTAAAAGAACGTGGCTTTTATGAGTTTTGAGTCAGCAGGTAAAAGACCAGTCCAGAAAAGACCAGTCATTTCCTTTTGTCCCTGATGGAGTGTGGGGATGTCATCCTCCTAAGGCTTCAGGGAAGAGTCACACCACCCTCTGCCAGTACGTGGCTTTATTGAAAGCCAGCCGGCCATGGGTCTGGGGTCAAAGACACTGTTTCAGCCCCACAGTACCTCAGCAGCCCAGTGTGTCAGTGTTAGGGCATGCAACAACCTCAGGAAATCCAGACCTGGTGTAAGTGGGCATCCTCTGGAATATGGCCTGTACTGGGGTAAGTGTTCAATCTCTGTGCCCCTAGAACACATCCAGCAAAAGAGAGGTTCAGCTGGGTTCGTTCATTACTGTCCAGTGTCCCATATAATCCAGCAATCCCACTGTGGGTATATATCCAAAGGAAATGAAATCAGGATCTTAGGGAGATATCTATACTCCCAGCTTTACTGCAGCATTATTTGGCAATAGCCAAGATATGGAAGCAATCTAAATGTCCACCATTGATAGATGAATGGATAAAGACATTGTGAAATAGATGATAGATAGACAATGGAATATAAAATGGAATATTATTTATTCCCTTAACATTTAATGTTATTTTAACATTTAATATTATTATTCGTTTCAAAAGAAGAAAATGTTGCCATTTGCATCACTGTGGATGAGCCTAGAGGACATTATGCTAAGTGAAATACAAATGCTACATGATCTTATTTATGTAATCTTACTTATGATATGTGGAACTTAAAAAAGTCAAATTCATAGAAGCAGAGAGTACAGTAGTAGTTACCAGGGTGAGGGGGAAATGAGGACACATTGATGAAAAAGTTTCAGTCATATAGGATGAAATGCTTTCTGGACATCTAAGGTGTAGCAACGTGACTATAGTTAGCAGTCCTGCGTCGTATCCTTGGAGTTTGTCAAGAGAATAAATCTGAAGTATTCCTACCACACACACACACACAAAAGGGTAACTGTGAGGTGCTGGATATGTTAATTAGCTTGATTGTGGGAGTCATTACACACATACATGTTTATCAAAACATCACATTGTACCCCTTAAGTATATACAATTTTTATTTTTAAAAAACTTAAAAATAAATGAAAGGACAACAATGAAAACAAAGCAAAAACAAAACCAATGTCCTGCCCTCCCTTGAGACCAGTCCTCTTCTCGCTCAGCCACAAGTCCCTGGTCTGATCAGCTGTGGCCAGTCTTCTTGTGCACGTGTTGGCACAAATCCTGGAAACATTATGCAGAGGGACTCTCTGGGCCACCCCTCAGAAGCAGGCACTTCCCAGATGGTCCACTCTACACTGAAGACTAAAAATCCAAGTCCTCTCTGAGGGGTGCTGCTTTCACCCCCCCAGACTCTCGGCTGGAAGAGCAAAGCCATCGCCATCTTCATGACATCACGTCACATCCTGCAGGGTCCTGCCACAGAAAGTCCAAAGATGACTTTTTGTGTTATTTTTTTTTCTTACTTCCATCCATATTCCTAGGGCAAGTGCCCCAGGGACTCAGTCCAACCTTGGTCTCACCCACACAAACCTTATTATGATTCAAAACAACATATTTGTAGCAAACCTTCCTGATCCAACTAAAGGCATTTTCAAAGAGAACATATAGCCCAGTGAGGCGCTAAGCTGCCTCTTAATTGCTCCAAAGGAATGTTTTCAAGCTCCAGACCCATCAACACCTTCTGTAATCTTTGCTTTCAGCCCACGCTTGTGATACAACCAGAAAGTTCGCAGTTCCTTTTGGGAGCTCTACACCACACTGTATATGCGTTTGTTCATTTCTTGCACCAAATTAATGACACCTTCCTGAAGCGGAGACATGACTCAACTCCAGGAAAGCAGCCAGAGGTTTTCAGAGCCACAAGAACTCTATTTCTCTCGTGTTCTTCTCCAGCTGTGACCTGGGTCAGAGATAAAGGCACTAAAGCTCTTTTTGTTTTCTTTTTAAGAGATAGGGGGTGGGGGGAGGAGGAGGGGAAGCATTGCCCCCAAAGTACCTTCACAGTTGTCAAGTGCAAAGAAAGCCAGTGTGTCTCACCCCATCCACACCACCACATGCCCCCAAAGACCCGATTGCTCTGGCCACATGGTTTTTGGGGAAATGTGGCAGAAGAGAGAGATATCTGGGAATGCTGACTTCAGAGGCAGAGACCAGTTCTGTCCCAAGCTGCGTGGTCCAGGCAAATGTTCTGTCTACTTTGAGCCCCAGTCCCTGATCTGTGAAGCGGGGCCACCACATTCACTGTGCAAGGCTGCTCTAAGATTAGTTTCTTATTGACAGCCCCGCAGCCCATCCCTACACTGTTTGGGGTAAGGGTACAGCAGCTTTATTGCAGCCCTCTCCTCTCAGTTTTATGTAATACCTGGTTAAATTAAGCAATGTATTTGTTTTTAAATGAGAAAGTCTGAGAAGCATGGGGAGGGAGGTGGGGGGAAGAGCTGGGAAGAGCAGGGCTTGGTTAGAGGTGGAGTTTGTAAGCTCCTGGGCTGCTTGTTGGTTCATTTCATTGGTTCATTTGTTTGGTACCAGAGTGCCCGAGCCCTTTCTTTCCCCAGCATTGGGCTACTTGGCTGTGGGTGGGAAGGAAAGAGGCCTAACAGAGGGTGCAGACAGGTAAGATCCAAGAAAGGCCCAGGAGGAGGAAGGCTATGTGCATCACTGTGGAAGCCTGGACTTTTCTGCCTTGATCTGGAGAGGGTGGGTGGTCCTTGACTAAATCCAGAAGCCCTGCTAAAGGAGAAAGAGGGAAGGCCCAGCCTTCTGCATCCTAGGCAACCACCTCTCCTGTCCCCAAAGGCCAAATGAAGTGATGAAAACCGTAACATTACAGGACATGTGAATTCTAAGGCTCAGAGCTGACCTGGGAGATAGTGAACTTAAGGCATGGTGGGTTCAGAAGAGGGACAATATTCATGTCTAAAGTACATTTTGTTCTCAGCTGATGGTTTCAAAAGAAGGGACATGCGGCAGTGTGTTAGGGGCTGCCTGCCACACCTTGTCATGGATTGTGGGCCTAATATTTCCTGCAACAAATGCATCATGTTCTCTAAAGTTGGCTCATCCCAGGAGATACTAAGTCAGAAGAGATCTGGGTTCACAGGACATGGGCTTTTCCCTTGTCCTCTGAGACTTTCTCTTCCCTCTCCTGCTCCAGGCAGGGTCCTTCCTGTCTCCTCTGCGTGAAGGTTTGTACAAGGTACCAGGTATTTCACCGGGAAAGTTCTAGGACCATTTATGAGCTACATGCTGAAAGACTGCCCTATGGCCTGCCAAGTAGATTTAGTTTAAAAATAACTCCTTACAGCTCCGGTTGACAGTAATTTGTGGAATTAAGATGGTGTCAGAGACAATTTTATGAAAGCGAGTGTTGTCCCTGGTGATTGTGTTTCCTGAAAGATGAGTGGATAACTCACCACAGGACATTCCATTAGCCGGCATTACCCTCCCCCAAGCCAAACAAAATAAACCCCTGTTTTTCTCCAAGACAGGTCTCATTTTCAGAGCTGACAAAACTGTTCTCACTGGGCCCGGAGATCAAAATGTGTGTCCAGCTGGGATGAAGAATGACACTGACATGGACTCAGATTTTCCTTAAACTAAGCTCCCTGCTCCTAAAAAGCACACCGCAGGTCATCAGCCATAAGGCCCTTTCTACATACCCAAAAGAGCTACCTCCATGAATTTTCCCTCAGTCGGCGTGTACCCTCAGTGAGTCTCTGAATCAGTTATGGATTTTTCAGTATTACCTCGCCCAAAGAAGGAAACCCCAACTAGCTCAAGGAAGAACGAAATTTATCAGCTCATCTAATGAGAGAAAGTCCAAGTTTACAGCAGGACTCAAGCATAGTTTGATATAGGGGCTCATATGATGTCATAGGAACTCAGTCTCTTCATCTCTCAGTTAGATTTACACTCTCAATGTTAGCTTCGTTCTTCTGACCACAACCACATGGCGGCCACCATTCTAGACTTTGTACCATTGTAACTCCAAATCTACTGGTAAAGGAAGTCTGTCTTTTTGATACAAAAGCCCTGATTTATTTGGATTGTTCCGGCTTAAGTTGTGGGCCCATCTCAAAATCAAATATTGTAGACTAGAGAAAGTGATGCTCTGATGAGCAGATGGGTGGCCCTGAGTGTGAAGTCAGAGCCCTTGGAAACAACAAGGATTGGGGACAGGGATGGGGTTTATTGGAGTCTGCTGGGGATTATGTTCAGAGCCATGTAGTAAAAGCCCTACCACAAGAAGTTTGTTCTTCTCATATAACGAGATGTCCAAAGACAGTCCAGGAAGCAGCCAAGAGCACAGGTTCCTTCTAGACCCCTACGTCACCATACTGCTTGCAGTTCTCATCCTCACAGCTCCAAGAATGGCTGCTCTTAAAATCCAGGCATCGCATTCCAGGCATGAAGAAGGGGAGAGGGTAAAGGAGAAAGTCTAGTGCCAGTCTTTTTTTTTTAATCAGGAAAAGCAAACTTCCATGAATTTCTCTTTATATCCTATCTGCCAAAATTAGATCATATGAGCACTCCTAGCTTCAGGACAGTCTGGGGAAGTATTTTTACTTAGAAACACACTTGGGATTCTGATAATAGAGAAGAAGAGGAGAATGGGTATTAGGTTTGTCAACTAACAATGTCAGCCATGGTTACCTGCTACCTAGTCAAAAAAAAAAAAAAATCTGTACACTACATCATTTGTCAGCCACGGTGGCCAGTTCCCTTTTCCCAACCAAGGATCTACATTTTAGTTCCTGCCTCCAAGAACAATAATCAGCTCCTGGTTGATGGCTTGGGACTGAGCATCCCTGGGGTCATAAGGTGGCCACAAGCCACCTTATTCAGCATCTATGAAGGTACCACAGCTATTCTGGGAGGATGGTTTTGGTCTTGCTTTAAGTCCGAAGAAACTCACAACTGATGACAGTTGGTTGTTAAATATTTTAAAAGAATGTCCTTTCTAAAAAATATTTTATAATGTAGCACATAGTTTAAAAATTGTTCCAGAGTTATAATTTTGGAGAAAGTATGTGTACATCCTTATGGATATGGGGATATATTAAGTATCAGTACAAATCCTTTGCATCTTAACTGAGTGTTTTCTCCCACTCTTAGTCCTGGGACCCCTGAAGAAGTCCATTATTTCAGCAGAACTGAGCAGGGATGATCCTGGGAGGAGGATCTGGGATGGGCTGAGACCCATCCCAGATGGGGTGAATGCCATGGCTTTGGGCTTCTAGATCAAGGGAAGCCTTGCATGGGGCAGTAGTTACAACAGCCACTTCCCCCTAGTGCATGTGGTCTCAGGGAATATCAGCAGCACAAGCAAAGCAGGAGGGTTGTTTCCAGTTATTTTAAAGACTGCATATTATGATTGTCTTTTCTCCTACTTCGTGGAATCAGAAGTTCACAGAATATTGGAGCTAAAAAAGAGCTTCATGGTCATCTGGCCTGACCCCTTCACTTTTCATTGGTTCCTTGTGCAAATTTTTTCATGTAACCTTGTCATGTCAAATACCTCATCGTCGAGAGAAATCAGTGGGGTCCACAGCTCCCTGTGTATTTAGAGATTTAAATCACAAACCTAGATATCAATGATTTGGATGGAAAGGATAATTTGAGAAGGGGGTAGAGAAAGGGATCTGAACCATACTGCTCCACTGGTCATAATTGGCAGTCTCTTTACCAACTGGATTTTTTTTTTTTTGGCTCTATACTTTGTCCTGATTTCAGACTTATCGAAAAGATGCATAATTAGCACAAAGAAATTCCCATCTACTCTTCATCCAGATTCTACACATAGTGACATTTAACCACATTTGCTTTCGATAGCTAGATAGATACATTTTCTTTATCTCAACGATTTGGGCTGCAGATATGATGCCACTTTAACCTTTCAATGTGTATTTTCTAAAAATAAGGGCATTTCCTTACAACATAGTACAGTAAGTTCTCATGTTAACATAGTACATAATCAAAATTAGGAAATTAGCATTGTAACAATACTCATAACTAATTCACAGACTTTATTCAAAGTCTCCCATTATGCTAATAGTGGTCTCTATGGGTAAAGAAAATCCTGGATCGTGGGTTACATTCAGTTGTCATGATGTCTCTTTATCACTTCAAATCTGGAACGGTTCCTAAGTCTCCCTTTATCTTTCTTGACCTCGGCAGTTTTGATCAATGCAGTCAAGTTGCCTTGCAGAATTTCTGAATAATTTTAAGACTATGTAAAAATTCTGTCCTTATCATGAGAGAGAGGAATGCTCTGTGATTAATGCTAGTGAGTCCAATCATCAGAGGATTCCCATCCCATTACAAGGAACAAGTAGAACACTTAAGAGGTATTAACCTGGGCCCCAGTTTGGGGCAAATGTGTCTAAATCCACTAATGGTTAAGTAGAGCTTCAACCCTTTCAGAATATGTGATCCCTTAGGGAGGGTCTACATTGGCTTCCCTCAAGATCCAGGATATTGCTCCTTTGCAACAACCAACTGTGGGCCTTTTTTTCCCCACCATGGTTGGTTGTCGCAAATGAAGGATTGTTTTGTTATTCACTCAAACCTAATTAAAGTCAAGGTTAGCAGGGCATCTGCCAGCAGCCGATGTCTTCCCTCTTGCCTTCCCCATCACATCACCAGTCAACATGATTCATTGGCTTTTAGTGCATTAGGCAAATTTGCTATAATTGCGGAGGGGAAGGAGCAAGGGGCCCACGGCACCACCCAGGCACTACACCATTGCCTTCCTGTAAGTCACACAGACTCCAAGAAAGGGGCTTAAATTGCCTTTATTGATTTGTCAGCCTCGAATAGATCATTTCTCACTGAGCAAAGGACAGGACCCTCTGAGAGAGTTCTCTCTCCTCCTCCAGCCCTTATCATGGGTCTTGTCTCAGGGGAAGGCTGTCTGAGTGGGTTAATGACATGTTGGAGAGAATTAAAATGTGGACATCAGTTCTCCCAAAGATGCATCTGAGAGCGGACCAGTGGGGCGTGTTCCCACCTGTGACTGCTCCAAACTAGACTTCTTGATCCCAAAATTATGCATAGAGAAGCAACCCTCAGAATTCGAATTTCCTTCCAAGTGGGATTCCATAAGACAAGAATGCTGTGATTTCATATCCAGTCCTTCAGAGCAGCTCCTTGTCTTATGCACCTTGGAAGGGCAATGAAGTACAGTGTAGCCATGTTACAGAATCCCTCATGGAAGGGCAGCCAGCCAATAGTTCTCTAGCGCCAGTCCTTAACTCACATCCAGTAAAAATTTTAAAAATTTCTTATAAACCCACTTTGTGCCAGGAGCTTAAATCAGTCCTTTGCAAGATGGGGCCCTCAAGCTCAGAACACTTATAGAGACTGAGATACAAATAATCAACACACAACACAACATGGTAAGTTTTATTCTAGAATCTGTACAATGTATGTAGAAGACTATTGGGCATTGGGAGGAAGGGACGGAAGGGAAGGCTGGTTTATTCTTCATGTGGCAGACAGACTGAGGTGGGCCTTTGTAATCCACACAGCTAACCAGGTGCAGCCTTGCTCTGTTCTGTTTGTGTATGTATCGGATGCATCTTCCTCATCTAGATGGTAAACACCTCAAAGGCAGGAATCTACCTTATGTCTGGGGAGTTCTTCATAGTACATAGCCAGGTGCCGATCACACAGGAGGGCCCCAAGGAATCCTTGGGGGATAATTAAATCCAGAAGATCACACAGCTGTTAAGAACAGCTAGCTGGCCATCTCTTGAACACAGGTATCTGTGAGGATTTGCAAGGAGTCTGGTGGGGTCTCAGGTGAAGCTCTGTGGGTCAGAGTTAGTATGAATGCCATAACCCAGGATAGTCCTTGGACACATGATGTCAATTATTCTTACGATGGAAACACTTCTGTGGCCTCAAAGATATCTAAGATTCAGTCACATGTTTTTTTCTAGCAACATTTGCTAAAAAAAACTACCAAGATAACAAGATTATTTGGACAGTGTTTTGAAGATTCATTGTTCGGTAACAGAATTTAACCTGGAATTCAAACAAACACGAACTGCATTGGTTGTAGATGGGAATATTGTTAAGGGGCTATGGTATAGGCTCTCTGCTCAGTAAGGAAGGTGGGTGTCATAGGGGAAAGAGAGTACAGGAAGAAGGGATAGAGAAGAAGGGGGAAAAGATTGCCGGAGTGGGTACTGGGAAAGGATGGCTTTCTCGCAAGGATTTTTTCTGTTGCTTTTCACGACCTTCAGAGGGGCTTTTTATTGTCAGAGAGGCTTGCCTGAGCCTTATGGGTTTGCCTTCCCACTGTTTATTTTTAATTTCGATGGCTCACAATCTTGGCTATACTCAAGAGTGTCCTAGAAAAGACAGAGGCCAAGGGTGGAAGGCCAAAGCATCCTTGGTGCAGGAGTTCAGAGAACAATCTCCTGTAGAAGTGAGGACTGTGGGGCCACGGCTCCCTCATGCACACCTAGAAATAGAGGCTTGTGTTTGGGCTTCCAGAGACTGGCAGGCTCCTAGGGCATCAAGCACCCAGAGCATTATTAGGTCATCACTGCTACTTTCATTCAGAGGTGGTGGGTGAAGCAAGCCAGCCTAATGGGAAAATAGCGTTGACCTTAGGACCTCACAGCAGAACAGCCGGCTGCCTGGTGGGTGTGAGCACGTGGAGGCAGCTGGATGCAAATTCACAACCAGAGAAACTTCTTCAGGATTTTCAACTTTTTCCCCCCTCCAACAATGAATAGGGAGAACCCCAACTGTGGTAAAAATAGCTCACACTCTCCCTCAAACCCTTCTGGTTCGAGTCTCTGGAAGGCTTGAGGGAGGAAAGTCAGTTTTGAAAATGGAATTTATTTTGAGCCAGTGATAGTGTCAGGAGGCTCAGTTCTGGGGACAGAAGGCATCTTTCCAGAATACAAATCCTCTTCATCTTTTTTTTTTTAATTAGTTCCCACCCCACCCCCCCAAAAACAAACTCTTCCTTGATACTTTTTTTAGTGAAAAGCTAGATGTAAACTGGAACAATCATCTCTGCAAGGGGAGCAAGTTTCTGGAGTAGGTCTGCAGAGGCCCAGGCTGAGACAGGTGATGGGCAGCCCTGTCCAGTCCCTGTGGTGGCCTGAGGCTGGCGCCATCTTACCGAAGGTTTCCTCATCTCTAACTCAGGGGCTGCACCAGCCCACAGCACCCACCGGGAAAGCTGTGTGGAGATAACGTCAGAGATGTCTTTGAAGTTGCTTGTAAACTGTGAAGCACCAAGGTGTTGCTATGAAGGAGCTGAATAAGGCCTCCTGTGGCCGAGAAAGCTGTGAGAACTGGAAAACAGCCCCCTCTCAGTGAATCCACAGGGGCGACAGAAAGGAACAGCTGCTGGCTCTGCTGGAGGAGCCCTTGGGGAGAAACGACAGTCCTCAGCATCACACACAAATGGAACTGCCTTGGAGGCTTGCACCATCTCCGCACCCACTTGGTCTTTCAGAGCACTAACCGGGCAAAGGGGACAAACCGGTTTCACAGAGAGGTAAACTGAGGCCTAAAGGGGAAAGCCCTTCTATATGGCCACACTGAGGCTCACCCAGAGTGATGCCAAGCTTGGCCTCCCTCACAGTCCCCTCGACACCAGGGGTCAATGCAGGCCTGACCGCAGTCAGCGTCCAGCTTGGAAAGTCATGGGCCTGAGTCAGGAAAGCAGGTCAGTGCCCCAGCAGAATTCTGAAAGGACTCCTGGCCACAAGGACCTCGCCTCAGCTCACAAAGGAAAGGGGCTGATTGCTGAGGCCTGCTCACCCTTCATCAGAGCTCAGAGCCCTTCAGGCAGAACCAGTTTTGCACGTGGGATCCCTCTCCAGTTGTGGAACCAGCAAACACAGAATGAAAAAACAGGGCCCTAATCCCCTTCACTGGGGTGGGGGAGTGTCTAGGAAAACCCCATTGCCTGGAGCTGGCATAAAGCAGTGTTCTGAGTGCACTAGGTAGCCCCGGATCCTTCTCTCATTCCCAGAAACCTCATTGAGAAAGACCTGAGTTGAGCGTTAATAGCTCACAGCTCAGAACACAGGTCTGCTGGGCCATTTGCACACCTCCCAGTAGAGGCCTGCCAATGGCCTGCAGAGCCCACAGCAGCCTGCCTCTGAAGCTACCCTGAGCTTTCTGTCCTACCCTCCACGATGTCCCCACACTGGGGTCACACTCTGGAGTCCATTCTCCCTGTAGCTGGGATGCTAACCATTCATTCAGATACAGCACCTGCCCAGAATTCTGGCTTATTTCAGGCTACCCAACGAGGGCCACCAGGAAGCTGCAGACTCAAGTTTTGCTGGAACACTGCCACACCCTTTAGTTACTATTGGCTCTGGCTTCTTTCTTGCTAGGACAGAATGGAGTAGCTGCTACAAAGACCATATGGCCTGCAAAACCGAAGGTATTTACCGTCTGGCCCCTTTATCATAAAAGTCTGCCACTCCTGCGTTATGTAATTATCTTATTGAAGCCTAATGATTACCCTGCAGACTATTATTACCCAGGCTTAGAGGCTGAAGATCAGGAAGTAGCTTACTGGTAACTGTCAGAGTCTGTATCAAACTTAGGTGCGCTCACTCCAAAACCCAGATTTGTTCATATTATATAATCCTGCCGCCCAGGTGCGGGCACATCCATTCAATGGGCAGGATGTTAGTAGTGTAGGGAAAGGTCTCACCTTCCTCCAATGGATGAGCCAGATTTGAAGCCATACTGTTGAATAAGGACTAAGTTAGGCCTGGGTCACTCCCTGCCTTTTCCTTAGGATCCTCATCTCAAGGAGTGGCTCTTAAAATCTTCCTGGCTAGAGCTGGAAGCTTCTAAATAAACCTGAAACCCACAAGAGCCAGGCAGGTCTAGAGCAGCCCCTGGCCAGCCACGGTTACCATGACAACAGATCATTTCCATTACAAACCCTGCAACAGGCTTCCAGAAGGTGATTAATGGCTGACCTCTGGGGGCTGGGAACTGGGTGGGGCGGGGGGTGTAGATTGGGGGGGCTATTTCTTTTAGTCTGGTGCAAGGCTTGGGCTAGCTACTTCTTTACCCCCCCTCCAATTGGGAGGTTGAGGGAGGTGAATTTTCTAGTTGGGGTACACATGCTATAACTCCCCTTCCCCTGTCTCCTTAAATCCTAAAAGTGAGCCCAAGAAACACCTTGTGAAAATCTTGCTCCAGACTTGAGCTAAGACAGAGGAGCCTAGGAAACTCAAGGGCAGACAAAGGAAAACAAGAAGCCACAAGAAGGAGTGCAAGCCTGTAAACTGGTTCATGCTTGCTGAATAAATGGCACCCACTCCCCAAAGGGAAAAGGTACAAAAAGAATTCAGTGAAGCAAGAAGCAGGTAGTAAAAGGCAGGGAATCCTACCTCCTTTGAGCCCAGAGAAAAGCCTTTTCTACAGACTCAAGAAGAGGGGCTAGAGAAGGGTGGGCCGCCTGCCAAAGCAATGACCCATGCTGTGAATGTCAGCAGGGATGTCCCTTTGTCCCCTTGCCCACCGCCAATGGGTGGGGGCTGACTCCACTGCCTGTCAAGGGAGGGGTGAGCTGGGTGTTACACCTCATCCTTGGGGTTGCTGCAGGGCCATTCTGGGCTCATTCTTTGATAGTTTTCCTTTCTGCTGACATTTGGGTGGCTTTGCTTTATGTAGGGCCTTTTCACTGTTGATGAGTCACTCCCCCTCCAGCCAGCTGGGGGCAGTCAGGCCCTCGCTGTGTTGGAACCACAACCTAGTGCCAGGTGCCTATCAATTTCATCCTTTCTGCGGAGATAGCGTGACTTTGGAGTTGACCTGGGAAGTTTCTGTGAGAGAGAGAAGACAGGACCCCACTTCGCTGGAGTCTGAGCATATTGCTGTGATGTGAACCTCAAGAAGAGGCTCCCTTCCTGCACCCAGCCCCCTTCCCTTTGGAAAAGTGTAACCAGGGAAATCCTGTCCCCTGTGACACCCCTACCACCACTAAAACTATTGCCGAACCTTCGCTGGCACCCCACAGCCTGGCCAAGACCTGAAACTCTCCAAGTAAAGTGTTGTGGATAAGAATCTCAGTCCACAGACTCATTCATACAAGAAACCTAACTACTTTGTCTGCAACTGACATTTTTTATTTTGAGCTTCCATTGTGTGACAGGAAGTCATCCCCAGTTAATTCCAGGGCTCCCGTTTTTTACTTTATAGGAGGGTGCCTCCAGGGAGGGGCGAGCTGGTGCCCTTGCATGGAATGGAGACAAGGGTATTGGTGCTGATCTCAGAGTCTGCTAGCTAATCTGGCAGCTGCCCACACATCCTTGTCCTATCTTGGCTACAACTCTCAGGGCACACTAGTCACTGCTGGGTCTTCCTCTTCCCAGCCACACAGCCTTTCCAGGCTTTGCTGAGCCATATGCCCACAGCCCCTAGTTGGACAGCAGACATTCTGCTTTGTGGGGACCCAAGGAAGCAGCCTCTCTAAATATACGGATACTTCACAGAAGGTTCTTCTGCTCCCATGCTCAGTTAGGTACTCTGGAATTCAAGAAATTGCTACTTTGCTCTCACTGTGAAGGAGGTCACAAGTTACTCTGCGCTGGGAGTCCCACATTTATCTGGAAGCCTTAACTGTTGCACAGCCCCACCTCTGGGCTCAGCCTGGAGTTTGGGGCATGGCACAGACTCCTTCCTTTGGTTCCCCCACAAGGAACTATTTTTTCCTCTGGCCCATCTGGATGCATCTTGATTCCATAGGGTGAGGCTTCACAGGCTCTGATGGCTTGCATATTACTCCACATCTCGTGACTGTGTCCTGGGTTCTCTCTGTCCTGCTTTGAGGGCTGGGCTTTTGAAATGCAAATGTAAGAATTGCCTTCTGGATATATTGTTTCTCCCTTAGTGCCTTGCTTGCCACCTCCCACAAGGGGAAGGCCGAGCTGTAAGACATGCCTGGGAAAAACCCATCAGCCAATATCCCCAAATGTTATCCTGCTACACTAAGTTTGCAGCCGTCTCGTTGGACCTGAACTCAAACCCATCGAGCTGGTGTGCACCCATCATGTCTTCACTCTGTGGAAGTCCAACTTTACCCAGGACTTCCTTACCTTTTGGGGTGTCTTTCTTCTCTTGGTCACTTCTGATTCAAAGCAGTGTTCTCTCTGTGTTACTTCAGTCTGTGGCCATCCTGCTAATCACACCTCCCTATTCCTCCTTTCCATCTCCGTACCCAACACCGTCTGCTACAGGCTTTGTGTGTATAGGGTCTACTTTGCGTAGGAGGACATTATGGTTGTAGAGCACTATCGTTTCTTTGCAAAATAAACAAACACATGATACCCGTCTGGTATGGCTGTTAGAAACAAGAAGAGAGAAAACTTGCTGCCATCCCCACTGGGGACCGGTAGAAAGATTGCCTATGGCTGCAGTCACTGCCATCTGTGTGTTACCTATGTGTTACCCTCATTGAGATCACCCGGTTTTAATCTCAGTCTGACTTTGCCTGGCATTTCGTGTGTGTCTTCTCTTTTCCTTCTGTCAGTGTGTCTTCAGAGAACATAGATTAATATTGATATTAGCTTAAGTAGCAAATGATAATGTATGGCAAAACAAGATGTAATGATTTCCAAATAATGTGCAGAGCTCTTTTTCGTCCATTTATAATCAAGAAGGGACTGTCTTTATCCAAAGATGCCCCGTCCTGAAAATGAGGTGACTTTAGCACTTGGGGAAGCAGATCTGTGCTGGCACCATGGCAAGCCACGCTGGGCTTCCCTGCCTCTTGCCTGTCTGGTGCCTGCAGTCTCCCTCCCTGGCTTCCCATGTATCAGGGCCTCGTCCCACTGGCCCCTACCCACTCTGTCACTCAGTCCTTCCCATACCCTTCCCCGTTCCAGTTCCAGTTCCAGTTCCAGTTCCAGTTCCAGGCCTTGCCTGTTGTGCATTCACCTCTCCCTCCCCAGGCCCTGCTCACAGCTGGGAAGCTGATAAACTGCACTAACTTGATAATAGATGATAGTAAGTTAATGTGTTACCTGCCTTTGGTAATATTTGCATTTTTGCAGGGTCTTTCTGAAGAAAAGTCATTCTTAACAACAACAAGACTGGGATGGGGGAGTTTCAGCACCTGCTTCTGATGAGCCTAAGGAGTTATGTTTGTGACAAGAGGGGTTTTGATTCCTCTGATCACACCTCTGTTCCTGGGAAGAGAGTGAGAACAAGAGGCTTGTTAGGGGGCTTCTGGGAAAAAGGCCCTGAGATGCAGGCCTAGGGACAGAAAGTGACGCTCACCTCAGAGAGAAGGAAGAGACATCCACCCCCCCCCCACTGGAGACACAAATTCCCCAAAATAGAAAGGGGGTGGGACAAAGGAAACCCCAGTAGAAGAGAACCGACATTTCTGGGCTGGGAAGGTGCCCGCCCCTGCACACGGGAGACTGGCGAATGCTCACTAGCAGAGGCTGCTTCCAGGAGTAACACTGCATTAAACAGACTGTTGCCATGGGACTGCTTGCCAGCTGCCTGGGGTGGGGTAGCGGGTTGGTGGAGCAGTAGGGGGGTGCAGAGACGTGCTACAGGATTGCAGAGTTGCCGGAGTCCTGGGAGCCCACTGCTGAGCCACAGAAATTTCTTTAGGGTCATGAGTGTTCTTCCTTAGAGCTGGCCCCACTTGCAAGGTTGGCAGGACTCTGTCCTGACCTCCCTGGAGCGGGCCCTGCTGCCTTCCGCAGTCGGGCAGAACTGGCCAGAGACCAGTCATGTGTGCATGGATGCCGCCTCTTAGCCTGGACCCCGTCTGCCGCCTCTTGTCTCCTCGCAAGACCCGCCGTCTGGCTTTTCCATGGTGTCTCCTTCCCTTTCCCTCCCACGCCTCTGCCTCACTCCCAGGGAGGACCCAGGCTCCTGTGGCTGAGACACGACCCTGACTAACCCCAGGCCTCCCACCCCTGAAGGCTCTCGTTTCTGGGGGATTCAACACAAGCAGCTGCCCACAGAGGAGCGGCCACTGCTGCCAAGCATTTGGCTGGCACGCAGAGAGCATAGGCCTGGTTGCATCTCAAAATAAATTCCACTTCCGTAAAATAATTCTGAGAGCTGCCGGCTGGCCATGTTGGCAGGGACAGCAGGGAGCCCTGCTACCACAGAGGAGACAGGACCCGCCAGACTGCTGCTGCAGGACCATCCTGTGCCCACGGTTCTTGGGGCCGTCGGTCCCCCAAGCAGGAGGTTAAGCACCATCCAATGCAGATGCCTCCTCTGGCAGCTGGGCCATCTGGGTTACCTTTATATACTTATACTAGCCAGGGGGAGGGGGGTGGATCAGCACAAATTGACCAATCCACCTCCTCTCCAGATTCTGAGGGAGACTTATGATGGGGAGGCTGGAAGCTGAGCTTGATGGAGGGCCCTGAATACATACCCTGCATATACAGAACATGCACACAGCAGGCAGCACCTCTCAGACTTTCCCCTCTGCCATCTTGACCCGTGATCTCATGGGCAAAGTCCATGCTTTCTGTATGATTTCCCCCTCCATGCCAGGCAGGGAAGGGATCAGATTTGGTCCCGGTGCTTCTAGGGCAGGTGAATTGATACCAACAGGTAAAAGTTATAGGTAAGTGGAGATTGGCTCTATTGAAAGAACTTCCCAACAGGCAGCTCTATCTAAAAATAATGGGCTATCTTGGGAGCTAATGAGATCACTGTCTCTAGAGGTGTTCAAGCAGAGGCTCCAAAGCCACCTGCAAGAAATAGAATAATCGGCAAACACTAGCGGGTGGTTGGTGGGTTGACTTCTGATGGTTGTTTGAAGACATAGTGCCTGCAAAAGGCTTCTGATTGGAGGGAAGAATATTGATTGAGTATTGTTACCCCACTTAGAATCACCACATCGCATGGGGAGGGATGGAAAAGTAAATTAACATTTATTGAAAATCCATTACGTCCTCAACACATTATCTTTAATCTTCACAAGTATATGAGGCAGAATTTATTATTCCTGTTTTACAATGAGAAAAACAAGATTTCAGAGATGCTAAGAACCTTGCCCCAAATAGCATTATGGAAGCAGGCAGCATAGCAGGATGGGGACCATGTCCCGTGGCCGTCCGGCTGCACCACGCCTAGCTTCCCCTGAAGAAGCCAACGTTGCCTCCTCCCTAGACCTCCCTCCTGGAGCCCCAGTCTCCTCTTTCTTCCATAGAGAGCGGGCTATACACTGGCCTGTCTGACCAGCCAGAATCTGCAGCTGAAGCCCCCTCATCAGGCAGGATCTGGCTGGGGGGGTGGGGGGGGCGCCCCCACCAAGACAATTAAGGAAAGGTATTCACCCAAGCAGGGTGCGTGGGACCTTTGCAGGGTTGTCAAGAGCCTGTGTACTTTTCACTGTTGCTGCCACAGTAAGAGGCGTGATGTCAGGTGTCAAGGAAGCTGCTACTTTGGCAGTTTACAGGCAAATTGTAGTATTGTTTACAGCAGCCCAAGCATCCCCAGGGGGATCTGAGACCTGGCAATGCGGCAGTGCAGCAGCTCCCCTAGTAGGAAATCACCAGGGATAATGGTGCTGTGGGGCTGTGATTGGTTCCGGGATAGGGGACCAGCACAGTCTGGAGGGACAGGGGTTAGAGCAGGAGCAAGCTCCCCTGCAGATCATGCTGCAGATGGGACATCTTACTGGCTTGGGTCATTTTGCTGGTAGAAACAGGACTTTGTGCAGTCAACAGCGCTCCCGCCTGGAGTGATCTCAGCTCTCCCTAAAGTTGACCTTGCTCTCTCTCTCTCCATCTGCTTTAACCCTATGGGGAAACAGGCACACCAGGAAAGATGCAAATGTTAGCTCTGAGCTGGACTGTTTAGGCTCAATTTAGGCTCAGGCTCTTGTGGAAGCTACTACTTATGGATCTCTTTGCTCCTTACTTCATTGTAAGAAGCCTAAGGTGGCAAAGAGAGAGTCCTACCATTCTCAGAAGGTCCAGAGAAGCAGCCGGATGTGTCAGGCCAGGAGAGCAGCAGGGTAGGGGCTGGGAAGGCTGCCAGAGCTCAGCCATGAGACCTGGCTTCTCTAGCCCTGCCTTGGTTTACTTTTCTATCTGGGCCTGCTAAGACCTTCACTGCAGGGAAACTACCCAGGGACTTTCTCTTCTTCACCTCCCAGATCCTCCTTAGCTTCTCCCACCCCTACCATGTCTGGAGTGTTCCTGTCCATTGGGTCACCTCTTGGTGGGCCTCTTTCTCAGGGCTCTTGGCCCAGCCTCACTATGATCATTCTTCATGGAAGGTGAAACGGGAGATCCTAAAGCAGTGAACACTGAGCCCAAATAAGGAATTCACTCATTCTAGCGAATGCTCATACTCCAACAACTCCAAGTCAGGTGCCTGACAGCAGTTCAGAGCAGTGACCTGGCAAGGAAGGGGTTGGGTCCTTGAGGGAAGGTGCTGACAGCAAGTAGCCTTTCATCTGCCCAACAGCAGCTCTTTCTGCTCCCTTGAAGTGTCCTGAAATGGGACATGGACCTGAGGCACTGGCCGAGGCAGGGACTATAGTATTTTCCAAGTGCAATCCTGTGCTGTGGACAGGAAACATGTCCATTCATTTGCTGAACTTGTCAGCCCATAACTGAGCTTCCTGTTTGCATTTGCACCCCGCAGGGACAAGGCTGGGGTGAGCAAGCTGGTTGGAAGTAGGGACACGAATTCATAATCGGGATTTACCAGATCCTCTTAGGGGGAGTCAGCATTTACGTGGCAATGAGATTATTTATGGAGCAATGGGCAATAGCAGTAGCTGGTGAAAGATAGAGACTTGAAAAGCAAGGGAAGGGAGCAGAGGTTGGAGGCCTCCAGAGGCCTTGTTGTTCTTGGAGCCTTCGGACAAATGATTTTCAGACCACAGCCGACATCACAGCTGGATACTTACGTCCTTCAGGAGCTACTAGCGCCATATGTAAGCTCTGAATCTTACAGTTTGAATTGAGGAGATAACGATTTCTAGAGTGAAAGAAACAAGTTTTGTTTTTTGTTTGTGGCTGAGGATTTTTTTTTCTGCCCTTTCCCATGTGAAAATCAGGTGACACTGAAAGTTCAAGCCCCTCAAAACAGGAGGAAGAATGCAGACTCTGCATTTGGCTCAGGCCCAGCAGAGCAGCACAAGTAGAAATCAGAGGGCTGGAGGGTGGCTCCAGGGCCAGAAAGGTATGGAGCCCCAAGACACAGGATGGTTCCATCACGCTCAGGGTGGGGGGCCTCAGAGACCTCGACGCCTCCTGTTCCCCCTTCCCCTAGTCCAGACACCTCCCTGGCCTGGGCCACAGGGATCTTGCATGTGCTCAGGGCAAACCTTGCATGGGTCCCAAAAGGGCAGGGCGGGCAGCGTGAGGAGTGTAGGAAGAGAGTGCACTTTGCTGTTTATCAGCTAAGCGCTGGTGTCTGAAAGCCTCAAACTGAAGGCATCAATAATTCAGACATTCATATGCTGCAGAGTATTTCCCCTTTTGTCACATTTCTGGCCAATTGATTTCCCCTGGCCACAAACTTGCTGCTTTTAGAACATTGTTAATAACAAATCGACTCTTGGTAAAGTCTGCCCTGGGAGGGGGCATTGGCTGGAAAAGGTCCCTGACCTTGTTTCCCCAGAGGAAAGGGGCTCTGACCAGTCACGGCAGAATGACAAGTGCATCAGGGCTGGGAGCCTGTTCTTCCCTTGCCTTGGTAGCAGAGGGACCGGGGAGCAGAGAGACAGCAGATGCACCCTACACCTCCCGGTCTATTGCCTTGAATAGGGTTACTGGGAGAGAGGAGGGGGTAACTTGAGGGCTCAGAATGAGAACACAGGGTACAAACTCCTCTCTAGGCACCTCCTCACTCTCCATCCTCCCCCACAGGGCCCTGTCTCTGGAGACTTCCAAGTCTGACCCCTAAATCCCCATGAGATGTGCACCACTCAGGGATCTGGAATGACCCAAAGAGCAGCTCACAGTGCCACCTGGGGTCTCTGCCTCAGATCCTTGAACCCCTTGAAACCAGAAGGCCTCCCTGCTTTGGCCACTCAGAGGAGTGAAGTGGTGCCGGCCTCCCTTCTCTGAGGTCCTCTGTGGTGGCACTTCCTGACCCTGCTGCTGGCACCTAGGGCCCAGGTGATCTCTCTTCCCTCTTGTCCAGCAATACTCCCCACTCCTGGGCGCTTAGGGCATGGCCCATGATGGGCACTCACAAAGAATAAATGACAGAAAATGTTCTCACAAATCATTCACAGGGAATAAGGTGCAGCCTCTGCCCCAAAGGAATGAGTCTATAGTGGTGGGGTTTTAGGCATTTTGGGAGAATGGCTAAATAGGATATTTTTGCCTGGTGGGAGGTCCCTGTAATCAGACAAGTTGGCTAGAGCCCATTTCATCTACATACTAGTCCTGACAAAATTCCCCCTCTATCAATGTGTTGGGCAGAAAGTCCTTCTGGAAGGGTATCCGTAGAAGCCAATAGAAAATCCTGCCCTGGCAGTGCTTCCTGTTGGGGAAGGGAGACAGGCCCCTTCCCCCCATTTGTGGGCAGGGTAGGGTTGTCCCCATTGTGTGAGTACCCAAACCCTCTTCTCCCTTCTGCACACCACTCACACCCATCGAGCCTCCTCCAGCCCACCCAGCGCTGGTGAGCCAGAGCTCTCACAGGAATCCCTATTACAGGGAGGCTGTGATCAAAACAGGGGTGAACAGTCTAACGTTTCTGCTTCTACCCCCAGAGTGGCAAGCACTAACATCAGCCAAGATATGGTCTCCCAGAGGACTCAGCTCTGCTGATCACATGGCAAAGGCCTCCCTGCTCCCTCCCAGCCCCATGGCTTATATCCCTGGAAATCTCTTGGTTGGCCTGATATCGATTGCGCTTTGAAAATGAGTCAGTAAGAAATACACACACCACAGGCCTGAAATAGAATCTGCCCTTTGCAGTTGTAGCAAATACCACTTCACTTGCCGGGCCCTATTTGAACATGGCTACCCCAGGGCAGGGCCCCCAGGGCCCAGAGATGCCTGCAGTAGCCAGTCTTCATCTTACAAACCTGCAGGGGCCCAGTGACAGTGGGCAGCTTGTCCCGGTGTTTTACGAGCAGGATAAATATTTGTGTTATATTCACACACACACAGTATGGAGCCTGAGCCCACTTTATGGCCAAGCCTGGGGAGGCTGCAGGGTTGTGCTGAGCCAGCTACAGGGAAATGTACTTTCCTAGTGGCTTTCCAAGAAAACAGTTTGGGCTTGAGGATTAAGACAGTTATGGGCCTGCATGGGCAGAGGCTGAAGCCATACAT
This sequence comes from Panthera onca, assembly GCF_046562875.1. Classification (NCBI taxonomy): domain Eukaryota; kingdom Metazoa; phylum Chordata; class Mammalia; order Carnivora; family Felidae; genus Panthera; species Panthera onca. The sequence continues at coordinate 104,329,960 of NC_138348.1, read as the reverse complement.
CTCACCAGTGCAGCATCCCCTCCCAAATAGGTTGAACCCGAGCACCTCAGGATACACAGCAGGTACTAGACCATGCCTCTTCCCAGGCCTCCCAGGAGTTGTCTCCTCCTTGAATGGATGTTAGAGCTTCAGAGGACTTGGTAGTTTATCTAGTCTAGATGAAACAACCGAGGCTGGAGAGGTTGAATATTTAGCCTACGATAACCTAGCCTACAGTGATTCTGTCTCCATGGATCTCTTCTTACTTGGAATTTTCGAGAAAATCTTCTTTTTCTAAGCTTCAGACATTCCATGCCATGCCATGCCATGCCATACCATCCCATTCCATCCTATCCCATGCCATCCTGTGCCATCCCATGCCATGCCATCCCAGGCCATCCCAGGCCATGCCATGCCATGCCATGCCATGCCATGCCAGCCCATCCCATCCCATCCCATCCCATCCCATCCCATCCCATGCCATCCCATGCCATGCCATTCTTTAATTTTTACCATCTCTAGAGGGGATCAGACCTGGAGATAATGTTCTAACTTGGGCAGAGGAGTATAGATGGTGAAGTTTTTAATCTATATCCTACATTCTCTGCTCTACGTTTCTTACCTTCATTTTCACATTTTCCCACTCTTTCCCCTAGAAAGAAACTAACTTTTTTTATTAAGCACCTAACATGAACAAAGTTCTTTTTAATTTACAACAACTCTTTGAGTTAGGGTTATTATTCTCACTGCAAGTGTAACCACTGTGTTGAATAAACGGGACCCATGAGTTATATTCATAAAGCAAATTTGTGTTTGTTGGCTACTATTCCTTTAAACTGGTTCTATAGTGAGTTCTTTCCCTTGATACTGGGTAAAATCTTTGACTTTTCTGCTCACTCTTAGAGATTCTAAGTTACTTTATGTCACCAACATAGTATCTAGAGTTCAATAATGTAAAGTGTCCATTTCAATAGAATATTCAACACATCAGTTTTTATACAAAGTTAGATTAATCAGGATACTATAGGTTTTTGCTTTGCTAACAAAAGACCTTAAAGCTCAGTGATTCGTGCATAAATGTTACTTGTCACTCATTCAGAGTCCATTGGAGGTTAGGAGACTGTCCCAGCTTTCCTCCATGTGGTAACTCTGTCACTTTGTCTTGTGGTTCCATGTTCCACAGGGAAAGAGAGCTTGGAGAATCATCCAGGGGCATTTCTGTGCTCAGTGATATATGCCACACATCAATTCCAACCACATTTCCTTCCCCAGAAATAATGTTGGTGTCTTACCTAACTTCACGGAGGCTGAGGAGGATGCCTCTGAAGGAAGAAATGTGCAGAGAAGCTGGTGAACACATGAGCTTGTCTGTCAGTAAAGATAACTCTTCTCCCTCACCCCTGCCTCCACTTCATTGGGCTTCTGCCCCGGGGTAAAGGGTGGAGAGGAGCAGGTGCCATGAGCTTCTTTCTTTCTCAAAGACCTCCTCTCTGGCATTGAAGCAATGGGAGGAAGGGGAGATAAGAAGAGAAGGGACATTTTCTCTAGACATGTATGGTAGTGAAATGGCTTCAAGAGCTCTGGGTCTGGAAGATGTCTGCAGCTGTCTTTCCTCTCATGGGTGCTTTCATGGCTTGTCAGAGGCCCCAATGGCAACAACAGACAGCATTTCCTGGGACTCAGGCTCTGCATTACCTTCCCACTGGCCACCCCTCCCCAGGTCCTGCTTTTCAGATGGCCCACTCCAGACAGATTTTCCCTGTTGGATTTCCACTGCACCCCCTTGGGCAAAACTTAAAATGGATTCAGGCTTGTTCTCTCCCTCATCAAGGCCTATAGGGGCCATAGAAAACACTCTTGCCTGACAAATCCCAGTTCCAATACAGCAGTAACCCTCCTTAACTTCTCAACAAAAGCAGCTGGCTTTCAGGCCTACTTACCTTTGAAGTTTCAAGGGCAGGAGTCAGACACAGGCCTCCTAGGTCCCTCTAATTTCAGGGGAAAATATGAATTTCTCTAAGTGATGCTTTCTTGTGACTTGAGGTGCAGGAAAGTTACTTCTACCCTTTCCTTTTATGGGGAAGGGAATCTCCAAGCAGGGTTCACCTCAAAGGCATTGTCTTTTAAAATCCTCTCTTGATTCCCAATAATTTGACAATAGAGGATTCCCTCATTGTGCGTGAGAGATTTTGAGAGTTGTGGTAATGGATTTCCAGATAATTCTTATGTAATTCAGCATGGAGTCGATTGTGCTTCAATCAGTTTAACATTCCATGGCACAAGTGACAGATGCTCAGCCAAACTCAGGTTGGTAGAAGAAAAATGGAGACTTTATTGCAAGGATATTGGGGTGTCTCATGGAACCCAAAAGCTTGAATTCAACTGGGGTTTAGGAATTACTATAACCAGGGGCTCAAATTCCCCCAGGAGTCTCTCTACCTCTCACATTACTTCTTTCCTGGCCTCCACTTCAGCCCTTCCCTCTCTCTGCAAGCCGACTTACTTCCCTCATTCCTCTGGTCTACTCATGGGAAACATGGCTGCTAGGAGCTCCCAAAATACACATCTTGTAATCCAGCCACAAAAAAAGAGACTTTCCATTCTCTTAGGTCCAAGACCAAAACTCCTAGGGAAGCAGACATGCAGAATCAGCTTGGTTTCACTTCAACTCATCAGCTCTCTTTGGTAGCAGGGACTTGTTGTAACATGGCAGCTCCTCCTGTAGCCCTGGATGGTGGGTGAGATGGAACATCTCAGAATGCAGCAGGTGCTAAGAGCCCCGAGGCATTTTTTTCAGCTGTTGAGTCACTTGGACTTCTGCTAATGTGCTTGGTGGTTCAAACTCCATCTCAAGTAGTATTGGAAGGTGATGATATGGTTCTGGTATGTGCCTAAGTCCATAGACGCTAGGCCAGCTAGAGAAGTTCTTTCTTCTTACCTCTTCCACCAAGAGATACTTCTTCGTCATAAGGAAGGCATTTGTCTCATACTGTCTTGAATTGTGAGCTATCTGACCAAGAGTGTTACCTTTCACACAAGATTGCAAATACCTAAGGTCTGGGGCTATGTTTTTGTCATGTTTGTATGGCACAAATCATCCTAGCAGTGCCTCACATACAACATTAACTATATTTAGTGAAGGTATGAACAAATGAATGGATGATTCCAGAGGGATTCTTCTGTCCTCATGAGCCCATTAAAAACTAAACTGAGAATCACTAAGGGAAAGCATGCATAGACCCTGGATAAAATTTCTTGCTTCCTCCCAGGAATTCTGGGTTTCATGTACAAATAAGGTTACAATTTAAAATAGCATCCAGCACAATGTTTTACAAACAAAAGATGTTCAGCAAATGTGTGCTGATTGGCTCAGACACTAAGAACCCATCTCCATCTTGTTCCATCATCATGTCCTTGTGCTGGGTCACCTAGACTTCCACCAGCCCATCTTCCCAGCTAACCTATGCACACTGTAGCCACTCAGGTACTGGGATTTTCCCAGAGGGGTATCACCAGGGCTGTTTGCTCAAAGGACTTCCCTCTTCCTTCTTGTTTTTGAAGGAGTTAGAGTTCAGAAAAGACTTCGCCATAGTGAGGGAAACGGGATGCTGGAACAAGAGGAGAAGGGTAACAATGAGATCACCTTGACCTTAGGCTTTCTTACCCTGACTATCTGCAGAGAAGAGGAAGGCTGGGGTTGAGTACCAGATACTACCCTAGAAATACGGAGCCGAGTCTGAGGAGAGGTCAGAGGAAGGAGTCTGGTGAGCCTGAAACTAGTTCTGAATTAGGCATTAGAAGGAAGCCAAAACTGGGAAAGCATAGCACTATTTAAAACTCCCATTAAGACTCTATGGTGGGGAGGGTGCTAATTTCAGGAAGTAACTGAGTAGTTGTAAGTACCCAAAATTAATTGATGGTTTTAAGGAAGAAATAGAGTGTAGGTAGCACTGCGTCATAAACCCATCGTTTGAGAAGAGGAAGACTATTAATTCTCATGATTCCTCATACCACAGGACAGAAAAGTAATAGTTCAAGTTGTGTATGATGAAATCTAATGCTGTGGCATAATTTTTTCTCATCGATTGGTTCCCAGCCTATCTCCTGTGATTTATAGGAATAACGGGGAGGGAGTGCTCACTGCAGGATGGCCAGGGCTGGGGAGGTTTATATGCAGTACTGGTTTCCAGAGTTAATAGATTTTCAATTATGGCCTATGGGATATTATTATGCTCCTGGAGGCAGCAAACCTGAAATGTAGCCAGTCCTAGCTCACCAGATCCCACCTACCATTCCAAAGTAGATGTTTGTGCAAGGTGGGAGAAGTTCCTACCCCAGACATATTCTGAGATACGTCTGGCTGGAGGGGGTCCAAGTCCCATTTTTCATCAATAGAATCCTAATGACCCAACCTACTCATTCCCTCATCCCTGAAGCTAAAAATCTGGAACAGATATGGCACATAGAACCTGAATTATACATACTCTGCCCAATATAATGTGGTAGCCTAGCAGAGATTTGGTCCAAGAGGCAGAGTCTAGAATAGGAGACAGGAGATCATAACAGAAGTCACAGCCAAGAGTCTAACCAGCAAGGAGATAATCACAGAGGTCCTCAGGATCAGGAACCAGAAGAAGCCATCAATGTTTGACAAAGATCTCCCCAGTTCAGGCCACAACTACTTCTTCATCATTGTATCTTTAGCATCTAGCACATTGTTTGACACAAATGGGCACTCATATTTATTGAGTAAATGAATGAAACAAGTTTGTGGAGTCTGCTACAGGGATAGCAGAGACCTCTACAACACTATTTACCAGTTCTTTTACCTCGCCAGCCCCTTCAGCTAAGTGGGTCCAGTAACTGGGCTAGTCCAAAAGCCGATGAGTAGAAGTGATGTAAGACTTTTTTTTTTTTAATTTTTTTTTAAAATGTTAATTTATTTTTGAGACAGAGAGAGACAGAGCATGAACGGGGGAGGGTCAGAGAGAGGGAGACACAGACTCTGAAACAGGCTCCAGGCTCTGAGCTGTCAGCACAGAGCCCGACGCGGGGCTCGAACTCACAGACCGCGAGATCATGACCTGAGCCGAAGTCGGCCGCTTAACCGACTGAGCCACCCAGGTGCCCCAAGACTTTTAAGATTGGTGCACAATTCTCCAGCCATTGCTCCCCTTGCATTGGTGACTGTGGAGGCCGCATGTTTCAAATGATACAGTTCAAGATGTAAGGACTTTTATCAATGTGTGTTCTTTAATGCCGGCGTGGAACAAAGCTCTTTCCTCCCCTCCTAACCAGTGTTGGATAGATAACATGAGTGAGACACAAACCTCTGTTTTCCTTAGCTAATCCTGAATAAATATAACAGACTAGATTTACCATTGTCTTTGTCAGCTTGGGCTTCTATAACCGTGGACTTAAACAACAGACATTTATTCCTCACAGTTCTGGAGGCTCAAAAGTCCAAGATCAAGGTGCTGGTAGGTGTAGTGTCTGGTGAGGACCTGCTTCCTGGGTTGTAGGTGGCTATCTTCTTGATGTGTGCTCCCATGGCATTTCCCTGGTGTGTGCCCTCAGAGACAGAGAGCTCTGGTGCCTCTTTCTCTTCTTATGAAGACACTAATCCCATTATGGGGGTTACACCCTCATGAATCGGAGGTTAGAGCTTCACCATATGAATTTGGGGGAAACACAGACATTAGCTCATAACACCAGTTAAATCCAGTGGTTTTATTCCAACCCTGCTTTCTCACCCTCTTGGAAAAAGACCTCTTTCTTTGAACATATGTCATCGGGTTCATCATCCCTTAATTCTTTTATTCATCTTTGTCACCATTATCCTCTGCCTTCCTTTCCCCTGACCTCATTCATTACAGATTTTAGTGGCTGGCTCAAAAATGTCTTTTCCTCTTCAGCTCCTGCCATCATCTGTTTCACATATATACGAACTATCCATTCAAAGTCTTGGTTTCAGAACTCCTTGACATCCTCAATGTCAACAACACTTATGTTCAATAGCTTCAACCAGCCCTCCTGTGGCCACACTCTAGACCCTACCACGACCACGTGACTCTTCTACTTTGGATATGCAAATTCCAGCAGCCCAATTTTCTTTCCCCTCCTCTCCCACCATGACGTTGTTAGACCTCATATAGGCCTCTAATCTTTCAAGTCCAACCTTTGTATCTGCCTCCCTTACTGGACCCTAAGCTCTCTGAAGTCAGGGCTGGGTCCTATTCTTTTCTTTGTTCTCAGACTTGTCACAGTGCATGGCCCAGGAAGTCATGCAGAGGATACTCATGAAAAATGAATGAGCAGAATAGCTGCCCCTGCCTACCTGGTGGGTTGTCCCCACAGACTCTTAAAGGTGTCTTTGGTAAATGACACAGATCCCCCTCAAGAGCATGTGGACAGAAAACAAAAGATCAGATTTCTAATTCAGGCTCTATCCCTAGTTACCTATGTGGTCTTGGACGAGTCTGTTGACTTTTACCTGAATCTCAGGTTTTGTTTTGTTTTTTCTCTCTTTCTCTCTGACTGAATTGTTAATGGGAATCAAATGAAACCATGAGTGTGAAGTGATTATGAAATGTAAAGAGCTTTATAGAAATATAAGAATCATTATAAAAATAGCAATGGACTTCCTGTCCCTCAGCATATAGTGACTTGTCAGATTCATGTTCTTCCTATGGAGGAAAGTTGTGAAAATGTTGAGGGAATCAAGTGCCCAAAAGCCAAAGATGAAACATCAGGTCCAGAGATCAGCACAACCTGCTTCCTTCAACCTTGCTTATTCCTTCATTTACCAAACAGTCATTGATTTTCTACTATTTTCAGTTACTCAGTATGACATAGGCTTTGCCCCTATGGAGCTCAGTCTTTCAGTGGGAACAGATGAGTAAACAGGTATTTGCAAGCAGTGTGATAAAAACAAAATAGGAGTAAGTGCTGGCTGCTGGGGTGGGGGGTGTGGAGGAACCCCTAATTCTCTCTGAGAAGAGAGAAACACAGAGAGTCCTAAGACAAGGGGCCCATGCTCTCCTCAGCCTCACAGGATCAGCTTTCCTGAGGACATGTGATTAGTCAAGGTTCTGGTGGAAACAGGTATATGGAGAAAGGCTTAAATACAACTGGACATGTAACACCTTTCCTTAGCTCCTCCCCAGACTGTATTCCTTGCCCAGAGACTACCTGAACACATCCATAAAAGCTCCAGGGTGTGTACAATTATTCTTCCCAACCACCCTTTGAGGTTCAGGGCCACCACTTGCCTCTGTGTGAATTATAGCCAGGCCTCTGAGACCAAATCCTACATTCTTCTCACCACATCACACTGCCCATCTTACCTGGAAAAGATGTCACGTCAGAGCCTGAGGAGGAGGACGAAGGCCTCCCACAGCATCAGTAATTAGCTTCAGAGCTTTAGGGCAGGGCTACTGTTCAGGTGACCAGCCTGCCTCCAACCAGAATCCCTCCTGTGCGAGTGGCTCCCTGCAGTGCAGGCCAAACAGATCTATACTTCATTATGCCAGATTCCCCAGCCTTGTGCAACGCAAATTAAATGCTATCTGCCCAAGAGCAGTGCAGAGGCACTGCATTCCCAGCTGGCCATGCAGGGAGAGTCGAAATTATTCCCTGTGATGACAACTTGATAAAACGAGTGGACTCTGAGAATTTGCACACAGCCTGTCCTCTCCATCTCAGGGGGGCTTCAGCCTTCCTCTCTGGATTTTTGGGGGCCTCTGAGCCACCCCAGACATGGCACATTCACCCCACTTCTTCCTGGACAGTAGATCCTCAGGAGGACACAGTCATCTTACTGCCACAGGGTCTGAACAAACACTTGGTGCATTTTTAGTAACCCGTGGACAGAAGAGATTGGGGTTTCAAAGCTAACCTCTTTCTTTACTTTTATCCTGACCCCCTAGGTGGAGATCTCTGCTTCTCCTCAAGTGTGCATGGATGTCGAGGGAGGGTAGTAGAGGGAGGTGGGTTGGGAATATCCAGATTTAATTTTTGATAGCAAACTTGATGTTTTCAACTACTTTCCACTCATTCCTACCCCGACCTCTTTTACATGTAACTATGAAAATTCATAATAAATGTCCATTTAGATACACAAGGAGGACAATTTGGGTAACAAAATACAGTAAATTCTCATTAGCCCCATGCTCTGCTTTCTCTTATACCTTTCCCTAGCCACTGGCTTCCTCGTGTACATGCGTGGCATTCATGGCTTAGCAGAGAAGAGGCCACATTATCGAAATCCACTATGAACCCACCATCTTGGAGTATGTGACCATGTCTGTGTGGATTGAGAGAGGGAGGTTTCTGTCTGCTGGTGGGGCACCAGATACAATGGCTCAGGAAAACCCAAGGGGATGACTTTGCAGAATTCAGGGAGGTATGAGGTGTGGGAGTAAAAACACTCCTTTCTCATCCCCAGTGAGAGGATGACCCAGACAGGAAATAATTATGCTGTAGTAGTGACCTCCACAAAGCTTAGAATCAGATAGTCTATGCATCTGAATATTGTCATGCTTCTCAAAATAACATACTCCAGGGGATAGGGCATGGGGTCCCCATGCTACAGCATTAAATGTGATACATTTTTTTCTCTTACCAGCTTTACTGGATGGTACTTGATTCAGAAAATTATTTTTATACTCAAATATATATTATGAGAAAAATACAAAATTCCCAAGCATTTTTATAATACTCCATGAGGTTAAGAGGAATTTTGTGCATATAGCAGTCAGCTTCAGACAACAGATAAATACACTTTCATTCTCCACTAGGACTATTTCATTAAAACATTGAGAGGTTCTACCCAACAGTTCCTACTGTCATGGAGCCTGGCCTTTGGTGTCAAGGTTAACCTTTTCCGAGGATCCATTGGAACCATTCTTCAGCATGTTGTCATACCTAATTTTGAGCCACTTCTAGGACAATTGTGGTTCAAAGCCTGCTGTCCAGGATGCTGAAGAGGGCCCTGACAACACCTGAGACCTGAAGCTCCTCTTTTCTTGCCTACAGTGACCCCAGGATACTCCCAACACACACCTCACCAAATTTTTGACTGACAGGCTGAGTTCTGAGAAGATGTAATTGCCCCTAAATGCCTGAATGTCACCCACTAAATTGGGAAAACCCAATCATACTCATTTGAAGGGGCCCAGCATGGAGCCAAGAACAGAATCAATATTCATTTTCTTTCTATTGAAAAGAAATGACAAAGGAAGTTGTCCAACAGGGCAGCCCTTCAACTTGAACAGCACTGATTTATTGGACATTTGGGAGGTAGACCTGAATTCCCAAGCCTGACTTCCTCCCCCATGCCCTCCCTTGTCCTTCTTATTCCCTACACTTTTGGCATAGGCGATTGTGAACTATTCCTGAAGATATTTCCAGTAGCACCTGGGCCTTAGTCGAGGCTAAGTTAAGATTTCTGACTCTCAGGGCAGATTGGGACCCAGGGCCAAACTCTCAGGATCAGGGTTAAATATGGTTGAGGCAACAAGGTCTCATGCCTGTCCCTGGTCCTCTGTCATACAGCAAGCAAAAGAAAAGCCAGAAGAACCAACGTACCCTCAATAAGAACCTCAGGTGGTCTTATTGACCTCAGGTCAAGTCTCACATGACACAAGACACGTTTAGTATTAATGCAAATCCCAGGCTTTCAAAACAAGGTCCATTTTCGCTTCTGTTTTTCACATAGTTCCCTTCTCTTTTCATTTCTTTTGTGCAGAGGGAGAAGGCTCTCCTTTTAATCCCCAGATAAAGCACATGGAAGGGGTTGAGAACCTGACACCCCAGAATATATCACTTTAGCACATTGATTTTAATTGATTTTTTGTAATGTTTATTTTATTTTTGAGAGAAAGAGACAGAGCATGAGTGGGGAGGGTCAGAGAGAGAGGGAGACACAGAATCTGAAGAGGCTCCAGATTCTGGGCTGCCAGCACATAGCCTGAGGCAGGGCTTGAACTCACAAACCCCAAGATCATGACCTGAGCTGAAGTCAGATGCTTAACTGACTGAGCCACCCAGGTGCCCCTAGCATGTTGGTTATTTCGAACTGAAGGCGCTTGAGAAACAGCAGGTGCAGGAACGGCTCTGATCTCCCTCCTTCTACCTAAAAGAAAGAGGTGACATTTCCCCTGAGAAAATGCCTCCCTGCACCAGGAAGGGAAGAACATTCTTTTTTTTTTTTTTTTTTTTTAACGTTTTATTCATTTTTGAGACAGAGAGAGACAGAGCATGAACAGGGGAGGGGCAGAGAGAGAGGGAGACACATAATCAGAAGCAGGCTCCAGGCTCTGAGCCATCAGCCCAGAGCCTGACGCGGGGCTCGAACTCACGGACCGCGAGATCGTGACCTGAGCTGAAGTCGGATGCTTAACCGACTGAGCCACCCAGACGCCCCGGGAAGAACATTCTTATCACCAGAGACTGGGAGTTGATTCTGAAATGGGTCTGCACGAACTGACCTACAAAGTAACCTTGATCTTCCATTAACTTCTCCACCCTCCTCGTCACCCTCCCATAGCTTACCACCCCTAGAAACTTAAATTCCTTGTCACTTCTCCACAAAAGTATGATTCTTTGTTAAAAAGACATATAAGCTCCGGGTCTTCATTTTTCCTACAAAATATTACATTTTTCCTATAAATTGTAAAAATATTGAAATGCGCTGTGTTGTTCTCCTATTAATCTGCCTTATGTCAGCTTAAATCTCAGGCCAGCCACAGAACCTAGGAGAGTACTGGAAAAAGAATTTCTTCTTCCACACACATCTGGATCCTTCTAGAACCAGGCTTAACCACCCTAGTGCTTCCTCTTCCTTTTTGCATCCAGGAGGCTGAGGCAGATGTATACCCTGTGTCCCACAGCTGGTCACATGTGTCCACATAGAGGCCAGCCCAGTATCTCTCTTTTCCTTTTTCCCTGCAGGCCAGGGCAAGCGGGATTTGTGTCTGGGATTAGGTTTGGGGATTTGGCTCAAGCCACAGTCTCCAATAGGTTTTTGCCAACACCATGCTATTTAATTAAGTGGTACTTCTCTTCTCATTGACTATTGTTCTTTGTGCACATACCCCATCAGTTAGCTTCCTAGCGGGGAGGAGGTGAGTGACACCCTGGACGCCAACAATGATCATCACTAACAGGAGAACCTGGGCAGAACTGCAGAGATCACACAAAGCTTCCACACTCACACTTGATGTGTGCTACCCAGCACCTGCGCCCAGGTCCATTTAGCTATTATTCACATTTATCAAATGAGGTATCCCATGCTCAAAGATTCAACCCCACTGATGGTGGCCAAAGCAGCTAGTCAGTGGCAGAGCAAGCCTTGGGGTCCAGGCTCTAAAAGCAGGATATACATTGGAAAGGATGTAGACTTTGGAGTCAGGCAGACTGCTTTTGAGTACCAGCTACCCAGCTTCACTGCCTTCTGATTCACTCTGTGCATATGTAGGGGGTGTGGGGAGAGTCACCTTGACCTTGTCCCTCAGCCCCCACTGGGCTTTTCATCTCCCTCTGCTGCTGCCCACAGACCCTTCCCTCCCACAGTGCCAGCCTCACTTCTCCCAAGAACCTTCTCTCTGGATCAGAGGATGAATTCAGGACCAGCCTGAGGGAGAGGAGCTTTACAAGAATACCCATCTGGTCCCCATAAAGAGATAGGCTTGGGGTGGGGGTGGGGATCTGGGATTCTCCCCATCAGCCCCTGCAGCAGGGACCCTTCCCCTTCCCCAGTCTCCATTGTTAGGCAAACAAAGTCCTTGGTTCTAGGGTGGATTGCATGCAAATTGAATTAAGTCTCCATCTGTTAGTTTATTCATTGCCGATTTTTGTTTTGTTTTGTTTTGTTTTTTCTTTTTTTCCTTTTTTCGACTCCCCATGTTTCATACTTGCTAGTGAGCAGATCAAATAGCATCAGGGGCTGTGGGCATGAGGCAGCTCTGCTCTGCTTGGAGCCCCAGTGTGCTCTCTGACACCTCCAAGAGACACCCCTCCCCTCCTGTCTTCCTTTTGGATTCCTGCTGCCTTGGCCCTCCCAGGAAAAGTGTCCAAGCTGTTGATTCAAAATAGATACTCATTTGCATGGAATTAGCATGTTGCTCTTTTAAAGTTCAGTTCTAGCAACTGGCCCACCATAGTCCCAGGTCCTCAGGAGGTGGTAAGGGTGTCTGCCTTGGAGGAGGATGGGAACCTCCCCAAGTAGTGTATATACTACAGGTGGTCCCTCAGGACAGTGGTCTCCAGAGCTTGGGTGCTCAGCAGTAGACCCTGAGCTCTGCTGTCTGCTTGCAGGAGGCAGGGAGGCACCTTTGAGGCAGCTGCCTCTGGCCTTCACCCAGGTCTGTCACAGTTTTGGAAATGCCTGCCATTGATTTCTGTGGAACATTTGGTTGAGGGGAGAGAGAGGAGGAAGTTAAGGGCCCTGCAGCATCTGTGAAGATACCACAACAATAAGAATAACAAAAATAATCACAGCTACCATTTATTGACCTTCCATTTTAATTCCAACACTTATCAAAATCTTTAAAGATTAACAGTATTGTATTGTTAGGACTCTTTCAAGTGCAAGTATCTGAAAAGTTTAGTCTAATGGAGGGGTGGAGTAGGGAATGTTGATTTATGTAAATGAAAAGATCCACATTCAGGGTTTTAGGTGTCAGACCCTTCTAGATTGAACAGCTCAAATGATATCATCTGTACTTGCCTCTGACCTTTTCTCAGCTCTGCTTTCCCCATCTGGTCTGGAATCATTCTGAGGCAGTGTTCCTCAATTTGATAGTTCCCTGCAGCTCTGGACGTAAGTCAAGGAGGAAATGAAAAAAGGTCTCTTTCTCAGTGATTTGAATTCAGGGCCGACGCCAGATTTTTATTGGCATAGGTTGAGTCACATGACCTCCCGTGAACCAATCACTGTAGTGGAGACACAGTGCCCATTAGTCTGGATCACAAGTGCATGTCTGGAGAGAACCGGGGTGGGGAAGGGGGTGCATCAGTCAGTGCCCCCTACCCTTTCAAAATGGCAGGCCTGTGTATGAAGGCAGGGGATTCTCATGAGAAAATTTGGCTTCTTACAGAAGAAAGAGGAGTAGACACTGGGTATCAAAAACAATAAATATCCCCTGCAGATACCATGCCCCTTTACAGAGGAAGAAAAATACTCAGAAAGTACATCATTTTCCTAGGGTCACATAGCTAGTAAACTGCTGGTATTCAAATCTAGAGTCGATTATCTCCAAGCCACATGCTGCACGTCCTCCTTCCTCCTACACTGAGTTTCAAGAGAGAAGGGAGAGGTGTCAGAAGCAGAGAAATGTGTACGACAGAAAAAACCATGCTGATGTAATGTGGATTGAGATTCCAAAATGCCCTGACACAGTGCAAATACGTCATGGGAAAAGAGGAAACCCATTAATCTATTGAAAATGACTATGTCATGATGCAAATCATTTTATATTCTAGAGCAAGAAGGGATCTCATGAGATTTCAGGTCACCTGCACTGACATGAACCACCTGGCACAGTTCCTTTTCATCCTTCCCTTACACGCCCCTCAATGGATTCCAAAGGCCATGTGTTACCTGGGTGTGGCATTACCCAAGAGATGCCTCTGTGTGTGTGTGTATGTGTGTGCTAATCTATAAGAAAAAAAAATCAGGGTATCGACTTTTATAATATTTTGTGTCTCTGTAATTGTCTTGGCCAAAAATTGCCCATAATATCCCCAGTATGGTTAGTGCCTGGTGCTGCCTTAGTGGAGTAATTCACAGTGGGAGCTGGTGCTCTTTCAACCCTGTCTCTGCCACACTCCCCCTTGCATTCCATAGGATTCTTTGACTGCAAGCAACAGAAACCTCCTCTGGGCTAACTTAAGTTGAAGGGTCTGGGGTAGTTACAGAATAGACAGAAAACCTGAGCAAGTAGGCTTCTGGAATGACAGAAAGCGAAACCACTCCAGGGATAGAAGAGGTTAAAAGTTGGGCACCTAGCTGAGCAGGCAAATTAGAGGGGATTTAACCTGCTCTCTGCTCTTCAAGCCTCCCCTTTCTAGGTTTTGTCTACCTAGAGAAAGGTGACTTTTTCTTTGCTCAAAGATACCTCAATTCTTTTAGCTGTGTTCCTTTTATAAGTATCACAAAGGCTAGTGGTGGCCCTGGAAGTAACAAACAGTCTTCTCAGATTGCTGCCATCAAAATTACATCAGCTCCAACCATTTCTGACCTTGTATAATTCTACTCACAGTGGAGACTCTGAGAGATTGGGTAGCCCCTGAGAGGTTCATCTGCTGGGTTATCTTCCATCCCTGTGTCCAAGTCTTCTGTAGTTGCTGCCAGGGCCACTCGTTCCCAGTGGCGGTCCTGGTTGTGCCCAAACTCACTGCAGCCTCTGGGGCCAGTGGGATACAGGCTTTGCCATTAGCAGGGCTGGATCCCATGGGGCTGCTGGTGGCAAAAGCCCAGGGTCAGGTTCCATCTAGTTTTACCTTCCTTCTTTCCAGCATTGACAGAGTGCCTACTTCCACGCTCTGGGACACCAGTGGGTTTGTCTGCCTTTCAAAACAATTTGGTGCCACCACAGGGTCCAGAGGCTTCACGGAAAAAGAATGTGAACAGATGGCATAAGGTGGGCAATAGGGTGGTGAGGGTGTAGAAGGAACGTGGGGAGACAGTAAGCAAGTGCTGAGGGACGGGGATCTGCATGTTCTCAGAGGCTGCTAGGCAACTGCAGTCGGTCGCCCAGTGGGTCAGTGGCTAGGCGCTGCGCTGGAAGAGCCTCTTGTGGAAGCTACGCTGGAGGCCAGTGGTGCCCAGTACGTGCCTCTGGGCTGTGCACAAGACACATTGTTGAGAATACCCAAAAACAAAAACAAAAAATCCATAGCATCTCTACTTTTACTTCATTTTTCAAGTAAATAATAATCACAATTTTAATTAAAATCTATTGTTAACTTAAGTTTAAGTTTACTTAAATACATTTTATTTAGAGAGAGATTGGCTAGCTTGAGCCCCTGGTAGACATTCTCATGAAGACTTCCTGGAATCAGGAGTCACAGGGTGAAGTATGGGGAGGGAGAGCCCCTTCATCAAAATAAGGGACAAGATTGTGATGCAGATACAACCATCAGGTGTCCACGTCACCCCACAAGCTTAATAGGAAGCAAGTGTTCTCCCCTACTCAGTATGGCCATGTTACCAAACACCAGTAGCAATCATGTACATTGAATTCCATGTATATGGCTCCCCCTGGAGTTGTGCAGTGCAGAAGACATCTCTGTTCCCCACATACTTCCTGCCTTACGAGTCTTTCCAGATAGAACACATATAGGACTCCAGCTGATGTAGCGTCAATTATTTTGCTGATGGGTCAGGTAGAACTCAACCCAGCATGATGTAGGAAGACCCCAGTCTAAGACTCTTCCTATCTTTTTCTTTTTTATCACCCAAAGTAAGGCAGCCTAGGTCTTCAGAAGAAGTTGGCCCCACTTGGATGATCCCTTTCATCCCCGTCTTTTAAATTCCCCAATCTGTATGCCAAATCCCTCCCTGTGAAAACTACCCCTTTCCCACTGAAGGAAGACTGCTTGCTCCCCCTTTGCTTCTTGTGTCTTGCAAACTTAGAGCCTTTTCTTTAATAGAATGCTAATGAAGGTTTTTCTCTAGTTGTAAGAAGAATGGAGACAGTGAGTGCTCTAATTTCAGTTCATTGTTCTAGACTAATTTCCTTAGAAATTACTTAGAAACACCCTAAAGTGAGTGCTATTTTTCCCCCAGTCTGACCTCACCTAAGAAAAGCAGAACCTTCCCTTCTGAGGAGTCTTTGACCTTGGTTCCTTACAAAAAAAAGTGACCTGTGAATTACTGGGCTAAGCAGCTTTTGACCCCTTCCTTAGCCTGGCTTACTTTAAAAGAGCCATCCCCTCAGCCCCTGAGTGGCTATGCCTGAGCCACCTGGGATGGCAGAAACCAGGTCCTATTTGATTTCTGCCAATCTTCAAATCTCTTTCCTGATAGAAGCAGGCAGGGCTTGGTCTCAGTTTGTCACCACGCTTTTTTTTTTTTTTTTTTTTTTTTTTTTGTAACTCTGGTCCACCCTGCTGTTGATTCTCCCAAACTAACCTTGCCATTCATTTCTCTGTTTCTGCCCTTAGCTTGACTTTCAGACTTAGCCTCATGGCACTGCTTTTGTACCTGCTTCCTCAGTACCTCTCCACAACTTTCTGCTGTTCTTCTCTTCCACCTGGCCTGGTACTGCTGGACCAGATATAATTGTGAGGATTTTTGTCACATTAGGGAGCTGTCTAGAAAGCAGGGAGAAGTGATAGAAGAAAATGAAACAAAGGACAGGGATGTTTTGAGGAAAGGCAGTTTCATCATTGATGAAAGGGAATGTGAGTCTGGCTGAGGGAGAGCCATGGCCGCTCTTGACCAGATGGATGGTATCTAGTGGAATGGGAGAGAAGGGCTAGTGGTAGAAACAGGAAGAACCATGAAAGTGGACTTCAGTGCCCAGGGCAGGCTGTGCCTAACCCAGACTCACCAGCAAGATTCCCCACATGAGAGCAACCTCTCCAGGACTCAACCTGCACCACAGCTCAGATCCAGTAAGAAGTGACCTGGTTCCAGTGAGAAAAAACTGAAACACCAAGCAAGGGTGGACACAGGAAAGTCAGGAGGCGGCCCTCCAGTGTCACTCCCGGGTCCAGCAATTTCATGTCATTTCCAAGCCATGAGACATGGAGGAGAAATTCTAGAGTTATGTGCCATCAGCGGATCTTACCAATGTCATCCCACAGGGTCTAGACTGAGGAGTGGAGGAAATGAAAGAATCTGGCTCAGGAAGGATCTGTGTATTAAGTATGGGAACTTGGGCAAGTTATTTAACCCCTCTGAGGCTCACTGTCCTTTATCTGCAAAATGAAGGTCATAATAGAACCTACCTGCACGTGGTTACTGTGAGGCTTACATGACCTAACATATAGCTCAGTGCCTGGTACATAGTAAGTGCTCAAAACAACAAAACAAAAACCACAAAAAAAACCTAGATCTTTCCTCAGCCTTCTTTTCTTCTCTTCCAGCTAACTGTAAGGTATTCCCAAGTTGAGGGGAGGGGATGTGATTAAGGCAGGAAATGAGAAACAAATTAAATCTTTTTAGCGTATCTTTAACCTGAAGTTTTTGCTTTTGATCCAAGGAAACATGAAAATAAAAGGGGCTTCTTTGCGATTCTTGCTGTCTTCTTCTTTGTTTTTTTTTTTTGGGGGGGGGGGCGCCAAGAGGAGAGCATCACAAAGACTCACAGCAGCAGCAGCTAGAGCACTGAGCCAGGGAGCCTGGACCAGAGAAATGCTGCTGCCTGCTCACTGCAGTGGGAACTGGCCACAGAGACAGATCTCATTAATGCTAATGGCCTTTGTGCAGCTAATTAGCACCACATCACACTCAATATTTACCCTTGTATGCCTACAAAGTTCCACTTTCTCCTTGGGAAGCAAGCTGTTTCTTTACCTGACTCATGGCAGGAAAAGCCCGGATGCTAGACAGCACTTCATCTCTGCCTCCGTGTGCAGGCCGAAGGATAGCTGAGGGGGCCACCATCCGGGGGCCTGGGCAGGAGGTCAAGAGGGCGCTCCTGATTCTCATTCCAATCCTGGGTGGAGCGTTAGGCAGCTGGAATCCTCACCCACAAGGACGCCATTTTCATGATTCAGGCAAGCAGCTGTCAGCCCCAAGCGTCCACTCCAGAACTGCTATGTGCTGGCAGCACAAAGATGAACAAGGACACTAACCTGCAGCCATTGTGCCACCCCATGATAATGGAGGAGCACAGAGCTGAGTGTAAGGGAGGGAACTCTCAGGCTGGACCAAGGGAGTCAAGAAGGGCTCCACAGAGGAGGAATCACCCAGCTGTCCAAGCACCAGGAACCCTGAGCAACAGACCCATCTCCACTAGAGAAGTTAGGCTCTTTTAGACCCTCTTCCTCTTCTCTGGAGCAATGGACTTGGAATCCAAGGAATCATCACAGTTCTGAGCCCTGGTCCTGCAGCAAGTGATGCAGGCAGAGATGCTACCCCTGGACACTATGTTTTGGAGACGGCAGGTTCATAATGGCTCAGTTAGCAGGGACCGGGGCTGCTTTCCTTACAGACCATGGGCTGTCCCCCAACTTGCCACCTTGTTCCACAGTGAATGCTAACTGCTTAGATGACCTCAGGCCAGTGACCTCTCAGCAAACCCCAAGAGATGTGCTCTGACTGAATGTTGCACCCCCCTCGCCAATTCACGTGTTGAAACTCAATCTCTACTGTGATGTTATTAGGAAACTGGACCTTTGGCAGGTGGTTAAGTCATGAGGGTGGAGCCCTAGTGAGTGGGATTAGTGCCCTTATAAAAGGGACCCCAGAGATCTCCCCAACCTCTTCCAACCAAGTGAGGATGCAAGAGAAGGTAACAGCCTGCAACCCAGAAAAAGGCCCTCACCAGAACCGAGCCCTCCTGGTGCCCTGACCTCAGATTTACAGTTTCCAACTATGAGAAATACATTTCTGTTGTTTATAAGCCCCTCAGTCTGTGGTACTTTGTTATAGCAGCCTGAACTAAGGCAAGATGCTGGCCCAAAACAAACCCTTCAACTCCATGAAATGATTACTTGGCCAATGCCCAGCCCCTAAATGCATGGGCATCCCTGCCCTGCCACCAGCCATGTGCAAGCATAAGGTAGCTGTGGTCCGTGCAGAGCACCAGAAGAGAGCCTGATCCCACTGCCTGCCCCCAGGAGGGCTGGATGGCATGTACTTGGTGGCAGGAGCTGAGACTGGAGGAGGGCCTCTTGCTTGGAAGTGGCCTCTTATCAGACCTCAGCAGCTACTCACCCATCCCGACACACACACATGCACACATACTAGCCCCTTCACAGAAGAGCACCTTTCAGCTGTGTGGGAGGGCTTGTCCAGCAAGGCCCTGTGCATGGGCTCCCTGATGTCCATTCTCTTGGGGCTAAAGGATTGCAGAATAAGCCATGGCATCAGGGAAGGACGCAGAGTTGGCTGCTGCTTCTGTGTCTCTGTGTAGCTGAATCTATGCAGGGACCATACAGGATGGGAGGGAAGGGGAGCTAGCTTGTCCCTGGCGGAGCATTCTGACAGAGTGTTCAAAGGCGGAGCTTGCCTGCAGAGTTGAGTTGGAGTACAGAAGAACACACAGCCCCATTGAACTGATTTCTAAGCGGCCAGCTCCAAGCTGGGGGTGCTTCTGGGATTCTGCTTTACTGAAGCTGCTCCCATGTCACTCCAACAATTTTCTGTCTCTTCTCTCATTCACCCTCCCAGGTGAGCCTGAGGGCCCTGTTTCAGGACAAAACTAGACAGTCAAGACAGAGACAGCCTTAGTACCAGTGCAAATTCTTCCCCAATAAGTCCCAACCTATCCCCTCTGGCCCAGCCTGCGATAGATCCAGACTTATGGCCGCCAAACATTTATGCCTGGCCAGTCTTGATCTGGAGACAGTTGGTTCTCCAACATATAATTGCACCACACATGCACACACACGCACATGCACACATGGCCTCCCAGGAAGATGCCCCAGCTGCTCAGAAAAAGGAAATGCACATATTTTTCAAATGTCAGAGCCAGGAAGGAATCTAAAAGCCATCTAGCTGAGCATTCTCCTGACAGATGGCTAGAACTGAGATCTCAAGAGGAGGATTACCCTGCCTAAAGTTGTCCAGTTGTCAGCATCATGGCCTGACCTCCTGAATCCTAGGTCAGTGGTCTTCCTAGACCATCAACTGGGCCCCACCCTACACCGCCAGTAATGGCAGCACCAGCTCCTGCTCAGAATCCTCCCTCTGCTGCAGAAGCTGGGACACTGATGGGAGGGGTTTCAAACACTGGCCTCCGTGGGCAGCAGCAGTGCTGTGTCGTGTGATGGCTAGGAACCCAGCTCTGGCAGCTGCCCACCCAGGTCTGAATCCCAGTTCAATGACTAAGGAATTAGACAACCTCTCAGGGCCTAGGTTTCATCATCTGCCTCACGAAAGGGTAATACAACCTACCTCACACATTGTTACACAAATTCAGAGTTAATATAGGTGAAAGAAACCAGTACAGAGTAAGTGCTGTATGAACCTAGGCTCTTATTGTTATCATTGGAGTATCTATTATAAATGCATATTCCAGACCCTGTCCCTAGAGAATCTGATTCAGTATATCCATATTGAGAACCAGTAACCTGCATTTCAGCCAACACTTTTAGTAGGTGCCTTTGTGTGTGTGTGGGGGGGGGGGGAGGGGTGAAGGGGGAGAGTGATCTAAGGACCGTATTTAGAGAAACTTAGCTTTCAAGGTTGAGGAAGTGTGCATTCACTGCACTGTGGTCTGTAAAAAGGCCTCAATGACCCCATGAGCCCTCTTATATGAATCCCTAGATCCATCTTTCTCCAAGTTCGCTCCTTCCTGGGATGCCTTGCTAAAAGACTCATTCTCACACCACAGCTGCCATCTGCTCACAATTCTTGGGCTCAGCCTTTCCACTACTTCTCTCTTAGGTGGTCCACAGGTTCCCTGACATTCTAGAGACACTGACAAAGAACAGGGTTCCCAGGCGGCCCAGCCCAGAATGTTGGAATGCTGACCCCTGCAGGTCCCAGGGACTGAGACTGCCAGGGAGGGGGCCAGGCCTGCCCTTCACTTCCCTCTGCCTTGCCCACTCAGAGCTGCCACTCCACTGATCTTGGTTGCAGCCTGGGTGGCATTTCCATGCCGGCCCCTCATTTCCTGCCAAGAACAGAGCTGACCTCTGTGGCCCACTGGCTCTCTGCCCTACCGGGCAATAGGCAGCATCCTTGAAGACCGCTTTGCCCTCTTTCCTCCAGGACTGAGAGGCTGTGATGAGGAGGGAGAGAAGGGGGCTGAGACATCAGCTGGGGGGAGGTGGCACAAGGACCACGCTTAGGGAGCAGTCAGGAAGACAGTCCCCAGCCCAGACAGCCCCTCCCACCCTGCCCAGACCTCTGTGTCATCCTGCAGAGATAATTCAGTTACCAGGAATGCAGACTGGAGAGATAACCTGATTTAGAAGCTGAAACCCTCTGAGCTGTGGAGGGAGGCTGGGGTGCAGGAAGGCAGGAGCAGCAAACAGAGAAAGGGGGTGATGGGTAGAGAAGTGATAGACAGCTGCCTGGGAAAGATGATGACTGGTGTTTGGGTGTTGGACCTTCAATCCATCCTGGGGCTCACTCAGCCCTTAAATCCTCTGTGAACTCACTGTTTTTCTAGAGAGTTCAGGTAGCTACCACCTGGCTTATACAACCGTCCAGGGAGGAGATAAGCTGAGAAACCTATATAGTGTCAGGGAGGGAAAAAACCTTTTCTGAGGCTTAATTTGAGTCATTGATCACCAACTACCCTTGGAACGAGTTATTTCAGTGTGAACTGTCATCTGTGAAAGCTGGCGGCAAGACTGCTGTGGGGCCTGCAGGGGTGCTACCGGTCAAGGTCAGAGGCCTGGGGACCACTTCCCCTCCTTCTCCTTCACACCTGAGAGCCAGCACCCCCTGGGCAATGTCCTAGGTGCCATCTTCCTTCCTCCCAGCTAGGACCTGGGTCTCCTTCTCTGCTTTTCTCATATCCTCATCTCCCCTGAAGAGCCCATGTAGTCTTCCTTTCATGCCCCTGCCTCTTTGGAGGGAGACACCACAGAAAGCAGACTATAGACCTGCTGGCCTCTGGAAAGGAAAGGAAGGGACTAAGGATCTCAGAAAGCAACTCACTTCATTTATCTCTGTCTGCCTCTTCTCCTGGCATGGGGAAATTTTTCTTTGCAAATCATTTGTCTTTTTTATAATGTGTCTATTCTATGTCAGGTGAATGCAGGACAGGGAAGAAGCTGAGGCCAGACCCCCAGAGTTCCTCAGATGCGTTAGGCTAGATTTGTAGACTGGACGACAGAGCAAGGACCCACCCACATCTTAGACGCCAACCCATCAGAAATGCCAGAACAGCTGCAGGAAGGCTGTACCCCACTCTAGGGAACAGCTGCCTCCTTGTAGCTCCTGCATTAACTTGGCGGCAGACAGGCCAGCAATGAAGGAGTTAATGGACGGAGCGCTGTTACCCCTCCCCCCCTCCTTCCCCTGGGCCCAGATGAATAACCAGTCAGTAAGATGACCCCAATGGAAGAAGTCCAGAATTATCTACTCTGATCCCAGGGGGGTTTGTACTCCTCTTAGCACAAATCAGATCACTCAGAGTGAGGGTGGGGCTGAGGCAGGAGTCCGGAGGGGGGGATGGGGAGCCAGCTTCCAACCCTTCATAGGCTGGGCAGGGACTAGCCCAGGGCAGAACCCCCACCCCAGGGGCCTGAGACAAAGTTCTGTAGAAGAGAGTGCTCTGACCCACTTGGCCCCAGTTGGGCTAGAATCTCTGCACTTTTACCCTGAGAATTTGTTACCTTTTCAGAAAAGTTGTAACTTGGCTTTCAGAAGCTTAGTAAGACAAGGAGGAGCCTAGTTACCTTAGCTGTCCCAGGGGAGATGAGTTAGCTAGGAGGAAGGTAAGGATTGACAGTGCACCAAAAAAAAAAATAAATAAAAATAAAAATAAAAAATAATAATAATAAAATAAATGCTGAACACATACTGGTGTGGAGTCTGGCAGAAGCCAGAGACCTTCTGGCTCTCCACCCCACAGAAGGACCCACTTGGCTGGCCTTGGCGTCTCCTCTCCCTGCCCCCAGCTCCTGCTCGGTGAGCCTCCCCCAACACCCTACAGGGTCTGCTGCCTGAGGCTTTGTGCTCTTGAAAGGCCTGCAGATTTATAGACCTCAGCTGCAGGCCCTAACCCTGCCCTCCCACCCGGTAGCAGCCCATGAACTGCCCTTCTGAATCCCTCTTTCCTGGCCACACCCAGGAGTGTCTGACTCCTTCTTCAGGCCTGAGTGCAGCCTTCCTGGGGCCATGCTTATGACCTGTTAGTCACTCAGAGGGGCCTGTCCATGAGAAAAACACAGAAATGTCCATTTCATTACAGTCCTCAGCTGTCTTTCTAGAATATTCTGCCCTGTAATAGTCCTCAGGCTAGGCCTGCACTCAGGAAACCCCACCTCCCCACATGGATTTAGCAAGTGTCCAGGGACATCATGAGCAAAGTCTAATAAAGTTGTAGAGATATCAACGAGTTGTTTGTGTGGAGAGGGACAGTGGCTTAGGTGGAAATGTGGTGTCATGAAAAAAGCTTCAGACTTACACTTCTGGCCCTTGGGTCCTGGTTCTTGAATCATTAACTAGGTATGGATGTTGGGCCAGAGGCACACTTCTCCTGCCCTAGGTGAATGCCAGATTATGCCACTGGCTGCTGAGGTCTCAAAGGATGAATTAGCTCCCTTGGAAGCTAAGAGGCATCCTTCCAATAATTGTTGAAGAGTAATGGGTTGAGAAGGCAAGGTGAGAATGGGCTAGGGAATGAGAGAGCCATAAGGTGAGCCAGGAAGCAGTGGTGCACCCACAAGGCCCAGAGGCTCAAGGGGTTCAGCCAGCACCCTTTCCCCGAGGTCTGGCAAGAAGGTGGTGGGTCCTGGGAGAAAGCTCAGCAGTTGATGAACCGGAGCAAGGTCACAGACCAGGGAGCCCAACAGGTGCTCAGGCTCCTCCCAGTAGAGTCTGGCTGTGTCCTGCCTGGGCTGTCCGACCTCAGTGTGTGATTTAGCTCTAGGCTCCATGGGAGGCAGAGGAGTGGGGCATCTCAGAAGGAGCACAATGGTCCCTGGATCCTCTGAATGGCTGGGCATTTTTGAGCAGGTTGATGAAGTTCCTTGAGCTTCACCCGACTTCTGTGCAAAATATCTCTAATGGCACTTGGCCTCTGATCCCCAGAGCAACAGATGATGTGGTCCTCAAATAGTCTTTAGCACAAAATGGTAGTTCTCTTGTAAAAATTATCACTGTAGTGGGGCGCCAGGTGGTTCAGTCAGTAGAGCATGTGAGGTTGTGTCTGAGCCCCTTGTTGGATGTAGAGATTACTTAAGTGAATTAGAAAAGGGGACCGCCTATGGGGCGCCTGGATGGCTCAGTCGGTTGAGCATTGGACTTCAGCTCAGGTCATGATCTCACGGTTTGTGGGTTCGAGCCCTGCATTGGGCTCTGTACTTACCGCTCAGAGCCTGGAGCCTGCTTCAGATTCTGTCTCCCTCTCTCTCTCTGCCCCCCGCCCCCCACTCACACTGTGTCTCTCCTTCAAAAATAAATAAACATTAAAAAAAAAA
This sequence comes from Panthera onca, assembly GCF_046562875.1. Taxonomy (NCBI): domain Eukaryota; kingdom Metazoa; phylum Chordata; class Mammalia; order Carnivora; family Felidae; genus Panthera; species Panthera onca. Next base: position 104,305,702 of record NC_138348.1, on the reverse strand, counting down.
GAAAAAAAGAAAAGGGGGGGCACCTGGGTGATTCAGTTGGTTAAGCATCTGGCTTTGGCTCAGGTCAATATCTCGCAGCTCGTGGGTTTGAGCCCCGCATTGGGCTCTGTGCTGATGGCTCTGAGCCTCAACCTGCTTCAGATTCTGTGTCTCTTTCTCTCTTTGCCCCTCCCCAGCTCCTGCTCTGTCTCTGTCTCTGTCTCTGTCTCTGTCTCTGTCTCTCAGAGATAAACATTAAAAAAAAATCACTATACAGATTTTACGTAATATCCTAAATATTATGAATAATGTAATGAGAACAGTGCCCACTTCTCAGGGTCACCATTCTGCAGATGTAGAGGAGGCATAGAACAATGCTCCATCCCAATCCCAAATTCCCCCACCCCCAAGCCCAGCTAGCTCTCTGTGCATCTACCTCACCCCTTCCTTTCTGGACCCAGGAAGTCTGAACCCACAGGTGAGGCCAGCAGTGAGAATCAGGGGAAGGCAGACAGGCAGGAGCAGAGGGATGTGTCAGGACCATTCACATGAATATCTGCTTAGATGCTGAGGGCAAAAAGATTAATGTGAAGATCTCATCCCAGGAAGAGAGTAGCTATACATCAGCAATGCCTTAAAGATTGGGTATTTATCGTAGGTTCGGGAAAAAGTAAGTAATGTGCCGATTCGGGAATTGCAGCTATGAGAGCAAGAGATGAGACAGAAATCTCGGTCCTAATCACACAGCCAACCCCAACCATGGCTCATATTTCTGGCTGGAGCCCCATGAGAGACATGGGGCCCAGCAGGCACAGACAGTGGGCCTGATCTGGGAACCAGCCTTGCCAGAACAAAGAGGAACGGGGGAACTGACCTGTCCATCTGTGCCTCCAAGAAGGGACAGCTGCAGGGGCAGCCTGTGCGTGCTGGGAGAGGGAAACCTTTGCTGGGCAGCCAGGGTAGCTAAAAGTACTTCAATTGAAAGAAAAATGTCCTTATCCACCTAACTATTCTTCAGAACCAGGCAGAGAAATTGACAGTGTTGATTCATTTAGCTCAGCAGTATTCAGGTCAAAATCAATCTTGTCAAAAATCCATCACCCACACTCAATAAGTCAGAAAAGGGATACAGGCTCCCCGGGAATCAATCACATGGCAACAGGGAGCAGCTGAAAACAGATCTATCATGGCCTCTGACGGAAGCTTCCATTACTCAATGTGGTGTTTCCTGAATGCACCCAGGGGACCCCTCCCAAGGTCACGGGCACCAGCCAAACCCCCTAGCAGCAGCCCAAGTGCGGGTGGTCAGTCTCTCTACAGCCAGGCAGGAGAAGTTTCTAGAGCCTCAGTGCAGATTTGTATATGCTTAATGTTCACAGGATCAATACTTAGCTGAGTGGCATGGCCTTGCAAAAGTCATTTCATCCCCTCTTCAACCTCAGGAATCACTGTCACTTCCCGCTCCTGCTGTCCCCACACCTGTGTGGCTGCCTCGCATCTGTAGGAAGGGGAAACAATAGCAGCTTAGCAGTTCTCTTCTGTACACAGGTCAGGAAAAGCAGAGTGGCCTCTGTGGAGCTCCCCTCATCTTGGGACCTCCCGCAAGACATACAGAAGGCAAGACTTGCCATCCTCTTTGTTCCTGGGTCAGAAGCCAGCCTCTTCCAGGACTGGCTTTATGGCAACCATGACTACCCCAGAGTCAAAGGAGGTGTATGAGTGGGACAGCAGAGAGTTCCTGGAGAGCCAGATGAGGGAGAGGCACGGGTCCCATCTATACTGTTCACTAGCTGTGTGTGCCTCAGCTGGTTCCTTAACTTCTATACATGTCATTTTTCTCTTATATACGATGGAAATCGTAATAGTGGATATGTCTCAGGACCATCGAGGATTCAGTGAGACTCTGCACGTGAGGTACTGGCAGAAAGCACTTAAGAGGTGAAAACTCTAGTCAAAGTTCCCCTCTGGCACTGAACCTTCTTCTCCCGTCTTCCCACCAGAAACAACTTCTAAAATGTGTTTGCGAGATTCATTCCTTCATTCTTTTATTCACTTAGGAAATATTTATTGAGCATCAGTTGTTCTGCATCTATTGTAAATGCTGGAGAGATGGTGTACACACAAGGAGTTGGAGAGCCTATAATCAAATAAAACCATCACAAATAATAACAAATGGGCCAAAGATAAGAATGAGGGGAGTGAACAAGGGTAGCTGAGTAGAACCCCAAATGGCATAAAGGACTTGGCCATGCAGCAGTCTGGAAGGAGGACCTTCTGGGCAGTGAGAATGTGGAGGGTTGACAGGGACCGCAGAGAGGAACAGCACAGAGAGGTGGGTGGAATGGAGAAGACACACCAGGACCTGGGGCTTTAGTCTAGATGTGACTGGAAGCCACTGAAAGCAACGGTGGTCTGATAACACACTTTAGGAAGCTCACTCAGCATGCGATTTGGAGACTGGTTGGAGGCAGGACAGGAGCAGGGAAGGAATGAGATGAGCTGGGAGGTCCCTGCGGAGGTCAGGGGAAGAGGATGGTGGGTTTGTAGGGAGGTAGAACAGACGCGAAGGGTAGGTACCCGATGCAGGAAGGATCTTGGAGGTGGAGACAGTGACACTTGCTGGCTAACTGGACGTGAGGGATGAGAGGTGAGGGACAGATTTATCCCAAGAGTGTGTTTTGAGCTGCTGGGTTGATGGGGGTACTAACCATTGTGGGGAAGCCCGGGAGGGGCAATGGAGGCTCTGTGAAGCTGGATAAAATGCACATTCACATCCAAGTGAAGATGTCAAGTGTGAGCGGTTGGATTAGGGGGTCTTGGCCCGGATGAGACCAGCAGGGAGAACGGGTAGTCAGAAAAAGCATGGGGATGGGGAGCACTGAGCCCCGGGAGAATGATCTGGAGGAATCCTCTTCCAAAAGCATCAGCTCTTTCAGGATACATATTTTGCTTGCCAGGACAGAATCACCCAAATAGGGGATCAGGGTGCGGAGTCGAGGCAGGGGGGCTGGGGGTTCACACGTGAAGGAAATTGAGGAGCTGCCTCCTGAACTCGTGTGCAGGTGTGAGCTAGACTGGGGTCCCCATCCTAGAGAGCAGCAGGGTTCTACTGTATGCAGACTTCTCCCTGGGGGAGTATTCCTGGGAGGCAGGTGGCCTCAAGCCCCTTGTGCCGTCAACACGTGACCAGTCTGGAATGGGGAAAATGGAAGGAGGAAGGTGAATCTCTGTTACAGGGCAACCCATATTTTCCCTGAAGCCTTGCATCCCCTCAGAACTCAGGTGTTGAAGCCCTAACCCCCCACTGTAGTGGTACGTGGAGGTGAGGCCTGGGGGACATATGAACCCCAACTGTGCTCATAAACAGTCTCTTCCCATTCTGCCTCTCACAGCCTTCCAGACCTCACAAGGGAGCAGCTCCCTCCTTCCAGTGCCTTCCATGCCTCCCTGCTCAGGACCCATGCTCTCAGAGCTGCTCCTGACCCCCAGACACCATAATGGGCTCCATCACAATTGAGAAGGTCCTTCGTTCTCTTCTCCGTGTGCTTGCTGCCATCAGGGAAGGGACTGTCCACCAACCCAGTAGTTCATCAGACCCAGTCATACTCTGAACCCCTGCAAGGGTCTGTCAGACTATGAATAGTTAAAGGAGCTGCATCTTATGCCCCCAGTAACTAGCCCTGCACTTGCCCCATACCAGGTACCTGGCACATGATGACAAACTGAGTGAATGGAGCAACACTGAGCAGGCTGTGCTCCTGAAGAAGCCATTGGATGTGGGTTGAGGAGGGTGTGGAAGTCCCTGCCTAAAAAAGGAGAGCCATAGGGGAGAGAGAGGGGCCCACCCCGAGAGAGCTCACTGCAGGAAACAGAGGGCAATTCCAGAGAGGTCCCAGGCAGGACACAGGGCTCCCCCATGCACCTCCCCCACCCCCACGCACCTGCTTCAAGAATGCTGAGAGAGCCAGTCAAGGGAGCTGTGCGGAAGCAGGTAATGATCTCAATTTCACAGCTGGGTGGGTTGGGGCCATGCCCAGGGAGTTAGTTTCTGGGACAGCAAAGAAGCTCCAACTTCTCTGTCTTTCTATCTGGTTCATCCACTCAGGATGAGTCCAGCCTGAGAATCCAGGCTCCACTGGCCACACCCACAGTCTGCACCTCCTCAGGCACCCTGGCTCCCAGCTCATGCCTCAGCCTTCCCGGGTACATGGGCTCACCAAGACGATTGCTTTCTAAGACACATGTCGTTATTACCGTCAGTAGCTTCCCTTTATTGTGTGCGTCCTTGCAGCTAGACACAGACACTCTCAGTTGATCTTAATGCCAACCTTGGGAGGTGGGTACTGTTATTCCCACTTCACAGATGAAGAAACTGGGATTCAGAAAGCTTAATTTGATGCTTTACAGCTAATGAGCAACAAAGCCAGGATTCCAGCCAGCTATGTCTCTCAGCAAATTTCATGCTCTAAACTGCTTATATTAATTCCATGGATAAACTGATCACTACTTACTGCCTACAGCAGTTGGAGAGGGGAAGGGGACCTGACCCACTATCCCCTCAGCAGAGGGCAAATGGATGGTACATTCTGCAGGAAGGAAAGTGCCCTGAGTGTCACACTGACACACCCAGTCATAAAAGCACTATTAGAGGCTGCCTCCCCTGCCCTTAGGAGCTGGACCAACTTCCTTCTCCCAAGGGCAGACCCTGCTGTCACGTGGGGCATGAGAAAGCCTTCTGACGCCTGATAGCAAGTAGACTTTCCTTACTCTTCCCACAAAGACAGGCAAAACTATTGGGGTGCAAATGTATCCCCAAGGGCTGGAAAGGTTACCAGGTTCCCAACTGGATCTCCAAAACTGGGGCAAGGTGGCCTCCCAGAGTCACTCCTCTTAACCTTGGCTCCTTCGTCAATCCTCACAAGTTAAGTACCTTCCATCAGGTGCCCCTAAGACCTCCTGGACCACTGCCTTTTGTGTAGCTGACTGTACGCTGGCTTCTAAGCTGCGTCCTGTCTGTAAGCCTGAGAACTTTCCTTTTAGACCTCAGGTTGCCTCTCATCTGCAACCACTCACCCTCACCTGGGACATCCCCGCTTATCCCCAGGGCAGCAGCAAGGGTTGTACTGGGCCCTCTTACCTGCACATCCTGGAGCTCAGACTCTCCATGGAGATATAGGGGTGAGCATCTGCCTTCTGGAATCTGGGAATCAGAAGAATCCTCCTGGAACCCTAAGACAGCCTGAGCATGGGGTGTGCTAACAGTCAGCATGCTTGGGACTGCAGGTTTCAGAAAAATCTGATTAACTTAAACTGTCTTAAACCAGTGCTGTTCAGACTTAAGTGTGCCCACAAGTCACCCGGGGGATCTTTCTGAAATGCACTTTCTGATGCAATAGGTCTGAGTGAAACCTGAGATTCTTCCCATCTAGCAAGTTCCCAGATAATGCTGATATTCCTGGTCTAGCACTCACACTTTGAGTAAGAAGGATTTAAAAGTTTAAATTGCAACAACAAGCATTGTTTATGTATCAGAAGCCTAGAGATAGGTGACTTCAGGGTTGACTCTTCAGAAGATATCTGCAGATATCTTCCCCACGCTTTGTCCAGTCCTTTGCTCTACAACCCTCAACATTGCAAGATGGCTGCCAAAGCTCCAGGTATCACATCCTCACCAATCAATGTCCCAATCTAGAAGAAAGAGTGTAGGGGTAAAATGATATATTTTCTTTAGCTCTCCTGTCATCAGGTAGTGAAGTCTTTCTCAGAATTTTCAAGATGTTTATTTATATCTCAGAACGTCATGCCCATCCTGGGCCAATTACTATCAGTGGAGATCAGAATTCCATGATTGGCTTAAACCAAGTATGATTCACCCTCTGGCGCTGGGGAAATTTCCACCTGAATAAATACCAGAACTCTATTAGGAAAAAAAAAAAGAGTGGGGTTGGGGGGATGACCTAAAAGCAGGCAACCCACAGCAGTTACATGGTCAGGTACGAACCATCCCATAACCCACTGCGGGGCCTCTAACCCCCTTTGCCCTTCTTTCAGCAGAGTGGGTCCGAAGGGAAGATGCTAGCACCATGCAGTCATTAATGTGTTCATCAGAGAAAGGACGTGTCCATTCCTATGTATCTTATTCATATAAGTGTTGGGGGACCACATGGGGGAAGGCACGGAAAAGCATTTAAAACAGTAAAATGCCACAGGAATGCAAGCAGTTGTGGTGGGAGCAGCAGTTGGTACCACTCCTAGTCCCAAGGGAGGTGGGGAGAAATGGGAGCAGAAAGAATGCCCTCTCCACTGCCTGTCCTCCCAGCCAGATGACCTCTATGACTTCAGTGGGAATTTTTCCTGCCCCTAATTCTCTCCCTCTTTGTTGATTGTGACTGCCCAGCGATCAGCTGATGCTGCTGGCAGGGCTGGGTGGGCTGGCATGAGGCGTCTGCTGGAGGAGAAAGAGGCATTTGTGTGGAGGAGGGATTCCTACCCCACAGTGGTGAGGAGTCAAAGAGCCAGAGGCCGCAGGGTACACCGTGTCCTCTGCAGAAGGGCTAGGCCCTGGGTTGGGCACTGCCTCTGCAGCCTGATGGCTTCACACATGCTATTCCTTTCCCCAGAGATGTGCTTCTCCACGAGGTTCACCCTTGGCGTCTGGCTCCTTCTCACTTTCAGTGGCCCTCTGCAGAGAGGTCTTCTTGGCCCTCAAATCTAAAGCAGCACCACCCCCCCCACCTCCTCCACCCCGACCTACTGCTCTTTAGGAAAACAGTTGATTTCTTGTCTTCTCACGCAGTATAATTTGTAATGATTTGCCCATTTATTGTCAATTGATGTGAACCTCCCAGAGGGATCATGTGTGTTGTGTTGCCCCTGCCCACTCCGCACAGGGCCTGGCACATAGCATCTACAGGGCACATACGTGTGGGATGAATGAAAGTGTGAATGAATGAATGCCCCCAAAGAAGCTGTTCTCCATCCCTGGGATGGAAGAATCACAGTAAACATTGGCATGAAGCAGAAGAAATTTAGTTTAGCTACAAGAGGTGAACTTTCTAGAGAACCTCTGGAGGGGATGAATAAACACTGTGACCACATACACATCTATCATTCGGGGTGAAGGAGGAGCAGGAGTGCCTCAAGCCAGAAAATGTTTCTGAAAGGTTCCCCCCGCCCCCCGCCCAAGGAAGAAGGGCCCCTGGTGTTACCCCACGCCCATCGCCCCCATCTTGCATAGCAGTTAATAAATCACCTCTTTGGTTAGCACGTCTGATTCCTTCTGCTGTCAGAAACCCAGTCAGTTTTTTAGGGGGATGGGACGGGCAGGATCAGGAGCTGGGATCCTGGGCTCTGTGTCCCGGTCCACTGGGCCATGTGATGAGTGGGAAATTGACTGGAATGCTAAAACCATGACCCAGAACAGCAAACTCATTCCCTGGAAAGACTGGAGCTTGATGGCAGGGCGGAGCTGAGGGAAGCACCAATCAGTCATGACTGGACTGAAGTTCACTTAAGCTGTCCTAATAGCAGCTTGAAAAGGTCTCCGGTGCATCCTGCCTCTTCCAGGGTGACAGGAATAACCACCCAGGCCAGCGAGCTCAGAAGAGATCAATCAGGCAGCGAGTCTCCGGGAAACAAAATCAGCTGCCCTTGCCCTTCCTAGCTCATCCTGATGGACATGCAGGAAGAACGACTTCACAATTTCATGGGATCCCATCTACAGCATTGTGGTGTTAGCCCATGCCAACAACCACCACAGAAAATGAGGGCTGGGGGAGGTGGCCAGGAGGAGAGCACAGTGACCTACCCGAAATCTGTGCGTGCGTGTGTGTGTGTGTGTGTGTGTGTGTGTGTACACACACCTGTGTGGAACAGGGGAGGGATGGGTGGCCCACACAGAGGTAAGTTAAAGGAACAGGTAAGAATAAGGGCTTATATCAGACAGTTGGATATGTGACTGTAGGCTGCTTTTAAACAACCTTTGATTCACCCATCCATCCATCCCTCCCTCCATCCATCCATCCCTCCCTCCATCCATCCATCCATCCATCATCCATCCATGCAATCACTCAGTATATATGAACACCCACTCCTTACCAGGCCCTGTGCGGCCATCAGATTTAAATGGTGAACAAAGCCACGCTGTCCTGCCGTCATGGAGCTTGTAGTCTACAGGGAGACTCAGAAATGAATCAAGTATTCACAAATGGAAACTAATTGGAGGGCTAGGATAAGAACAGCATGATGAGAGTGTTTGAGAGAAATCAGTCAGAGCAAGCTTTCCTGAAGACTTGGGGATTGAACTGATGTCTGAAAGAGGAGAGGGGTGTTAGGTGAACAAAGGAGAAGAAATGATATTCTATGCAGCAAGAATAGTATGTGCAAAGACCCAAGCTGGGAAGGGACATGAAATATGTAAGGGATGGAATGAAATAAAGGCCAGTGTGGGTGAAACAGAAAGTGAAAGAGGGTAATGATGAGGCTGGGTCTCTTCCTGGCTCAGGAGAGTCTTGGGAAGACAGAAACAAATGGAGCCCTCCCAGTTCTCATCCACATACTGCACCCCAAGATGAGGCCAGTGTAGTGCAGCCAACCACTGACTGAGAACAATAAGACCCTGCTAGCCTCCTGGGTTCCCAGGGATGCACTGAGAGTCCTGGACAAACATCTCCAGGGAGTTTTGAAAGGTCCCCTAGAAGTATGCTGTGCTGGTCTTGTTTCCCAGTACTCTATTGGGAGATGCAACAAGGTAGGGGTGAAGCCACACCATGGTGGCTCCTAGTCCAGAGGGCCAGGTTAGCCTGGTAGTTTCTTCCTCCAACTCCACCATTCACCTTCTTGCTCAGGAGGGTCCTGAGGAAGGTACTTTATGTCTTCCCCACGATCTCTTGGTCCAAGAACTAGGAAACCAAAATGGCCTTGCTGAACCAGCCCTCCAAGATCACCACCATGTTTGTTTAAGGTCAGACTTCACAAGGCTTTACAGACATGCCATGAATTTTCTTTTTGTCTTCTTTTCTCCTCTTTACCCTACCCCCTGCTTTTTTTTTTTTTTAAATAAACTTTTTATTGAGGTAGAACTTGGAGGAAAGGACACAAATCCTAAGTATTCAATTATTATTCACAAAGTTAGCACACTCTCACACATAAACACCAAAAGACTGTAAGAATGTTCCTAGTAACGTTATTTGTAATAGTCCCAGATTGGGAGAAAAACTGTCCATCAGCAATAGAATGGATAAATAAAATGTAGTATATCCGTATGTTAGAATACTCTACAGCAATGAAAACATGAAGAAGCCACAGCTTCATGTACCAACATGGATGAGCCTTGAAAACATTATGCTTAGTTAAATCAGCCAGACAAAAAAGGACAAATGTTGTGACATTCCACTTCTATGAAATATCAAGAATAGGGACATTCACAGATATAGAAAGAGTCCCTATCCTTGGCAGAAATCAGATGAGAGAGGCTAGCAAGAGAGGGAAGGGAAGTTATTGCTTAACGGATGCAGGGTTTCTTTTTTGGAATGATAAAAAATTTTGGAAATAGCTAGGTTCTAGCAACACCATAGTAGTCTTTGTTTCTATATGAAATAATTTTTTTAATTTAATTTAATTTCATTTTATTTATTTGTTTATTTTGGTTATACACCCAGAATTGGAATTCCTGAGTCACAGGCATGTATATAGTAAGCTACAGTTGATTCTGCTCAAAAGTTTTACAGAGTGGTTGTACCAATAATACTCTCATCAGAAGTGAGATTATTGCCTATCTATGCCAAGCCAACATTTGATACTGTCTTTTTTTTTTTTAACTAATCTTGTACATATAGTGATGTTTTATTGTGGTTTTAATTCATGTATTCTTGATGACCAATTAATTGAGCACTTTTTCATATTGGCCATTTGGATATTCTCTTTTGTGGAGTGCATGTTCAAGCTCTTGCCCATTGGGAAAGAAGTGTGTCTATCTCTTCCTTTCTTCCTTCTTTCCTTTCTTCCTTCCTTCACTTCCCTTCCCTCAAAGTTATCCTGTCCTCAGAAAATGAATTGAGAAGTGTCTCTTCCTTTTCTCTTTTCTGAAAGAGCTTGTTTAAAATTGGCAGATTTGATTTCCTAAAATTTTGAAAGTTACCAGTGAAATCATTTGGGCCTAGAATTTTCTTTATGGACCATTTCAAGTAAAGATTAATTTCTTTGATAGTATATAACTGTTTAGATTCTTTGTTTTTAGGTTGGCTTTGTTAAATTAATTGTTTATCTAGGAATTTGTCCATTTCATCTAAATTTTTAAATTTATTGGCTTAAAGTCATTCATAACATGATTTATTATCTTTGTAATATCTGTAGGGTTTGTAGTATTGACTCTTTTTTTATTCCTTGTATAGGTTATTTTCTTTCTTCTCTACTATTTTCCCAATAAGTTTTGCTAGAACTTTATCCATGTTATTCAAATTTTTAAATAACCAAAGTTTGACTTTGTTGATTTTCTTGATTGTACAATTATTTTCTATTCATTGATTTCTGCTTTTTAATTTGTTTCTTCCTTTAACTGTCTTTAAGATTAATTATTGTTCTTTTTTGAACTCTTTGGAAGGGATACTTAGATAATTGACTTTAAGCCTTTCTTTTCTAATATACTCATTTCTCTTTGAGGGTTTTAACTCCTCATGTCCTGGCTACCTTGGATGCTCTCTTATACTTCCAAGTAGCCATTATATAATTGCATCCAGATTTTGTGCTTCTTAATGGGAGTGTTATTCTAATACTTAAGTCTCTATCATAAGCAGAAGCATCAGTATGTTATAGATTTTTAAGATCACAATGAGAACACACTTAATGTGTTTTAAGTAGTGGGTACCATCATACCATTTTAAACTTATTGTACTTTATAAAGTCAGACAACTGGAGACTTTGTAGCAGGAGGATCACCGATGCATTTTGGATATTGATTGTTAATGTAACTAACATTTAATGAGTACTTATTGTGTTAGGAGGCAAGATAGCAGAGTTGTTAGGTTTTAATCACAGAATCAAACTGCCTAGGTTTTTGGGTTTTTTAAAAAAATGTTTTATATATATCTTTTTTATTTTTGAGAGAGCATGAGCAGGGGTGGGGCAGAGGGAGAGGGTGGACAGAGGATCCAAAGTGGGCTCCATGCTGACAGCAGCAAGCCTGATGGGGGCCTTGAACCCATGAACTGCAAGAACTGTGAGATCATGACCTGAGCCAAAGTGAGAGGCTCAATTGACTGAGCCACCCAGGATGCTCTAAACTGCTTAGGTTTGAGCGAAAGCTCTGATACTTACTGGCTATGTGACCTTGGACAAATTATTTCACTTTTCTGGGCTTCCTCATTTGTAAAAGAAGGATAATAATACTTACCTCATAAGTTTATCGTGGGATATTAATTAAGGCAATATCCACTACACCTGCGATGATGCCTAGAACACAGGAAAATAGCTAAAACCTACAGATTTCATATTACTATGGATTTTATTTTGCATATAAGAAAATTGGGATTCAAAGAGGTAAAGTAACTTGCCCAAAGTCGCGCAGCTTATAAATGATAGCACTAGGATTTGGATAAGGTCTAGATGTCTCCAAATCCAGTGGCTTAATATGAATGAATGTAAGATGAGTTGGTAGAAGAGGCAGCATAGCAAAGTGATTCTTGCAATTCTCCAAGAATAAAGCCACAGCAGCCTAAATTTGAGCGGTGACAGTGCAAAAGGGAAAGAATCTGAGAGGCATGACAAAGGCAGCACAGGACATGATGACTAACTGAATATGAAATGGGAGTGTAGGGAGGGAGGGCTGAGTCATGGAGCTCAGCCTGGGGGACTAGAGGCTGAGGATACATTGACAGAAATAGGAGAGCCAAGACAAGGAGTGAGTTTTGGACGGGAGGTGTTATACTCCATTTTAGACATATAGGGAGGGAGCCATCAGTTGCAGATATGGAACTGGAGCTTGGAAAAAGGGCAGTGTTGTAGAAATCATCCCTGGAGAGGAGGTAGTTAAAGCTTTAACAGTAGATGTCATCCCTCAGTGAGAAAATAAAGAGACAGGAACAGAGCCCCAAGGATTGAACCTTGGGACAGAGCCAATGTTTATTTATGGGTGTTCTAAAAGTGAATAAATAGACATGTAGATAAGGGAGCTGGTGGATGTAATCTACTCAGACTTTCAATAAGCCTTTGGCAAGATTCCATTTCAGAGACCATAAGAAATCCGGGCATGATGGGTACCTGAGGGAAGCGGTTTTGTTAGAAGCAAAGAATGGGTTCAGAAACAGAAAATAAAGGCTAAGGATAAATGGATGGTCACTTCGCTGGGAAGATAAGCATAAAGGATCAGTACTAGGTCTTTACCAATGATCTTGATAAGGATATTTCCAATAAGATCTTCATGTTTGCAGTTGGCATTAAATTACTTCCAGAAGTAAAGCACCAAGCTGAAGAGATTAGATTGGAGAGAGACTTTAGGAACCTGTGTGGACAGACAAAACACAGCAATCACACTGGTTGCTCAGTCCCTTCAGCCTCCCTCTCCTCAGAGCTGAGGCCCGAACCTCAAGCTCAAGCCTAGCTTTGGGGCCCATCCATCTGTAATCAGAGGGTCTTTAAAGAGTCTAGCCCAACCTCCTCGGCCTCAGCATCAGGTCTTCCCTCTTTCCAAGACCCATTGGCCATCCTGGGCCCACTCTAATATGTAAATAAGCAATCCAGAAATTGTTTATTAAGTATCTGCTCTTTGTTAGGTACCAAAAAAGTGCCAGCAGAGTCTCTACTTCCATTGAGCTCACAGATGTAAGTCCCTGCCTTTGTTGCCTTCCAGAATACCATTACTGATGGGGCTGAGGACCCACCTTGCTCTTTCCATTTGTAGTAGAGATAGTTCTAACTCAATACACATGTGATCCCCTCCATTTCCAAGCCTCTCTTAAAGATGAGTTGGAGCCATGTGATTAGCTTTTGCTAATAGTGATTAGCTTTCCCTTCTGAGTCAGGAAAGTATCCTTCATCCCTCAGTTCTCTTGCAGCCTTAGAAAAGGCTATCCAGCCTTCATTGGACTTCATGGTAGAGAAATAAAACTTCAGTATGTTAAGCTACTGAGTTTGGGATGGGGAGTTGTCTTTTCCACAACCAAGCGCAGTCTATACTAACTAACATGTTATTTTTCCCCGGGAGCTAGAATCCTTTCCTTATAGTCCAGCTGGCTGATTGGGCCACTGCTACCTATAGACATTATCTTCAAGTATCACCTGCTAGAAGAGCCAGTGTCTTGCCTCTCTTTCATTCAGGACTCACTCTCTAAATCTGAATGCCTCCTACTGTGGGTTTCTTTGAACTGGATACTAGGTCCCTCTTTGCAGTATTGCCCAATAGAACTTCCTGCAATGATGAATTGGGATAATATGATGTATCTGTGCTATCCAATACAGTAGCCATCAGCCTTGTGGTTATGTGAAAATGAACAACTGAATGTTTAATTTTATTTTTTAAATGAATTTAAATTTTAATAGCCACATGTGGCCACCATTTGGATAGTATAGAATAAACATGCCCAGAACAACGCACACCCCAGGGCTGCATGTATTTAACCTTTGTGCGTTCTTACACACTGTTGCTAATGCTTCCCAATGCAACCAACTCATGACACAGTGTTTAAAAAAGTGACAGATCTGTTTTAATAGGGGCAATGTTGAGGGATAAAAATTCTAGAACATTTAAATAAATGGAAAGATTTAGAGCCAAATCCAGGGGAGAGAGCTTGGATTCATCAAAGATTATGTCTGAGCTCAATGTCTGCTTGTTATAGCCCAAAAGATCAGCAAAATATTAGGTATCTGAAATCACACCAAGCATTAGTCTTCCTTTAAGCTTAAACCTCTTTTAAATTTAAATTTCTCTTAAATTTAAAATTCTGTGATAATTCAGATTTTTTTCCCACCTTTGGGGGGAAAAAGAAACACATGGAAGGGGACATCTACCGAAAAGAGGCCCAGAAGGAGGACAAAGAAGCTTCTGTTTGAGGAAAAACTTTGAAAATTCAAGATTTTTCACTCTGTGCATATAAAGCCATGACCAAAGTCCATATAATTAAGAATAACCTAAACAATGTTGCCACAATCTTATTCTGCCAAATCTTGAGACAGGAGACTTAAAGGAAGGTGTAAAACTATAGTGCATGGTTTTTTGAACTGGAAAGCAATCTTCGAAATCAGGGATCATTTAATTGCTAGAAACAGAGTTCAATTCCAGCTAGTTTCAGGAAAGGGACAGCATACGAAGATGCGACAGGCAATTTCCTTGATGTACAAAGACAGGAAACAAGGCTTCGTCAAAATGAGAGACCTGAAAACTGGATCTATGGTGTTGACATTTCTTGCTCCATCCCTCAGGGCAGAATGACCCCCTCTCCCAGCTTTTTTCCCCTCTGCTCTGTCCTCTGTTTGCACACTCTCTCTGTAACTCCATGGGCTTTCCCATAACCCACATTTATGCTCATGATGTTGGCTTTCTGACTTTTGTCACAACTACCTGCCTCTCTCCTCATGTTCCCCTTATCATTTGAATTAGTGTCTCAGTACCCAAATCTCAAATTTGGAAGACAATCTGATTGGTCCAGCTGGAGTCAAATGTCCTCCTCTATTCTTGTCAGCTGTGGCCAGGCATAGCCTAAAAGTCTGCTCCAAGAGTTGGGAGGTGGCTTGGGTTCTCTAAGAAGGGTGATAGGTGAGGAGGCAATGGTGATCTCATCTACCACCCCCTTACTTAACAAAAGCTTAGGGAGCTTCAGTGATTTGCCTAAGGTCTTAATTCTTGTGGTGTTTCCTATGTCACACCCTTTGATATTTGAATAACAATAGCCACAGTCCACCTACTGAGTACTTACACACGCTAGGCACTAAGTTGAGTGTTTTGTTTTGTTTTTTAACAATGTTATCACATGTAACATTCATATATATTTTAGGAGTCATGTATTCTTATTCTTTCCTTTAACTTATAAGGAGACTGATGCTTAGTAAAATTAAATGAGACCAAAGTCAAGCATCCAGCATGTGGGAGAGACAGGTTTGAATTCTAATATCTGCAAATCTAAACCCCTTAACTTCCATACCAGTCTGCTGTTTACTTCATGTGATGGGTAATACTTTGTGGAATTTGTCATCTTGAACGATGACAGAGGCACAAAATAGAAATCTATTAGGATGACTTGGACTTACAGAATAGCCAATGGGCTAGGACTACCAAGGGAACCCACCTATCTGTACACACCAAAGATCAAAGACCTTGCTCTTAATTCTACCATTGATTCCCAGTTTCCAGCAAAGCACGTAGTAAGCATATAGTCAATTTTTATTGAGAGGGAAAAAAATACAAGTATCAGGGAGGATAACAATGCCTTCTAACAATATATCCCTTAAGGTGTCTGTTACCAAGAGATAGATTTCTGGGCTGGGTAAAATCAATCTATGAATCTTAAGTTTTTATTGAAGAAGAAGCTCAAATTATAGTTCGGAACAGAAAAATAAGGGACAACCATCAAAGAAGATGTGATACACACACACACACACACACACACACACACAGGAATATTACTCAGCAATAAAAAAAGAATGAAATCTTGCCATTTGTAACAACATGGATGAGCCAAAGGGTAATACGCTAGATGAAATAGGTCAGAGAAAGACAAATACCCTATGATTTCACTTATATGAGGAATCTATAAAGAAAGAAAAACAGAAACATACTCATAACTTTGGAGAACAAACTGGTAGTTGCCGGAGGGGAAGGGGATGGAAGGGTAGGGGGATGGGCAAAATAGATGAAGGAGGTTAAGAGGTACACACTTCTGGTCACAGGATGAAAAGCACAACTCGGAACATAGTCCGTATTATTGCAATAACTTTAAAAGGTGACAGAGGGTAACTACACTTACCCTGATGAGTGTTGTGTAATGTATGGAATTGTCCAATCAATATGTTGTACACCTGAAACTAATGTAACATTTTATGTTAACTATACTTCAGTAATAATTAAAAACAAAACAAAACAAAAACCACCAAATGCTATGTAATTGATATGTATGATAGATATTAAAGCAGAAAATACCCTGAGGGTATTTAACCCCTTAGGACTCATCCAGCCAATGGTGGGGGCAGGGAGGGCTTCACAGTTCAGGAAGGGGGGACCCCTTGGACGAAAACAGCAGCAAAGGCTACGTGTTAATTGGGGAAGCAATAGACACAAGAAGTTCAGTGTTAACTGAGAATAAAGACTGGGGGAGGCTGCGGTGGGGGGGATGAGTGTGGAGGAATTGGCAGCAGCAGATCATGAAGGGCCTTTAACGCCACGTTAAGCAGCTTGGACTTCATCCAAGTGATTAAAGCAGGAGAATAACAGGGTCAGATTCATGTTTTAAAAATAGATCATCCTGCTCTGAGGACTGATTTGAGAAGGAAGGCCTAGGGGCATGGGACCTATTGGGAATCCAGGCAAGAAATGATGAGGACTTGAACTGGGGCACAAGTTCTGGGGAGAATGGAGGGAAGAACTTTGAGAAATACTTTGTAGGTTAAATCAACAGGACCAGTAATTGATAGTGAATAGAAGCAACGGAAAGGAGGCGACAAGTAGGATCCTGAACATTCTGACTCAGAGCCTTGCCTCAACGGGCATGCAGTCACTAAGAGAGGATATGAGGAGGGGCATGTTTAGGGGAGGAAATGCTGAGTGTCGAGGAGCTTATGAGGCAGGAGAAGATGTCTAGAAGGAATCAGGACAGAGCTGGGTTCGCAGATATAGATTTGGGAGTTACCTGTCAGGTGAGATCACCCCTGGAGGGCATATCAAGTGAGAAGAAACAAGGCTCGAGAAAAGCGTCAAGAATTGAATTCCAAAGAAGACCACCAGCATTATAAGAGGAGGTTGAGGGAAAGGAGCAAAAGGAGGCAAAGGCAGAATAACCAGAGAATAAGAGACCAGCAAACAAAAGGGGTAGAGTAGAGAGTTTCACAAGGGCAGGAGAGAACAAGGGTCAGAGGTAGCAGAAAAACCCAGTAAGGTCAGAGGTAAAGTTTATTCTTTGGACTTGGCAATTACTATGTCACTGGTAATCATATGGAGACTAGTATCCATGAATCAGTGATGGGAAAAACAGGGGACAGTGGATTAAGGAGTTGGTGGAGGTCTTTAGTGTGTAGGGAAGAACATGACCACCCACATTAACATTTATGACCATGACGTCCAAGCATCTAAGAGGAAGCCGAGTGGAAAGTGGTTACTTAGAAATGGTAAATATAAGGGACACCTGGGTGGCTCAGTCAGCTAAGTTGCCGACTCTTAATTTTGGCTCAAGTCATGATCTCATGGTTTGTGGGATGGAGCCCCAAGTCGGACTCTGAGCTGACAGTGCAGAGCCTGCTTGGGATTCTCTCTCCGCCCTCCACCACGTGCTCGCTTGCTCTCTCTCTCTCCCCGTGTCTCTCCCTCTCTCTCTGCCCCCTTCTCAAAATAAATAAACATTAAAAAAAGAGAAAGGATAAATATAAAAGCACAATGGCTTTGCAGAGAACACTTTGGAGTAGTGGAAACGGAAATCATATTGCAAGGGGAAAATGTTTGCCAGTGGTAAGTGTACAGAGTCTTAGTGAGCGGTTACTCTGAGATAGAAGAGCATGAAAAAAATAGAATGAGAGACAAAAGGGGGAGTAGGGTCCAGGGAGCTTGTTTGAGTGCTTCTTCTGCTTCACTCTCCAGTAGGCATGACCTCCACATCTCACAGACACACCGGAAGGAGAAAGTAGAGAGGGGAAATTCTGTGGGAAGGGTGCAAGCTGATGAACGGAGAAGAAGGCATCATAACGTGACTCAGGAGATTTCGTCTTGAAGGGTGGAAAAGCAGCTCTTTTTGGATGATGTGAGAGCATGAAGATAGTGATGGGTGTGTGTAGAAATGAAAGAGAAGGGCATGGTGGCCCCAACCTTCTCAGGAGAGGAACTAAAGTCACCTTCATTGTAGGGTAGCAGAGAGCTGGGAAAGACTTGAAGCTGGCCGCTGTGCCAGGGGGGACACATTAGGGAGCCATTGAGACATAAGTTAAAGCATCTACTAAGCGACAGCAGGGACTAGCTTATAATTAGACTGATGTTAGCAATAGAATCAAAGGCTGTAGAAAATCAACTGAAACGAGGAAGTAAGACTTAAGGATTACGAGACATCGGTCCAAATCCTTACATGAAATTGGCGACACAGACAAAAAGAAAAAGTGCAAAAGGCCCATTTACGAATAACACGAGAAATTTACAACTTTCCAGGGACAATGGGCCCTTCTTCCTCACCGCCAAGTAAGCTCTACTGGTGGGGAAGGGGCATGGGAGTGAGGGAGTCAAAGCTTCTGCCCTTCAAACAACAAAGGTCTTCGCAGAGCCTTTCAGCCCCAAAACAGAAAGCCCCTGAGTCAACAGCCTAAATGCCTGCGGCCCCCAACCTGCCAGTTCAATCCATCAAAGATTATCCAGTTCCTCAGGGTGTCATTGCAGGACTAGGTACTTTTAGAGAAGGTGGGAGAAGGTGGCAAATGAGACACTCTCCTTAGCTTTACAGTCTGGTTTAAGGATTTACAATCTAGGGCTCAGCCTCCTCCCACAGGGGTCCCCAGGGCTTATTTCTAGTTACATGGGCAGCTGGCCAATGAGCACTCAACTTCCCCCTGGACAGAATCTGGAACCTGGGAGGGGCTTTTCTTTCCCTGAGATCTACCTTATAGGACCAGCCCATATAATAATGGTCCATCATCATTACTGGCTGCTTAAAATATCAGAACACACATTGTATGAAGTGGATGAATCAGCTAATAATAAGGAAATACCCATGGCAGGCAGAGAGGCTGCCAAAAATAAATCAGTGAGTGCAGCCCACACCATAGTTATGCTGAAGACTGGGCCCCACCGCCAGCCCTCTCTGCAACTCTCTATGCCTAGCTTCCAAGTACTCTTACCACACAAACCTTCTCTGTTATTGGTTTTTCTTGTTGCCCAGAAGTTTCCACAATTATCTCACACAAGAGCCAATCAGATACAAAAGCAAAGGCAAAAATACACGTGGATTTGTCAGAACTGATATTTAATTCCCATGACAGCTTATATTCAAATTGCCTGCTGAGCAGTGAGTATTGCCATGCTAATTCTGGAGGGCTGGCTGCATCTTAGCCCCAGCTCTGCCTTCTCTGGCATTTCCTGTTCATCCCACTTCCTCTGTCACAATCCTGCCTCTCCTCTAGAACCCACTTCCTCCATGAAGCCTCCAATGATTAGTCCTGTCTAGCTCACATGAATTCTACCTGCCAATCTGCTAAAACATGTGTACATCTAATTGCATGATGTTTTCTGACTCCTTAATTCCCTAAGTCTTAAATCTTTAAAGCAATTTAAACTTCTGAAAGGCCAACCCCCCCACCCATTATGACTTAATGCTTCTCTGTCTAACTCATTCATTTGATGTTTTTTGAGCAATCAACTATTCTGGGTACTAGAAATGCAACAGCAAACCAGAAAGTCCTGCCCTTGGGGAGCTTAATGTGAAGGATAGACAAGGAAATAGGCTATTTTAAGTAAAATGTATTAGGGACCAAGGCAGGGAAATGCCAGGTGCTCTAGGAGCATGGAGGAATAGCATCCAGTCCCGTTTCAGTTTGTTCCATCAACATGGGTTGGGTGGGGGCTTCATCTAGGAAGTGGCATCCAGGTGACTCCTGGAAGTGGAATAGGAATTGTCTAAGTCACTATGTCTGGTCTGGACAGGGGTAGAGGGTCCTATGGGAAGGAGAATGTTTAGTGTTCAAAACACCTTAAGGTGGTCCATTCTGGGCCATTATGGTCCACAGCATCTGTGGGTCTGTACAGGTGAAAGGTGAGAAACAGGGCAATGAGACCCAATCCTGAGGCACTCATGGTCTGGTCCAGGAGAAGAGACAGACCAGAACACAGGCAATGTGATGTGGGCAGGCTGGCCAGCTGTATAACCTAGCTTGGTGGAGTGGATGACTACGGAAGGTTTCCCCAGGAGGTCCCTTCTCAGCCAAAACGTCAAGGGTGAGTAACAAGCAAAGACAAGGAAGCACATTCTGAGCAAAGGAAACTGTGTATTTAATATCCCGGATACTCTGTGAGTATCAATCAGTATTTCCTATTTTCTTCTGGTCTCTTCTGATTCAAGTCTCTGGTCTTTCTCTAGCTCTGCTTACCCCATATTCACAGCCAAGCCATGGTCAGTAGGCCAAAAAACCCCAGGGAAAAAAGGAAAAGAACAGATTCTCTATGGGAGAAGAGTGGGACACCCAGGGTTTGGAAGAAGAGGGTCCATGGTATCCAGCAGTTACCGAGTTTTATTCTCAGAGTGAAGGTCCTATGTCCATAAGAGCCTCTCTGGCTTGGTAGCTTATATCCTGGGAATTAGCAGCACTTAACTCCCTTGAACTGTTTCCACTATCTTTGTGTGAACTTCTTAAGGGAAGGGACTATGATTTTCAGTTTTGTATTCTTGCTTCTTAGCATGATAAGTATCTAGTATCATGTGATATAGGTACCGAATAAGTACTGAATGACTGACCCATGGTCTGAGCTGCTCTCTACAATATTCTGTCTCTTACTATGGGCTAGGATACCTCTTATTAAAAACAAACAAACAAACAAAAACTCTCAAGAGATCTACTCACCAATTAATGCTTGCTTCTTTTGGTCTTGCCAGGCTCCTTGGCAAGCCAGAGGTGGGTGCCATATAGCTGATCTTCCTCCTAGTATATTTTACCCTCAGATCACCTGGGGCAGGTAGGACACAGTGATCATGTGTATGGCCTCATATTGTTTACCTTTACCAGAATCTGCTTTATTTATATTCCTTTTTTCCTTTTGGTAATTTAGGCTGCATACTTTTAATTTTTAGTGGCTACCCTCAATTTTTGTAAACAGGCATGCTTAATTATGCATGATATTTAAAAATATCTAAATTATTTAATATTTCTATTCTCTTCCTGAGTATGTCAAGGATAGGAAAATGCCTACCTACCTACTGAACAGCACCCCTCTCTACATCTTGTTCTTGTCATCCAGAGCGGGGATGGGCACAGTACTATTCCCAGGCCAAATCTAGCTGACCACCTGTTCTTGTAAAAAAAAGTTTTATTTTTTTTGAAACACAGCCACATTCATTTATTTATTTATTGTGAGTGGATGCTCTGACCCCACAATGGCAGGATTCAGTGGTTGTGACAGAAACTTGTATAGCCTGCAAAGCCTAACATATTGGCTATCTAGCCATTTATAGAAAGTGTTTGCAGACCCCTGGTCTAGATTTTTAATTTTGCCCTTTTGAAATACAAATCAAAACCACACTCAGATATCACCTCACGCCAGTCAGAGTGGCCAAAATGAAGAAATCAGGAGACTATAGATGCTGGAGAGGATGTGGAGAAACAGGAACCCTCTTGCACTGTTGGTGGGAATGCAAATTGGTGCAGCCGCTCTGGAAAGCAGTGTGGAGGTTCCTCAGAAAATTAAAAATAGACCTACCCTATGACCCAGCAATAGCACTGCTAGGAATTTACCCAAGGGATACAGGAGTACTGATGCATAGGGGCACCTGTACCCCAATGTTTATAGCGGCACTCTCAACAATAGCCAAATTATGGAAAGAGCCTAAATGTCCATCAACTGATGAATGGATAAAGAAATTGTGGTTTATATACACAATGGAATACTACGTGGCAATGAGAAAAAATGAAATATGGCCTTTTGTAGCAACATGGATGGAACTGGAGAGTGTGATGCTAAGTGAAATAAGCCATACAGAGAAAGACAGATACCATATGGTTTCACTCTTATGTGGATCCTGAGAAACATAACAGAAACCCATGGGGGAGGGGAAGGAAAAAAAAAAAAAAAAAAAAAGAGGCTAGAGTGGGAGAGAGCCAAAGCATAAGAGACTGTTAAAAACTGAGAACAAACTGAGGGTTGATGGGGGGTGGGAGGGAGGGCAGGGTGGGTGATGGGTATTGAGGAGGGCACCTTTTGGGATGAGCACTGGGTGTTGTATGGAAACCAATTTGACAGTAAATTTCATATATTAAAAAATAAAAAAAAAATAATTTTGCCCTTTTTTCCATTCAAAACAAGGTGTTTTGTTTTAAAATGGTTAATTGAATTTATTAGTGTTTGATTCATTTCTGTGCTCACCATCCCTTGTATTCCAGATCTCTCTGGATTCCCCTACTTCTGGAATAATTTCTCTGTGTGGTTGTACGTTCTCTTTGTTTTTGCTTTGAGAATGATAGTTTAGCTGACTATAAAATTTTATGCTGATGATTAATTTTCCTTAGCACTTTGAAGATATTTCTTCACTGTTTGACTTCCTCTGTTACTGCTAAAAGAGTAATAGCTGTTAGTGAAATCATTATTCCTTGTAGAACAGGATGTTGTCTCTCTAATAGCTTTATTTCTTCTCTTTATCCTTCATTTCTGTAGTTCAGCTACAAGTCTAAGCATGTGTTTATCTTTTTCTGCTGAGTAGTCCGATGTATTTTTTTTAAATTTTTAATGTTTATTTACTTTTGAGAGAGAGAGAGACAGAGACAGAGTGTGAGCAGGGGAGGGGCAGAAGATCCTAAGCAGGCTCCAGGCTCCCAGCTGTCACAGCAAAGCCTGATGCAGGGCTCGAACCCAGGAACCCTGATCAGATCATGACCTGAGCCAAAGTCAGACACTTAACCGACTGAGCCACCCAGGCACCCCACTCCAGATGTATTTTTAACTGGAGGATTCATGTCCTTCTTCAATTCAGGGGGGGAAATCTATTTTTTCTATGTTTTGCTAATTTATTCTTCAAGTATTGCTTCTCTGCCATTTACTCCATTCCTCATTTGCAAGGTTTTCTAACTATTTCTGTTTCATAGCCTTGTATTCTTTTTTTATTTCTGCCTGTTTTTTTTTCCATAATTTTTGTTCATTTTAATGGATATTTCTTTTTATTTCTGTGAAGATTATAAACACACTTCTTTTAAAAACTTTGTTGGAATCGTATAATTAATTTCATTTGGATTTAATTCATGTTCTGATGGCTTATTTTGTTAGCTAGTTTTCCTCACTATCAGATTTCTTCATGTGTCTTCGAATTTTGGTTTGTAGGGATCATTTTGAATGGGATTTTTTTGTTGTTTTATTTTGTATTTTTCTTCTCTGCTTTCCTATCTAATAATTTAATGTTTGCCTCCCCTGGGTGCCCTGGAGTCCAAGCATAGAACCAGGGTTGTATAATGGTATTGCTGGAGCTGTAGTGATACTAAGGATATTGCAGATCCAGAGAAGTCAGTGGGTGGCTTGACACAGTCCCTGCTTACAACTTCCCGAGCCCACAGCTTCGTATTAGACAGTGGTTCTTAAAGTGTGTTCCCGGGGGCAGCAGCAGCAGCATCTCTGGAAACTAGTAAGATATGCAGTTCCTTACCGCAGACCTACTGAATCTGACACTGGGGTACGGGTGAGCAATCCGTGTTTCAACTAGGGCTCCTGCAGTTTCTGAGAAATGCTATCTTATTTTTGAGCCAACTGATTTCTCATTGGCTTTCTCTTCTCATGTTTTGTTATTTCTGCGTTTCGGGCCAGGAGGTGTGCTAACACTTGGATTTACAGAGACATCTCTTTAAGGAAGTCCAGAAGTATAATCTACGCTCTCTGGGTTCCATGACCACAACACTACAGTACTCATTATACACTGTCTGATCAGATGACCAAAACATTAGCCACGTTCGTGTATCACATACATTTCACCATGCTTTGCAATCTTGGGCAAGCAGCTCGACCCCTCTGAACCTCAGCTAATTCATCTATAAGAGAGTAATGATAACTACCTGCAGGTTTTAATGTGAGCACTAAATCCAATGTCATAAGTAAAATAACCTTGCATCACGCCTGGCTCATAACTGGTTCTCAATGGTTGTTTTCCCTTTTTAAATCTAGAACTTGTGTTACATTTCATTTAAACATGGTTAAAACTTAGGCTACCATTTTCCAGTTCACTTACCAATTTCCTTCTCATCCAAACGCCTTTTGTCACAATTCCAATTCATCAGAACATGGTAATATTCTTAAACAGAAATATTAAGAGATCCCTCCCCATAGAGAGATGAGTCCCATCCCCGTTACTCCAGTAGCTGGAGGAATAGAGTCACTGGTGACAGCACCTTATACACATTCTCAGAAGAATGAATGCTGATAGCCTTGCTGCACATGAGACCCCTAGACCAGGAAAAGGATAGGGATAACAACAATATCATTGATGATGATAATAATAAAGCTAATATGTGCCAGGCACTGTTCCATGCACTTGACATGTGATCTCTTATTTAATCTTCACAAGACCTTATCAGGCAGTTACTGTTATCTCTGTTTTACAGATGAGGAAATTAGTTACAGAAGAGTTAAGTAACCCATCTGGGTTCACCCAGCTATTAAGCTGAAGAACCAGGATTTGAACCAGGCAATGTGACCAGGCAATTAACCTACAAGGAATCCAAAGAATGAAGAATAATCTCCTCCTCAGTCAGTGATCTGGGTCTCACCCTCTTTATTTTGCAGCTCTGATTATTCACAGCTATCAGATCACATTTTCCTTCCCTTTCAGTGGATTCTACCCAGGCTCTGTTTCCATCAAAGAGCAGCATCAGTTCTCCAGGAAACGAGGAAGAACAGTCCCCTCAGGCAGAATTAGTGGATCCTCAGGACATTTCCCTGGTGGAGATGTGCCACTGTCTGGATGAATGTCTCACGCAGCCACTGGCTGCCTGTCTGGGAGTATTTTCAGCCTCTTTGTTCCTTCCTGTCTGTTGTGGCTCTGTCTCTGGATCGCCTTCTCTTTGACCATCTCTGTCTGTTTCTGTCACTCTCCTTTTCTTCCTTAGCAAAATTGCCTTTACACTGCAGTGACAACTTCCCACCTGCAGCTAGAACCACCCATTTTGAAAAGGATGTGAGCTTACAGACAAAAAATCCTTTCCTGTCCTAACCAATTCTTGGTTTCCTCCCCCTCAGCCAGTTCTGCCGCAAAGGAATTTCTTTGTCCACGTCGCTGGTGAGGGTGGGGATACAGCCACCCTCACCCCAGGGGCAGCTCTCCAGCTTTTAGGAGCAGGATTTGGGGAAGCAGGACAGAAGGGACCGCACAGGGTGTTGGGGTCACTAGCATCTCTGGGTCCCACACAGACATCAGGGTTTCCAGCTGTGGTAATTCTATCTTTCATTGATTCAAAAATTGCTGTGATTCCAGTCTATAGACAGCTTGGAGAATGAGTTAGTACAGAAAAAGCAGAGGTCTTTGATTCTAGCATTTAGAGAAGTTTCAGGCTTCCACACCTGGGAGGAGCAAGAAAAATGAAGGAAGAAGATGGCTCTTCACTCAGGCATAAATGAAGGCTGCTGATGTGCACTCACTTGCTGTAACATCATCCCCTCCTTTTCCAAAGTGCTAATTCATTAAAACTAATGAGGCCCCAATGCTGCCTAGGCTGAATGCTGATCAGACTCCCGGCATGCACCTGCCATGCCAGCTCTCCACCTCTGCTCTGCTGCAGCCGAGTGAGGAAGGGCTGTCGTCTTGGCTGGAGACAAAGGCTCTGGGGCCTCAGTGGCCTGATCATGGACCGATGTGAGTTGGTCCTTAATGTGCATGCGATTACATGCCAACGGGTTCATGCTGAAATGCAGACTTAGCTCACTCTAATTCTCTAAGGCACCCACTACTTGCCAGGCCATGTCGTCCTGTCTGCTGAGGCGGCCCCTGCAAACACCTTTTTTCTAAGGGGTACTTGGATTCCAGAACTCACCTGTACTTCCTTGTTTGATCACCAGGCAGAGGGGAAGTGTGTTGCTAGGGAGGAGTGGGCCAGGGGATGGTAATTCATATGTCCCCATCCTCAGAAGAGTGTATGTTCTAATTGTGGCCCTGTTTGGGAAGAGGGTGTGAGGTCAGGTGCAAGGTAAGAAAAGGGTCGGGGGAGGAGTAGTGGATGCTCCCTTATATGGCAGTTCATGTCCTTCAGTCCATGTTTACTGAGCACCTACAATGGCCCAAGAAATTTCTTGGTACTGCAGAAATGTTGCAAATTAAACAGCAGTGTCCCCATGCTCCTAGAGCTTACTCTCCTGAGTGAGATACACCATTTAAGAAATAAATGAATGTCAAATTAAATACATTAGGGAACCACATTCAGAGTGACTGGGGTTGGGGGTTTGTGGAGAGCAATGTTAGCTTGCGTGGTCAGAAAGGCCTTTCTGAGGGATGATATTGGAGCCAAGACCTGCAGAACAGGACGGATAGGTTTGGGGGAAGGGAGTAACCAAGCAGGGACAAGCCGTCCAATACTTTTGGAGACTGGGAACAGGGAGGAAGCCACCATGACTGGAGTAGAGTGGGCAAAGGGAGCGTGGTCAGTAATGCCAGAGAACAGGTAGAGGTCCCAGGCCATGGAAAGAAATTGTTGCACTTCTCGTTTGTTATACCTGCAAGGATAGAGATTTCAAAGCATTTCCGGGCATGTGCATTCTAAATCCTCTTAGGACATTCTTCAGGGTCAAAACTAATATATTCTGTGATGGATAAAGCCTGCTTCTTCCTGTTCTGTCCACTTGTACTGCCATGAGAGCCCACACAGTTTCAACCCCATGCCTTTGCATAGACCCTAAAAAATGCCAGGAGAGTGAAGTTTCCTCCAGTCCTGGGGGTGATGGAGAGCAATATGCCCCACCACCAGCTCCCGTGTGGAAGAGAGGGAGTCTCCGCTTGGTACCAGTTCCCCTGACCATTACTCTACTCTGAAGTCTGGAGTTGTGGCTCATTTCTCCAGATTTTTGATCCAGGTCTTTCAGGCAGGGGACCAGGGGATTGCCACTCAAAGGTTAGAAGAGGGATCTAGCATTCTCTAAGAACGGAGTCTCCTTGAATTTGCCTCCTGTCAGGTCAGCAGACATCACACAAGTAAATCACGGGACCCTGTCTCGTTGGCTTCTGCAAGAGCCTGCCCCCTTTTCCCTCTTCTGTCTGCCTGTCAAGGCCTGGCCTCATCTGTGCTCACTCCATCTCATTCTGTCAGTGCCCAGTGGTTTGTGATTCCGTATCTATGACATGTTTGGATCCACCCTTCTCTTCCCATTCCAGCTACACCTATCCAGGTTCAGGCTTTGGTTGACTCTCTCCTGAATATTTTCTGACACTTTGAATTGTTCTCCCTGCCTCCAGCCATTACCCTTTCATACCTGGGCTCCCTACTGCTGCCAGTGATCTTTCTCAAACACAGATGTAATCATGTTCCCTGCCACTTAGAAACCTTTGAAGTTTCCCCCAATGTGTC
This sequence comes from Panthera onca, assembly GCF_046562875.1. Classification (NCBI taxonomy): domain Eukaryota; kingdom Metazoa; phylum Chordata; class Mammalia; order Carnivora; family Felidae; genus Panthera; species Panthera onca. The sequence goes on along the minus strand of NC_138348.1, from coordinate 104,278,312 downwards.
TATTAAAGGATAACAGTGAAATTCCTTGGTTTGGTTTTCACACCTGGACCCCACCTCTTACTTCTAGTTTTATGTACCACAGTACACATTTTCTGAGGCATCTGACTACTCTCTATTCCCAAACCATTACTAGTTTCTGTGGTTCAAGCTCCTCTAATTAGAATGAGGTTCTTTTCTCTATCTCCAGCCTCGCCCCCCACTTCCTGCTACAGCCACCTGTAAAATTCCTACCCATTTTTTAAGGTCTAGTCAGAAAAGGAGATCCTCTGCATTTCGGGCACTCTGGGAGGAGAGTTACACTCCCTAGTGCATCATGTGCTGGTTGAAAGCCCAGCTGTGGATTTAGACCCCGCTCACCCATGTACTTGCTCTGTGACCTTGAACAAGGAATTGAATCTTTAATGGCTCAGTGTTTCCTTCTCTGTAAAATGGAAGGAATAATGATATCCTCCTCACAGGATTATGGTAAGGATTAAATAAATAATCTATGTAAAAAATAACATCATGCACATAATACGTGTTGAATAACAATTTGTCAGTCAACAAATTTGTACTCGGTGCTCACCATATGCCACACTCTGTTCCAGCCCAGGTGTGAATAAGACAGGCAGCATCCCTCAACGAACTGACAATAAGCATGTAATTGATTCAATTAGATCATTTTAGTTACTGATGAGAAGGGATAAAACAGGGATATGTGGTAAATACTGACTTAAGGTGTTGGGAAAGGCTACTTGGCACAATAACATTTTGGTTAGTTTTTATTACCTTTATCATAGTTCTTAATATAGCCTGTTGTTACTCTCTTCAGTTGGTCAAACATGAACCTGCAAAAAAAAAAAAAAATGCACTGATGTAAGGCACATTGGCTGCCTCCCCTTATGATAGAGGTTGTGACAGAAAGTGCTAGCCACCTGCTTCATAATCTGTTCTTCTCAGTTGTATTAATAAAACATGGACATTATTTCAGGTGTCAGTTGAGCACATTTCCCAGCTTCCTCATAGATAGGTGTCTTAGTCAACCTGGGCTGCTATAACAAAATGCCACAGACTAGGTGACATAAACAACAACAGACATTTCTTTCCCATAGTTCTGGAGCCTGGAAAGTCCAAGATCAAGGTGCAAAAACATTCGATTCCTCATTAGGACTGTCTTCCTAGCTTGTAGACTGCCTCCTTCTCACTGTGTGCTCACATGGCCTTTCCTTGGTGCATGGGTGTAGAGACAGATCTGTCTTCTTCTTTTTCTTTTTAATTTTTAGCATTTATTTTTGAGAGACAGAGCAAGACACAGCACAAGTGGGGGACGGGCAGAGAGAGGGGGGAGACACAGAATCCGAAGCAGTCTCCAGGCTCTGAGTTGTCAGCAAAGAGCCTGACGTGGGGCTGGAACTCATGGACCGCAAGATCATGACCTGAGTTGCCCAAGTCGGCTGCCCAACCGACTGAGACACCCAAGCACCCCCGTCTTCTTCAGGTGCTAATCTCATGAGGGTCCCACTGTTGTTACCTAATCTAACCCTAATTACTTCCTGAAGGCCATATCTTCAACCACCATCACAGTGAAGGTTAGGGCTTCAATGTATTAATTTTGGGGAGACAGAGACATTCAGCCTATCACAATAGAAAAATCCATGTATTTCGATTCATGCCAATGATATGTAAGAGGAAGCTCTACAGTGAGACCTTCAGGAAAACTCCCTGAAAAAGGAGGGGTTGACACAGCAGGTACACTTTTTGCCCTTTGTCCTTTGCCTTTTTGCCACCCTGGGACATAAGTGGCAGACTGAGGTCTGTTAACCATCTTGTATCTACTAGGCTTCTCCCATCCAGAATAAAAGCACAGAAAGATTCTGGGTTTTTTAAGACAGTCTGGAGGCAACATACCAACCTGGATTCATCCCCTATTTCAGGAGAAAAGCAAGACTCCTAATTTGAACACAATTCCAAATGCACAGCTATTTGACACATCATTTGGATTCTCTCACTTAACTATAGAGCAGGTCATACCATTCTTTTCTTTTGTGATCTTCACCTTGCCGAATATGGTGCTTTGCCCATAGTATATGTTTAAGAAGTGCTTATTGAATTATAGACAACAGATTCTTATGCTCAATTTTTTTCATAAAAATCTAAAAAACTCTAGACTTTCTATTCCAAAATTTTTCACTCAGGGGGTATTGGCTGATCTCCTAATCCCTGGTCTTTAGGCGGTTAACATATCTTTTCTGTCTGAAACCTCCACTTACACTCCTCTTTTCATGATTACATGAACCCCAAGGTTATTAGTTGTTCACATGTAGAATGCCAGGCTCCTCTCATTCCTAGAGTCCTCAGACAGAGCTGAGACCTGGGCTAGCTTTTCTCCTCAATCTCTGGTCTCTCTGCCTTCTCCATCCCTTGCCTTCCTCAGATAGCTTGCACCTGAGCTCCCTTGAGACCAAAGTGGTACAGAGGGACACCTGTCTACCTTGGCATGAGGTGACTTGGATTCCATTCCTAGCTCTGCCTCTTACTTATTTTGTGACCTTGAGCAACTTCACTTTACTTGTGTGCCTGCATGGTCCAGGCTCTCAAACAAAGATAAGGATTCATACTCATACCAGTTTGACATGTAGATTAAATAGCTTACTTCATTTTTGAAACCCTTAGTTATGTAATAAATAGTCTATAGATCCTTAATATTTAATATAATTTCTCTTGTTCTTAGTTCTAAAACAGTCTTCTCTCTCCAAATTCCTCACCTTCTGTAGCTTCTCTACTAACTGGTCCTTATATTGGTAAGATTGTATTTGGTTGCAAATGACTAAAACCCCAACCAATGTAGCCTTTAAAAAAATTGAATCACCAAATAAGACGTCTAGAGATGAGCAGTCCAGGACTTATACAGTCACTGAGCAGTGCCACCAGGGACCCGTGTCTTTACCTTTCAGCTCTGTCACCCATGATGTGTAGAGTTTCATCATCATGCTGGTTGCTTCATGATCACAACATAGCTGTCCTGCCTTCAGGCCACGTATCTCAACTACAGGTGGGAAGAAGGGGAAGATCGTTGGGCAAAGGGCTTTCTGCTAATGATGATTTCTCCTTTTATTCAAGAAGCCAGTATCTTCCTAGAGATCCCCCTATTGTCTCACTGACCAGAACTGTGTTCATGGCCACCACTTGCTGCAAGAGAATCAAGAGAAATGAATATGTTTGCTGGACACATTGTTTTTTGGGGGAAACACTGCCTTTTTTTTTTTTTTTTTTTTTTGGACATGAAGAAGGAAATAGAAATTAAATCAGGAATTAGCAGTAACCATCACAATCCTTTACACAAATACAGTTTAAAAATTGCTAAGCAACTCTACTCAGGTTTGAACCACTCAAATGATTTAATTAGAAACACATGATTTGGGCAGGGTTTGGGTTATTTTTTTTATAAACTTTATTTTTTAGAACACTTCTAGATTTGCAGAAAAATTTCAAAAAAAGGTACAGAGACTTTCTCACCTACCCAGTGCCTTGTTTTCCCAATTATTAACATTTTAAGTTAGTATGGTCCAGAGCCTGGGTGGCTCAGTGGGTTGAGTGTCTGACTTGGTTTCGGCTCAGGCGATGATCCCACAGTTTGTAGATTTGAGCCCTGCATCTGGCTCTGTGCTGGCAGTGCAGAGCCTACTTTGGATTCTCTCTCTCTCCCTCTGTCTCTGCCCCTTTCCTGCTTTCACTGTCTCTGTCTCTCTGCAAATAAATAAATAAAACTTTAAAATTTTTTCTTCAAAAAATAAAAATAAATTAGTATGGTGCATTTATTAATGTAAAATCAATATTGGCACACTGGTTTAAGCTAAAGTCTGCAGTTTATTCAGATCTCCTTAGTTTTTACCTGATGTCCTTTTTCTGTTCCAGGATCCCATCCAAGGCACTGCATTACATTTAGTTGTCTCCTTAGGCTCCTCTCTGCTGTGACAGTTTCTCAGACTTTAATTGTTTTTGACTACTTTGAAGTTTTGGTGAGTAATGGTCAGGTATTTTATAGAGTAGCTCCCAACTGGGATTTGTCTTACACTTGTTTTAATGCTCAGACTTGGATTATGAGCTTTTTGGGGGAAGACCACATGGTATAGTGCCCTTCTTATCACATCATGTCAGAAGTACATACCTCACCATGACTCATCACTGCTGATGTTGACCTGATCACTTGGCTAAGACAGCATTCCACTCTGAAGTTTTGCTTTTTCCCCCTTTCCATATTGTTTTCTTGGGGAAGAAGTCACTAGGTGCAGCCCACAGTTACAGAGTGGAGAGTTAAGCTCCACATCCTTGAAAACAGGCATCTACCAAATGATTTGTAATTCCTATGCACCATGGATTTGTCTCTTCTCCTTATTTATTTCTTTGATAGTTTATTCATTTATTTATATCAACATAGGTTCATGAATCTTCATTTTACATCTTGCATTATGATCCAAGACTCCTTTATTTATTTCCTGGCTCAAATTCTTCCAGCTTTGGCCATTGGGAGCTCTTCTCATTGGCTCCTGTGTCCCCTTAACGTATCCCCATGGGCGTGCGCCTGTGCATGTGTGTGTGTGTATGTGTCACTTCCTTACTTTCTGGTGCTACAGGATGCCCTAGCCTCATCTCATACATTTCCTGCCCCAGCAGGAAACAACCATTTCTCCAAGGAGCCCTAACTCCTTTTGTTGGAGAATGGTATTAAAAACCAAGATCTGGCCATTAGATGTGCTCATTGTGGGCAATTGTCTTTAATTACAGACTTAAGACTTCCTTCCCTATCTCTCAAATGAACAATGGTTTTGCTCCTCTGCCCACCTCCAGTTTCTTTGTCTCCGTCTCTGCCCACACAGAACTGAGATCAACAGGAATGCTAGGCCCTCAAAAGTTAGGCTGGAAAGAATATAAAAAAATAATAATAAAAAAGAGGCATGGCTCTATAAATAATCCAGAAATAATTTGGCTGGGAGGATGCTGAACTCACAGAACTCCCAAATGTTAGAGATATTATGTGGCCCAAACTTGCATGTTTCCAAGGCCCTCAGGGTCACGCAGCCATGATTAGACCCTAACTCTCCAGAATCCTCTCAGTTGCACTGTTCCCTAAAACATTATGCTGGTCAAGCCCACTGATTCTTCCATCCCCTGGATGAGCGCAGACCTGGCCACTGCCCTGATGTGACTTTTACCCAGCAGAAACCCCAGTTTACCAAGGGCCAAGCTAGATGCTGGCGCCCAGCAGTGAATTTTCAGGGCTGTGTAATGGGAAGAAGCAGAGATATTAGACACCAGCTAGCCATGTAGACATCACCTGGGGCCTCACTGGGGTAGGGAGGTGGCATCCATCATGCAGATAATGAGGCGCCAACACAGGTGCTTTACCTCAGGGTTCCCCTGGGTCCCAGCTGCCTCTGCCACTCCTACTAGAGAAGGAACACCCATTTGGGACATGAGGCTGTTTGGATGATGTTGTTTTTCTGATGTAACCCCTGTCTGTTTCTCCACCTCCTTTTTCTCTGCCTCCTTCCCTCCCTCTTGGGGGCAATTTATATGTCTCTGGCTCCTTTTAGATGGGGAGAGAGTGCTAATTAGCCCTCTGATTCATCCCAGGCCACCTGTCCCAGGGCTCTTGGTATTGAGGCCAGACTGGGTGTGGCCCCAAACTCTCCAGGGGCAATGAGTGTCCCAGGGGCTGGGACAATCCCCCATCTGACGTCTGGCCATGGATCCTGCAGTGTCATGGGTGGGAAGGAAGGAATAGTCTGCTTCAGCAGGGCCGTCCCCTCTGCCTCCTTTCTGGTACACCATCCACACACGGGTAATTGGAGGGAAAGCCATTCCGACAGCCTTGGTGACTTTGACTTCATTTCTCCCCTCCAACTGAAATGCATTTTCTGTGAAGAGAATGTGTCAGTGATGAGTTTCCCAGAGGATGCTCCACCAGCTGATGTATCCAAGGAGTGGCTCCCCCTTCTTCCTTCACACCACCACATTTCCCGATAGAACTCATATGGCTCCACATCCCAGGGAGAAATCTTAGCGAAACATCTCCAAAGAGTTGTCTGTGCTCATAATTGCAACTTCCTCACCTCCCTTTGTCCCCTCCAGCACCACATCAGGCTTCAGCCTCTCTTCCTCCATAAAACTGCCCCTGCCAAGGTCCCAACAACCTCAAGGTCCACATTCAGTGTCCCTTCCTAGACTCCCCACCATTCATTGTAGCTGGCCTCCCCTTTCTTGAATTGTTCTCTCATGGCTTGTGGGACAGCTGGCTTTCCTTCTCCCTTGGTAGCTATTCCCTCTTGGTCTCCTTTGCTGGCTCCCACTCCATGCCAGATCCCTTCTCGTCTCTGTCCCACTCTCTAATGAAGTGAGTTATTAGCCCCATAGCTTAATACTGTCTGTATGCTGAGGGTCCCTCACCTGTGCTCCAAATTCATCTATTTATTTATTTTGAGAGAAAGAGCACAAGCAAGGGAGGGGCAGAGAGAGAGAGAGAGAATCCCAAGCAGGCTCTGCACTGTCAGCACATAGTCCAATGCAGGGCTCAAACTCAAAAACCGTGAGATCGTGAGCTGAGCTGAAATCAAGAGTGAGACACTTAACCAACTGAGCCACCCAGTGCCCCAATGTGCTCCAAATTCAAATGCCAACAACTTAGTAACTCTGCTTGGAAAGCAAACCCCAGGCCTGAGGTCTCCTAATAAAATACAGACCACTGTACTAATTAGATGATTTTAAACATTATGACCAAACCCTAAGTAACTTTCTGCTCTTTATATTGACTTCTCAGTCCTTGGATTACTTGTCTGAGTATATAATGATTAATGAGGATAATAATAAGAACAACTAATGGTTACTGATTTCTTACTATGTGCCAGGCACTGTGCCAACCACCTTTCATGCATCACTCCATCTAACACTATAGCATACCAGTGAAAGAGATATTTTTATTCTCATTTTGCAGCTCAGAACACTCAGGCTTAGGGAGATTAAAGAAACAGCAGAGGCAGAATAAAAAATCCTGGTTTGCTTGACTCCAGAGCCCAAACTCTCACTCTTGTTGCTCACTGCCTCTTCTCATTAACTCATAACACAGCTTTGTGCCAGAATCTTCTTGTTGATGTCACTCGTCCCTCTGCTTCTAGGCCTGCCATGCCCTTTCACCTGGGAGTTTCATATGGGAGTTCCTGGATATGTCTCAGGCATCATAGGTGCCCCACAGTCCAACAACATAATTTTTGCTCCCTGAAAAATCAAGCACAAATGGTGCAGAAGAGAAGGGTGGCGGATTTACAAGGAGACAGTAGAGGTCCCAGGGGTCTCAACCCTAGTCCACCAGCAATGCTTTGCCCAGGGAGAAGTCTGCCCAGGTCTGCAGCATCAGCACCACCAAATGTAATCAGATGTCAAAGAAGTCTTTCTTCTGAGTGCATGCAAACCCAGTGAGGACAGAGGACTTGGAATGAGATGGTATATCATTTACAGATTTCTCCAGAAGAAGTCTGTCTATCCCTCCCCTTTCTTGGGCATGATTAGGGAAAATTTTATTTAGGCCCTATTTGAGAATTCCTAAACCATAAGATATTATCCTAGCACATCTCTGGGCCTGGTTATCATGGTTTTCAGTCTGGGTTCTGTGGGGCCCTAGGGTTCCAATAGTTTTGGTGCCTAGAAAAGCCCAAGCCGTCCACAGGAGCATCTTGTTATCTCTTACGTTGGGGTTTCATGGATGATTTCATTCATTAAAAATGAAAAATTAAGGGGAGCTGGGTTTCTCCATTGGCTAAGCCTCTGAGTCTTGATTTCAGCTCAGGTCATGATCTCACCTTTCATGGGATCAAGCCCCATGTTGGGCTCTGTACTGAGAGTGTGGAGCCTGCTTGGGATTCTCTCTCCCCCTCCATCTCTGCCCCTCCCCTGCGTGCTCTCCTTCTCTCTCTCTTCCCCCTCCCTCTCCCCCCTCTCCCTCTCCATCTCTCTCTCTCTCTTTCTCAAAATAAATGAACTTTTAAAAAAAAAAAGAAAAATAAAGAAGATTAAAAATAGAGAAATGAAAAAAGAATTAAAAAGAAGGAATTCTATGCTTTTTGAAAGGATAAAAAGTATAAAAGACAACAGATCTTTTTTAAATTTCTTTTTAATGTTTACTTATTTTTGAGAGAGAGACAAACATACACAGAGTGTGAGTGGGGGGAGGGCAGGGAGAAGGAGACACAGAATCTGAAGCAGGCTCCAGGCTCTCAGCTGTCAGCACAGAGCCTGATGCGGGACTTGAGCTCATGAACCATGAGATCATGACCTGAGCTGAAATCAGATGCTTAACAAACTGAGCCATCCACGTGCCCCAAAAGACAACAGGTTTCAAAGTGAGACAGACATGATTTGGCATCTTGATTCTGCACTTACTAATTAGCAGCATTAAGCCTTCATTTTTTCCTCAGTAAAATAGGGACAATAGTGTCTACATCTCTAGGATCTAGGGAGCAGTGAGTGAAATAGCAGGTGAGAATTCCTAGCAGAGCTCTTGTCACGGAATGTTCAGGAAATGTTCAGTAAACTCCACTTTTCTTCCTTGTTTCCTCCTTGACATACTGCTGTCTAATCACAGCAAAAGTGACTTAGGGTTTTAATGTGGGGTGGCTTCCCCTAAAGATACCATGTTTCTTTGGCATCTCTAGTCCTATAAGGTACACCATCCAGTGTAATAAGCCAACGAGTCCTTGACTACCCAAAACAGCCATTCCAGAGCCCTGTCTCTGCTAAGCCTAGAACCTGCCTCTTGGGCGTGTTGTTGAGGGCCTCCCTGACTCTTCTCTAAGAAGTAGCCAGCTGAGGAGGTGGGTCTGATGGCCCCCCAAAGTCTGCGGCAGCACACATAGAAAGATCCGAGCAGAAGGAGGGCAGTGTGGCTGCTAGAGATGGACACCCTGCAGGGACCAGAGTGAAAGCCTATCTTCTGACATTGAAAAAGGAGTCAGAGCAACTAGAAGGCAGGTGCAGACAGATTACAGCTCCAGGAAATTATGATCAGTAGCCTCTGTTAAAGGAGGAAAGAAAGTGTGTAATGCATTTTTGAAAAATGTCTACTAAAAGTGATTAATTTTTTTAAGAAATGATTTTGGCTCTTGATAGGATAGGTTTCAGTTACCTGGCTAGTTTGTGTAAGTTCGAACAATGCCCAGATCAATGAGGCGTTACCCTACTGAAACCCAGTCCCTAGACTTGTGGGTCTGTTTTGAGCAAGGGGGGAGAATGGGGACAAGGCTGTTGATGGATCTCAGTCCAAGGGGAAGATGCCAGGCTTCTTGGTTAAGCCCTCCAGCAAAGTCCAGGGATTGGAACCCCCCTCTGGAACCAAGCATGGGGGAAGGAGGGGAGGGAAGACATTCAAGCTTGAAATGGCAGATGGTTAGGTCCAGAGCAAGGTGCGATTCCTTAGGTTTTATGTACCTTCAGTGAACAGAGATGGAAGAAAGGAACAAGCATCAAATTACCCATTTAATTACTTTTTAAAACTCTCTCTTCATAGGTCTTGCATGGTTGCAGCACAGCATATCATTTATCCACAGGTGTGAAATCCCCACTGAGCAAGAGCTTCAGGACAATGGTCAATCTGTGAGAAATGCTGAGGGTGTTCAAGTCCAATTGTGTTCTCAGACTTCCCCAGGAGCTGGGAGACTGAGGCCAACATACCTGAATACAGCACCACCCAGGAGCCTTGTAGCCTAAGGTGGGGAAACCCAAAAGCTTTCTCCTAGACTTGGTGGGGCACAGAGGGAGAAATTCAGGCTTCCACAGGCTCCAGGACAATGCCATACCACACTAGACAAACATTTGTCCTTTGCTGGGGACACTTTGTGACACTGCTTCTTCTTCATTTATAGTCCCATCCAGTGGGACTCTAATCGGGGCTGCTGAGATGGGACCTAAATGTGCAAGCTTATAAAATTCGCATTCAGTTTCACCCTTCTTGAGGCTCTTGAGGCTTACTCTCTCTCTTGTGTTCTGACAGGCTCTCCTGCAGCAGGGAGAGGAAAAAGTGGCATTGGAGGCTATACCTACCAATTGTATGTAATAGCAGCTTATCTTATTTTTTGTCACATCTGTGAGCGAGTTATCATCACTGATATGCTCATAATATGTGTGGTGGTTACAAGTTATTATAATGCCTTGTATCCCCACACAATAAACATAAATGCGTGTGTGTTTATGTGTCTTTGCCTCCTCCTTTTGGCTACATTGAGAGAGTGTCTCAGGTGTGTGAGCCTCATCTGTCAAGGAGGTCGGGGCAGACAGATAGAAGCTGACGACAGCAGCACCCACATGATCCCGGGGATCCCTGTGCAAAAGCTGAGCCATAAGGTCCTAAAAGCACAGGGCAGGAAACTGTGCCCCAGCAGGCCAGCCTCGGGGTCTTGCTCCTTGGGCAGGTCCGAGGATCCTGCGGCTGTCCTCTCCTCTCCCCTGATGAATACGGAGGAATCTTCACTTCCTGCTGACTGCTCAGGGGGCTTTGTATCTCTCCACCATGGCCCTGCTCTCTGATCCGGTGTCACTCTTTTTATTATTATTATTCCTTCTGTGTTGACAAGTGATTTAAACACTTAACATTAGGAGAAAAGACAAAAGAGGATGGGAGTTGGTGGGGAACCTTTTCTTTGAATCCAGGAGGTTCGTTTTTTCAGATTAGCAAATAAATGACTACAAGTGTATAATTAATACTAATAGGTTAATTAGAGAACATTTAGATCTTTCTCGAAAAAAAATTAAACCCAATGACTGTCTCCTGAGGCAAACCAGGAGTATGTATTGTAAAAAACCCTGTGTAGAAGAGTTTACAGATTACTCTGTCCCTTCCTTCAGGGCTCCATGATTTCTATGAGTAGCTGGGTAATGGGGCCAGACTGGAGGAGGATTCTGGAAAGCACAGCCAGGGCTCCCTCCAGGGAGGCAGAACAGCTGCTGTAGGCATTGGGGGAGTCAGGGCCAGGGGTACCCTCCCCCACCCTGTCTCTCTGAACTCAGGCTGTCACCCTGCTCTTTCTGTTGGTCTCTGTCTCTGTCTCTCTCTGTGCCCTTTTCTGCTCAGCTGTGGCTGTCACTCAGCCTGAGTCAACCTCTCCGTCCTCCAGACAGTGGGATTTCAGAAAACGTCTGTGCCTTGACAACATTTACTGGCAGCAGAGTAGAGTGGGGGGTAGCAGGAGTGGGGTGACAAGCTAGCACACAAGTCACGTCCATTCCAGCAGGCTAGCCTTCTCGGGCGAGACATGCTCTAGCTGGCCTGGAGGAGTGGCCCTGGGTCAGAACTTTCAGCTGAGCCCTGACTTCCACTCACTGAGCCGAGGACATGTGGGATGCAGTGGAAGGGGGATATGTGTTTAATCAGCCCTGGCAGGGTGAGGCCTGAAGCTGGGCAGGACAGAGGGAAGCCCAGCCATCAGAGTCAGTTCCTGTTTGTTCGGGTACAGCATTTCTGGAAGTGAAGGCCCAGGGCTCTGCCCCAAAGCCCTGCTGCCTTCAAGGCCTGTTGAGATGGATGATTGAAAAGCCCTGATGTGGTTTCAGTTTTGTCTTCCAAAAACGTATGTTGGGGTCCTAACTCCCAGTACCTTGGGATGTGACCTTATTTGGAAATAAAGTCACTGCATATGTAGTCAGTAAGACGAGGTCACACTGAAGTAGAGTCGATCCTTAATCTGATATGATTGGTGTCCTTGGAAAAAGAGGAGACAGGGGCACCTGGGTGGCTCAGTCGATTAAGCACCCAACTCTTGATTTCGGCTCAGGTCATGATCTCATAGCTCATGAGTTTGAGCCCCTCATTTGGGCTCTACATTGGTGGCACAGAGCCTGCTTGGGATTTACTCTCTCTTCCTGTCTCTCTCTCTCTCTCTCCCACCCCCTGCCCAAAATAAATAGACATACTTAAAAAAAAAAAAAAAAAGAGGAGACAGATGCAGAAAAGATGACCCTGTGACAGTGGAGTCGGACGCTGCTGTGATGCTGCACATGCCCAGGGATGCCTAGGTTTGGTAGAAGCCACAGGAAGCAAGGAAGGAGCTTCCCCTAGACTTTTGAGGAAGCATGCTCCTCCCAACACCTTATTCTGGCCTCCAGGACTCTGAGAGAATAAATTTCTGCTATTTTAAGTTACCAAGTTTGTAGTGCTTGGTTACAATAGCTCTAGGAAACTAACGTATAGCTCTTAGTAGCCACCCTGACTCACTGACTAGTAAGACCTCAGTTCAGTCTGAGAGTGAAATCTCAAATCAAATACCTGGGAGAAGATAAGCAGGTCTCAGAGTGAGCACACAAGGAATTGTACCATAGAAGGTTCAAGAGCCAGCCCCCTGCTGTCCCCCAACTCTCAGGATGTCTCGCTGCCTACTTGGACAGTCAGTATGTCCTGACAAGGACCAGGTGAACCCTGAACAAGAGAGAGACCATCTCAGGAGTTTGGAGAAAAAGAAACCAACATTTTCTTTCATTGTCTCATTTGTATTTTTAATGATAATAGTAACACTTACCATGTACTGAGCATTTGCCATGCACCAGGCATTATGAACTAGGTAAGGATGTTCTCATGCGTGGCTGCCCCTGAAGTTAGCTCTGCAGCTCCTGAGGGCTCACAAAAGAAGACGTCTTTCTTTTGCACCAACCCAGTTCGTCAAAATTGAGGAAAATGAGGGAGGGGTGGTTACTTTTCAAAGTTTCACACAGTGCCCTGTTATTAAAACTTATCCCACCACCATTCCCTTCGCATATAGCCAGTGACTCACCCTAGTTCCCATTTTCTACAAAGTAGTTTTTGAGTTATTATTTTTTAAGTTGTGCTGCTTTCATCAGCTTGAAACAAACAGAAAAGCTACCTTTGATGAGAGAAGGTCCAGAAAGAACTAGAAAGTTACACGATATACTGTTCACATCCCATTAAAAACAGGTGATCTGAGGACTCCCCTCCCAGGACCCCTACTCAAGTGGAGGGGGAGGAGCAGGTAGGACAGGAAATCCTTGGGAATAAATGGCAAACCCATATCCCCACCTTCTTCTGCTTCTCCATGATCATGGAGCAGAAGAGACTGAGGAGGTGGGGGCGGGAGAAGAGAGAGAAACACCAGCTTGCCAGCCATTGCCCACACCTACCACATACTGAGGTCGTCACCCTGCCAAGGCCTGTCCAGGGCAGGAACCACTCAGGGAGCAGAGACAAGCCTGCTCTGGGGCTGAGTAGAGATGATATTTCTCAGAAAGGGGGCCAGAAAAGGAGGATGGGTGATGTTCCAATGCAGATTTAAATTTTGCAAAATGGCCTCCTCCTCTGGCAAAATCATCCCCCCACCCACGGTGACACCTCTTCTTCCCCTAATGGGTCTGCTGCAACGCAGCACCCTGTCAGACCCAGTCACTTCACCTTGCAGCCAACATGTACATTATCCTCAAAATGTAAATTGTGAAGCAAAAAATTGCAAATTGCACCAGGGGTTTGAGGACAAATGTAATAATGCCTATTCGTGTAAGATCAAAACTGTATGAGGAATTATTATAACGTGTAAACTGTTAGCAACTGCAACATGTAAACAATAATACTTATTATTATCACTGTAGACTTCCAAATATCACTCGGGCTTCGGGAACTATAAGGAACATTTCTAGGCTGTGAAGGATGGGAGAGCCTCTCATTCTAACTGCCAGTCCTTCCTGATTTGACAGCCCAGCCATAACCTACATTTTCAACTTGCAGAAAAAGGAAAATGCAGGTCGAACCCCAGGAGGGAAACCAAAGGAAAAGAGGATGGAGGGAAGTTGCTAGAATCCAATTGCAGGGAAGTGATTTGATTTTCTGTGTTGAGTTAAAGGTGTCAGGACCAGAGAGGAGGTATATCAACAGTTGTTTTGTTTGCCCAACAAAAGGAGATTGTGTTAGACCCCTGCTGACCCACAGCAAATCCCATCCCCAAAGGCCTAGGAAAAAGCTGTTTGCTGAGTCTGTGAGCACCATTTGCACCTTCAGGCTGCAGCAAACAGGTACTAGACCAGAGCCAGCTCAGAGACAGCCAGCCCCCTCCCGCAGCCAGAAAGCTACCAGGAAACGCCTAAAGGGAAGAGCTTCATTAGCCACACTGCTCGAGAAGCCAATCACAGGATCCCATTCAGACAGAGAGCCAATCACATTCTCTGGACAGGACATGGACCAATCGTCTCTCTTCCCCCACCCATTCCTTTCCATTCCGAGCCTTGGCCTACTGGGGCTTGTTTAGCAGCGCCAGTGGCCAGAGAAGCTGGAAGGGAGGGGCTGCTGAGGACCCCCAAGCCAGGGCAACCTAAGGAGCAGACTCTGGCAGAAGGGCTGGGCACAGATATGGATGGTAAACTCCAATTCATCGATTCCACAAATGTACAGCTACTGGGTACTGCCTCTGTGCCAGGCACTGGAAATAAGAGACACAATGTTACCCTAGAAGAGCTGAGTCTAGTCGAGGAGACAGAGAAGTAGACAAATACAGCCTTTGCATGGGAATGTGATGAAAGGCAAGCCAGGGCACAAGACGCTGTGGGAGAAGAGAAACTCATGGAAGCAGGGCAGCAAGAAACCGTCCATGAGGACGACAGTGGCACCCAGGAGCATACCATAGCCCCCATAGGGCCTGCACCATAGCCTGAGACCCTCACCACACCATACCCATCAGTATTAGTGTGTGAGGGTTGCCATAACAAAGCCTGGCTGGCTTAAACAGCAGAAATTGATTTTCTCAGACTTCTGGAGGCTGCAAGTCTAATTCAGGTTGTGAACAGGGTTGATTTCTTCTGAGTCCTCTCTCTTTAGTTTGTGGATGGCTGTCTTCTCCCCGTGTCTTCAAATGGTCTTCCTTCTATACAAAGCTTTGTCCACATGTCCTCTTCTTATAAGTGCACCAATCATACTGGATTAGGGCTCACCCTAATGACCTTCATCTCCAAACACAGTTGCTTTCTGAGGTACTGGGGGTTGGGATTTCCACATATGAATTTGGGGAGGGCACTTCACATTACACCATCATTTTTTACAACTGTTGTGAAGCTGCTATTTAGCCACTGTCTCCCCCAAAGCACACAGTGACCGTTAGCTTTTTGTCTTCTAAATCTTCTGCATTAGGTGCCAGGCTGACTCAAACCTGGACCCACTCCTGTCACGTGAGAGGGATGGAGAAGCCCTGCATCTGGTTCTTGAAGTAAAGGCCTTCATCACTCTTTTCCTCAAAGAGCTGCATGTCGATTAGAGTCTTGGAACAATCGCTTTCCACTGCTCATTGGCCCAGCTCACTGGCCTCTTGCCCAAGGTATTTGAGAAATCACTTTATCTACAATAAGAACTGGTGTTGCTTTTGGAGCTGGCAGGGAGAGAGCCAGTGAAGTGGCCATCCATCAAACGAGGCCCACACAGGCTGGCCTGAACCCCTGCGGAGGGTGCCAGATGTTCTAATCTATCACCATGTGTCACAGGGGGATAGTCTTTGATCGCTGAGACCCTAAGGCAACACAGCAGGACTCTGCACAGTCTGCGTGAAGATAGGGGAGGCACCTGGTCTTCATTCCATAGCTCAGTGTGATGAAGGGTTATGGGACTTTACTAGGAGCTGAGAACCAAGGAGAGAAATGAATGGGCCGCTGGCTGGGTCCTCAAGGAGCTTACATTCTCCTGGGGAAGACTGTCCACCTAAGAATGCATTAGGTTCTGGCTGAGTTGCTTGGGGGTTCAGAGAGGCTTCCAACAGGAGCTAATACCTGAACAGAATTTGGAGGATCACTGGTGCTAGGCAGCTCTGTTAATGGGGCCAGAGAGTAGAGCAGGATGGTCCAAGCGGTGAGGGAGGAAGTGGCAGAAGTGGGATGGGAGAGATGGCCAGGAGGTAGAGGGATAAAAAAACCATGCTAAGTGGTTTGGACATTTCCTGTGAACTTTCAGACTGTGTTTGTTGGGGTCACTGGGGCTCTTTTGTGGTGCCTTGGGATAAGGAGCAAGACTGAGCAAGCGAGACACTCATCAAGGCATCTTGGCTCTGTCCTGTTTCGATTATTGGGATTTCATTTGAAAAAGAAATGTTGTAAAGCTTAAAATCAGCAACTACTATCGCGTTAGCTATTAGAGAGTCCTTGTGGGATTCTCAGCACAGAACAGTATGGTGACGGTGTGGAATCTGAAGCTGGGGTGGGGGGCTGCCACAGGCCTGGAGGCAGGGGCAACAGTTAAGAGACTGGTGTAATCGTCCAAGAAAAGAAATAGAAAGGAATTGAGAAATTGGAGAAAGGGTTGGGAGGTGAAGCTGATTACACTTGCTGTTGATTTAACATGGAGAGTGTAGGGGAGAGAAAGGTCTTCAGTGCTTCCTGAGTTTATTGCCCAGGTGAGTGGGTGCACGCTGGTACCTTTAACTGGTCAAAAGAGTGGAGGGGAGGGAGCTTATTTGGGCAGACACATGAGGAGTCAGGTGCTGGCCATGTGGACTTCAATGTGCCGTTGGGACACCCAGGTAGAGCTGTCTAGGCGGCCATGTAATTAAGTTGTCTGAAGTCTCGATATATCCCAGCCTGAATAGAATGCCTTGCATATTGCAGACAGGTGCCAGTGACTGCATATTTTTAATTTTAAAATTTATGTACGAAGTCTTCAGGGTTCTCTGTAATGTCTTCTATAGCTACTTTTCAATCTTACCTCCTTTATACTTCCCAAAAGTATATGAAATTAGAATAGGCCAGCCTTCCCTGTCCACAAAGGCTCTGCTCAGCCAGATCAGCTTCTTAACTGTTTCCCAGTATACATCTCTTTGGAACCTCTGGAACAGATAGAGAGATAGTGGAGAGATAAAATGGATATCTCCAGCATTGTGTTCTTAGAAAATGTAATGAAAAGTATGATACATGATGTGCCGTTTCTCCATTTCTGCAGATGCCCTTCTCCCACTCCTGTCTATGTGGCATGACTCACTCCACCAAAACCTCGTGCTGGTTCCATTTTTTCCACAGATCCTCTGACTCTGCTCGCTTAAGGAGGGTGAATCGCAGGTTAGTTTGTAGCAAGCGTCTGCAAGTTTGTAGGGGAAGGTTCATTCTTTAGAATACACTTTCGGTTTCCATTTGCCCGGAGACTTACCATCGGGGCACCCCAGCCCCACAGCCCTGGGCACAGTTGCCCTCGTCTAGTGATGGGGAGCTTCCCCACTCCTCAGGATGCTAAGTGCTCCCAGGGAGCCAGGGCACCTTGTTCTGGGTCAAAGGCATCTAGCTCATCCGAGGTCCTGGACCCCACCAGCCCGTCTGCTCTGTCAGGGTCTGTTTATAACCTGTGGGTGTTCTTTGACCACATCCCAGTACTGCTGGATTTCCATGGCCACGTGCTGAGCTCACCTTCCCCTGCCTTACTTTTAGTCTGCCCCTACTCCCAGGTGGATTCTAATTCTCCAGCCCTGGGCAAATGCTTAGCAACAAAACCCAAGAGCCCAGGCCTCTTTCCAGCACTCCAAGCAGCATCTCCTTCTGCAGAGTCCTACCTCTTCAGCGGGTGGTAATGTGATTTATTCATTGAGGAGCAAACACAGAGGGTTACTGAGTTCTCCAACCGTGGACAGTGTCTCTTCCCTACACCCACTGTCCCTTCTGAGTGACTCCACTTTTCAGGGTGCCCAAGGAACCCCAAGGTGACTGCTGCATAGATGGCTGCCTCTTCAGGGGCAGTCAAGGTGTTCAGCTCATTTTCTTTCCATGCACTGTCTTGCATCCGATCAATAGGGATTCTTTCTACCCCTCCCAAGTAAAAGAATGATTTATATGGCCCACATGGTATACTTGTAAAATACACACAAGGCCTGATAAATTATACAGTATTTATTATCCTACTAAAATGATACCCTTTGCTTAATTAAAGTAGCCATATGCTGTAGTGCAAATCATTCTCATTCATTAAGATCCCAAAATATGTTAAAAAAAGAAAAACAGCCAGCAGCAGTTAGGAAGAATACAGTAAGATCACACGGTTTTGAGGCCATAACTGCATTAAAAATAGCCTCACTCTTCAGGGTGTTGTTTTACCAAACATGGCCATCCCTCCATCCATTCATTTTTTTAAGCAAATAGGCGTTGAGCACCTGTGCTGCCAGACAGCTTCCAGGTACCTGGGACACTACCTGGCCTCTGTCCTCAAGGGGCACACAGGCTAGTGTGAGAGAGAGACCAGTAAACAAGCACCACAAGCAGGTAACTGGCTATGTGAGCCACGTTAGAGGCTCATCTAACCTAGCCTTGTTGGGCCAGGAAGGTTTCCCAGAGGAGGTGCTATCTGGGTTACATCCTAAAGGATAATTAGGTCTGGGAAGTGTTCCAAGCTATTCCCTTTTCCGTTACCTTGTTTATTTTCTTCTTAGTGATTAACAGATCACAAATATGGGATTATTTTTTTTATTTGTTTACATGAATATTTTCTGTCCCTCGCCCTTCCCCTTACCACCTGAAGATAAGCTCCAGTAGGGTGCACGACTTTCCCATCTTGTCCAGTGTTTTTCCCCCAGCACCTTTCATAGTGACTAGCAAATAAGAGGGCCTCACATAGATCTCCTGAATGAAAAAATGAGCACTGACTAAAGAGTAGCATGTGCAAAGGTCCAGAGCTTTGCGCACATAGGAGGTGCTCTGAAAAGGGCAGAAGCCATCATGCCACGTTGCCCAGTGCTTCATGCCAGTCCCCATGTTACACTCCTCCACAACACACCTTTCCACACACTCGCCCCTTTCCCACAGGAACTGGCATTTTCCCACTGGCTAGAGTAAATAAGCACATTTGCATCCTGGAACAACAGCAGCTATGTTTCTCCATGACCTTGGGGGTTAATGGCCGTTGGCTTCCGGGTACCATCTGCAGGGAACTATGGAAAGAACAAACTCAGCTGTGACCACCTGGCCGCTTCACTGGCACCGAGAGCCACGATGGAGTCCCCCCTCCCCCCACCACCACACCCTCACTGTTGGGAAGCTGTGTCCAAGGTGGGAACCACACTGAGGCCAGAGTCAGAAAAATCTGGGTTCAAATCCAACCTTTCCTGTCTTGGGCAATGTACTTAATCTCCCTGAGCCCTTTCTCTATCTTTAAAATGGTCATAAAATTACCCCCTTCATGAAACTTTTAGGGATTAAATTCAGGAAATTAGGGGAAAATTCCTCAATTCTCTAAGACTCAGGTGCCTCATTAGTTAAATGCAGATAATGGTTAAGAGTATCTGTCTCGCAGGGTGATTGTGAAGTTTACATGAAATACTGGAGATAAGACTGCACATGTGTGATTGTTTGTGTCCAGGGGAGAGAGACCAGAAGTGCCCTCCAGATCATCTAATAATAGAAATCACATTTACTGAGTGTTTACTGTATGCCTGGCACTTCAAATTTAATACCTAAAGTTTCTCCCAAGCTGGATTATTCCCAGGTTCCTGTCATGAGGGAGGGGAGGAAAAAGAAAGAATTTCTTGCCAGTTTATCTTGAACCTAACTTACATATATATATGAAGACCTTAAAACGTGTATGAAATCCGTTAGATGGATTGTGGCAGATTGTATTTCCCCAAAACAGCCATGACAATGCTATCCATTCTGCATGTCCTTCTAGAACCTTCCACATATTTCCCTATCAAGAAGTGGGGTCTGTGCCTCCTCCCCCTTAAGTTTGCATGAGCCATTGGTTTCAACCAGGTTGGATAGTTCCAGAGCCCATGTTTTTATGGGATGCTGATACGTGGGACTATTTGTAAGCCTTTTTGATGAAGCAGTGGCCCTCTATTGGGAAGGAGGAAAAAATTAAGCTGGAAATGGCAGGTCAGGGCCAGATTAGGAGGCCTTGAATGCCATCCTTTGATCACTTAGTGACACACACAGCCAGGTACCGCCTGAACTACTATTTACATAGTGATTTTCCTTAAATCAAATTTAAAACTATTCCTTTAAAAAAAAAAAAGAATAGGGGCGCCTGGGTGGCTCAGTCGGTTAAGCGTCCGACTTCGGCTCAGGTCATGATCTCGCGGTCCGTGGGTTCGAGCCCCGTGTTGGGCTCTGTGCTGACAGCTCAGAGCCTGGAGCCTGTTTCGGATTCTGTGTCTCCCTCTTTCTCTGACCCTCCCCTGTTCATGCTCTCTCTGTCTCAAAAATAAATAAATGTTAAAAAAAAAAAAAGAAAGAATAATAATCACAGGTTTTATGTCCCATTTATATTTATCTAACATACATAAAATAAGCATTTACCTCCTTTTTAAAAAAATGTTTGTTCGTGAATCCCACGATAGAGTGCTCCTGTACCACCAGGGCATCTGTATCCCATTTCAGAATCAGGGTACCTGGCAATGCAGAGCCACCATACATCCGGAACAAAGAGATGATCAAAGGGACCTTTTAGGAAAACTGACCTGCTGTTGGTAAATACCATTGGCAAACACATTCCAAAGACTTGTCAGTGAAAGGTTTTCTGGGAGGCATGGGTAAATCAGCTGTGGTCCTCATCCCTGGGATCAATGTGGTCTGGGAGCATGGAGTTGTGTGCTGGTGTGAGAAGCACAGGAAGAATGTGGAGCCCCTTCTTGGAGTGAAAATTTAGCTTATTGGTAAATAAGTTTATAGCAAAAAAAGTCATAGGAATGTTGAATAAAAAACAAGAAAAACTGAGGAATATCACCCCAGGTGTGAGCAACTTGGGGACCCATCCAGAGCAGAGGGGCTCATGGTTCCTTCCTTTAGCCCATGGTTCTGAACCCTGGCTCCACATCAAGATCATCTGAAGATGACCTAGACCTGGACCTGGACCTGGACCTGGACCTAGACCTAGACTTCTGAGGATGGGGCCCAGGAATTGGTATTTTTAAAGGCTCCTTAGATGATGCTAATGGGCAGTCAGGGATTGAGAACTATTATTGAAGGGGTTCTTTGGTGAGAAAGTGCAAGGATCCCTGACAGCATCAAGGGACTGGTTAGGAGGCTGTTCTGTAGTGTAAGGAAAGCCCACATATTTTCATCATATAGGGTAGAATCTTTGCACAGTTACTTGTGGCACCCCCTACAACAGAGGCATGCACGAGCAGTAGCAAATGCACATGAACTGGTAAGTGTGTATGTGCAACCAGCACACGAGCCAGGCCTCTTTGTCAAGCAGAGTCACTATAATGTGTCTGTGGGACAAAGCCATGACACCAAGAACTGGTGAATCACCTACAGTCGTTCTCCCAGACACACTAGTCAGGTTAGGCTGAACAATCCGTGGACTCAGACACTTCACACTTCCCTGAGGGATCTGTGAGGCTTTTGTTCGTCCTCACTCCGGTCCTGCTTCCCCAGAGCCTGAAGGCCGGGCCCCCTTCTGACTTCCAGCTGAGAGCAGGCTCTCTGTCCTAGATCAGAGGGGCACTTGGCAAGGAACAAAAAGAAATTGCAGCCCAGCTCCAGGGCAATACTTTCCTAGCTTCACAGCTCGTTCTTCTTGCTCCCTGGGTCCCCAAACAAGGGGCCAGTCAGAAATTAGAGCTCCACAACAAGGCAGCATTGTCCCCTGGGCCTGGACTTCCCTGGGACTTGGGTGAGAGTAAGAGATGAGCGAACTCTCTGGCCACAGGGTCTAGAAAGAAGCTGGCACCTGGGGAAGAGCCATTTCCCAAGCAGCTGGCCAAGCTGGAGTCTTCCAGCTGATGTGGAGACATGCCCTGCCCTGCTGCCCTCTGTCCCCTGAGAGTGCCTTCTCTCAAGCCCTCGCTTCACAGAACCCTCTTTTTGTGTGACTCTGACTTTCATTTACCCTTCCCTGCACAGCACCTCCAGCAAGTCGGAGGCCAATCTTAGAGAAGCACAGAAGGGGTTCTGGGGTAGGAGCTAGGCCCCCAGCTTGAGGTACCAGCTTCACCTCCTCAGAGATCACTGTCCAGAAGGGAAGACCCCAGCCTTCCCAATCCCCCAGACCGACAGCTGGCGTGAAATGCAGCCAAGTGTACTCCTCACCCTCGGACCCAACTCCCAGAAATGGTAGCTGCGTGTAGTGAGGAACTTTTGTGAGGTTCAGTAATTATGAGGAGGCCTCACCCTGATTTCCTGCCTGCGTTTTGCACTGAACATCAGTGAAGATCCAGGGCTCTTCCCTTAACCTTAAACCTGGCCACAAATGTCCTCTGTGCCACATGCTCATCATCCTCATTTTAGTGGACCTTTTTTTGGTTGCTCAGCATCTCTTATTTTTTCTGGAACCAATCTCCACCTACCACATACCAGTTAGGGTGTTTCAGGCTACAAGCTGAAAAACAAAAACAAAACCAGAAATTCAATATGAACTGGTCTAAAACCAATGATGCCTGAGGAAGGGAGGCTTCAGGGTTGAATTGGTCCAGAGACTCCAGCTCTGTTTCTCTACCACATCCTCAGACATGTCCTCCTCTGTGGTTGGCTGACTGACTCCCCTCATGCTTGCACAATGGCTTTGGCATCCCCATACTTCACAAACATACATGCAATACCCAGAAGAGAGAGAGTTTCTTCAGGTGGCCCGGCACTCTGCTAAGAGCAAGGGTACTCTTCTTCCAGCAGTCTCCAGAAAACTGACTTCAGGAACTGTAGGGACCTAACATCTAATGGGACCATATCTCTCTAGCTAGTGATTGAGATGTAGACCCCTGGCCTGAAATGAGCTAATCACAGAACTTCATCCCAATGGCCACAGTAGTTGGTCTGTGGATGGGCATAGAATCCAACCTAGGTTGATAATAATCCTTCTATAGAGATTTTCTAGCTGAAGATAAGGTTAAGAGCCACCTCTCTGGTTATCATACTATATGGATCTTAATTTGGTCCTGCTGGCTGTCCGTCACCTCTTCATGGAGAAACCATCTGAGTGAATGATGCCAATAATTAGACTAGTCAAGAGGCAGAAAGACAGCGTCCTGAGGAAGTGTCCATTCTACACAATAACCCCTGCTGAAGACTGTTTCTTACATCTAAAATACCCATTGGATGTTCATTCTAGCAACCAGATAAGGCCCAGGATCAGCCCATCATCTGTGTGCAAATATTTCTCTCTCAGCAATGATAGGAAGGTTTCTGAGTCAACTGCTCTGGGATATCTAACCCACCAGTCTCCAAAGACAGTCAACCTGATCATTTTCTTGCAAAGTACACATTCAGGGGGGCTGTTTACTACCCAGAGTAAACGGATCTGAATCCATGAAATACCAGCAAGCATGAAAGAGGGAGCATCTCTGCAATACGAGAGACTTGGGCAACAGCCACACTGCCCAGCACACACTTCATCCCACCTTCTAGAACAGGCAGGATTTATCCCACAACTTGGATTGTAAACATGAGAAGGATAGGGTACCCATCAGCTGAGGGTCACAAAGGAGGCAGTGTTAACAGTGGCCCCATGTTTTCTCTTGCTTTGTTTTTATTCATTTAGTCAACAAACATTTTAGGATATAAGAATCCTTATATCCTTAAAATAATATTTTACCTTTACTTTTGTATTTCTCTGTGCTGTCCTTTCTCCCTTTCTCTGGTTTATTTTCCATTCTCCCCCCAGCTCCATGGTTAATCTCTGGCTTTTTTATTGTGATATCTTTGCTTTTTTCAATTCCTTCTTCTCTCCTTGACAGATTTCCCCACATACTTTATGTTGTGGTTTCCCAATTTGCTTTACAAAACAGCTGTGACTGAGAGCCCTAAAATTTACTCCTGGACACGGAAGAGAACAAAACAGGAAACACAAAGAAACATGGCATTTTTCTTGGAAGCAAGTTTCTTGTGAGCTGAAAAATTCTGTAATCAGACCTATGGACAGAAGGTTAAGTGATAAGATTTCTGAAGTGATAAGATCAGCCTCTGAAGTCCCAAGCTCACCAACCAGGAAAAGAGTAGGGCCTTCTAGAGAAAGGATTACCAGGAACCAGCCATTGGCATATGAGAATGCAGAAGATGGCAAGGCATTGGGGGCAGATATTAACCGCACTGAACTGTGAACTGGAAGCAGAACTACGCTAACTTGCTAAAGCTTGACTCAACCCAAGCTGGTTCATGTGTACCTTTTTGTTTTGTTTTTAAATAAAAAAGTCAAAGGGGTTTTTTTTGTTTGTGTTTTTGCCTCTTGTAAGGAAAATCTTCATGAACTTGAAGTAGGAAGGAATTTATATGTCTTCTAAAACTGTACTGAACTGCTCTAAGTTCAGGAAGTGATGTCCTAATTGTGAAGTCCAAGGCTTCTTTGCAGGCTTCATCCTGCTTAGCTCCTCTGAAGCTTGCCTGCCTCCCAGGCTTTCCTCCTCCCTGCCTTTCCTTCTCCCTTCCTCCCTCCCTCTTTCTCTCCCTCCCTCTCTCCCTTTATTTTATTTTTTACCTTTAAAAGCACTTCTTTCTGCATTCCCACCTTCCTGAAACCTTCTCCACCCCTGGCTTCTAAAAGAGTGATCTCTTCTGTCTCTGGAGGTTTTCTGTCTCTGTTTTTCATCTAGATCATCTTGCTGTCTTCTCTCCGCTAGGCTTTATTCCCCAGATAGTGTTGTCTTTGTGCTTCCTCCCTTTCCATGCTGTCCTTCTATCCACCTCCTTGGCTTTCTTTGGTTACCACCTATGGAGGCGATCCTCAGATAGTACCTCCAACCCAGCCTTTCTCCCAAAGTCAAGACCCACATTTCTGACTGCCCAAAAGACACACTTAGTGGAAGTTTCAAGCTTAAGTTGTTGAAAACACAACGCATAGTCTTCCTCCAGCAAATCCTCTTCTGCTCCAGTCTTCTCTGATGACCCACTACACTTGTGCAGGCAGCAAGCCCTATTATTTCTGAACTCTCACATTTATGCCCTTTTTTCCAATTCTAATATCACTGCCTTTATTCAGACCCAAGCCTTTGCTCTTCTCTGTTAATTACAGCAATAGCATCCTCATTGCTTTCTGTTCTTTGAGTCTTGTCTCCACCCGCACTGTTCCTTTACACACGACAGTGCTGTCTTGCTAAAACACAAATCTGATTATGTCACTGTTAGGTTCCTTCAATAGTTTTTCTCCTCTGAAGAGTAAAGCTCAGGCTCTTTGGAATTGAGTCCCAGTGTCCTACCTCCTGCCCTCGTACCCTCCTCTGTGCACCTGTCCTTCCACAGTTTCTTTATTTTAAAATTTTAAATGTTTATTTATTTTGAAAGAGAGAGTGGGGGGAGGGGAAGAAAGAGCGGGATAGAGAGAATCCCAAGCAGGCTCTGTGCTGTGCGGGGCTCAATCCCACGAACCATGAGATCATGACTTGAGTTGGAAGCTTAACTGAGCCACCCAGGTGCCCCCTTCCACAGTTTCTTGACTGCACCTTCTATTGCCTATCCAGGTCCCTCTCCATGGTCTTTGCTCTTCCTGATGTTTCTCCGTCCTCCAACCATGACTCACTCTCAGGTCTCATTCACATACTTGCTGGAATCTACCTCCCTAGCACATGGAAAATTTAATATTTGTTGAGTGAATGAATAAATGCTTGAAAAATTCTTATTCTTCCTTTAAGATTTGACTCTGTCATCACTTTCCTTAGAAAGACTTCCTGTATCACCCCAGTAAGAGTCAGTGTTTTCCTTTCTTGCATAATAGCATCCATGTTCCTTCTTGTAGATTGTTCCAAAGTCATCTTAGTGTACTTGATTGGCAACTCTTTATCCACCATAAACTGTGAGCTCCTTGAGGATAGGGGCAGTGACTTGGTTTTTTGTGCATCCCCAAAGGCAGAGAAAAGAATAGATCCTGGGGGCGCTGGGGTGGTTCAGTCGGTTAAGCGTCGAACTTCGGTTCAGGTCATGATCTCATGTTTTTGTGGATTCAGGTACCACCTGGGGCTCTGTGCTGACAGCTCAGAGCATGGAGCCTGCTTCAGATTCTGTATCTCCTTCTCTCTCTCTGCCCCTCCCCTGCTCGTGCTCGCTCGCTCACTCGCTCACTTGCTCTCTCTCAAAAATAAATAAATAACGTTAAAAAAAAAGAATAGATCCTAAACAAATGCTTATAGACATAAGATGAGATGAACCAAACCAGTACCTCTACAATGGAACATTCCCCAGAGTGTTTTGTTTGGCTCAAATGCATGGTTTTTGAGTCAAAGTATGTATGAAATGGCAGGAAGGAGAGCATCTGACTTCAGTGAGGGAGGGTCCAGTGGGCTGTTCTCTTGGAGAGAGCAAAGAACAAAAGGGCTTCCACTTTGTTGTTCTTAATAATGTGTCAGCAGCAATCAGGATTTAACAACAGTAGTTAGAATGGGTCCTCTTGTGTTCTGTGTGCAAACTGGGGAAAATACACAAACACAACAGCAGAAATCAGTGCAGTTCCTCTGTTTCCTATTTAACCGTGCCAGCAAGCAGCCCATTGATGCTAATTGCACTGGGGGGAGGAGGAGTGTGGTGGGTAGAGGGCCTTCCTGGTACCAGGGAAAGGTGAAATAGTGCCATAAGAAAAGCCTGAACTACAAAGCTTATATCAGCATTTATACTCTTTCTAGGACAGGTAACGGGCACATGAAGAGAAAGCGGAAGCAGTTCTGGGCCAACCAAAAAAGATCTCAACCCAGGGTAAGTCTTTTACGAGGAAAAGCCTGTCCTTTGCTGATGCTCAAAACATATGTGACTTGAAATTGTTTGTTCATTCATGTTAAGGGGACTGAGTTCCCACTGGCCAGTCTCATGTTGGGAGACCCAATCCCTACTCGGGAAAGCTTTATAAAGGTGGAGGAGGGGGGAGAGGGAGGGGGAGAAGAACTCATGCTAACTGTCTTGTTTGTTTGCTTCTTAACCTCCCTTGGTTGAGGTTACCAAGAGGGTGCACACTGGCTCTGCTCAGAACAATTCTGCTGCTGCCAAACCCATCAACCTTTACTTGCCATCTCTCAGTAAGGAATACTAATGCCAAATAGATGAGCTGTGTCCTGGAGCCAGTGACATCCCAGGAGGGAGTGGTAGCATCAGGAGATGGGAGGAGTAGATGGGAACAAGACCCTTTAGGGAATCTAGTGGCCTCCAGAAAATGGAAGCTCTGAAAGTATTAACTTCTCAATGTGGCACCTGAGACATCCTTGTGTGTTTTCTAGAACATTTTGGAGTAGGCACTGGAGGTATTTCATCCAGCAGTGAGAGTCTTTTGGAGTCAGAGCACTGAAAGCCTTAGGCAGATGTTCCTTTGCTCCTCTCATTTATTACATACACTTCCTTTGGACCACTACCCATGGAATGGGCAATATTAGTTATCCATCGGGATGATTATTAGCTTGTTTTCCTCTATCAAGCTCAACCATAATGTTTTTACTTTTTTCCTTGGAGTCTACCCATACAACGAACAGCTGGGCTGTGTGAGGGCTGAGAGCTCACACTGGGGATGCTTGTTGCTGAGGGTGTGGGGCTTGGTGTAGGGACACCTGGGGGATGGTCACATGGCACACTGGAAGGGCCTCTGCTGCAATTTGGTGTCAAGATGTCTACCAGTAGGTCAGCTCCACTCATGAAATAAACCCCCATCAGTCCACATTTCAGCAAATGAGATCTCAAATAACCATTTTAACATAGTTCATTAAAAAGATATAAACCAACAAGTTACAAAGCCGTCATCAGGCATCATTCAGGAAAGAACAGTTCAAAATATAATCAGTAAGTCGTCTTTACCTCCTTGTAGAATCTTAGGATAACTCAATACTTCTAATCAGAGACACAGTAAGTACCATATATGGCTTTTTGTTACTGTTTTGTATTTTATTTGATAACTTGTCTATGTAGTCACATGGTACCTGCAAGCTAATCTGAGTAAATAGATAATCTCAAATAGAAAAATACTTGATCCATCCTACACCTTATTGCCATCCCCCTCTCTTGCTCATCCCCTTGTATCTTACTAAGAACTGTGTAAGACCGTTCCTCCATATACAGGTTGCCATTAGTAATGTCCAGTTGGTACAATGGTACCCACCTCCTGGAGGCAGTTGGCTGGACCACACTAGGCACCCGAGGCCAAACTGGTCCCATTAGATCCCTTTCTGGATTTCTTTTCTTTCTTTTTTAAACAACTTTATTGAAGTATAATTGATAAACAAAAAAGTGTGCATATTTAATGCATACAATTTGATGCACTTGGACATATGCATACACCTCTGAAACCATGACCACAATCATGGTAATAAATATATCCATCACCTCCAAAAGCTTCCTCCTGCCCTTTTAGGTTTTTGTTTTTGTTTGTCTTGTGGTAGGAGCACTTAACATGAGATCTGTCCTCTTAAGAATTGTTGTAAGTGCACCATACATTATTGTTAACTACAGGGACTGTGTTAGGAAACAGACCTCTAGAACTCATTCTGGTACATAACTGGAACTTTATACCCGTGAACAACTCCCCGTTTGCCACCCCACACCCCCTGGCAGCCACCATTCTAATCCCTGCTTCTATGAGTGTGACTAGTTTAGAGACCTCGTATAAGTGGAAACATGCAGTGTTTGTCCTTACAAACACGAGCAGGTTATTTCACTTAGCATAACATCCTCCTGGGCCATCCTTGTTGTTGTGTGGGACAGGATTTCTTTCTTTTTAAAGACTGATAATATTCTGTGTATGTACAGACCAGATTTTCTTTCTCCATTGATCCTTCAGTGGACCTTTTGGTTGTTTTTATGTCTTGGCTATTGTGAATAATTGATAAAAGGTTAATATCCAAAAAAATATAAAGAACTCCTACCATTCAGAACAGAACACCAAATAACCCCATTTAAGAATAGATCTTGGGGGTGCCTGGGTGACTCAGTCGGTTGAGCATCCAACTTCAGCTCAGGTCATGATCTCACGATCATGATCACGTGGTTCGTGGTTCGAGCCCCCCGTCGGGCTCTGTGCTGACAGCTCAGAGTCTGGAGCCTGCTTTGGGTTCTCTGTCTCCTTTTCTTTCTGCTCCTCCCCCACTCATGCTCTGTCTTTCTCTGTCTTTCAAAAATAAATAAGTTAAAAAAAAACTAAAAAAAAGTGATCTTGAATTGACATTTTTCCAGTGAAGACCTACAAATGACCAACAGAAATATATGAAAAGATGCTCAACATCACTAATCATTAGCGAAATGCAAATCAAAACCACAATAAGATATCACCTCGCATCCATGAGGATGATTATTATATAAAACAGGTAACAAGTGTTGGTGAGGACGTAGAGAAATTGCAGCTTTTGTGGACTATTGGTAAGAATGTAAAATGGTGCAGCTGACTTGAAAAACAGTATGGTGGTTCGTAAAAAAATTAAAAATAGAACTACCATATGATCTAGTAATCTCACTTCTGAGTTTGTATCCAAGAGAATAGAAATCAATATCTCAAAGAGATATCTGCATTGCCATGTTTGTTGCAGCAGTATTAGCCTTTCTTAGATTTCTATAGCAGAAACTGAGGAAGAAAAGGCAATCTTTCTCCTAGTGTAAAGAAAAGAAAATGTGAACAGAGTTTGAAAATACAAAAGATTCTATCAGAAGATACAGAGAAGAAAGACTCTTGTCTTCACCAAAGAAAAACTGGTTTTCATTTCTTGAGATGAGAATGGAACTCATGAAGTATTCCAATGGCTGGTGGCACATTTGTGCCAAATATATGAGATCTTTGAGCCCAGGCTTTTATTAACAGTGACCCCAAGCTCATCTAAGCACCCAGCACTGTATTAAATGTTTATTAAAGGAACATCAGCACACATGGCCCTCTGACTTGATGTGGCAATCTGCCAACCATCTTGTTCCAATGAATCTGTCTCTTGACTAAGGCAGATGTAGCTATATCAGTGATCAATATGATGATTATGGTCAGTAAAGCTGACCAACAGCCTTAATAGGTCACGGCTCTTATTTTGGCTCACTTCCACTCTTTTTAAGTGGAAAGACAAGACCCGGTACAACGGAGGCTGAGGAAAGCCTGAGGGATCTGACACCTGGGTTCTTTTCACAAGAATAGACATGCCCATTCATGACGGGGCCTAGAGGACATCAGAGACACGAGTCGTGATGAGTTGTACTAGGGACAAACTGCATTTTCCACAAGGTGCTGTTTGTTGGATGGATTGTAAAAATGAGCCCAATCATGCCCTTTCCTGAGTTTATGCCTTTGCAACATGACTCTGTAGTTCCTCCCATGAAGAAGTGGAGTCTATTTGCCTCTGCTCAAATCTCGTTTTGGCCCAAAGAATGTGGCCACAGTGATAGTATGTCAGCTCTGAGCCTGGACATAAGGGGTCTTTACACTTTAACTTGCCCTTTTGGAACTTTGACATAACATGTAAACACATCCTGGCTAGCCTGCTGGAGGATGCAAGGCCATGTGAAGGAAGGTCCATTTGTCCCACCCAAGGCCATCCCAGATCAACCCCCAACACATGAGAGAGAGACCAGCCAAGGTCACCAGAGTTGTCAACCTGACCTCCAGATGACTTCTAGCACTTTAGTGAACCCAGCTGAGAACAGAAGAACCACCCAATTGATAAGTACACTCATGAGCCAGAATAAATGCTTAACTGGCTTAAGCGGTTAAGTTTTAGGGTGGTTTGTTAGGCACAAATAGATAGCTGAGACACTGTTTAAAAATGCTAGAGTCAGATAACGGACTCCATGAAAACACCTGCTACACCTTCCTTAAATCCCAGTGTAGCACACCGTCAGAGGGGAGTGCCTCAACTTCTATAGCACCTTGATCCCATTAGATGCCATAGCTGCTCCCATAGGAAAAGTAAAGCCGTGTCTCTGTTGCCTTCTGATCTTCACATTTGCCTGTCTCTGCACCTACACCTTTCTTCTGGGAACAGGATGTCAGTCCTGCAGTGTTTTAAACTCAAACCTCGTCAGTTCTCACTAACACACTAGGAGGTTCTGCCAGGCTTTACTCGGCACCCAGTCACATGACTTCCTCCAGGTTGCCCTTTGGGAGCTGTCTCATTTTATATGTCCTCACTGCTTTCTCTTGCCACTCTTTCCTCTGTCACAGTATTTATTCCACTCCGGTACATTCCCTGCTCAGACTTTCCCACTGGACTGGAGGCTTCACGAAGACAGTGAGCATGTTTTCCTGGCCCATCATTAAATCTTCAGTGGCCCATCATTAAATCTTTAAATCTTCATTAAATCTTCAAAAAACACAGGGCTTGGCACATAGTAGGCACTCAGCAAGTATCTGTGGAGTGAATAAATGAGCAAATGGCTTCAGGCCACTTCCAATCTTGCCTCCTCTCCCTGTTTGCCTTTCATCCCGTCCTCTCTCATACTTCCTGCTATCACTTCAAACCTTGAATCCTGCTTCCCATTGAGATCCTTAGGTGTAGGGATCTAAGTAATACTCTTGGCTTGGAAGACAAAGAAATAACACCTTGTATTACAGAATAATTTCTGTCAAAATCAGCTAATATAAGAGAGCAAAAGTTTTGCTAGTTACAAGTGTAAGCTCCACGGGTGCCTGAGTGGCTCAGTCGGTTAAACAACTGACTTCAGTTCAGGTCATGATCTCACTGTTCATGAGTTCAAGCCCCGTGTTGGGCTCTGTGCTGACAGCTGGGAGCCTGGAGCCTGCTTCTGACTCTGTCTCCCTTTCTCTCTGCCTCTCCCCCACTTGCGTGCTCGCTCGCTCTCTCTCTCTCTCAAAAATAAATAAGCATTAAAAGAAAATTAAAAGTGTAAGCTCCAATTGCTGAATAAATGAGGTGACACTCAATGTCTCTGTACAGTGGGTAGCACATGGTGCGGGTTCTTAATTCATGTTAGTTACAGCAAGCTGGAGGCAAGCAACTGGGTACCATCCCACCCAGTACTCAGTGCTTAGTACTGTCCTGGGTGCTGTGGGGCAGACAACAACCCAGTACTCAGTGCTCAGTGCTATTCTGGGTGCTGTGGGGAGACACAACCCAGTACTCAGTGCTCAGTGCTCTGAGGCAGACACAAGACACAATGCAAACAGGCAAAGTCCATGTTAAGCCAGGACCGAAGGGTGAGAGCTCTGTTGCACTCAGCATCCATTCACAGTGACAGGACAAGCTTTCATGGGAACCAATTTCTGTCCCACAGTCTGTTGACTTTTAAAATCCTTCTCAACTGCATTACAGAATATTTAGATGCCTTCTCATAACATTCTCTGATTGTATAAGCCCTCATCTCCATGAAATAGGAATGAAATTTCTAGCTGCCTCAGGTATCTGAAAGGGCAAAATTCAAATTCCCTGACTTAACAAGAAATGGACTTTGTTTTATGCAAAAACACAAAAGCCTGTCCCTACACAGTCATGGTATGGTATCCCTGAGGTGTGTTTATTCAATTTTATTTGCCTATCTGCGGTTCAGTTTTCATGGGTTTTATTTACTTTTTTGCAAGGTCCAAAATCTTTTTGAGATACACCTTAATGAAGAGTAGTGAACCACTTAAAAGGTTTATAAGATGCTCCAGTAATGGGAATTAGAAGTCATTATCTTCGGTGAAGGCAGCAAATGGTTGTCTGAATTGAGTTGATTTTGGTGATACATATTATAATGGAACAAATTACTAATGAAGTGCTAAATTACTGGAAACATCCCTGTTACTTATTAAACACTTTGGTTAATTGGGCCAGGAAAAATAAAGAGTTGAAGTGCATTTTAATACCTTTTTTGAGGCCAGGTCAGAAGTGAGCAGATACGAAAACCTGAAGCCCAGCCCAAGGGCGTCCTCCCGGACACAGGCTTCAGACCGCCCTTGAGAGAGGCTCCTGGGAGGAGCTGCTGACCTTCCAAGTTCTAAACAGACCTTGCACTATGAGCACTCTTCTCTTTCAAAAAATTGGTGGCACTGGCCCATAATCCAAAGTCAGTACCAGTTGGTCTTTAATGAACACTGAAAAATGCATCTGGAAATGAAGGAAAAGGACCCTGGGGAGGGAAAATGTGGAAATACAATACAGGAGCATGTTTAATATATTGTCTGTTGTGAAAATTCCTGCTTTTTAGAGTGTGACCTAGCTGAGAAGCAAGGATGCTACAGATTCCACCCTTCTCTACTTCCCTCCCTGTGTTCTCTGTTTTGTAACTTGATTCTGGAAACTGGCTTCCCATCCTGTTACCTGTGCCCAAGTCCTTCTTTTGATACCCAGCCTGTGCTTCTGGGTTCTAAGATCAGGACCCTGACTTCATCTGGCTGTTAGGATCCTCAGGGATTGACTTTCTACCTCTCAAATCCCAGCAGCTTGTGATAGATAAGTTTATGGGCCACGGGATGCTCAGATATCTGGTTAAACGTTATTTCTGGGTGTGTCTGTGAGGGTGTTCTGGCAGAGATTAGCATTTGAATTGGTGAACTGAGCGAAGCAGATGGCCCTCCCCACTGTGGGTGGGCATCATCCAATCCATTGAGGGCCTGAAAAGAACAAAAAGGCAGAGGAAGGTTGAATTCGCTCTCTGCCTGACTCCTTGGTCTGGACCACAGTCTTCTGCCCTGTGCACTCCTGCTTCTCAGGTCGTTAGACTCAGCCTGGAATCTGTACCGCTCGGGTCTCTGACTCTCAAGCTTTCAAACTACAGCACCTGCTTTCCTGGAACTCCAGCCTGCAGACGGCAGATAGTGGGACTTCTCAGCTTCCATAATTGAGTGAGCCAATACCTTATAATAAATGTCTTTCTAGATGCAGAGGTAGAGATAAAGGCACAAATATAGATGCACTGTTGGTCCCGTTTCCCTGCAGAACCCTGACTGATATAGAGCCCTTGTGCCTCCTGATGAGTTTACCTGATGCCACCTCCTTGAGTACCTCTCCTCTTGGCTTCCTGAAGGTTGTCTGTTCCTGGGTTCTCTGCTGTGGCTCTATGCTGCACGGCTAATACTCTTCCATCTCCTCCTGTGCATGCCCCCGACATTGACAACCAGAGATTCCCCCAGGTGCCAGCTTCTGTCTGCTGCACCGTATCCACTACGCTATCAGTGGATGGGTTTGTCTCCTGCTCTCTACCCACCCACAGCCCCCTGTGACCGTTGGATTTCAGGTCCCAGCCACTGGACAGTATACAGGACACAAATGCAGAGTCAGATGGTCATGATTCCAGCCCAGAAACTGCCAGTAACTATCTGTGTGACTGGAAAAATCCAGTTCACCTCTCTGAACCTCCTTTTTCTCAGCCATTTTCCAATTCTATTTACAAAGGGCTACTAAGTGTCAGAAATTCAAGAGGTAAAGAAGGCAAGGCCCTTGCCCTCAGAGAGCTCATTTGAGCTAGGGAAACAGTCTTGTAAATAAATAATTACAAAAAAATTGTGAAAGAGGTGCTAAGAACGACAGAGTCAAAATGTTATGAAAATACTGAGAACAAAGCAGTGAACTCTCTGGTAGAGGGAGACCCACAAAGAGTGTACTGAAGAGGTGTTTGAGCAAACCTTAGGGATGAGCTTGTACTTACCAAGGAGTCAAGAGCCTTCAAGGCAGAGAAAATAATGTATGCAAACGCAGAGGGACAAGAACTGTAGGAGAAATGCTAGAAACTAAGCATAACTTAGAATGACTGTAAGAGGGGACAAGTGGCCGGCAATGAGGTCAGGATGCAGGAAGGAGCTGAATAATCAGAGCCTTTTATGTCGGTTTGAGGAGGTTGCATTTTTGCCTATAGACAATGAGGAACCATCAAGGGCTTTTTAAACAGGAAAGTTGCCTGAGCTCATCGATGTGTGTAGGATAACTCCAACCTGTCTATGGAGAATGGGTTGGAGAGGCAGGAGATGGAAGTAGGGAGGTCAGGGAGAAGGATGCGACCGGGCAGGTAAGACATAGAACGTAGTGGCAGTGCAAGAGGTCGAGGAGTCATACAGTGAAGAATTTGAAGAGCTCGGTGATTAATTTTAGATGTGGGGATGTGTAGGAGAAGCAGATGTCAGGTCACCCCCAAAGATTCTGGTTTGGATACACTGATGGCGGTAGAAAGACACGGAGGGAAGGCTGAGTGGGGGAATCAGTAGAGACTACCGATTTTTGCTTTGGACCAGTCGTGTTGGAGACACCTAAGAGGCAGCCAGGTGCAGGTGCCATGGCAGGAAGACAGCTGCTTCAGAGCTGAGAGGTCTGAGTTAGTGACACAGCCATGAGAGCCATCCGTAGAGGTGATGAGCACATGAGGTCAGCCAAATAGAATGCACCCAGTAAAAAGAGAAGAGGGCCAAGGACAGAGCTTGGGGACAAAGCTGCATTGAAAAACCTGGTGAAAGAACCATCAAGATACTGAGTAGGAGATGTCAGGAAACTCAGAGAACTAGAGAAGGGGTCACCAAAGCCAGGAGAGGAGAGTTTCCCAGAGGAGCTGCGAGCGACATCGGAGGGGTGAAAATGTAAGCGCTAACTGGGAAAGCGTTCATTGGTTTGGGCAACTGGAGGGTTATTGATGACTTTGCAATGAGCCATTTCCAGAAATGATACGTAAGAGCTGGATTACAGAAAGATGAAGGACAGGGAGAGGGGATGTAGGCTACCTTTTAATCTGTTTGGCAATGATGGGAAGGTGCAAGCTAAGGACGTGGCTGGTAAACCACGCAAAGTAACAGGAAACTTTTGAAGTGGAAGAGATTGTAAGCACGTGTGCAGCAGGGAGCTTAGACTGAGTGGTCCCTGAGATTCCTCTTAACATTCTTGTCCTTTGGTTCCAATGACCATGTCTAAGAACATGGGGAAGTAGTCTCAGGCTCCTTGGGGATTTCCTGCTGTGCTGGAAATCTGACCTGGCATAGTGAAGGATGTGGTTATTAGGGCTTTCTGCCTGTCTGCCTGCCTGCCTGTCCCGCCCTCCCCAGTCCAGGGCTCTCTGATGAGCTCCGAGCAGGAGTGATGCTTGGGGAGAGCTCACTAGGCTCCAGAGGCACCCAGACCACCCCAGATTTGCAACCTGCATTTCCAATCCAATCAGCCCTTCTCCTCCAGCTTTTACAAATGAAGGTTCCCCCATCGTGAGAATCACCTAAACTATTGCTTGGTATTCCTTGCAAGGTCCTGGGAGCCAGAGAAACCATGCCTGGAGCCAAATGAAAAGGAAGAAAGCAGAAAGAATGAGTGAGAGAGGGAAGAGAAGAGGAAGGCTCTTGCAGACCTCTTTTCCTTCTCTCCTAGGGATCTGATGCATCAGATCTCACATTAGTTAGCTCGGTAGCTTTTTTTCTCTGTTTGGTTTAATATTCTCAAGGGAAAACCAAGTTGAACGTGAGCAACAGAAGACTTAAGCACTCTATTTTAATCCTTGAGCAACATATTTCTGAAATAATTTTCAGAAGGCGTTTAGACTTTCAGGAGGAAAAATCTTATCTTCAGTGAATTACTATTTATTGAGGCTTTAATAAATGTTTGTGTGTTTTTTTGCTGGCAGGCTGCTTTTTGTAGCCCATTAAAGTGAAGATTATCTTTAGAAGAGGAAAAGCACCAAGTCTGGTTTTTCAACCCGAGTAGAAACATGGGTAGAAACCTCCACATGACCAGTTTTAATCTCACCTGCAGAGGTGGGTTTTGCTACTTAATGATATATTTTGGAAATGGATGTGACACCAAAGTTCGTCCGTAAATAGAGCTCAGAGCGAAGGGAATAAAAATCACAAATTAGATTCACTTGCTGCATTAGGTAGCAGGAAGTTTCCAATCTTCATCCAATTTCTGCCACAGAGGATCAAGCAGTGATTCTAGAACCTGCCTTCTCGGGGAGGACAGCTGGGGCAGGCTCAGTCTGTTGTGTGTTTGCTTGTTTTCTCTGTCCAGTCATGTGAAGGAAGTTGGCTGGGAGTTTTTCCCTTTGTTATTGTTGCCTAAGACACAATTGGTACATTATACTGGAGCCTTTTGAAAAGCCGGTGTACGGCTCAATTGCTTGATTTCCATTGTGCTGGAATGGGACACGGTGTAGCCTTAGGGGGCAAGAGATCCTCTCCAGTGGCATGGGAGAGGGGTTGCTGTCTATGGAATTTTTAGAGAGTATGCCAAAATCTGCACAGGCCACACACAATTCCCAGGGGCCTTTGGACTGTTTTCATGCAAAGAATTACCCTTGGCTCTTGATAACTCAGCGTCTGAAATCCCACCATGGGGAATTTAATGTGGGAAGTGATGAGCTGGGGAATCTGTCTTCCTATATGTTTCTGAGCCTATAAGAAGGAAGGTAGGGATGATAGGCCCCAAATGCAGCTTCTATCATTCTGTGTCTTAATGTTATGGACAGAGCACAGGCTTCTAAGTCAAAAAGATCTGGACTTAAATCTTGTCGGTGACACTGACCAGCTATGTGGCAGAGACTACCCAGTCCAGCTCACTCATCTGTAAAATGGAGGAGAGCACGACCCAGCTCGCAGGATGGCAAAAGAGATGATATAAAACAATTCAAGTGAGTTTCCATGACCAAATATTTGTGGAGCGCCCATCACGCATCAGGCACAGATCTGGACACATAGAATGGAGCAGTGATCGACACTGGTACATAGAGACAAGACATGGTGTGACCAGCAGACCAGTCGGGGGCCTCATGCTTTGCTTCTAGAAATCCATTATCTTTCTCCCCAAATCATTGGACTCAACCATCAAAACTTACTGAAAGCGGTACAATTACAAAAATGTAGCAGGACTGCCAGCACTTCGTAGGAATCTGTAACCTGGTCTCCGTGTTTGGGACTGACAGCAGCCAGGACCCACAGCCATTAGCTAAAGGATGGGGTGCACTGTTAGGGTGCACAGTTGCAGAAAGGGCCACCCCAAGGGCAGGATGAGTCTGAGTGTGTAGAACTCCACCAGCAAAGGAAACTATGCATTGTTAATAATAATAATGGAGTAATTTACAACAGAGACCACCATGTGGGAGGGAAAAAGGTACTCTCTACATCTACTCATATGCCTGTAAGAAATCAGGCTGCCACTTGTCACCCTCAATACCATTGAGTCACAACACCTGGGATTGTCCGCCTCGTGTAACACACACAACAGCCAGGTTTATGTCCCAAGCGCTGTGCTAGATCCCAGGGATATAGCAATTACATTAACACAGTTCCTCACCCTTGACAAGTTTATGATCTAGAACAGAGGTTGCAAAACTTTTTCTTGAAAGGGCCAGGTAGGAAATATTTTAGGCACTGTGGGCCACGTAGTCTCTGTTATAACTATTCACAAAACACAGCTATAGATAATATATGAATTACAACGCACAGTTTCTTTACAAAAAGAAGTGACAGGCCATCTCTGGTCCATGGTTTGCTGACCCCTGACTTAGAGGGAATGACAGATATGTAACCAGAGAGTGTCAACAAAACATGGAAAATGCCATGATAGCAGGGAATGGGCACCTAACCTAGCCTGTGACTTTCAGATAAGACTTTTTATTTCGGACCTTGTATCTGCAACCGCACGTGCACATTGCTCATTTCTTTGCCCTTTTGCAAAGAGCAGATCTTCCAAGGACAACTACCTCCCAACTCAGGAGGCTACTGCCAAAGTTCAGGGTGGGGGACCCAAACTTGAATAATGATTTTAGCAGCAGACTGGAGAGGAAGACTGAGATAGCAGCTAAAATGGATAGGATGCAGTGACAGAATATGGAGAAGGAGGGAATGAAGGATACCTTGGCCGGTTACCATGTTTCTGAGTAGGGTGATTGGGCAAGTATTCACCAAGAAAGGAAAGTTAGGAGGAGCCTAATTTTACAGTAAGAGGATAGGTTTTCTTTGGTTGTGGGAAACTGAAATGGAAGTGCCTAATGGGTGGTTAGACATCCCTGAGTCCTGAGGCTTTCCTGTGAACTATTAATAGAGATCCATACCTGATCGCCCTGTCCCCTGCCTTGTCCCTCTCAAATCCAGCCTTACTCAGTGGCTACAACATTCTACCTAAAATGCCAGTCTGACTGTGGTACTCCCCAGTTCAGTGCTCTTGAGTGGCTTTCCATGTGCTGTGGGATAAAGTTTCAATTCCTTCACTTGGCCTGAGAGGTTCTCCAAACTTGGCCAATCTCTCCAGCCTTCTCTGTGACCACCCCCTGCCTCCTGGGAGCTCCTCCATGAGAAGTCAAGACCTTACGCAGGCCAGGCTGGGGGATTTGTTAACCCAATGCAGATAAGGACTCAGACTTTGTCCCTGGAGGACTGGGACTTTCTCTATTGGCAGAGGAATTAGGATGGGTATCCTCTCTGGTGGAGGAGCAGGATCTCAGTTTCAGCCCAGGAGTCACTAGCAAGACTGCAAACCTCAGCTGGCATTTCTTCCAACTGGTTTTCACAGTCACAGCCTTTCATCAACATGCCCTGAATCCTCAACTTTTCCGGAACTCACAGTAGAAAGGAAAGCACGGTCAGGAGGGAGGCCTCCTTCCCCATTCTGTCCTCCCATTAGCCATGCCTGGTGAACTCCCAGTACCAGGGAAATAAAAACCAGCTCCTCCTCCCACAAACTCCAGGGACCCCATTAAACCCAAACTGCCTAGTATTCACATCACTGCTCCTGAAAAAGGAACGGGATCGATTTTCCTCGGCTGGGGAGCAGAAGCTGGCAGTTTAGAGCTGAAGTTTAGACCCATCAGACATCTCTTCAGAAGAGGATTCACTCTCTGTGAGGCTCCTGGCATTTATAGCTGATGCTTAGGTTGTCAAAACAGTGGTAAGGGGCGAAGCAGCTCCTCAAAGATTATAGGTCAAAGAAGCAAAAAGGAAAGTTTTTGGAGAAGCTTTTATAGAAAGGATCATCACTGACAACAGGCTTGTTTCTAGTTGAGCAGACACAGAGTTGGGGAAAAAAAGCTTCCAGCTGTCTGTGGAATATTTCAGCCTTTATTTTGCATGCAGGGAGGATTTGCCTTCTTACCTGCTGGGTTGGGTTACCAGCAGTATGTGAGGAAGGGTGATTTCAGACCATCTTTCGTGGTTCAGTAAACTGCAATCTTTTCCCTTCTGTGCTAATGATTCTAAAGAACCTTTACCTTTCCCGTTTGCTCAACATTCAATGACTTTGCGGATTGGGAGTGGTGCCCTCCACCCCAGTGAAAGCAGCCGCCTTTGCCCCAGCACCCATGCTGGGTTTTCTCCAAGGTGTATGCCTTTCCAGAGTATCTTTTATCCAGCCTTGAAAGGTACCACCCGCCCACGAGTCGAGCCCCAGGAGAAATCTGTCTGGATCAAAATATCTGCTTTGCTTTTATTCCCAAGCCCACTTTTGCCTTCCCCCCCTCCCCGTGACAACTGTGACCCACTGCCCCCCAAACACTGCTGTCCCCAGGTCATATGTGACACTTGGTGAGATTTATTTCTCTGCACACATTAGCAAAGATTTTAGAGTTCATGTCCCAGAACTTATTTTCTTACGGAGACTAATAAACACTTTTTAAACCCTCTAAATTGCCAGAACAAATACATATCAAAGAATTTGCTTATAGCCTCAGTGGCCCTGTGGGTAGCTAGCGATCTTAAAGCTTGCAAGAGTAAACAGCACAACTAGCCACTCAGGCTTTGGCCTCCACACCTCAGTCCAGTCCTGTTCTGCTCCCTGACGATATTCCTTCACTGTCCTTTCTTCTGCTTCTTTTCCTGTGCTCTTGTGCTTGTATGGAAAAGTCCAGGCAACAAGAGAAGGACTTTTGCTACAGGGATTGCTAGTGCCATTGCCTGGATTATTAATTATTGTTGATAGTGAAACATGGGTTTTGGCAATTGGTGCAGAGTAATTTCTTACCCTCCATTGTAGGCTCTCACTTAACTGTGAAAGTATTTGTAATAAAGCTAATAATGAGTGAATGGCAGACATTATCAAAAAGGAGATTTTATTCTTAAAATGGTTAACACACGGTCTCTCTCCCCCATCCCTGCCACCCCTTCCTCCTTTCTTTCCTTACTTTAATCCTTTTTTTTTTTTTTTTTTTTTTTAACATACCTAAAGTGCACTAACCATCTCTTTGTTTACTCACGCCCCCTTTTGGGTGAAATGCTCTGGCCTTCCCTGAACTTCTTCACCTAGGCTGCAGTAGCAATGCACTGAGCTTAAATCCTTCCCCTCATTCATGTACAAGGCCCTAGGCTGTCACAGTAGAGTGGTCCTGAGCACAGGTTAGCAAGCAGAGCCTCACAATGGCTCATGGGTGGCCCACACTGGACCTTGGAGGCTGAGACTAGAACCCTTGGATCCCATGTTTGGGAAGTGAACATGTCAAGCTTGTTAGGAATTACCATGCATGACACCAGACTGTAGAATTTCAAGGCAAGTTCTAGGAGTATGAGCCCAGGGAAAGATGCACGGTTGAGCTGGGAGGACCACCTGGCAAATGTCCCTGCACCCACTTCTGCTAAGATGTCACATGATGCTTTGAGTAGCTGCTAAGGATACTGAGGGAAGGTGCTAGAAGGGTATGGTTTGCAGAACCCCTTGAATCACTTTCACCCTCCCTCCCACTTCTCCTTTACCCTCCCTTCCTGAGGAAGGTGCTGCGGATGAGCGCTGGTGCCCAAGAACATAACTTAACCTGAGTACCCGATCTCTCCAGCCTCCCTAACGATCCAAGTCAAGAAAATCATTGCAATTTACAACCCCTCCCTTGTGGTACTGCCAAGCCTTTCTTTAGAAGGCTGTTTTGTATTCCCTCTCGACCTCAGCCCGCAGTGTTTTCCTTTGCATATTAAAGGATGAAAATCGAGGTGATGGACACATTCTCTCAGCACCAGGGAGTCAGCTGCCAAGGTTTTCTGGTGGACTCCACCTCTTCCTACGACCTTTTATTGCCAGTCTGGTCTTCATAGGGAGAATGCGAGAGAGTGCATATGTTTCCCTCATTCTCTTCTCTTCTGATGATGAATCACCTGGGAAGTGACCAGGAAAAAAGAAAGGGAAAATCACAAGCAAGTGGGTCCAAAGTACTGTTGATTTTACAAGATTTTAATGCTGCGCTGGACAGAGGGAACAAATTGTGTTTTATATTTAACTGCAGCAGGAGACTTTATGCTTAATAGGTTTTTTAATATAGTTTGACCTAGTACTGTCAAGAGAAAAACTACATTTGTTCCCGCCTTACGCTCAGGACATGATTTCTGCAGATAAATAATTTGTAATGCAGTTTCTATTACTAAGACAGTGTTTCACACATCTGTTTTATGTTTCATTAATGGTACAACAAATGAAACCATCAACCATCCTGCTTCTCTGTATTAATTCAACCTATAAGAAAAATGTGTGAAGACTCTAGACAGTAAGGCCGATTACTGTGTCAGGGAAATCTACTGGTTTACTTATGGATCTGCGATGGTTGCCAAAGCACAAATCACCGTCCTGGCAAATGGCGATCCAATTTACCGTTTAAATCAAGAACTAGTGCCGTGGTCTAATCCACAGCGGGGCAGTTTAGAACCCATTAAGTCCTAATTTAACTTAATCTCCAGTACCCTACTGATGGTGAATAAGTCAGTTGGAATTACAAGCCCCAGTGGGAGAGACGTGTTGGAAAGAAGGTGGTAGCTGGGACTCTCCACCCTTCTTAAGAAGGGGGCAATCTTGAGTTGCCCCAAAGAGACTGTGTTGTCTTCTGTAGTGGTAAATCGGAGAGGAGCACTTTATTGCGTCTCTCGTATTAGACCAGTATTACAAAAAACATTCACAAAAGCGGGTGGGAAGTTCAGGTTCAGTTGGCTTGAGGTATAAAGGAAGTCAAAGGCTGATCAGCCATTTAGTTCTGAATTTAGTACAACCTTGACCACTGTCCTTCACATCCCTCAAGGTTTTGATGCTCTGTAGACCATTTCTTTTGCATCTGTGTTCTGATAGTAACAATGTGTTTATATTAGGAAGGTCCTATCCCTCCCTTTGGTTTCCCTTCTAGCTAACACATATGCCTGTAGAGGAGTTAGCTCAAGTTATGGAGCATTCTGGTTTGGGCTTAAGGGACATAGTTCTGCAGAGAGTATCTCAAGCCCACCCACTTTACTGGTTCCCTTTCCTTCAGTTCTGTTGAATAGTGCCTTTCATGACTCTTACTGCTGGTCTCCAATATCCGAAATGTCTTTATCTATGGTATTTGCCACCCACTGACGCCCTCCATACTCTTTTATCTTAGAACATTTTATAAGGTCCTTTTGTGTTTGGGGTACGGAAGAAGTCAGAGTTGGAATTTTTGCCTTCGTTGCATTGGCAGTGCAAAGACTGTGTTCTGTGATGCATAGCATGTTCATGTGAGATGACATGTGTATGTTTTAGCAGTAACTCAGACAGCAAGATTTTGGGAGAACCCTGCTCTAGATGGGGTCTTAAGTGTTGGCCTACCAGAGCCATGTATCATGATATACTAAGGAACACAAAAGAGGGGCATCTGTTCTAACCTGGCCTGGCTGATTGTCATCAGGAAATGTTTCAGTGGAATAAAAATTTAAAAAATGACAGTTGACCAAACTAAGAAGCATTAAGCATGGAAGGATAGCTGGAGACAAAGATGACAGCATAAGAGAAACAGGGAAGAAGTGACAGGAGAGGCAGGGGGGCACTGGAGTCTAAAGTTCAGGCAAGGAATGGCAGGCATTAATCCTGGAGGACTGGAAGGGGCAGGTTCCTGCAGGTTTTGTGAGCCATGGCAGGAAATATGTACCTTCTTCAGTAGGTAATGGGGTAATACTGAGGGGCTGGTGCAGGAGAGTGACAGGCACAGTCTGGTTTTACCATATGGAGGAATGACAATCAGGCTGGTGTATTCAGTAGTCTAGATAAGAGGTAATGAGGGCCCAGACAGTGGGACTAGGGGATAGATAAAGAGAATCAGATTATTTAAGAGGGTGGGGTCCCCATTAGGCCAGGAGGACAGGTACTTGGAACAGGCAAGGAACATGGATACACCCTCTTGTAACAGATCACTGAAAGGACAGAGCTGAGACTCCAGGGACTGCATTAGCCAGTGCCTGGGTCAGTGCAGAAACAAAGAGGACCTAGAGCCCATGCTTTTTGCCCATTGCCCCTGAGTTGGAGCTGGTCCTAAATTGAGGTGAACTGATGGTCTGGCAGGTGGTGATGCCAGCAGGTCTGGGGTGGAAAGTGAGGGAGGCCAAAGGCAGAAGAATCAGGCAGGAGCCACAAATCTAGGAACGGGGCTGCAGATGTCCTGACACCTTCACCCCCTCACAGCTCTGAGAACCCTGCAAAGTAGCCTCTGTGTACTGAA
Organism: Panthera onca; assembly: GCF_046562875.1. Classification (NCBI taxonomy): domain Eukaryota; kingdom Metazoa; phylum Chordata; class Mammalia; order Carnivora; family Felidae; genus Panthera; species Panthera onca. The sequence continues at coordinate 104,234,164 of NC_138348.1, read as the reverse complement.
TCTGTTCAACCTGCCCCTCTCAACAAAGGACACAGGTTGGGGTCACACGCCCTCACATCCCACCAAGGAAGTCCTGTGCAAAGGGGGGAGAGGTCACGTTGTAGCACCAGCAGGTGATCCAGATCTAACTTTTCCAGAGACAAAAGGGACTTGACCGATAATATCCCCAAATCCACGAGGATGGTTCTTCTTTTCTTTCTTTCGCTGAAGAATAGGTGGGGAGCAGGGGGCAACACAAAGAAGACATTGATGTGGCTCATGTTTATGGAAATTACAGTCTACCGGGGGTGGGGGGGCGGGGAGATAAGGTAGGCAGGGAAAGAGCATAAAACATGTGTTCCTGACCCACTTGTGAGGCAGTGCTATAGACATTCCAAGGAAGGAACGGTGAATTTCCTGCTGTGGACATCATAAAGGTCCAGTGGAAGAAGTGGCATTCAACTGGACCTTGATGCGTAGAGAGGACTGACCACCCAGGTGGAAGGAAAGGTCCAGAAAAGTCTCAGACACAGCGAAGTTCAGGTAATGCTGAACAGATTGACTTGTTAACTGTGAAGGGCACGAAAGGAAGCTGAGGGCTGAACGGTGGGCCCAGAGGACCTTAAATATCAGACCCACAGTGTGTACTTGATTCCATCAGCTCCAGAAAGCTGGTGGGTGATATTAAGAAAGGTAAGGTATTTTCAGAAAGTATCTGGTGGAAACTGATGTTTTGCTCATGGTGTGGCTCTAAATCTTGAGAAATGCCCCACTTCTTAATTTTTCCTGCTGTTGTAAATGCAAATAGTCCTTTCGAGCTTGCAAAAACCCAGTTCTGCTCTAAGTGTAGTGAGCTATTGACTGACTTAAGTTTTTCATTTTTTCTTTCACAGAAATGCTTATTGTGCTTAGCTGATAAGTCTAAAGGGACATGGGCCCAGCAGGTCCCAATATGAGCCATATTTGGGGACATAGAGCATTTGTGGCAATGGAGCTTAATAATACAGATAAAGGACTCTTGTGCAACAAGCACAATGAAATATTGATCCCATCATAAGAGTTAGAGTAAAAAAAATAGAAGTACCCCAGGGATAACCTGGAATCACAGAGAAATGTTAATGGTCCCTTCTGATCCACAGTCTTAAAATAGAACACCCCAAAGGTGACAGCCATCCTATGAGAAGGGGCAAAAGGAAAGGGACATGGGATAGAGATTCCTAATACTTGGTAACAAAGCTCCAGCTGTCCCCGGGATTAGAGACAACCACCAAGGTCAGGCATGGGTTGCAAAACAGATGCAAGGAAGATGAGGACAGTTATTCCCCCCAAGATCCGATAAAAACAGGAAATTATGCTTTCCTTCTTAGATTTCTCCCGTCCTTTATTGGTTGGAATTGCCTTCATCGAGCATTTAGATCCTCTTGTGTCTGTTGAGGTTATTAAAGCCTCTATTTTTGTCCAAACTTTTTTTTATTTATTCTCTCCTTTCTCTCTAGTTAGTCTTCATGCTTATAAATTGGTGTCCCCCAGGCCTTCTTGGTGTGTAGACACATAAGATGTCTCATTAACCCAAATAGTTTAAGACATCCTGTTCCCATGAGCCTCAAGCCCTCCTTTCTAAGAATCATGTGCTCACGGACTTCTCTGTCAGCTTGTCACATGCCACTTGTTGCTGGCCCACCCAGTCAATATTCTCTGCACAGGCAGTGGCTTCAGGAAGTCATGCGGTTGCAAGGACTAATTAGACTTTTCCTGAGGATGAAGATGTTCAGGCCAGTGGTGCTGGTTCCCTAAGTGGTTCCCAAGCTTCCAGTCCTCAAGGTCCCAGAGAGGTGCAGGGTAGCCCCACACAGCAGAAATCATGGCCTTCCAGGGCACCATGCCTCTCTTTTCCACCAGGCCTGTGTAGCATTGCTTATGCCCATATCACACCATTTTCCTTCAGCTTCTATCTCTCCTGCTTTGTACCCAAGGGATAAAATAGGGACTACATGCCATCCTATCCCCTGCATTGTTACCTGTCTACCATCTCTTTACCTTATATCCTAGCTCAAAAAACATTGAACAACGAATACATGAAAAGTTAAAAAAAAAAAAACAAAAAACTACATGTATTCACACTAAAATGCTTTCTTCCCCCTTCATCTACCAAAACACAAATGCTCTCGTACATAGCAGCTCATGCAAATAATCAAGGAACATATGCCTTCCAGCCCCATAAATAGTCAACTTGAAATTTCATGTGGGGCTCACCTAGCCATCGCCTGCTACACATTAAACAGATCCCCTCCCACTTTGTCATAATGCTGGTTGTACATAGTCATTTATAGCCTAAAGCCACTTTTCACAATTGGCACTACTCTGGTGTCAACTGTTGAAATCCGTTTGCCAAAACACTGCCTCGTACGAGGCTCTAGTTTGTTGTCGAAGCACTGCTCTTTGTCGTGAAAGGACAGTTTACCATTTTGGGCCAAGAACTGGATTTATAAGTGTTTATGTAGCAATTTGTAAAATAGCATTTTACGATGACTTCTGCGTCTATGTTGTTAGGACAATATTTGCCTGCTGCAGAATGATGAATTGGAAAAAGCATGAGCTTTGGTGTCAGATAGACACAGGTTTGAATCCCAGCTTTGCCATTTACTGTTTGTGTGAATTTAACTTGTCTTGAGTCTCAGTTGTGAAAAAGAGCCAGTAAAATATTGTCATGAGGGTTAGATTAGATGACATATGTAAGGCTCTTAAAGAGACTTAGTAAATTGTGGCTACTATTACTTATTATTAAAACACCATTGCATTGCCCAAGACTGCAGGAAAAAAAAACATGTTTAAACACTTGGGATAAACCAAGGATGCTATATTCATGGCACCCATGCCACTTCTCCCTATTTCCACGCATGGAACAGACATCATTAATCAATAATCATACTTTTTCCCAATGAGGCTAAACTTGCCCTCAGAATCTTCAACACAGTGTTACAAGCAACCACCACTGCTATTTATTAAACAAATAAAAATACAACTTTTTAAGTATATGTATATCCCATGTAATGTTTGGGACATGCTTAAACTAAATATGTATACTAAAACTATTATACCAAGATAGTATTTGTTAGTTTTCTGCAATTTAAATGTAATGGAAAACCTTGTGTTTTATCTGGCAACTGCTGCTGTTTGCATGTTAGTTGAATCTGATTTGCCATCCCTGACCTCTACCTTAAACTTGACTTTGGGGGCACCTGGGTGGTTCAGTCAGTTCGGCATCTGACTTCAGCTCAGGTCATGATCTTGCAGTTCGTGGGTTCAAGCCCCATGTGGGGCTCTGTGCTGACAGCTCAGAGCCTGGAGCCTGCTTCAGATTCTATATCTCCCTCTCTCTCTGCCTGTCTCTCTCTCTCTCCCCAAAATAAATAAATGTTAAACAATTTTTAAAAACCCAACTTTGGGCTGTCAAATGATAAAGACTCAATTATAACTAGTTTGGGGGATAAAAAGTACTGTATTGGCATACATGGCTGGGAATTTCAGGGTGGGTCTAGCATCAGACACTGGATTCAAGAGCTCAATCAGTATATGAAGTCTCTGTCCCTCTCTCTGGCTTCAGACCTGCTTCCCTGTTGGCTTCTTTCAGCAGCCTGGCTCTCTCCACCCGGCAGGGAAGAAGTCTCCCCAGGAACAGATTTATTTATTCCCAACTGAACAACAAGGGAATTTCTTTTTCCCAACTTCTTTTTATCAATCCAGGCAATTCTGATTGGCCTCGCTTAGGTCTTGTGCTCACTTCTATAACTGTTGACATACAGAAGGGCATGGGTCTTTGTGTATTGGGGGGAGGAGGGGTTAGATTAAGGTACTTCAAAGGATAGTCCCACCAGGATCACCTGACATGGGAGAAGTACCATTCCCTAAAGAAGCAGGCTGTGCCAGGCAGAAAAAACCTGACAGCGGTCCACTTCCATTCTGAATTGTCTGGGTGTTGTTGTTGTTGTTATTGTTTGGATTAGAGAAAGTCTTCAATATACAGGAAAGTCACAATCTATAATTGAGATACAAATGTGCAATCAACTGTAGTAAGCCCAAGGTGTGAGGGCACTTCTGATGGCAAAAAACCCAAGTGACGTCACACTAGCAAATGTCTTGTTGCACAAAAATGCCAAGAAAAATAGAGATTTTGTGAATGATTGACAGGGACAGTAAGAATTGCTGGCAAATGCTCCTTAGAGAAGCATTTTTGACTCAGGGTTGGTTTTTAAACAGTTCTGAAGCATGGAACAATCCCATGTTTTTCTCACGCCTTTGAAGCTCCTGACTGTCAGCACCCAAAGGACTTAAAACAAGGTGCTTTAAAGAGTTCTCCTTCCTCCAGCGTTTGGAACTGTACAGTGTGGGGAGTAGAAGCAAGGCCATGTAGTGAGACCACCAGGGTTTGAATCCCAGCTCCACCACCTGCTGGCTTATGAACTTGGGCATGTTCTCTGATAAGGCAGGTCCAGAACTCCTGCAATGAGGTGAGCTGCCCTTGAGACAAGAGTCATCTCCAGGACAGGAAGGGAAGGTTTGGGCAACAAGGTCCAAGAGCAAAAAAAGGTCTCCATAGAAAGGGCTGTGGACAGGGAAGATGACACAAACTGAAAAGACCACCCATTTAAGAAAGTGAGTCCTTCTGGGCTGATGGCTCGGAGCCTGGAGCCTGTTTCCGATTCTGTGTCTCCCTCTCTCTCTGCCCCTCCCCCGTTCATGCTCTGTCTCTCTCTATCCCAAAAATAAATAAAAAACGTTGAAAAAAAAAAATTTTTAAAAAGAAAGTGAGTCCTTGTCACACCCATCCTCATCACCATGTGGAATCCTAGGATCTTGTGGAATACTTTGTATACGCACTATCTATAACAGAAGATCTCGAAGGGGGAGTTATTCAAAATGCTATAGGGAAACAGAAGACATGGGGAAGAAGGGATAAGTCCTGAGGGTCTTGAATATATATTTGCCCCAAAAAAGTGACATCTAAGTCTGACACTGAAGGCTGAGTATGAATCCACCAAGCAGAACAGAGAGGCATCAGCCATGCAATCATGGAGGCATGAATATGCATGGTGACATCTCCCAACCTTTTTTGACTCTTAAACCCCACATGCTACATGCTCAAAGGCCCTCCTTGTCTGATTTGAAAGGGAAAATAGGTAATTTTATGTGTTGGTTTTCTCTAAAAAGTTAAGAATCAAAACAGACACCATTATCTTTTTCAATGACACAAATCTCCTGAGACATCATTATGAATCCCAGGAGAACCACTTGGGAGCTCTTAGACTCTGGCATGTCTGGACAGTGTGAGAAGTGTGGGTATACTAGACTAAACAGGGAGTGGGGGAGCAGCAGGGAAGGAACCCACAAAAACAAAAGTACCTGGACTGCAAGCCCTTACATGCTGTGTAAGACTAATAACTTGTTTCTAAGAAATAGAATATGGCAAAGGTAATGGGATATCATTTCAGAGGTTAGGTTACTAAAAGACTGTGTCCTCTGTCTTGCGGGCCCTCTCTTGCCTTCTTGCTTGCTCACTCTGATGGGAGCCAGCTGCCATGTCTGAGCCACACCAGGAAGAGGCCCACATCACAAGGAGCTGAAGAGGTGCTCCAGCCAGCAGCCCGGGGTGAGCTGAGGTCCTTAGTCCACCAGCCCATAGGCTACGAGTCTTCCCAATAACCACAAAAGTGAGTTTGGAAGCAGATCCTCCCTCAGTCAAACCTTCAGATCAGACTGTAGCCTGGCCAATGCCTTGACTCTAGCCTTCTGAGAGACCTTGTAGCAGAGGCATGTAACTTAGTTATATGCAGATTGAGTTGGGGTAATGTGTCCCACAGCAATATACAACTAACACAGTCACTAACATTTATTAGCTCACACTCCCTTCCAAGCACTTTGTTCGTATTGTCCATGCGTTAGTGGTCCCATGCATTCTTTAGGGGGAACTGTGTGAGGTACAGTAATGATCCCATTTTACAAATGAGCATCCTGAGGCTAAGCTGGGTTAAGGAACTCTTTCAAGGTCAAACAAGTACTAAGTGGTTGGGCGAGGATTCTAATTTTAATCTTTCTTACCCCAGAACGTTAATTCTGAGGCACTACACTTTATATTGTCTTAAATGCAGCAAAGGTCTGTGGAGGTAGTGGGACAGGAAGGAGGTGGGGAGTCGTGGGCTTCCAGAAAACCCCTCATTAAGTCTACAGAAAATTGGAGGAGAGTAACTAAGAGCTGATAATTTTATTTCACCTTTAAAGGCTGTTAAGCACAACATACTATAATGGAATTAGTGACCTTATTAAAACATTTACTCACACATTACTACTTGATAAAATTATGAGTTAATAAATCTTTTTATACCTACAAATGATACAACAAACCATTCGTCTGAAGGAGAATCATCTGCTTATACCGACTCTCTGGTTTATTTCAGAGGTACTGGGAGTCTTTAAAAAGCCAATCAGATTTTGGGAAGGAAGGGATCTTCTTAAGATTCCCAGTTCTCTGTAATCCAGAAGGACACCGCCAGATGCCCCTCATGCCAGCCCCACCACCCACCATTCCTCTGGCCCACCCACCATCTGTTCATCTGGCATAGTGCTGGGAATGCCCTCCTTAGCCAAAAATATCTTCACAGTTGCCTGGGGAGAATAGTAGGTTGGAGAGAAGTCCAGAAATGGAAGTGAGCAGAAGCAAAGGAAGATCGTCTGCCCTCCAGTTTTGCTGGTGCAATGTGAAACCTTTCAGGGAAGAACAGAAGGCTGGGCATGAAGGGGGGTTGGGGGTGGTTCAAAGCACCTGGTAGCAGGTGCAAGTGTCCAGGAGAATGGGGGTGGGGGGGGGGAGGACAGAGCATGTCCAAGATGGCTTCACTAGCCTACAGATAGACATCTCCTTTCTCACTAGGCACATATCAGGTCTCCTGCTTGAGTCCCCTCAAAATCCCCTTTCTGCCACTACTCATCCATCCCTTTTCACCCTTCCATTTAGGAGCTCCTCCCTTCTCCTTAACCATCTCTAACAAAATGGCTGATAGAAAATTTCCCAGAGACACCCTGGAATTAGCCACATATTGTAAAAGGAAGGTAGAAGGAACTTTTGACTGACTAGGATAATTAGAGAGAAGGAGGTGTTGTTAAAACAAAACTAGTCCAAGTGTGGTACAAAATGTATGAGAATGTAAATTTTTTAGTTAAAGTTATTTCCAACATTCAAGAACACATTTGTCATCCTACAGAAGTCATCTAAATGTGTAAACATAATGCCATACTTGAGGAGCACGGAACATGATATAAATTGCTTGAATAAGAAAGTGGCCAAAAGTTTAACATCTGTCAAAAGTGATTAGTCGTGGTTACCTTTTTCTCGGCTGAATTGTTCTTTTGATGTTCCTCATATTAAAACTGGAGCCGGGCTGGGCAGAGGGATAGCACCCTCCCCACGTGCCTGCTCTCCATCTCCTCTCGTTGACAGCTACCACCCTCGTGGCAGTGACACATTCCGTGGAAATCAGCAACTTGCTGCAGAGTTAGAATTGGTTGTGCACCTGCTACATGTCAGCAGCATCATATCACCTTCACATACATTTCTTTCGGGCTTCATAATGACCCTAGGGTTTCCACATTTCATGGAGGAAGAAACTGAGGCTTGGTGAGATTAGACAGTTTACCCTGCTAGAAAGCAACGGATAAGGAAGTGAACATAGGCAGCCTGTCTCTGGCGTCCACACTCTCAGCCGCGGCGTGGCTGCCTGCCCTGGAGATCTGCTTACCTTTCCTTTCTAGGGTGGATCTCCGTGTCTCTGGGAGGAGTCGTTGGCGGAGGCCTAGCTGTGCACCTGACACTGGGCAAACTGCAATAAATATTCATTGCATTAAATCTCAAACAATGGGATTTATCTTAACTATTTGCAAATACCCTGACAAATTTCCGCTTTATAAATCATAGTCTGTAACCATATTAATCCTCCCCTGAACAGCACAAAAGTAGGTGGCCAGGTGAAGACCTTTTGGCACTGTTTTAGCCTCAGTTGCCCTGAGAGCAGAGTCTCTTTTGATAAGTGGCCCAAGAAAACAGGAAGGGGGGATCCCGGGAGAGAGAAACACAGGAGGAAGGGCAGCTGATTCAAGGGTGAGTTCTAAGTTGGATACAACTATGGGCCACAGGGACTCTGTCCCACCAGGATTCTGGGTACCAGGAAAGACAGAACAGCATTTATCCATAGGTTCCATCCTCCACTGGTCAGGGGTTGCCCCCCTGGGGTACCAATGCCCCTCACCTCCCAGGCTGCACCTACAGGTGTCCCGAATCCGGGAAGCCTGGGCAGAAAGCGAGAGGTATGTGTGGAACTAAGGCACGGCCCTGGCAGATCACATCGCTAGAGAAGTAGGTGGACAAAGAGGATATGGGGCCACCACAGATAATATCCAATACAGGCCTTGTGTGGGCTTGAAGTCTTCAGGAGACACGGCAGGTGCTGGGCTGGAGGGAGGGCAGAGGTACTGGTCGGAATGCCAGATGGTACCGGGAGGTCTAGCCTAGCCCTATTTCAGAGATATTTGGAAAGTGCATTTTTTTTTTCCACTCTCAAATCAACAAATTGGAAGTCTATTCAAATTAAAAACTTCCTTTTAAAATGCAAATAAATGAGAGAGGCCAAGGTTCATTCTACAGGTCATTCAAACCTATTGTGAGTGCTTTAATGAGATTGTCTAGAATCACAGGGAGTCCAGCCAGGAAGCATCAGCTTGGGTGGAAAATAATAGGAGAGGGATAAAGAAGCGTAATAAATGACTGTCGTACCTGGTAAATGTGAAGTAGGGTGCTTCGTGGGCTGAAACCGTGGCCACCCCTTGGAAAGCCTATGTAAATGTATCCGGTGGCCTGAGCAGCCTGCTTTTCTTGAGCTGTCTTCTGAGAAGTATAAAAATATACTTGGAAGGGGCAGATGACACATTCCTTATAACTTCAGAAAAGTTTTAGAATTCTCAGTCTTGTTTACAATAAGCACTTTTTGTTTCCTGGGGAAAGCACTGGGCTATGCAGGTAACTTGGAGTTTGTCAAAAAGTGACCTCAGTTTTTAGCAAGTTGGTTGTTCAGAGCATAGGTAGGGTGCAGGGGGGAGGCAGGACAACAGGATCCCAGGCTCACACTTCCCAGAAAATATTCTGCTGGAAGAGCTGCGGTCACTGGGCACAGGAGCAGGGAAAGCAACCGGCACCCTCCACTAGTAAGAATTACAGTACTCAATGGTGGCACACTCTAATAGAACACGTATTGATGCCAGGCGCTGTTCCCGGGGTCTTATACATATTAACGAAGTATGAAATAGGTACTATCATTATCTGTATTTTATGCATAAGAAACTGAGGCACAGAGACACAAAGGAACTTGTCCAGGGTCACACAGCTAGTAAATGCATGGCAGAGCTGTGAATCACATTCAGGCCGCCAACCTGCAGAGTCCCACTCTTGTGCGTCCTGACCATAGACATAGTCAGGGAGACCCATGTGACTCCATTGTTGGGGAAAGTCCGGGACTAGGAGGCAAACACCTGTGAGCACACCAAGCTCAGAGCGCCTGGCAGAGGGGGTGGGGCTGGGGGAAGCCCATGGCATCCTGGGCGTTCACGTTTTTCCAGCAGAAGCCCAACAGAGAAGAAACCCTGGATTATATTCCCTGTGGAAAAGTAGGAATGTGAGCCCTGTAAGGACCTGACTCTTCTTGCCTGCCTTGTGTGGAGGCATGGTTGTGCTTGTGTGCACTGTGTCCCAACACTTGCCCCCACGTGTGCCACCGCCTTGGTCCAGGTCCCCAGCGAGTCTCACTGGGGCTGCTGCAGTGCCTCATCAACGGTTTTATTCTTGCTCCCTTCTGTTTAGCAGACACCATGATCTGTCGGAAATGTCAACGAAGGCATGCCACCCCTTGGCTTAAAATGTTTTAGTGGCCTCCCATTGCACTTTCAGTAAAATCTGAGTCTCTTGCCCTGGCCCAGGGAGGCCATGCACCTTCCTCTCTCACTCTGACTTCACCTCCTGTCCCTTTCCCCATTCCTCTTGGTGAGACAGTCAAACTGGCTCTATTTCTGGGCAGCCCTAGGCCTAACGAGAGGCCTTTCCACAGCCGCCCGTCTTGCCTGGGGCATCTGCCCAGCCCTCAGCCCGGCTGGCTCCCTCTCACTCCCTGCTTTGGTCTGTTTAATTAGGTGCAGATCTGAGTCAGTCCTTCTGTTAAGTATGCAGCAAGTCGTCATGAGGAGACCACGCAAGGCTCTCCCCTCCTTCCCTGAGAGATTATTTGCCTCTCCTTCCTGAACCCTCACTCTCATCCCCCACTCCCCACAGAGGGATCTTGATTGGCTCTAAGGTCCCCTCGGGAAGAATGTTGTGATGTTTCTCCTGCATGTTTTCGGTGTACATAAAAGGCATTTTTGTTCTGTTTTCTGCCTTTTTTACTCAACAGTACGACTGACTTCTGGAGCTAACCACGTCTCTGTTCCTCTGGCCCGCTTCTTCTTAGCGCTCTGTGGTAATCCAGAGCAATCATTCCTAGTAGGGATGCCTGCCCCCCACCCACCCGCCCAACTCCCTCCTGTTATAAACATTCTTATAATAAGCATTCTAGAACACGTTCTCTTATGGACCTGAGCACTGTTATTCAGTGGAAGAACATCTGGGAAAAACAATAGCCTCCAGCAATCTGTATCTACACTGCAGACTTGAGTTCAGTGTGCTTAGGAGCCACACAAAGACCTGAAAATGGGGGCATGTTCCAAGCTTGTCTGCTGGGCTAAGAAAGCTCTCTCTTGGCCCTGTTACTGCTCACATTTCTAGGAAGCTGGCCTTCTCTCTTCCCCACTCCAGCCACAATGCCCCCACTACCTATTCACGCGACTCCCCCTTCTTATGCCCTCACTGTCCATCACTTAGACTCTTCAGGCTCACCTAAGGATGGTCATTTTCCCCTTGGCTGTTGTCCGCCCTGACGCAGGAGCAGCTTCTCATATGCAGGGAACGTGGATCTAATACAGGTTTAGCAGTAATTGTGCAGAAGAAGAGCATCTAATTGAGATAGTCCTGTCATTTTCTTAAAGGTCACCTCCCTTGTGCAACTTCCTGGGCAGTTTCTGAAGCCTCATTTTCTGGGGTATTTTTTTAATGTTTGTTTATTTTTGAGACAGAGACAGATCGTGAGTGGGGGAGGGGCAGAGAGAGAGGGAGACCCAGAATCCAAAGCAGGCTCCAGGCTTTGAGGTGTCAGCACAGAGCCTGACACGGGACTCAAGCTCACAAACCGTGAGATCATGACCTGAGCTGAAGTTGGACGCTTAACCGACTGAGCCACCCAAGTGTCCCCCGAAGCCTCATCTTAATGGCCTGATATTCCTGAGGTCACGTCCCTCCGTGTTCTGCCCTAGAAAGAAGTCAGCACCGTCCCCTCCCCTGCTTCCAACCCTTTGTTTTATTGGTTCAGATTCTTCGTCTTGGCTCCAAAGCTTGGCTCCAAAGCACAGTCTGGGAGCCATGCTGCCCTAGCTGTCCTGTGTGAAGTCCCTGAGTGGGGCTCAGGATGTGGTGTCCGCAGTCTCAAGTTCATTTCTTTAGCAGAAGAACAACTAAGCCAACATGAAACAAGGAGGCTTTTTCTGATTTCTGGGACAGCTGCCTCACTTCGATTGAATTATATTGAAATAATTTAGGTTTTAGGGGGATCAAATGAAGAATGTTTTCTGAATGGATTCAAAATCAGCTTCTGTTTGCTTGAAGATTTACAGGAGGTTCATCAGTCAGCCAATAAGTTCTGGCCTAAATTTGTGTCTCCTTTCAAAATGATTTCGAAAGCCCACAGCCCCTTAGCAGATTAAGGGGGAAGTCAGGAGCTCATTCTTTGTAAACCCTGCCGTACATCTGAGCTGGTCGTTAGTGAATTTCAAATAGCAGTTGCAGAAAGAAACCAGTGTAACCCAAGTTTTTCTGTGTCCCTGTTTTCACATTCCCCAGGAGAAACCTAAACTTCTTTTCCAAACCCTAAGGTGTCATTTAGATTGCTGTCAATGAAACTGTGCTCCCTGGAGATGATTTTACTCCGAATCTTTTTCATGTGTGTTTACAGAGGTGCCTGGGTCTGTGACTTTGGTTTTTGAAAACCTAACACCTGGCACAAGGAAATTCCTTAACAATCTCGCCACATCTGTGTCCAGACATCGCTGATATCAAGAAAAGGGGTATGTTATGGTGCTTTGTTCTAGTTTCCTCATGTCAGTGAATCAAAGTAAAGATGGTAGTGATAAAATAGCTAAGATAAATTGTGTGGTTAATAAGTGCCAGATCCTGTGCTAAACTCCTATAATCTCATTTAATAGTCCAAACTTCCCAGGAGTGACTTACCTAAAGCTTTGAGACCTTGCATAACTTGCCCAAGTTCCAATGACTGGTAAGGGGCAGAGCTCAGTGTAAGTTGCAGTCCAATTCCAAAGCCAATTCTCTTAAGTACTACATGTTTCTCTCCCCTAAAGTACCATCAGAAGGTTCTCAGTATCCTTAAAAAGCCCTAACAAATGGGGACAAGTTTCTTTCATAGCCCATTTTCCTTAAGTTTTTAAGAAATAGGATCTTTGTTGCTCTTGTGAATTCATCTCAAGACATGGAATGTCAGGCATTGCTAATGAAAAGAAAAAAACCCACTAATAAATAAATAACCAAATGAGTGTTGCTTTTGCTCTAACTGCGTTTTTAAGACTTTTTTAAACACCTAGAGGACACTTCAGTGGCCATAAACTGTGTAAAGAGTTAAGAATATTGAACCATACAGGAGTAATTGTTTTTATATGATATGGCATTCAGGGATGAGTTTAGCAGCTAGAATAATTCTCCATTTGTAAAGGCATGTTTAAGGAAATAATGGTTTACCAACTGATAAGCAAAGGGAAAACAAAATGTCTATTCCCATTGCTGCTCTGTTCCAAATACACAGCTGATTTGTCCTCGGCTTCACTGTGTGAGGAAGGAGGAAGCATAAGAGCCAGAAAACTGGGGTATCTGAGGCCACAGGAACCTCACTCTACCATAGTTGGGCCATTTTCTTTCATCCACTCAAAGCTAGTGCTTGACCACCTGCTATGTGCTTGGCTCGATACTACACCCATAATATAACCTTGGTGAACAGCACAGAAACAGTTCCTGCCCTGAAGTCCTTATGATTACCCTTGGTGTCATTTCACTCCTAAAACTTAGACATGCATGTATGAAACTGTTTCTCTACAATTCAATTTAATTTGCTTCTCAAATCTTCACATCCTTTTGTCAATAGAAAACAATCTTGCCAATTCAAGGTAAAACTCTCTTCCTTCTGGATTAAAACAGAGTCTCTTTCGGGTGAAGAATTGGTTCAAGTTTTCGTTCCTCTCCTTTCTCTCTCCCTTGGGAAGTATTTTGAGTTCCAGGGGACTCCAGGGGGAAGTGAGGTCTCATTCACAATGGTTTGCTGTCTACACGGGCCTTCAGTGGGTTGAACTTCACCTTAGTTTGTCCTCATCCTCAGGTTCTGGGCTTCGCTCCTGGTATGCATGCTTTCACAATGGTCTCTGGACTCTAGGAATAACTACTTGGAGTCTTCCTTATCCCAAATCCAGACCACTTAGAGTTAGCCCACTGTCTCTTAGGATTCCTCTATCCCATGGGTGTAGAGATATCTGTTATCTGTTTCCCCATCTTCCCTGAGAATGATAGTACCTCCTGGGGCCTCCCCCAGGCCCATCCACCTGTATCCCTTGCCCACTATTGCTACCTTTCTGTGAGGCTTTCTACATGGCTTTCTGCTTCTGTGGGTTATCCCTGGGAAAGCAAGACGCAGGTTTTGTCCACTCTGGAGTCCCCACACCCTGACTGAGGCAGGGATCGTTTACTGGGGGGAGGGGATGCAGGACCCCCTTTTTGTCTTGATTTTTTCTCCCATTCCCCAAACTTCTCTTCAGCCCAGAAAGGACTTACAATCTCCAACTGAGCAGTAAGGAAAACCAGCTCTTACATCATCATGAATTCTTTCAGAAATACTGTGTGTGGCATAAACTTTATATGCTATTCTCTTCAGGACCCAACTTTTTGATGGTCAGGACCCCTTTTCTTAACTAGATAAATTGAACTTTGTCAAAACTAAAAATCTGTTCTCAAAAGATATTGTTGAAATAAAAGATGGACCACAGAGTAGAAGATATTCATGATACGCATATTTGACCAAGGTCTATCTGCAGAATCTATGAAAAACGCCTACAACTCAACAATGCAAAGCCAAATGATCCAATTTTTTTAAATGGCCAAAAGCCTGGAATAGTAACTTGATAGAGAGGTTCTATGAATGGCCAATAAGCTCACAAAAAGATGCTGAATGCCACTGGTTATCAGGTAAATACAGATTAAAATCACTATGAGATACCATTTCACATCCTTTAAAATGGCTAGAATCCAAAGTGCTGATAATCCCAAGTCAGGTAAGGGTGTAAACACCTAGAACTCTCACACAGTGATGGTAGGGGTATGAAATGGGTCAGCTACTTTGGAATATAGCTTGGCAATCTCTTAAAAATTAAGCATACTTCTACCCTATGACCCACCAATTGCTAGGTATTAACTTAAGAGAAATGAAAATACATATCCACAAAAATTCTCGTACAATAATGTTCATAGCAGCTTTATTCATAATAGCTAAAAATAGGAAAGTTCAGGGGCACCTGGGTGGCTCATTCAGTTAAACCTTTGACTTCAGCTCAGGTCTTGATCTCATGGTTCGTGGGTTTGGGCCCCGCGTCAGGCTCTTTGCTGACAGCTCAGAGCCTGGAGCCTGCTTCGGATTCTGTGTCTCCCTCTCTGTCTGCCTCTCCCCCACTCGGGCTCTGTCTCCCTCTCTCAAAAATAAATAAAACATTAAGAAAAAAAAAAAATAGGAAAGTTCCAAGTATCCATCAACAGAGGACAGGATAAACAAACTGTGATGTATCCATGCAATGGAACACATCTTTCAATAAACACAGCACGGTACAGCAAGTGTATTTCTTTTCCTTATGGTTTCCTTTTTTCAAAAAAATTTTCAATGTTTGTTTAATTTTGAGAGAAAGAGAGAGAGAGCAAGCAAGTGAGCAGGGGAGGAGCAGAGAGGAATCTAAAGCAGGCTCCAGGCTCTGAGCTGTCAGCACAGAGCCCGACGTGGGGCTCAAACTCACGAACCATGAGATCATGACCTGAGCCGAAGTTGGATGCTTAACCGACTGAGCCACCCAGGCGCCCCTTCCTTACAATTTTCTTAATAATATTTTCTTTTCTCTGACCTTCTTTATTGTAAGAATACCATATATAATACCCATACAAAACACGTGTTCATCCACTGTTTATGTTATCAGTAAGCCTTCCAGTCAATAGGCTATTAGTAGTTAAGTGTTTGGGGAGTCAAAAGTTGCATGTAGATTTTTGTGTGGGGATTTGGCACCCCTAACCCTCACATTGTTCAAGGATCGACTGTAATTCCATGTATATAAAGCTCAAGCACAAACTATATTATTATGTTAGAAGTCAGAAGAGTGGGTGGCTCTGCTTGGAGGCAGTAGGGAGACGCTGGACCAGAGACACCAGGGAACTTACTGAGTGAAAGAAATGTTCTCTTTGTTAAATGCAGTGCTGGCTACCCAAGTGTATACATTTTTCAGAACTTAAACTTTATACATTTTACTGTATGTAAACCCTGCATCACTTGATACAAAGAAGAAATAGGCTGCTGCTGCTTCTGCTTCCTCTTCTTCTGCTGCTGCTGCTGCTGCTTCTCCTCCTTCTCCTTCTCCTCCTCCTCCTCCTCCTCCTCCTCCTCCTCCTCCTCCTTCTCCCCTTCTCCTTCTCCTTCTCCTTCTCTTCTCCTTCTCCTCCTTCTCTTCTCCTCCTCCTCCTCCTCCTCCTCCTCCTCCTCCTCCTCCTCCTTCTCCTTCTCCTCCTCCTCCTTTTCCTCCTCCTCCTCCTCCTCCTCCTTTTCCTCCTCCTCCTCCTCCTCCTCCTCCTCCTCCTCCTCCTCCTCCTCCTTCTCCCCTCCTCCTTCTCCCCTCCTCCTTCTCCCCTCCTCCTTCTCCCCTCCTCCTTCTCCCCTCCTCCTTCTCCTTCTCCTCCTCCTCCTCCTTCTCCTCCTCCTCCTCCTTCTCCTCCTCCTCCTCCTTCTCCTCCTCCTCCTCCTCCTCCTCCTCCTCCTCCTCCTCCTCCTCTTCCTCCTCCTCCTCCTCCTCCTCCTCCTCCTCCTCCTCCTCCTCCTCCTTCTCAAAGCAGAACTCTTGCAACTTTCAGCTTTGGCTTTCAAAGCTATTGATTTGTGCTCTGATTTTGAAAATAAAACATTCAGAAAAGAAGTTGATTTTTCTTGTTGTTGTTTAAGATTGTACATGCTTTTTGTTGTTAAGATTGTACCAGAATGGGCAGTAGTCAGGCTGGGGTTAGGTGTACATGGGAGCGTGGAGTTGACGGGAAGTCAGTGCCACTGACATGGCCAGTGTCATAAGACGTTGTCTGCTCACAGCCCACTGGGTGAGACAGATCCTAAACATGCAAGCAAATAAGTAATGTGTAATTATAACTTCTGGTAAGCACTATGACTAACATAAATAAGTTGCAATAATAGAGAAAAATTTTGGGGGGAAGACTACTTAAACAGAAATACTTCTCTGATGATATGATAGTGATTTTCTTCTCATTAGGAGTTCATATATTCTTGCTTTTTTGCATGACTATTAATTTTTTATTGGATGATAGTTGGGAATTTTGTTTTGTTGGGTGCAAGATATTTTTGTATTCTTGCAGCTATGCTTAAGCTTTCTACTGAGATTGAATGAAGTAACGTGGAAACATCTTGATCCTTTGGTTTCTGGCTTTTAAGCTTCCTTAAGAGAGGCCAGAGGAGCATTTTGTCTAGGACTAATTGTGCTCTAATTCTGAGGGAAAGTGCTTTTGAGTATGCTTCTTAAAGCCTGCCCAATGCCCCATAATTATGAGGTTTCCCACTCTGGCTAGTGGGAAAAGGAACTATTCATGGTCCTGTGTGATCTCCGGTAATCGTGCCCTCAGTACGAATGCTTTGGTGCTGCTTTTCCCAGCCTCAGACAATTTGCTCGCATGTATGAACTGATCAGTACTTGGCTGAAGACATGATGGGACCCTTTACAGGAGGCCACAGGTGTCTGCCATACACTCTCTCTTTTCCCATAATTTGTTCTAAGATCTCTGGCTCCTTTGGCCTCTCTGGACTTTCCACTGTGTCCACTCAACTCAGGGAATCCCTGTGCCTTGACATAGAAAGCAATAAGGGAGTAAGCTGGAGTCTTGTAGACTTTATTTCTTCTATTTCCTATTACACAAGATTCACTGGGCTTCGTTGCTTGATGTCCAATGTCTTAAAAATAATCATTTCATGTATTCTGTCCAGTTTTTAAACTTTCCAATGGGCAAGGTAAATCTAGTCACTATTACTACATCTCAGGTGAAAGCGTTCCAGTTTATATGTATTTTTTTTTTGAGAGAGAGAGAGAGAACAAACACACACAAGCAGGAGAGATGCAAAGAAAGAGGGAGACAGAATCTTAAGCAGGTTCCACGCTCAGTGTGGAGCCCGGCGCAGGGCTCGATCCCACAACCCTGAGATCACGACCTGAGCCAAAATCAAGAGTCAGATGCTCAACTGACTGAGCCACTCAGCCATACCCCACAATTTATATTTTTTTAATTTTTTTTTTTGAAGGAGAGAGAGAGACAGAGCATGAACAGGGGAGGAGCAGAGAGAGAGGGAGACACAGAATTCGAAGCAGGCTCCAGACTCTAAGCTGTCAACACAGAGCCCAATGCGGGGCTCGAATCCACAAACTGTGTGATCATGACCTGAGCTGAAGCCAGATGCTCAACCACCTGAGCCATCCAGGCACCCCCCACAATTTATATTTTTAAAGACTGCTTTGCTGTGTGAAAAACCAGAGGGCAAGTTATTTCTTTGTGAATGTCAGGGTTGTTTGTTTCTTAATCAGTAGAATATAGACAATATTGGTAAAGCCTACCTCATAGTGCTGTTGTGAAAATTAAATGAGATAATACCTAGGGTGTGTAAAGAAGATTAATTGCACCCTTCCTCCATGGCATAAAGATGATACATAATTTAAAGACTATCCATTTTACATCTCCAGTTATAAGTACTCAATTAATGTTTGTTGTTGAAATTTCAGTCTGCTTCTAAAATGGCAAAATGATCTACACAACAGTGACATCAAGGCATCAAGTCAAATAGAACTGGCTAAAAAGCAGTAGCAGCATAGGAGTACCTGTTACTCTGGTCGATCCGTACAAGAGGGGCTACCATGGATGGAGGAATCCCCCAGAGCATGGTGACAGGGCTAAGGGGATCAAACCGAGAGGGAACTTTCACAGTTTGTTTCAAGTTCCAAACTTTCAAGTTTGTTTGGAGGCTTGAAAGAGCTCTGCTGGTCGGAGCTGCCTTCTTGGAGCCACCTATGGTGAAAACATTAGCAGAAACAGTGTTTTTCTGTCATGTCTTAGGTGTCTCTAGAACAAAACTCCTCTGAAAGAAACACATTTAAGGACACAGCTGTCTATTGTCAAGACGGGGAAAAAAAAGAGGGAGATAGTCTGAATTTTAAAATTAGAGTCTTCGTTTTGACAGCTCTTGAATATATGAGCACACATGACTCCTCCTCCTCTTTTTGCGTGAGACGTGATTCCCGCTGCCCCTTGTCCTTCCTGAACGAACGACTGAAAGAAACCACCTTCATGTCCAGCTGCACTGCAGGAAATGTTTGCTCTGATCTTAGGCTGTATCATTTCCAACATTAGCAATCTTGAGCCAACTCTAAGATAAGCAGTTATTAAACAGTTTATCAAGTAGTTTCCAAGAGGCTTCCCTTTGCTGTTTATGTTGGAAAGTTGTTTCTGAGACCTCGGATTACGTTTACTTGAAGCAGTGTTTGTGGCCAGAATCCTTACCGAAACAACGTAGTCCTTCCTTACTGCAAGCTTTCAAGTAGACAAGAGCTCACTTGAGGTACGTTTTCATTTTGTAAACAAAAATGGATGATTAGCAAATCCCACAATGAGCTATGTCCCCAGCTCAGTCCCCCAAATGTTTACTAGCTACTTTTTGGCTGCTGGAATACGTGTCATAATAAGGAAAACCTTAATCAAATCAGCAAAGGTTTTCAATGGCGGTATTCAGTTTCCCTCATTCTGAATTCATTCTGGCTGTCTCCATCAGCACTGGTATCTGGATGCAAAGAACAAGGGAAGGGAATAAAATCCTCCCCCCCCCACCTTTTTTTTTTTGGTGAAAGAGAAAGTTATAAATAATGACAAGTTTTTCTAGCTTTAGAATTCAACAGCTTAGCTAATAAAAATGAGCATATTGTTGTGTCTCTAGCCAAAGTGATCTGATTTCCAGAAAATAGTTGATCATATCTGCCGAACTGTCCCACTCCTTGCTATATGTTCTATTTCAATCCTCACTTTGTTCATGAAACAGCAATGATGATCTAGAGTGACACACTGTTGCTATGGAATCTTATTTCTCTCTGCTGTTAGTCTATTGAGGACTTGTGAGCTCTTCAATGTCTTTGCCTGAGTTATTGCTCAAATGCACTGATGCACTGATGGGCTGGGCAGCTGTTCAAACCCAAACTCAAACCAGGGCTGGTTACAGAGTCAAAGGTTGGAGTTAGACTGTGCAGCACATAAAATAAAAACCAGACAAATATGTAAGTCATGGCCTGTTACTTTATCTTGGAGGATTTTGATGATTTGAGCATCACTGCTACGGTTAGGGAAGGTTTTAGCCCCAGTGTTATAGTTGTTCCTTATTTATTATTACTTATGCATGGCACTCTGCATTGCTTCTTTTCCCTGATTTTCTTTTTTTTTTTTTTTTTTTATGTTTATTTATATTTGAGAGACAGAGAGAGACAGAGTGTGAGCGGGTGAGGGGCAGAGAGAGAAGGAGACACAGAATCTGAAGCAGGCTCCAGGCTCCAAGCTGTCAGCACAGAGCCTGATGTGGGGCTCGAACTCACAAACTGTGAGATCATGACCTGAGCGAAGTCGGATGCTTACCCAACTGAGCCACCCTGGCACCCCTCTTCCCTCATTTCCATAGGGAGGAGATCAATCTTGTTACGTGGAAACTCTATCAGTGCACCCAAAGGAGAGGTTCAGCTTGGTTGCCCTGATTCCTCACCATCACCTCACTGAGGGATTCGTAGCAATTCACTAGAATGTAATCTCCATGAGGACAGAGACACTGTTTTGTTTACTGTTGTCTATCTTGTACTCTCAATGGGACTGAATGCATAGTAGATGCTCAATAAATATTTGATCAAATGGCTTGATAGAATTGTAGAAGCCCATTATTGGAAGGGAGCTAAGCACTGCTGATTGTGTTTTCCAGCCATTTCAAGTGTCTCTCCCACAAAATGGTGACTGTCGGCCTTCTATCTTCTGGAACCCGTGCAGCCAGGAGACCCCCACTACTTAGAAGACAGTCCATTATGTTCTGAATTTTTATCTTCCATAGAACCATGATTTATCTCCTTGGATTTTCCCTTCTTAATTCTTGTCCTTCCTCCTAGAGTAACTCTCTCCTCTTCCCTACAGTGTTTCAGATAGCAGGAAATGGCCTCACAATTGCCCATGGAGTCCAAATGGCATAAAGCAGAGAATAAATGGCTAAATAGGTGTAACCCATAAACCCAAAAGTAGCTCTTCTCTTACAGAATAACTGATTTTTAGGATGATGTTCAGACCTACCAATTTTAAAGGTTGCATGATACTAAAGGAGTAATAGGGTTCATTATCTCACAAGAGGTTACTGGAACTTAGTGGGAAAAATCTCCATTTTGATTTGGTCTGACACAAAGCTTTGAGGGACCCAGATTCTCAAGGAAGTATATGTTAATTTTTGATCAGGTAAAGACCTTCAAATTGAAACCTTAATTAATTAATCATACAGGTCTTTTTTTGATTGAGCATCTACTCTGTACTATCACTTAATTTTATTATATTTAGGCCATACTACTAATCACTAAGATTTATTAAGGACTGAGTGCCCTGCAAATGTTATCACCGAATTCTCATAACAAACCTGTGAAGAAGGCTGGATTATTATCCTCATTCATACCAGAGGAAATTTAGTTTCGGTGAGGGTAACTTGTTCAAGGTCACCAGCAGGAATACCCACAGTGTCAGGCTTCAAACTCAGGGCTGTCTGACACCACAGTGTTCTCAACCTCCAGCCCATATATTTCTAATGAGAAATAAATTGTTGTAGAGGAAAAGACACCCACAGTTCAATTTGTCTACCATTTGTCTACATGTCTTCATGTATCTCACAGTGCCTTATGCACAATCAATACTCAATAAGTATGTGTTGAATAAATACAAACTTTTGGTGACAGTGGACCATGCGTCAGAACATGATCCACAGCTTAACACCTTCTCCTCCAACTTCACCTCTGGTAAGCTAGGGAATTGGGCTCTATAATCCCCAGGCTTCCTCCCGTCTTGGGATCGCATGCTGCTGATCCAGGAATGTGGATGAAGTGGGGTTTAGTAGCACAGGAAGGAAGGAAGAGTGTGATGTGATGAGCAGCCTCAGTTAGTGCAACATTCTTTTTTTTTTTTTTTAACTTTTTTTAATGTCTATTTATTTTTGAGAGAGGTATCAAAAGAATGTGAGCAGAGAGGGGCATGCAGAATCTGAAACAGGCGCACGGAGCCCGATGCAGGGATTGAACTCACGAACCGTGAGATCATGACCTGAGCCAAAGTCAGATGCTTAACCGACTGAGCAACCTAGGCACCCCAAGTGCAACGTTCTTTTGAATAGAATGTTCCCTCTGCCCAAAATATCCCTTACCCACTTGCTTGCTTAGCAAATGTCCAGTGGTCAGCCCAACCAGTCTGTCCCCTGTGAAACTCTCCTTGACTTCTCCCTCAACACCCCCGGCCCCTAAGGACACACGGTTATTCCCTCCTCAAGGCCCCCAAGTACACTGTGCATAATTTGTTATTATTTGATTGTGAGTCTGTCTCTCCATCCTTACTCCTTAGACCGTGAGCTTCTTAAAAACAAAAACTACCTCCCATTCATCTCCAGGCCCCATCACAAAACCTGGCACGTAAGGCAAGCCTTCAATAAATGTTTTTTGAGTGGCTGAATGAATTAGCAGGCCATGTGTAGAGGGAGCTAGGGAAGTGATAGTGAAAAGAAGACTTCTATTAGGGAGATTAGTATAGACACGGTTTCTCGTTTAAAAAATGAGTAAAGGTAATGAACGTACTGTCTTCCTTAGCATGCTCTAAAGAAATTCCTATCTCCTTTATTCTATCTGACATTTATGTTCACAAAGAATAGTCTCATTTACAGGTGTCCCTTTTATTTTAAGCAAATAAATTTTTATTTATTTATTTATTTAAAAAATTTTTTTTAACGTTTTATTTATTTTTGAGACAGAGACAGAGCATAAACAGGGGAGGGGCAGAGAGAGAGGGAGACACAGAATCGGAAGCAGGCTCCAGGCTCTGAGCCATCAGCCCAGAGCCCGATGCGGGGCTCGAACTCATGGACCGCGAGATCGTGACCTGAGCTGAAGTCGGCCGCTTAACCGACTGAGCCACCCAGGCACCCCTAAGCAAATACATTTTTAACAAATTACTAATGCAGTAAACAAACATCTTACCTAGAATAAACCACGTTTGTGTAAGTCTAAACTGTTGTTCATAGCATATGTAGCACCTAGCTCAGCTCCTAGCACATATTAAGTGGTCAATTAATATTCACTGAGTGTCAAGTTGATATTGCACGGTAGTTGCATTCATTCTGGGTATGCTCACAAGCAGAAGATAACAGCAAGTCCCCAGATCTAAATACAGTGATTATTTTAGAAGATTAAAAGATTGAAAAAATAATTAAAGATTAAAAGACCTTTAGGGCTTGTGTTTGGAATATAGAACATATATATATATTTATATCAACATGTTTATCTTTTTAATTCTCTGAGATGTAAAATTATATTAAAAGGAGTACATAGGAGAGGGCCCATGTGAAATGCCTACAGTAGGTGGTAGCTCAGAAATGCATTCATCACCAGCCAGACAACCTACACCCGGTACAAGCAAATGAATGGGTGACGTTTCTTTAAAAGCCAAACAAACCCCTTTATTCTGCTGCAACTTAGAGAAGCTGGCCCTGGAAAACAGTGCAGTCAGTTCAAGCCTTTTGGTGATGGAGGGCTAGCCATGTTTACCCAGGTGGTAGGCCATATTACCACATAGTTGCATCATTTTTGCAATCTTGGGATTTAAGCTCCCAAGCAATTTCAGAATGCAAAAATGTCTCCCTAACTTAAGAGCAGAAAGGTGTGCGTGTGCGCATGCGTGCGTGTGTGCGTGCATGTGTGTGTGTTTCAAAATGATGAGGGCTCCTGAAGGCTTTTCTGTGACATTTGGGATCTGATTTCCTCAGTGACTAAGCATGATGCTATTAGATAAACAATATGTGATGTTGCCTAATGTCTTGCATAATGATCTCATTTAGACCACCTATAAATTAACATTTATGCCTAGGAAAGGTTCAGGTTTTATCTGGAGTCCTAGATTTTTATAAGGGTTTCCATAATTGTACAGCTCGGCTGATGGCTTATCTCTCTCTGCGGCGGGGAGGGGTGGCTACACAGTCCTCCAAAGTTTGGTTTTCTTATGTATATTTATCACTTTTAAATTTATAGCTAATTGCTAGGATATTATTTCAGAAATAAATGGGAATCAACTCCAGTTTCCCGTGTTCTCATCTATAGCAATGTGTATAGCAACCTTGTCTTAATATAAATTTTAGCCAGCTATTGGGTATTACACAACAGGACTTTGGACCAAGTCCTAGTTTTTAAAATTCTAAAAGACCTCATGATAGCAGTGCCGTGTTCTATAAGTGCTTGTAAATTTGGTAGGTGTATCTGAATTGTGTCAAAATGATCCCATTCCTTGCTGATGTTCATGTATATTTCAAGGATAACTTATCTTCATTCCTGATTTTGATCTCCCATTGGTAGTGGCTTCTACCTGTCTGGATTTATGTTTCCTTGCCCTTTAGCCCCTTCAAAAGTAGTTAATCTTCTGGGCTAGTTTCGAGTGGAATATAGTGAAAAAGAACTCAGGCTGTGGAGCCTGTGGATGTCCATCAGGATGCTCATTAAGTACTTGATTCTCATGTGAGGTGGAGGAGATTTTCGCCTCTCTGCCCCACTGAGGGTAGGGATGTCTGTACGACTAGTTTTGTTCAAGGAAATGAACAGAAGTGGCCCTTTTTGGATGGAAAAGTCTGCAGCCTGAATATGATTTGTTTCAGTCCTCTTTCCCTTCCCTCCTCCTTCTGTGATTATGGAAGATGGAGCCACCTTCAAATGTGGTCTCCAGGGAGGACAACACAGTGTCCTCAGTGTCCCTGGTGAAGACAGCATAGAAGAGAATCCGTAACTCACATAACATGACCTTTGTTATTTTTTAGCCACTGAGACTTGGGAGTTGACTGTAATCTCCTTCAGAAATCTGTTCGTTATCCTGATAGGTATTGGGGTGGGCAGGCCCCGGCTCAGGCTCTTGGACAAATTATAGAAGTTACACCACCTCAGAGGGTCACGTAAGAATAAAACAAAAGTATGTGAGCAAAGTAGTTGTCTCAGAGAATGCGTGTAACAATGTTTACCTCCTTGGTCTTTCCCCATCTTCCTTTACCTCTGAGGAGAGAGCTAGCACTTTATCACCTGATTGTGCCATGAATAGGAATATAGAATGGAATGTGGGGGGGGGGGCGGTGCTTGAATAAATGTATAAGAAACAGTTAGATGTATTTGCAGAGTGACTTATTTAAAAAACCTTTTAGCAATGACTTTGCAATGTGAACATTCTTTTATTCTGCATGCTTCCTCACAGCATGCTTTCCAAGGCACAGACAAGGAGGCAGGTTGGATGAGGAAGGGAGGACACAGTTCTGGGATTTTGACTGTGGCTCAGCCAGTTGCTGGCCCAAGTGACCCTGGACTGAATGGGACAATTTGTAGCATCCTGAGTGTGGAGGTGACAGTGGCCCCATTGACCTCTGCATCATCCAGACCTCTTCTGGAGTCCTGAGCTCTGTTCTGAACATCATTTTGGAGAGAGAAACATTAATGGATTGGAATGAGCACAAGTGGTAGGTGATGGGGGCAAGAATTAGGACAGATCAAAATTCGGACAAGTCAGGAAGTGACTGTTTCCTGCTCTCAAGTCCTGGTACTGTTGTAAGGTAAACTGAACATAGAAACTATTTTGCTCTTGATACTTTAGTGGACAAAGTAAGTACACATGTTGCCATCTGCTAAACCAGAGACTGTACTATGACCCAGGGACATAGCCCATGGCATTTTTCATAAGAGCAGTAATATCCTCATTCACTTGCTTAGAAATCATAGAGGGAAAAGCAACCTGGAATTATCTAGCAAACAGAAAGATGCAAAATCAGGGGTATGGAATTTTGTCCCCCCTTTTCATCATAGGCAAAGCCAGAAGGAAACAAGCTTTAGAAGGAGGAACAGAAGACTACAGGGGAAGAGAGGAGGGAGTTATGAGCCATGGAGCCAGGGACCAGGACACTACAGACATCTGCTATGCCAGAGCCTGGAGAGGCACTGAGATACCAGAGGAAGCTACTCTGGACATGGGCTTGCTGCCAGTAAACAGGATGGAACCGATGAGAAAGGAGAATCTTTTCAGTTAATTAAGGACAGAAGTGTCAGAACAAGAAAGATTGGTTTCACAGCCTGGCTTGGGATATCGAGACCAAAGTCTCTGTGAAAGACAGCTTAAGATGAAATGTGACTTGACTCGTTAGGCCTATAATTGTCTCCACTGTATACTTTGTTCTCTGAGTAACACTCACATGGTGGAAACATTAGCTTTTGCCACATTCAAGACAAGTGGTCCAGAAAGAAGTTACTAATGACATTTATTCGTCAATCCCACCATAAGCATTGAACACCTGTTATGTGCCAGGTGACAAGCTGGGTGCTGGTGATACAGAAATTAAAATGGAAGTCTTTGTCCTGAAGGAAGTCACAGGCTAGTGGCGGAGATGGGTTCAGAAATAGGTGATGAGACTGTAACGTAGTAGGTCAGTAGCAAGGATGGAGGTGGGCCCGAGGAATTCCTGGAAGCATCTGGGAAGAGCACTAGCCCAGGGGAAATGAGAAGTGAGAGGTGGGAAGCTCAGGCAAGAGACGACCTTATGATAAAGACTTAGAGGACGAGCAGAAGTCAGCCAGCAACCAGCGGGCGCCCAGGCGGGATGGTGTGTGTGGGGACACAGGTCTGCAAGGGGCAGAGGAAGAGACAGGAGGGGAGAATGGGAAGGGGCCCAGTGGCTCTTGGACTTCAGCTGAGGAAAACGGGGAGCCATTCAAGGCTTTTCTGTGGGGAAGTGACCCTTGCAGCTTTTCACAAATATCCGTTTTAGGCTCTGGAGGTTGGGGAAGGTGGATCTGAAGGGGGTGGGTGGAGGCAGGAACATGGGCCGGAAGCTGGGGCTGTAGCCCCCAGGAGATAAGATAGATGGTAGCCAGATTGCAGCCATGGAGCTGGGAAGAGCCCTGGACCAAAATCTCAGGATGAAGCGAGCCTCGAGCCCTTTCTTGGTTTGTTTATTGATGCCATTCTTTCGGGCAAACATCTGGAGTGACATTTATGGTGAGGTGGGGAGGGCAGGGCGGGGCAACTCTGATCAGAGGTCTGGTGTTTGTCACATTTCTCTCCCCTGCTCAGAGAGGCCCTGAGTGGAATCTTCCTTTGTGATTGCTTCTTTACTGATGCAAGGATAGGTAGTGATAGGGGGGAGCACCACGTCCTGGAACATGCCTGGCTCATTCCATGGTTCTTGCTGATGCAACAGGAAGTGTCTCTTTCAAAGACAGTGGGTAGAATGCATGTTGTGTCTCCTTGAAGCTCCCAGGAGCTCCCAGGCCCTCATGCACCCAAGGGGTAGAGGAGCAAGGAGAAACATGGCAGCCGGTCTTCTGAAGGTGAGCTTATGGGTCATTTAGACCCATACTGACTTCAAACTCAGA
This sequence comes from Panthera onca, assembly GCF_046562875.1. Lineage (NCBI taxonomy): Eukaryota > Metazoa > Chordata > Mammalia > Carnivora > Felidae > Panthera > Panthera onca. The sequence goes on along the minus strand of NC_138348.1, from coordinate 104,207,002 downwards.
GTTCTTTGAGATGCCCTAACTAGTGTAAATCCAGCAACACCACCCTTTTGGGGACTCTCTTCAGGATGGACCTAGAGGATTCTCAAGACAGATGCAATGCAGTCACGCTGTCAAGGACAGGAACACTTTGGCTCCTCTTGCAAAGAGGTGGTGTGGCAGTAGTGGTGGTAGTAACAGGGTGATTGCCTTTGCCTTCCATAGTGAATGCTGGCCATCTGTTCCTCCCCTTCACTCCTCTCTCACTCTCCAAGGTGCTTGTGCCCAGGTGAGAAAGTGCCACCAGTGGGCACAGGTCCATGGACAGAGCCCCTCTCTGGCTCTAATGACACACATGAGCCTGGAGGGACCTAAATTTAGTGTTGGCTCTGCCCCCTAGGCTCCTTTCTGTGGTTCTGGGATTGATGCCTCATGGCCTTTTGGGGTGTGACCAAGGGAAGCAGTACAACCAGAGAATACACAGAGGTCTAAAGGGGAGGAGAATGGACAGAATTAATCCTGAGAAGTGCAGACAGTAGGAGGAAAAGGAAAATATTTCTCTCCTCATACCCAAGTATTGATGCCACCAAATCTTCTGGAGCGTTAGTTGTCCATAACTACTTTGGCAATTATTCAGGAAGGGCAGCGATGTCCTAGCTCACACCTTAAAATAAGACCAGTTTCTACTTGTGAATAGCTAATCATTGAGTGCTGCACTTCTGTGCCCTGATCAGTCCCCCAGTGTCTTTCTATTATCACAGAAGCTCCAAGGGATGACCAGAGAGTTTCTTATTATTGTTAGCGCTAACATTCATTAGGCCCTCACTTGGAGCCCAGCATGTGAATCTGTTCTGGGAAGTGTTGCTAATGACCCTCTTAATCTCCAGATCTGGTGGACACTCTTCTCTGTCCTCATTTTACTTAGCTTCTCAGCACCACTCCTCAGGGACACATCCTTCCTTTTGACAGGTCTTTCCTGTCTTGGTCCTGAGACTCAGATCTCTCCCAGATGGCCTCCTCTTGGTCTTTTTACTGGTTCTGCTTTCTGCACCTACACCCCCTAAAACTGGCATTTCTCAGGATTGGGTCTGTACCGTCCCCTTCTCTCTCCACCTTTCTGGCTTGGCGATCTCATCCTTCCACGTGGCTTTAGATGACACGAGTGCTCATGGCCCCAAAATTCGGATCTCCTGCTAAGATCTTCTGCTAAGACTTGATATCTCCACATGGGGGTCCACAGGTGGTTGTAACTTGTCCAGAATCCCCTCCTCTCCAAACATGTTCTCCGAGCGTGCTCGGCATCCTGACTTCTCTCTCCTCCTCACATCCTTCAGCAATCTCTGCTCATCTCCATCTCCTGCCACCCCTCCCCGACCTCCACCCTCTCTTCCTGGGATTTCTGCAATGGTTTCTAACTGGGCTCCCCGCACCCTCTCCTGTCTCCCTATAAACCATTCTCCACATAGCATTCAGAGTGGTTATTAAATCATGTAAAACAACTCATGTCACTCTGCTGCTGAAAGTCCTCCAGGGGCTTTCTTTGAACTTTGAATAAAATACAAACTCCTTACTTGAGCCTTCAAGGTGGCTCCTATGTGCTGCTTATCTCCTGTCCCTCCTCCCCTCGCTCTTTCCATCCCAGCCACTCACATGCTATTAGTTTCTAGAACCAGCGGTTTTTCTGACCTCAAGGTCTTGGCACATTCTTCGAATGCACCTCCTCTTGTTCCTTCCTTGCCTGGGCACTTCTCAGTCTTTAGGTGGCAACTTACCTGTTGCCTGTCCCCAGGGGAGCCTGCCTTGATGTCACATATATCTCTGCTGTCATTTTTTATTCAGAGAATCCTGGTTATTTCCTTCAGGATCCTAATGACCGTTTATAATGGTTTATCCTCTCTTTGTTTGGTTGTTGGTCTTCTTGATAAGCCTTGTAAACATGTGTGCTCTGTTCATCTTCTTTTTATCCCTGACTACTAACACAGTGTATGTCATAGGTGTTCAATATATACCCGTTGAATGAAAGAGTGTCAGGCCTGCGCTAAGCCCTCTGTGTACATTCTTGTAATTAACATTCATAAGAAGTCTGAAAGACAGATGCTGTTCTAATCCCATTTTATGAGCAAGAAAAACAAGGTTTGCAGGTATGAAATAATTTGCCCAGATCCACAGAGCTTACAGGTGGAGAAGCTAGGATTTGAACTTGGAATGTCATGTTGCAGGACGTGAGCACTTACCCACTTCACTTTTTTCCACTGGGGTGTGTAGGAGGTTGTATAAGAGGAAAAAGGTAGTTATTATGTCTCCAACATTAGCTCAGTCCTACTCTGAGATTTGTAAGATCATGACATGGAAATCTTGGCTCCTTTTTCCAGTCTGCTAAATCACCTGTTTCAGAGGATTAAAAAAATTTTTTTTAATGTTTATTTATTTTTGAAAGAGATATGAGAGAGAGAGAGAGAGAGAGAGAGAGAATATGAATATGGGGGAGGGGCAGAGAGAGAGGAAGACACAGAATCCGAAGCAGGCTCTAGGCTCTGAGCTGTCAGTACAGAGCCCGACGCTTGGCTCGAACCCATGAACCGTGAGATCATGACCTGAGCTGAACACTGGCATTTCACAGACTGAACTACCGAGGTGCCCCTCAGAGGATTTTTTTAAAAAGGACCAAACAGGGAAATAAGGCAGCCCGGGGTCTGCATTCAGTTCAGCACCAAGAAACCATTTAAACCCATCTTTCCTTTGTTAGCTCACTGTAACTTCTCTACATTGCCACACATTTCACAGCCTGATTCTTGTGACTGGATCCCACTTCATGTCTCCATATCTACATGGAAAAGAACAGCTCACCCAAGTGGGCATGTTGTGACAGGTAGTCCCTTGTGACTCAGTTTCCCATAGCTGTGCAGTGAGATACCTAAAGCATATTCATCTCCAAGATGTCCACAAGACTCTAATACTAGCCCAGATATCAACTCTGGGCAGAGTAGAAAACAGCACACCTCAATCTTTACCAAAGTATCAATGACCTTTTTATTGCAGAAATAGAAAAGTCATCCTAAAATTCATAAGGATTCTCATGGGGTCCTGAATAGCCGAATTAATCTTGAAAAAGAAGAACAATGTTGGACGTCTCACATTTCCTGATTTAAAAGCTTACTGCAAAGCTATGGTAATCAATACCATGTGGTATCAGTGTAAAGATAGACTATAGACCAATAGAATAGAGAGTTCAGAAATAAGTTCTTGCATGTATAATCAAATGATTTTTGACTGGAACTTTTTCCCCAAGATGCATTTTGCCCATGCCATATAAGGAAGGCAGTACCTGGGATATCTGTGAGTCTTGCAATCCTGCCTGGGGTCTCCTTTTCAGCACCAGGAGGAAAGAAACCCTAAGTGGGGAAGAGTGCCAGTGGGAGCACTTTGCTCTAGACTGATTCATTTCTCAAGTAATCTGAGACCCTTAGACCCTTAGAGGGGTTCAGCAACGGATGGAATGTACTTAAGAACCTAACACAAACATCCTCGTATTAAAAAAGAAGAAAAGAAGGTCTCCATTCAAACCTCCTTTCCCCTCAAGCTTGCCTTCCTTTCCTTGTGCCATTACCATACTGCTCCTCAAGAAAGTGGTCTACACTCCCTGCTTCTTCTTCCTGGACAAGCCACCTTTTCATTTCCTGGGACAGTGATGATTTCCTTCCCCCACCATTCCATAAGGTTCTCTCTGCTAATGACTTTCCAATAGTCAAATCCAGGGAACTTTTAAATCATCAGCTTACTTGTTTCAATTTTCTGTCTATCCCTCTGACCACATTTTCACTGCTTGTTTGGCAATTCCTTCTGCCCACCACTTAAACATCGATGTTCTCTGGTGTGTTGTGTCTCAGACCTCTCTGATATGGGGACATCTTCCCTAGCTCCCCTATCTGAAATGTTAATCCCTCCCCACCCCAGAACTCTCTATCCCCCGTACCCCTCTCTATAGTTCTCCTTAACACATATCACCATAAGCATACCAGATATTTATCAATTTATTTCTATCTTCCCCATAAAAATGGAAGTCCATGGAGGCAAAGATTCTGTTTTGTCCACAGCTATATCCCCAGTGACAGGCACTTAGCAGATACTTAATAAGTATTTGTTGAATAAATGAAAGGAACTTTGATGTCTTCCTCTGCCTCAGATGGACCCCAATCTTCAGGAAGTTCTTCAGTTCTGCTATTTTCATCTTAGAAATATTTCTCATATCTGTGCTCCTTTTGGCTTTCTTCCCCATTCGCTGCCTTAGATTAGGACCTGTTACCCCTTGCTGGGGCTGCCTCGGTAGCCCATTTTCTGCTTTACCAGGAAAGCTCCTACTCTAAAGCACTGTGCCCAGTGGCTCCTTCCTCTCCCTCCTCGCCCAGATGTTCACAGGATAGATGCTCATTAATGTGTGTCTGACAGCCCCAGGACTCCGTCTGGGAAGAGACATCGGGGAGGACTACAGTTTTGTCCCATTTCAAAGTGAGGTTCAGGGAGGGACCGACTTGCAGAGCTCATAGAGATAGGCATTGATGAGTGGAGAAAGGACGAATTGGAGACAAGTGATGGATCCTGTTGAAAGAACATGGGAGAGACCCATGCCATGTGGATTGGAATCACTGTGGGGCAGAATTCTAGAATGAGTCATTACAACACAGATCAACAGACACACAGGGCAGGGAGGGGCAGGAGAGAGAGGAAAAAAAGAAATTCAATCATGCTGAAGTCAGATAGGATTTCTACACCTGCCTACGTTAGAAAGCTAAAAATAGGGACATTTGGGGAGAAAAAAATAGAAATCTTTTAATTCTAGTGACACGGGCTATAAGGAGGGAGGTTTTGAGAGAAGGGTGTGTCTCCCACTCTTGGTAAAATTAGAAATAGGAAAATTTTATTTTGGGTATTCCAACCTTCCCTTTTCCCCTTTTACCCTTCAGGCTTATTTCCTCTTTCTTTGCTATCAAATCTCTTTTTAGGAAAAGAGTCTGATACGTGGGACTTAATGTTATATGTTAGTAGTAGTAATTTTACATGTTAATGGAAGCTTATATCTGAAGCTAAATATGCTTAAATATAGCCACCATTAGAAAAATCTATATGGTCCACTATATCCAGCACAGGACTAAAAACAGTGGTTGTTCAATAAATATTTATTGAAAGATGTTCAAAAAGCATTATTTATATGATCAAACTTTGGAAACCATATAAATATCCAACAAGGGGGAGACCATTGAAGAACCATTGGTATATAGAAATATTGCATAGCGATAAAAATATTTAGAACACCTTTTTAATGGCCTGGGAAAATGCTTATAATGAAATGTTAGGGAAAATAAGCAAGATTCCAGTTGCTACTATACTATGTCACTTATAAAAATCATATGCGTATACAAGGACAAAAATCTGTGGGTATCTGGAATCTGGGATTTGGGGGGTATTTCTAGCTCCTCCTTTCTACTTTTCTGTATTTTTGAATTACTTATAATTGGCATGAGATAAGTATTTAAGCAATAACGTTGGAAAGATGGATTTGGGAAAGGAACTCTTTTTTAGGGGTCCCAGAAGTCATAGCATGCTGGTGTGGCTCTTGTGGTCTAACACGTGGGAGGAGACAGGAAGGAGATACCAGCCTCTCTGGTAATGGAGATTGGCTGTTTGGCTAGTGGAGGATGGGATTTTAAAGAGCAGTACAACTGTGGAGAGCCTGACCTTTAAAGAAAAAGGGAGTACTTGGTAATATTGATGCATTGGTGCTTTGAACGTGGCAGCCTTCCTCTGGGAGGGTCACTGTGCTGGGCTAATAAGCTAGTCCAGCATCTAGAGCAATTTGTGCTCCTGATTCTTCCTCAGCTTTTGTTTCTTAAACACTCAAGCCTTGCTCAGGTGCTGAGACATGTTTATTTACCCCCTGCTCCCCCACCCTCTTCTATATAAAATACAATTGTAAGATTAACTGAGACCCTCTGTGCGTACCTCAGTGATATCCTACGTGAATAGCTTTAAGAATTGAGGTTCTGTGCCATTATAAGAAAAAATTAACATCCAGTATCTCGCCTGTACCATAAAATCTACGTAAAAGGCCCAGTGATCTTCCTAAAGAGACCACAGATTTCAGCATTCATAAACAAGAAAACATTTCCTTCGGTTATTTCTGGAAATTCCTTCCAAACATCTGCGTTTTCTTCGAACTTAAGTAGCTTCCCACCTCCTTCCCCTAAGATCTGTTGCCACTCTGTGGGAGAGTAAACTTCATAGCCAGTTTAAAACAAACAAACAAACAAACAAACAAACAAACCCAAAGCAAAACCCTGCACTAGCAGTCTATCTTCATCCCTCTCCAAATTTCTAATTTCCTGCACTTAAAAAAAAAAAAAGTCCTAAGCTATCCTGTGTTTCAAAGATCTTAGGATCTAAATGGAGAGATTGGACGACTTTGAAAACCTAACCAAACCTAAGATTGTGTATTTATTATTTTCTGGTTATTAAAATATCCACCTTCCCAACTAAGGAAGGCTGGGTGGCAGGAGGGACCGTGGAGGCGTGGGGGAGAAGTGCGAAGAGAAGAAATCCCAGCTCTGCCTGAAGACTGCGTGAGAAAGAGCCCGACTCCTCCAGCAGCTCCAGGCCGTGTTTTGCAGGCGGCCGCATCTGCCTCCCCTGTCTCTCTTACCTCCTTGATGTTCGGCACTATTTGTGGCCGGCGTGGTGGAAGGACACAGTGAGGTTCTCACCCCCGCCCCCCCGCCCCCCGCTCCCATCCCCAGTTCCATCAAAGCGAACCCGGGCCAGCGCAAGGATCTCCGAGTTGCGAGTGTGCTGAGGCTGGGACTGTCACTCATTCTCCGATCAGCGCGTGAACGCAGCTCGGCAAGCCGCTGGCAGGAAACAATTCTGCAAAAATAATCATACTCAGCCTGGCAATTGTCTGCCCCTAGGTCTGTGGCTCTGCCGCCGTCCACACTCTCTGCAAGGGGGGGGGGGCACAGAATTTACCGCGGCAAGAACGTCCCTCCCAGCCAGCAGATTACAATGCTGCAAACTAAGGATCTCATCTGGACTTTGTTTTTCCTGGGAACTGCAGGTACATTTTGAAATTATGATTATTCTCAGTCTGATGTACTGATCGCCCCTTCCCCCCTCCTCCTCCCACGAGGACACTGGTATTTGGGGTGGCTTTACGTGGAATGCTAAGGGTGGTCATTGTCGTTGAGCCGAGGAAGGAGCGCATAGCCCTTGCTGCCCCGCCGAGCCCTGCGCTCTCCGGGGCTGCGCCGGACCGGGGCTGCCTACCAGCGCCGCGAGCCCCTGACGCGCCACCGGCGTGCCCGCCCTTCCCACTTTGTGTGCCCGCAACGCGGGAGCCGAGCCGCCTGCTCCCGGGGACAGGGACGCTCCCGGGGACGCTGTGGCCGCACCGGTGCTGGGCAGCGCTCCTTCCCAAAGCGGGCGGCGGGGCGGGGTTGCCGCGGCTCGGAGGTGCTGCTGCGCGGGCTCAGGTTCCGCGGGGTAGGGGCTCGTGAGCCCCGGTCCCGGGAAGAGTGAACAATAAGGCCGGGGCGGCTGCCCCATCGTTATTTCCCTGGGTCTAATAAAGTGGGGCTCGCCGCCGTCGCGCCCAGCCCCCCCCCCCCCTCCTGCCCGGACTGAATAACGGTTTGCAAAATGAGGCGAAAATGGGCAGAATCTCAGGGCTGTGTGGCCGTTCTTGCACCCCCGTCGATATGACGTTAGTTTTTCATTTGCCAAATCGCTGGTTACTTGCAAAGCCTGCTCTCGGCCGGGAGCACGGAGGGATGGGAGGGCCGAGCGCCGCGTTTTGACAGGAGGAAGTGCGGAGGGGCGGAGGGCGAGGAGGGCGTGATCGGGCTGCCTGGTGTGTGTGTGCGCGTGTGTGTGCGCGCGCGTGTGCCTTCACACTCACCGCGAGCCCCGTGTTGCACGGTGCGCGAGAAGAATGGCAGGTAGCCACCCGCAGCACCTCGCCTAGCCTCCTTTCTTTGGGCGAGGTTCCTGAATCTAGCAAAGTGTGAACAATAGGGAGCTGAGGAGGAGATAATCGAGGGATGCTGCCGCGCGGGTGGCGGGGGCTGTGCCGCCGCCCAGAAAACCTCTGTGGCCGGCCGGGAGGGAGGTTCATTTCATTTAGGGTATTTCCACCCCGGCCTCCCCGGGAGATTCTTCTGTGCTCGCCCAACGTCCCCTCCAGCTGCTCTCCACACCCCACCCCACCCAGGGATTTGCGCTCTGGCATGGATGGTCGGGAAGGAGGAAGAAATGGATCAGGCGCCTCAGAGAGCTGGGTGGGGTGGGCGCACATTCCGGGAGGGGGGCGTGTGCCGGGAAGCGCCCGGAGAGAGCAGAGCAGAGGGGACGGTGAGTCCCGGCGGCCGCTGCCAGGTGCCGTCTCTGCTACCCTAGACGGCGGAGCCCGGGTGGGGGAGCGCTCGGGGCGGGCCCTCCCCGGGCGGCACGGGAGTAGCCCCGGCCACCGCCTCCAGCCAACTCGGGTCCCTTTCCCATGGCGACCAATCAGAGCGAGGCTGGCTGGGCGGGAAGCCGTGAGAGGCTTTTATTGCGGCGCGGGTGGCGGCCCAGAGCTGCCAGGACCGTCTCCCGGTGTTCCAGCCTAACGGTCTTGCTCGCCCCCCCGCCAGGAGAAACCCCGCCCCGCAGCCCGGAGGGAAGAAGATGGAGCCCAGGTGCCCCCAGGAGGTCCGGCCCGCCCATGCTCGCCCACTCGAGCCTCTGTCACGCAGCCCCGGGGCGTCCCTTCCGCCCCCCAGCGTGCACACTCTGACCGTGTCTTCCCGGACCGAGCTTGTAGCCTGGGAGGGCGCAGTGGCTGGGAGCACCGACTCGCGCGTGCGCCGACCGGCCTGCTGCGGGCCGGGGGCGAGGCTGGGGGTGGGGCCGAGGGGGGTTGAGGGGACCCTCAGCCGCCGGGCGGCCCGCGCCGCGGCAGGTCGCTGGTCCCTCCGCCACCTGGCCGGGGCCGCACCCGGCTTGCCCTTTTCTGTGGTGCCGGCTGGTCTCCGCGCGTGCCCTCCTCCCCTCGAGGTGGGGGCGTGGTCATGAAGACCGGCTCTTTGGGGGGCCTTTGGGAGGGATCGCGGGCCAACCTTTCCACCACCGTGAAGGGTGTAACCTTCCGTGTTGGGATGTGCGGGCAGGCGCAGGCTCGTACCCGTCAAGGGAGTCCCGGATTGGGATGCGGTGGCTGACCAGGCAAGGGTGGCATTCTGATCAGTGTTCCCTGGAGGGAAAGCGGCCTCAGTCCCGCCCTAGGACTGTAAGGATGGGGACAAGGCAGAACACTAAACGCACACAAGCTTGCCTAACAAAAGAAAGAAGTTGAACGGTTTTCCAAAGAGAAATCATTTTCCCTTAAAATATTGATAATTCCACAGTTAAAAAAAAATCGAAGCCTTCAAATCAAAGGGTCAGGGTGAAAATAAAAACAGTATTATATATACGTACGCACATATATGTAAATGTGTATACGTAGTAATAATTATTATAATAGTAACATAATTATTATTTTTTCCTCAAATGTATTTTCAGGGACAGTGGTAGTTCAGTCTCCGCGCTCTACACAGTGCGTATGAAAATTTAAATACAACGTATGCTACCCTTAACACCAAAGGAAATCAGTCCTGCAGCCTGTCTCATTTTGGTCTCTTTTGCTCTTTCCGAATAAGGTGAAAGCTTGCGGAATCACACAGCAAATTTGAGTTTATTCTAACAGCAGTTCTGGATGTTTTGTGGAAAAATTGAATGATTTGGAATGGTTGAGTCGTGTTTATCTGGCAATTTTACAATCCTCTTCCAATTTTACTTGCTAGAGTAGAGGAATGAATAGGACTGACTGGTTTTCTAACAAGGTAGCACCGATTAAGAACAAAGGACACCTTTGCTACCTCACAGAAGCCAGCTAGTAGGTATATGAGTACATACAACATCCCTCACTAAATGAATCGTCAAGGTGTGTTTCAGTCAGGTTTGCTGTGAGTACAATTATGCCGAGCTATATGATTTTTGTTGATTTTTATTTGAAGGTCAGAAAGGTGTGTTTCTGAACAAAATGCAACTGAATATAATATAGTTGTACTGAAGAATGTGGAAGAAGTTGCACGACTCTATCCCAAAACCAGAAAGTTAATTTTTCTTTCGACAAATATTAGCATAGATTAAAGTACTGGAAATAACTCCGAATTTGTTTAAAATTTAACACAGGTAGACACAAAAAGAATATAACGCAGACAGTGTGGAAGTGTGGCCTGTCCTTTATTTAATAGTTTTTGAGTTACTATTCCTGCTGTGAAGGTTCTAAAGATCTACCAATCATGTTGCTTTCATTAGTCCAAAAATTTACATTTTTTTAAAGTCACTTTTTCAAGAAGCTTCCCCCTTCTTCCCTCAACAGATTGAATTTGTTGACTTTTTTCCCAGGTATGTTTCCTCAGGATCTACTTTTTTAGAAGTAATACTGGAATAGCAGAAAATAGCAGAGTATAATCTTGTTCAATAAAGGAGGTTTATCCGAGTCTCTTTGCTAATTGTTTAAACTAAGGATTTGTTGACCTAACTGGTGAACTGTCTCTTGAGCTTGATAGTACAAGAATTAAGGCAGTAATTGTTTGCAAACCCCCCACCAAACCCAAAAATTATGGTATGGGTGTGGTCTTAGCAAGGGCTGTGGGTGCTTACTCAAGGCGACAGATCAGAGGGAGCAGTTAGTCACATGAAAACCGGTAATTCTAAGAGTTTTGCATAGTGCTTCTCTTTGGAGTCCATTCATCATTAATCGAGTTCCTCAGATAGGTAATATGTAGTTTAATGTAAGTAATCTGTATCTATATTTTTCTGTCACAGGGAACAAGGTCTTAATTGCCTCTCAAAATAAATAGCACCATTTTCTCATTCAAAACCTAATCTTTACACATGACAGATGTTTTTGTTTGCTATGGAACTTGGTTTCTTAAATTATAGACGGCATCTTATAAACTTTACACTGCTTGAAATATGAAATATGGACTTGGGAATTTCTGATCCAACCACTTAATTTTTTAAGGTGACAAAGCCTCTACTTAATAGGAGTTTGATGAATTCCCCATATTTACGTCTTCAGTGTTAAAGCACCGTGGCTGCCCTCCAGACAGAAAGTGACTTCAATGCTACTGGCAGACCTCCAAAGATATTTTACAGACAGTCCTTCCTGTCTTTGTGCGAAATGAGTGATTGACTACCTGTTGCTAAAGAACAGTATGGACTTTCCCTGCCAATCTTGGGTTTGTGGTGATGGAGAGCAGAAGCAGTCGGCAGGGTGGAGAGAGATGGGGTCCCACCTGCCACTGCCAGTCTTCTGGGAACAGGCAGCCTGAGAGGAGACAAAGGCATGCAGAAAAGGCTCTCTGGTACTGTTTAAGTATTGAGTCTTAGAGCCCACAGATATTTCATGGTGTCAGGATAAATATTTTAATGTCACTTCCATAACTGATAACTCCTCAGTGTAGTGTTCTGACAAATGTATAAGCTAAGAAACATCTGGATCTTTAAAAGAAAGGGCAGCAAATTACAAACAGCATTTTACTAGTACTTAAAAATGGGTCCAAATCAGACAAGATTGGAACCATGAATCAACTGGCTATGTAGTAATAATGAGTACCTGAGTTTTGAAATAAAAAAGACTAAGGTTAAGGTTCCTTGAGTTAAAAAGAGGAGAAATGAGTAAAATTCAGAAGAGAGTTTCATACATGTCTTGAAATAGGTCTCTGAGCAATAGTGTAAGAGACGCCCTCTTAGGAAGAGGGGGATGCCCAGGGACCCCTCTGAATCCTACGGAGTAGGTGTCTACGAGGCCCAGAGTTTTTTCCTACGAGGAAACAACCGTAGTGAAACAGTCATTGATAATACAGGTCGACGTGCTTACTACAGTAGGGCAACAACATCCAGAAGTCCATCTGAAGGTCGCAGTCATGTCACGTTTAGCCCTTTTTGTTATCAGTACTAACTCTCGGTGCCAACCCTTAAAACCATTCACTGATGTAAAGGGATGTAAATTATTTGGCGTTGCTAGTGGTGTCATTATGCCCTTTCATTTCGCACTTTTGAAATGCTGTCTGTCTGCTGAAGATGCTCATTAGGGTCATTGCCTTTTGATGTTGGTCTGTGTGCCAAATGGCAGCCTTTCTGGCAGTTTCCATACATTACAGTTAAGGCGCTTTTAGGCCTTGTCTACACGCAGCCACTGATTTAACTGTTTTCAGCTAGGATGACACACTTCTACCTTCCTGCACTATTAATTTAGCTTCCGGTTGGAGCAGTTGGAGACCAAAACGCGACTACACTGAAAAGATAAGCCCTTTGCTCTGTTTTGTGTATGTGTGTTTTTTTTGCGGGGGGAGAAAAGGTTTTAATGTACCTATTGTGCATTCTTTTTCTGTCAGATGTATGTAAATATGTTTTCCTTTGAATTCAAAGACCACATCGCTGATAGGACTTGAAAGGCTTCTTTCTATTCCATTCTGTATTCTCACCCAGGACTTTCTGATTGGTAGCTGCCAACACTGGCCTGTTTTCTGTCGGTGTCATCCTTGAGATAACATGTGACAGGCCTTGGTATCTGATTACCTCATCCTTTAGGAATATCTATAGTAATGTCACAGCACTTGAGATTGTGTTACATTAGGTATTCCCTCCAACCGTTGATCAAATATATTAATTGAGTTCCAGTTCTGTGGGGAATTTCAAAGGACTGAGATGGAATACTTTCTGCTGGCAAGAAACCTAGAGGGTAGGATCACATAGAGTTTAAGAGGGAGCGGCCCACAACCCCAGGTTGAAAGCCCAGCTGTGCATATCCCTTATTTGCCGTCCGATTTGGGGCAAGCCCTATAGCTTCCCTAAGTTTCAGCTTTCTCTTCTGCAAAATGGCAAAATTAGCAGTGCCCCCATGTTAGAGTGGTGAATATATTAGAGATCACAGGACTTCAGTGCGTGTGAGCCATGTTTATCGATGAGAAAGAGAGGTGTATATGGATCTAGAAAAACATAATATTCAGATATAGTGCTCTTTCCATGGCCCAAAGAAGGATATTATGAGAACATGACTTCTTCAGTGACTAGAGCTTGACTTTAAAAAATCTTGAATATGCCTGCACTGTCATGTTGCTTGTGAATATGTTAGAGAGAAAAGTGATTCTCCTTATAAGGCTGAAAGCCATCAGCACAAAGGTTGATGTGGGTTTCATGGTGCCTGAAGGATGTGCAATTTTGAAGGCCCCGTTTAAGGAAAATAAAAAACTCTTCCACAAAATTTAGTGACCATGAGAACATGTTGGCTTTGGGGCGCCTGGGTGGCTCAGTCGGTTGAGCATCCGACTTCAGCTCAGGTCATGATCTCGCGGTCTGTGAGTTCGAACCCTGCATCGGACTCTGTGCTGACAGCTCAGAGCCTAGAGCCTGCTTCAGATTCTGTGTCTCCCTCTCTTTTGACCCTCCCCCCATTCATGCTCTGTCTCTCTCTCTCTCAAAAATAAACATTAAAAAAAAAATTAAACAAAAACATGTCGGCAGGTCCCCATGCCACACAGCCTTGGAAGGAGCCCATGTAATGTGGGGGCCCTGCAGACGTCTGCCCTAGTGCCAGCAACTGTGTTTCGGTCTGCTTGAGTCCACTTGCTTCAGAAATAGGTTGACTGCTCCGGTTTGTCAAGCACGTGTCTCCTAAAGGTTGTTTGTGTAGTGCTTTGAAGATCAGAGTCATACATCAAAATCAAAATTGTTTTTAGAAAGAAGAAGCCATTTGACCTCTTTATTTTACAGAAAATCTTAAGTGAGACTTGAGTTGATTTAATATTTCTCCCTGCTTATATTTTTGTAAATTACTATCTGGAATAAAATAAAGTAATTGCTATTATTATGCAAATGAGTCAGACATAAATGCCCTACTGGCAGGGCAGGAAGTATTTTTGCCAACTAAAGACATATGCTGTGTTGGAAAAGAGACTCAGATTTTGTGTTAACTATCTACAAGGAGAGAAACTGCATCGATAATCCCGGTAATTATGTCTTAATCATCATCGTACAGTCCCAGACTTTTGCTCTGCATTCTATCATCCAGTCTTCATATCATTTGTTCACGGAAGATTTATTGAGTGCGGTGTTCTGGGAATGCCGTGGTAAACATACATTGTCTCTGTCTTCATGGAACTTCCAGTTGAAGTGTGGAGGAATACAGACATTAAACCAGTAACATACATGTAATATTTATAATCCCATATTCTGGTAAAAAAAAAAAAAATAAGGACGGGAACAGGATACTCTAAAAGATTATTGCAGGGATCCCACCTTTGTGTGGTTGGGGTGGGGTGAAGAGGTGACATTTACAAAACTCTGTGAAATAAGAACAGATGGTATTCTCATTTGAGACCTGGTTGATTGACTACTTAATTCAACAAACAGTGAATCACAACACACATTCGTAAATTCCATTTAATTCAGCAAACTTTCCTGAAATCTTGACAAGGCCAAGTTGCTTCCAGATTGTTTTGGGTTTCAGATTATAAGGTCAAGGAAGCTATGCTTCTGCCTCTGGAGTTCACCATGTAGTGTGGGAGACAGACATGCCATCCTTATAAATAGAGACATGAATTACACACCATTGGAGCACAGGGAAGAAAGCCATTAACTCTGCTTCGGACCCCCTTAAGCTGGGCCTGGGCCTCCAGTCCCTGGAGCAGGAAGCAGAAGTGATTCAGGTGGTGGAGAGATGAATGCATAGGGTGATGCTGAGGGAACAGCATGGGGGTGCTTGGGGAGAAGTGGCCCAATATTAGGGGGGGGAGAAAAGTTCTGTGAGGCCAGATTGTGTCAGGTCTTGAAATAGAAGCTGAGGCCGTGAAAATCTTAAGTAGTTTACAGGGATGAAGCTGGGACCATACGTGCATAGTTGACTCCATCTTCTCATGTTCTGAAGTGAGGACCATCTGAATACACACAGCATCAGGATGTGAATTTGCTTGGCGTCTGCCAGAAGTGAGGGAGTGGTGACTGGGGGGAGGGGCAAACCAAGAGCTTTGGGTCTGACAAGTCTAGTTTGAGTGCCCTCATTGTAAGTGACATTCTGTACCTTGCTGCACTTCTGGGCCTGGCTCCCTCTGTCTGTAGAATGGGGATCATGACACCTCCGTTGTGGATTTTGGTGAGCTTAAATAAAATCTCATATGTAAAACAAGTTAGGCACTCAATATGTGCTTTTCAAAAGTTCATCTTGAGCGGAGGTTTTCTTTGAAATGTTTAGGAAATATGTGTACTGTGAATATGATGTGCAGAGTTCTGTCCTGGAGGCTGAGGGGGAAAACAAGAATACCATACCAGTCCTACAGAAGCTTTCAGATGGTTGGGGAGGAAACACTTAGTTCAGACAGTTAGAAAATCATGAACGGGACTGTATGAATCATTGCCAAAAAGAAGGAGGCAAATACTAATTGTGAGAATTGTTAAGAAAGACAAAAATCGTCTCATCATCTCGGTTCGTTTTAATGTCCAGAAGAAGGTGTGGACAAGCTGGTATTTGATGTGGACCCTCATGGGCATAAGGACAGATAAGGAGAGAGAGGACCCATTTCTCTGTAGGACAGCATGGGTCTAGCTAGAGAATCGGTCTTCAAGATCATTGAAAGCAGACTGGAGATTGGGCCAGGTCTTATTAAAATCTTAAACGCTAGACAAAGGAGAGGGATGTTGGAGAAATCATTTCCTAAAATATTTAAGGTTATATTCCATGATAACACTTGAACATCTGCTGTTCTAGGCTCTGTGTTTGATGCTAGCTTTGAATTAATAGAGAAATAGGAGGAAACTGGTAGGGATCACTGCAGTACTTGGAGGGGGTGTTAGTTTCTGTAGCTGGACCAAATAGTGTTAGGAAAAGGATTTTTGCTACACAAAAATCAAGTTTTATAAAATTTTATAAAAATCAAATTTTTATGTTCCAGAGGGGCTTGTTAAAGGAATCCAACCGTGATACAGTTTGTAAAACAGATAATCTTAGGAAGTACACTTGTAGTGGTTTGGGATAAGGATAAAAAAGGCACACAGCTGAGAGGTTAGAGATGACAAATGACTCATCTGGGGTAGATGATAGATCCAAAATGGTAGGTGACTGGGAGAGAGAAAACTTTTTAAGTTGCAAACCCAAGGGAATAAAATCATGGAGCTGTCAGCAGGATGGGGAAATTGAGAAAAGGCGTTACCTTGAATGAAAAATAGACCTCAGTTCTACATAGATTAGGTTTTAGAAAAAAAAAAATTGGGCGTCCTGGTATCTTAACTTCTAGGTCAGTATTTTCAACTGTGAGTGGTAAAATCTATTCAAATAGACTTCCACCAGCATTGAAAAACCAGGAAAGGAAGGATGGAAGGAAGGGAAAAATAGAGGAAAGAGGGAATGGGAGGGAATGGAATGGAATGGAATGGAATGGAATGGAATGGAATGGAATGGAAAAGAGAGTATGTATCTTTGTAGCAAGGGTAAGTATTTTGTGAAACTTTTCTTGACCCAGTTGTGATGGAAAACATATCTAATTATGGCTCAGATAAAAAATAATGTCATAGATAGAGGAATATAGGATTAGACAGAGGCTAAGCCATTCTGTGGGGCAGAGAGGGTATAGGGCAGATACCTAATGGTTTAAGGGCATAGGGAGCAGCAGTGACAGCAGAAATACTTGCTGGGCATCTATGCAGTCTTTTAGCTGCAGGTGTACAACAGAGCTCCAAAAACTCAACAGTACAATATTTTGTTAGCCTACTATCTAGTGGAGAATGAAAAGGCAACTGGGAGTACCAGGTAGCATCTAAAGGCAGATATGTGGCTAAGATTTCAGAGGCAGAGGAAAAATTACCTGGGCGCTAGGGCGGTTGGAGAATTTTTCCCAGTATAGTGACAGCTGGAGGCTTTGTAGTCAGGATTTTGCTTTACATCTAGGAAGCATAGATGAGGTAGGTGATGTGTTGCATGTTTGGGAGGAAGATGCAGGAGCCCAGCTGGGAGCGGGGTACCAGGAAGACTGAGGGATCATCGTAGTCTGTATTTGTATTCCTTTCCAGTGGAGAGAAGACCTCATAGATTACAATCAGTGTATTGTGCAATCTTCATTACACCCGGAAATATTTATGTTGTAGTTTTTATGTAGCATTTAGAATGGCATCTTGTCCATAATTTGGAAAGTGATATTGAAAAAAAGGGGGTGGGGACCAGAGCCTAGTGGTGTGAACACCTGGTAGAGAAGAATAAAGTGGACAAAAGTTGGAAACAAATGGTGTATATAATACTGATTTTGTTTTTTAAAAAAATGTCTGTCATTCACTAAGACTGTAAGAAGACACCTTTTTTTGTACCATCTGAGTTTTCTCTAATGAGCATACATTGTTTTGTATTCAGATTGTAAAATAAATACTGTATTAAAAAGTGGGCGGTGGTCATTAAAAGTGGATATGTGTGTAAGAAAGATGAGGCACAAGTGGAAAACTGGGGGTTTGAATCAGAGGAGAGTGGGGATCTTAGAGAAGTTTAGTTGGGTAGTGAAATTCACATTCTCAGAGCCAAAGACAGAGGAGGAGTGGATAGCCAGGGTATTTGACCACAAAGAAGGAAGGATGGGGTGTTGGGGTGGGGAAAGGCTTCAGACTGGGGGGCCATCTGGGCACAAGGGAAAAAAGCCAGGTCACGAACAAACCTTTCACAGGACAACGGGATGGGGTCACCTGAGAAGAAGAGGATAATGTTAGAGGGTTTTCTCCCCACTGGTTTCATCTATCATGGTAGGTGATAATTTTTAGACACCATTTTATTTTCTCGCACCATTGCCCATGATATCTGTACCTTTGTTCTATACCTTTAAAAAAGGTTTGTTGATAGCAAAACCTTTTGAAGTTTGTTCAGTTTGTCACAAATTGGCTGCATTGTTTTTGTGAGGTTGGCAAAAGAGGGGACATGGGCGTGACTGACTCCTGATGTTCTTTTATTCATACTGCGTCTCCGAGTGTCCGTTTCATCGGTGTGAGATGCTGCCAGTTGCTAGTGAAGCTGCAGTTGCTGTATGAGAATTGGATTCAGGGTGCAACATGGAAGCTTAAAGACCTGCTGTCAGGAGCACGAGGAGATGCAAATCCAGCACAAGCTCTTTGATCTGAGTTATAATTACACATTATCTTCCTTTCTTAATTTAGTATCTCCTTGTAGTGTTATAGAGCGGCACATACTGTAGGGGGAGCCTCAGGGGCCTTTGACATCAAACTTGGCACTTTGCACCCTGGGTCTTCTGCTTTCTGTGACCTTGAGCCAGTTATTTAATCTCTCCACTGCTCAGTTTATTTCTCTGTGAAACAGGAATAATAATACCCGCCTAATAGGGTTATTGTGAGGATGAAATGAGGTAATTTATGCAACTGTCTGGCACAGAGTAAGCTCAGTAATTTTTTCCCATTTTCCTTCTTTCTGTTAAAGTTCACAGTGAAGGGGTGTACAATTAGTGTTGGATTTAAGTATTGATTATAATTAGAATCACATTTTTTCCCATTTAGTTTTCATTCTCTGAGAGTTCAGGATCACCATGAATTGCAACTGAGTTAGAAACACCATGGCTGATTGCTTAGCTGTTTGTTTCAACTCCTTTGGAAGCAAAGTCTGGTAGATCTTGGTTTTGAAAAAAGTAGAATTTAAAAAAACAACTTGGCTTATATAGGTTCTCCTTTCTATTTGCATAGGGTTAATTTTAAACCTGTCAATTCACCATAATAGTAGAGCCATAAAATTTAGTGTACTTAAATAAATGGTTGCTGCTAAAGATCATATTGGTGACACGTCATTAATCTGGAAGTCATTTGTCTGGCATCCTTAAATCTTTGGAACATGAAGCATGAAGAATAAGGGAAAAAAAGAAGAAGTAAGAGAAAGATGCCTCTGGATAGCCAAAATAGATATCCCAAAGCCCATGCATTTAATTGTATGCACTTGACCCATAGGGGAAGTCCTTTAGCCTTTTTTTTCCCCAGAAAGAGTGCATATATTCTTAGTTAATTTCCTAGCTTCTACCACATTTAGAAGGGCTCTGAGATTCAAACTAGAATCAAGGAAACATGACTATTAGGTATATTGGTAGTATACTAGTAGGAAGATGTAGTAACTTGAATGGATGGAAAAATTATGAAAAACAGATTCAAGAACACAAAGTTCTATACATGACAAAGTTCCGAGGGAATGTCTGTAACATAGTGCAGCATAAATAATGGGTGTTCATTATTAAGCCTCATTTGGAAGAGCCAACTATTGGCCTATTCAAGCAGTAGGCAAAACTTATATGGATTAGTTTTTGGAGCATGTGTCTTTCATATTCAGCTCTGTCCTACGTAATGAAGGAGGTATGATTTCAAGGAGTCTCTGTATAGTTGCAAACATGAAACAGACATAGATGTAGGTACCACTCTCTTCACCAGTGGTAAGTTGGAATGAAAGGTAATATAATTAATGTTACTCACATGGAAAAAGCGTCATGAGACATTCTAATCCCCAATGATTTAGGACAAAGGATATTTCATATTTCATTCCTATAGAGTGACCTTGTTATATATAGCCTCTCAGCTCTGCTTGAATTCCACAGCTATTTACTTACCATTAAGAGAAGTTGTGTCAGCCAGCGTCCCTCTCTCTTCTCCGTTACGTTATAGTACGTATGTATTGGGATTAAAGATCCTAACTATTCAAGCAATTAGAATTCATTGGTTGTAATTCCTCCCTTTCTTAAATTTAATTTTTATTCTTGGCAAAATGACATGTGCACATTGTTTAAGAAGTTAAGTCATTTTATAAAACATGAAACATTAGTCCCCTGCCTCAACCCTTACTACCCTTTCTTAACCCCTCCGTTATCCTTCCTGTTTCTGATTTTGCCTTCCCTGAAGCATCCACTTTCTATTCATTTAGTTGTTTCTACCTTTTTTAATGTCCATATTTATACTTTCTTACTTTGTCAGTTTCAGGCATTATTTATTGACTTTATTCTCTGTGGGTTTAGTATTCGTACAATACTCTCTGCCCCCTTACTTCCTTTACCTTGGCCTCCCAATATAACAATTTTTCCATTTTTGATTTAAACAATATTTAATGTTTACATTATTATGACCATGTAAATATTATTCACAGCTGAGCAATTATATGATTTTATTTCATTTCTTATATAATGTACTGTCTTTCTTGAAGTTTATGATGGCCTTAGTTTTTCTTTGCTTAGTTTTCTATATACCTATCACTAATTCATTATCCACCTCTCAGACTGACATGTAAATTCCCTGTCAATATGTTCAAATGTGGCTATTTTCTTTCATCTTCAGAGGGCATATATCCTAGACCTTATTCTCATTCTTCACTTTTGACTGTTGGTGATCTATGCTTGCAGCAGTTAATTTATATTTGCCTCATATACAGTTCTCCAGGTTGGAAATTGCTGTCTCCAAGGATTTGGAAGGTATTGCTCCTTCAAAACTTTTGTTTTCTAGCTTTCATTGTTGCATTTGTGACATCTAATGCTTTCTGATTTGTAATGTTTTGTACAAAAATTATTTATTTCTCATCTAGAAGATCTTAGGATCTTCCCTTTGTTACAGTATTCTGAAATTTCACAATGCTGTACTTTGTTGTAGGTCTGCTTTTATTTATGGGAGGTAGGTTCTCAGTGGGCCATTTTGGTCTGGAAATTCATGTTTTTCTGTGCTAGGAAATGTTCCTGCATTATTTACTTGGTATTTTCATATCTCTGTTTTTTCTCTTTTCTCTGGAGCTCTTATTCAGAAGTTAGATTGCTCCTCTAATTTTTTTTTCCTTTTGTCTTCTCTCTCCTACATTCATTTCTTTGTCCTTGAAACTCTCCACCTTTTACTTTCTGGGAAGTTTTGTCAGCTTCTTGCCAAATTGGATTTTCTATCTTGCTAACATGTTTTTAATTTCTAAGAATTCTGTTTTATTGTCTGACTGTCTTTTTGGTAGTTTCCTCTTCTTGTTTCTTGGTACAATATCTTTTATATTTCTGAGTATTTTAGAAAAATTTTCTTGTAATGCCTGGGTGGCTCAGTCAGTTAAGCCACCACCAACTCTTGGTTTGGGCTGAGGTCACGATCTCACGGTTTCGTAAGTTCAAGCCCCATGTCGGGCTCTGCCCTGGCAGCATAGAGCCTGCTTGGGATTCTCTGTCTCCTTTCTCTCTGCCCCTCTCCCACTTGCAATATCTCTGCCTCTCTCAAAATAAACTTAGAAAAATTTTCTTGTATCCTGTGTTATCTCTTTATCCTCTGAATTCCCCTTTATCATCTTTTAATATCTCCTCTTGTGTTTCATACTGTTTCATTTTATTTCTCAAATTACAATGGTCCTTAGCCACTTATTAGTAATTGGGAGTGAGACAGTGAGAAGCTCTGGGAAGTCTCTGTGTGGGTGGGCTTCACTGCAGGTTGATACAATGGGTGGGAAACGTCCACATCCATTCACTAGTACATGCATTTTCTCTTGGGCTGATCAGTTTAAGAGAGTCCAGTATTTTGCAGCCCATGAGCTAAAGATCTAACTATTGTTTTTCTCTGAGCTGAATGATTTGAGAGTATTTTACCCACTAGTCAAGATTTCTTTGAATCCCTCTATTTTTAGTGGGGGCACTTCTGCTGTCAACAATGCCTGGCATTCCCCAAGAGCAAATTCCCTGGGATTTAACCTCTCCAGCTAATAAACATTCAGTCCTCCTGGACTGAAGAAGAATTCAGCATGGGAGAAGAGATACAGGGCCCTCAGCCTCCTGCAGCTTATAGTTGTGTGCATGTGTGTTGGGTTGATGTTAGTGGTATGAGAAGGGTTGTTGGCTTGAATTTTGAAGCAGCATGCGAGAACCTTCTGATGACCTCTTTGGAGGATCACAATTGCTACAAGCCAGAGCACACATTTGAAATCTCTCATCTCACATGTTCTAATAGGGCATTTTTGAGATTTAAGAATGCCAGCAGAACTTTTTTTTAAATGTTTATTTATTTTTTAATTTTTTTTAACATTTATTCATTTTTGAGAGATAGAGACGAAGCATGAGTGGGGGAGGAGGCAGAGAGAGGGAGACACAGAATCTGAAGCAGGCTCCAGGCTCTGATCTGTCAGCACAGAGCCCAGCACGGAGCTTGAACCCACAATGCATGAGCTCATGATCTGAGCTGAAGTTGGACACTTAACTGACTGAGCCACCCAGGCACCCTGAAGCTTACAGAATTCTTAAAGGAAAAGGTTAATGTTCCAGGGGTGCATCAAAAGCAAAGACCTAAGAAGATGAATGTTGGAGGGAATTGACAATCCAGGGAGTTAGGGCCAGTTGTGAGGAGGTTGTTCTGTTTGAAGAACCTTTCCTCAACTAAGAAGTCCTCAAAGATTCCAGGGTGGCCTGAGACTCCACATCTCTTGGATACAAAGACAGGGCTTGGCAGTGATGCTGTGAACCAGAATAAGAGCAGTTTCATGAACACATTTGCAAATGGCTGTGTCCCAGCCTTGTTGGGTAGCAGGAACATTTATTAGAAACATTCATTTAATCCAATATTTATGGAATAACTCCAGTGTTCCATGTAGTTGGGCGGCAAGTTGGAGATACAAGATGAATGTATTTGGTAGCTTTGTAAAAAATTCTAGACCACTTTCTAAATTGTTTTTGGTTACATTTGTAATATTTATTCCTTTGGAATGACACCAGAGACAACCTTGAAATGTCAGAAAAAGATAACTAAGAATTATTTATTCCTTTCTCCGATTTTCCCCTTTTGTGTATGTAAGTTAAAGTTATGCATGACATGTTTAAAATTTAAAATTTTCATTAAAGAAAACCATCTGTCATAATGAAGCAAAAAAGGGACATCGTGTGGTATTCTTTGAAGATAAGAGATTGAAAATGAGTCCGTTAACTGCCCTAGATTACAATTTGAGGTCATTTTGAGCTAAATTGGCTTTGGAATCAGAATTTAAATTATTGGTCAGACTCAATTAAGATAACTGGTCATGTAGACAGTTCATTCCCCTTCCTCCCTTCTCATAAAAGGAACATTTTTATTGTTATAAATACTTCTTCACAGCTAAGTTAGATACAGGGATATTTTTTAGAAGATAAATATTTTGCACATTAATTTATTTGGGTATCTACGTGTATTTTGTGTCTAAACCAGAAACCCGTATAATCATTTATTATTTGGTCTTCTAGAGATATTCATGACAGATCCTTTTGAAGTCACTGGGGTGTAAATCAATACATTATTCTATGTTATATTTCTGCTGCCCTGTGCAATATTAAGAGAATAACTATCACAAAGTCAGACAGTTAAATTACTTTAATTTAAATACAATAACAATAAATGTGTAGTGGGGGGATATTTTAAGGAAACAACATTTATAAACATGTGTAATTATCTCAACAGCCTGTGTATACGTTTCTAAATAGTAAGCTTTTTGTTTGTGATAAGTAAGTTTAAAATTATATTCTCTTTTAATGAACTCAGTGTGAGAGATTTAAAATGATGAACTCCATTGTTAACTTAGACTTCACTTTCATCTGTTTTGCTTGTTTATAGACCAGAACAAATAAATCAGTTCTTTTTCTTTTTTGTTACACATTCATTTAGAATTTAAAAGTTTTTACAAAAGAGAATAATGTAAACCTTCAGTGAATGTGGTGGTGATACCTGTGGGGCTGGTTATGTATCTGATGCTGTTTGGAGAATCCAGCTGTGTAAGTGACTTGCACTGGTTGGACCCTGGAACTTGACAAGGAAACTCAAACACCTTGAGTGATTTACTGATGTCCCTGAAATGATGGGGGAAACTGATGGTGTGCAGATGTCACAGGCAGCTCCTCATTAGCAGACAGAGTCACTTGTCCTGGGGGTTGGGGCTGTTCGCAAGAAGATGGGTTTGATTTAGGCCATAATCACTATATTGGGATGCCTGGGTGGTGCATTCAGTTAAGCATCTGCCTCTTGATTTTGGCTCAGGTCATGATCTCACGGTTCATAAGATTGAGCCCCACCTCAGGCTCTGTACTAACAAGGTGGGACCTACTTGTGATTCTCTCTCTCCCTCTCTCTGCCCCTCCCCCCTCTCAAAATAAATAAATAACCTTTTTTTTTAAATGCCATAATCACTGTTGACCTACATCTCTTCTTAAAATATTTTCACTGTAATTAAATTTGAAGTCGTCTTATCTGTATCTGACTTCAGACCTTAAAAAGTATCTCTATATGGGCGGTGCCTGGGTGGCTCAGTCAGTTAAATGTCCAACCCTTGATTTTGGCTCAGGTCATGATCTCACGGTTTTGTAGGTTTGAGCCCCGCATCGGGTTCTCTGCTGTCAATGTGGAACCTGCTTAGGATTCTCTCTCCCTTGCTCTGCCCCTCCCATGCTTGAGTGTGCATGTGCGTTTTCTTTCTCTCTCTCTCTCTCTCTCTCTCTCTCTCAAGATAAATAAATAAAAATTTTAAAAAGGATTGCTCTAGGAGATGTTTTTAAAGGAACATAAAAACCAAATTTACATTTTAACATTTAAAACATGGATTAAAAAAATTCATATCCAGAGCAAAACAATTGAGTCATTGATGATTGTTGTTGTTGTTTAAGACAATAGATGGAAATGTCCTGTAGTATGATTAGAATCTCTTCATAACCCTCTGTAGGTGGACATAGGCAAAAACAAAAATAATGTGACAAGCAAGGTGTTTATTAAGGCAGCTCTAATGACCTATCCGGTAGGTTTGCATTTTCTTGGAAATTTCAGTAAAAAATCACCAAGGAACCATGCAACTGGAAATGCTTCTTAAGTTATTATCTTAAGATTAAGGTCACATGGACATAATTTGTAGTGCAAATATTCCATTTCCTTTTTTTAAATTTTTTTTTTAAATGTTTACTTATTTATTTTTGAGAGAGAGTGGGGAAGGGGCAGAGAGAGCAGTAGAGAGATTCCCAACACAGGGCTCAGGGCCTCCCACTCAGGAACCCTGAGATCATGACCTGAGCCAAAATCAAGAGTCCAGTGCTTAATGGACTGAGCCACCCAGGGGCCCAAAATTCCATTTTCTTTGTAGCATTATTTTGCTAAATGGATTTCAGTTAATTTTCTCCAAAAACATAGTTTTTGTTGAATTTAACAATAATTTGGAAAGCCACAAGGTTTATAAAGGTACATATGAGCTGGATGGAGTACCATAACAATGTAATTTCTTAGTCTTATTTTGGAATTGATAGTAAATCTTAAAAATGACGAGCTTTCTAAAGGTACACGCCAGACGGATCATTCTCTGTTGAAAAATGAAGTGCAGTTTCTTAAAAAGAAAGTAGAGCTTAAATCCTGTCTCATACAAGTTGAGTTTCCTAGATTTGGGGAA
This sequence comes from Panthera onca, assembly GCF_046562875.1. Taxonomy (NCBI): domain Eukaryota; kingdom Metazoa; phylum Chordata; class Mammalia; order Carnivora; family Felidae; genus Panthera; species Panthera onca. The sequence goes on along the minus strand of NC_138348.1, from coordinate 104,181,546 downwards.
AAAATTAATGTATTAGAATCTGTAGTTGACCATAGCTTTAAATATGACACAAAGGGTTTAAAAATCTAACTTGTCATTGTTTACAAAATATTGGCAAACTAGAGCTAACGCCTTGGTGTTATTGTGTAATCTTCTGTTGAAAAATAAACAGTGGAAATAATTGTAGAACCTCTGGGTTTAGCAAAGCTTGTTGGTGGTTCTTCACATCCTACTAAAAAAGCAGGCTGTGTTTGCATACTAATCACTCTGTGAAAGGAAGCCTGCCTTATTTGCATTGTGCGGGCACTGAGAAGTCCAATGGTGCGCCTGAGAAAAAAAATGGGGGGATTGTAATTGTTGTTCTCAAAAGGGTTTTTATTCCATTCAAGTGGAAACGCTGAATGCTGGAGAATTAGTGCAGTGTTTGGTGGGAGAAGAGTCCCTTTCGGCCACTGTAATCCTGTGGTGCGATCCCAGTGAGTCAGGATCCTGACCACTAGCTAGGGTGAAGAAGAAAGTGCCTGGTCTCTCTCAGAGGCCTCTGCATCCCATAGAGATCTCTAATTTTGTAGGACCTCTGCTGGTTTTGCATCCAAAAGAGTTAAGTTGTAATTCTGGCAATACATGCAGTGTTGGAAGTCTCAGGAGACCTCAACGTGAATCAAAAAAATCTGAATTTCAGTAGGCTATGTCTTAGTGGGGAGGCACGATACACACCTAAGTAAATGATGTGGTAGTTCTTTTTTTTTTGAGAAAATATTTTATTTAGTTAATGCCTTGCAGGGAGCATTTGCACCCTCCCCCAATTGATTTTAAATGATATATTTGAAATAACCTGAATAATAACAGCTCCCCCTTTTTTTGCTTCATTGTATTTTAAGACTCATTGGTTGAATATGAACATTGAGCATAAACAGTAGAAATGTTCTTAATGTTACTGAGGCTTTCTTTTCCTAAGATCTGACAGGATAAGAGACCTACTTTCAACATGTGCGTCTTCTACCATGTAGGACACATGTTCAAGAAGCCTTTTTCTGATCTTGTAATCCTAACCGCTTCTCTAGCTGGCACAGCCATGCGAGCTATTATAGTTTCCAGACCCCCAACATGGACATTAGTTGGATGGGAAGTAAATTACTTGGTACTGCTCTAATAACCCTTCCGTGTTTTCAGCATCTTTCACAGATTTCTGCACAGTATACAGTGTTTGCAATTAGACTTCAAATTTTACAAGGGAGGGAATATGCCATTATCTGTGTACACGTGTTTTGACACAACGATTGTGTGTAATCACGGAGACAAAGCCTATTGTTCTAAATGATTTTGTTAGATATTAGAATGTAGCCTACTGATTTAAAAGGTTGTACACAGATTTTACTAAACACCACTTGGCTTAGGTAGGTGTGGATTTGGTTGTTTGACGGTCAAACACAGATCCTTGGATTGATCACCATTTGTATTTTATTTGAATTGGTTTCTGAAATAATCATGCGTAGAAAACTGTGTTTAACTTGGGCTTACATGAGTATTCCATAGATGTAGTGTGTATTTGAGTTGTAGTTGTAAAGAATAGAAGTAGCCAAGATGTAGTTTGAAAAAGTAGGACAGCAGAAGTTAGACTAATAGAAGGGAACAAAGAAAAACACACCATGGTTTCTGCCATTCATAAAAGACCCTACATAGATTTCATAGAAAATTTTCTTCCAAAATAAATACATTAATGAAATGCTTCCCCATAAGTTTTGTTGTAGGCATAATTTTTAGAGTTTATAGTTAATAATTTAAATTTGAACTCTTTAATAAAATATGAAATGCATTACACATTTATAGGATTGCATAGATTTCATAAGTATGAAAAATTATTTACCAACAAAAACAGCTGGTATCAAAAACTGCATGATCATCTCAATAAAGGCGGAAAAGCATTTGATAAAATGCAATGTTCTTTCATGATAAAAACACTCAACAAACTAGGAATAGGGAGGACTTCTTCAATCTGATAAAGGGTATCTATGAAAACCCAGAGCTAAGATATACAATGGCCAATAAGCACAGGAAAAGATGCTCCACGTTACTACCTGTTGGGGAAATACAGATCAAAACATCGGTGACTCATTGGTTGGTAATATAGCACTTCACCCTCACTACAATGGCCATAATCAAAGAGACAGATAATAACAAGTGTCGCCAATGGTGTGAAAATATTGGAACCCTCATACACTGCTGGTAGGAAAGGAAATGGTTCTGCTTCTCTGGAAAAGAGCCTGGCAGATCTTAAACAGCATTATCATATGAACCATCAATTTCATTCCTCCACGTGTGAAAGCATATATCTCTATAAAAACTTGTACACGAATGTTCATAGCAGCATTAAGAACAGGGCGCCTGGGTGGCACAGTCAGTTAAGTGTCCAACTTTGGCTCGGGTCATGATCTTGCGGTTCGTGAGTTCAAGTCCCGCATCAGGCTCTGTGCTGAGAGCTCAGAGCCTGGAGCCTGCTTTGCATTCTGTGTCTCCCTCTCTGTCTGCCCCTCCCCTGCTTGTGCTGTGTGCCTCTCTCTCAAAAATAGATAAACATCAAAAAAATAAAAAAAAGAATAGTCAGAAAATAGAACCAACCCAAGTGTCCATTGACTGATGAATGGATACACAAAATGTGGTGTGTGTCCATCCAATGAAATACTATTCAGAAGTAAAAAGGATGGAGTACCAATATGTGCCACAACATGGGTGAACCTTGAAAACATTGTAAGTAAAGTAAAGTAAAGTAAAGAAGCTAGTCACAAAAGGCCACATATCGTATGACTCCATTTATATGAAATGTGCAGAATAGAAAAATCCATAGAGACAGAAAATGGATTGGTGTTTACCTAAGGCTAGGGGATTGGTGGGAGATGGAAAATGACTGCTAATGAGTGAGGGATTTCTTTTTGGGGTGATGAAATGTATCAAAATAGATTGTGGTGATGGTTGTGTTACTCTGAGAATCTACTAGAAATCATTGAATTGTGCACTTTAAATGGGTTATTTGTATGGTATGTGAATTATATTTTGATAAAGCCCCCCCCCCCCCAGCTAGTATATACTGTCATTTGGAAAGAAATAAGCAAACCATAGATTTTTTTTCACAGTGGAATCTCTGAAAGCCAAAATTTAATTTGTTAAAATTAATTATAATTATTTTGAAAGATGGAACAGAAGATGGTATAAAATGCAGATCTGTGACATTAACACCAACTATCACCCAACACATTTGTCGATGATATACCATGAGATCCCATGTATAACAGCCAAAACTTTGCTTTATTCTTTAATAAAGTTTAGTTGCCTATTTAGATGTAACTCTTTATTTTTCAAAGAAATAGGCCCTGTTAAAGTTAGCTTCCTGACAGGGAAGAAGGGGAAGGGTCATATGAGAAGCTTCTGGGGGACTGTGACAATATGTTCTTGAATTAGAAGGTGGGTACTTGGCGTTTCTCAGATTAATTCATTAAGGCATGTATATCATGTTATGCATTATTCTATATGTGCTAATTTCATAATGAAAAGATTTAAAATCGATGTGATCCCTTTCCTTGAGACATTTGGAGTCAAAGAAAATGTTGAATATGGTATTTAGTAGTGTTTTAATGATGAAAAGAACATATTTGCACCATAATTTTGTTAAACTAAATAGATGAAACTTCCTTTGGAGAGCCCACTGTAGTCTGGCCTTGAAATTTTATGCCAGTGAAGTTTTGTTTTCAGACTTGCTTGAGCTTTTATACAACATAGGCTTGGTTGATGGCGGGGTATGTGAGCTGAGAGATGCCAGAATGGATTTTATTCTTTTGAACAATTCAGAATCGTGGTAATTTTTGCCCTCTTGGTGCATAGCAGGTGCTGTGGGAGACCCGAGAGTGTCCAGAAGGGCTTGAACAGTTTCTTCTCTTCCAGCAAGAGTAGGTAAAGGAGAGAGAGAAAGGGCAGAGTTGGCATGTGCAGAGGCAAAGCCATCGGTAAATCACAGGGATTCACCATAGTCAGAACATAGGAGAGGAGGGAGGGAAAGGAGGAATGGGAGACAGAGGGCCAGACCACGAACAGTCTTAATAGCTGGGCTAAGGCTTTGAGTGATTCTCAAGGGAGAGAGTCCATGGTGAGGGGTTGAGGGGAAGCAACACATCTGGGTCTTAAAGTAAGCATGAGATTTTTATATTTATCACAAACAGCATAAGGGCTTCTCAGAAGTCTAAACATAGAATTACGATATGACCCACCAATTCCACAACTAGGCATACGCCCATCTACCCCAAAGAGTTGAGAACAGGAACTCAAACAGATACATGTACACCTGTGTTCCTAGCAGCCAACGGTCCTGTTATTCACAGTCACCGAAAGGTAGAAACAACCCCAGTGTCCATCAACAGATGAGTGGATAAACAAAATGTGACATGTATGTATGGTGGAATATTAGCCCCGAAAAGAGATGAAGTAGCTACAACATGGATGGACTTTGAAAACATTATGCCGAGTGAGAGAAGTCCAACACAAAAGGACAAATATTGTACAATTCCACTTATGCAACATTTCTAGAATAGGCAGTCTCTTAAGACAGACAGTAGTTCCTGCCCTTGACAGACAGCAGAATGAAGAAGCTGGGGGTAGAGGGAGCTACTGCCTAAATGGGTAAAGAACTTCTATTTGGGGTGATGAAAAGTTTTGGAAATAGATAGTAGTGTTGGTTGTGCAACACTGAATATAATTAATTCCACTGAATCATACACTTAAAATGATGAAAACAGCAAGTTTTAGGTTATATATTTACTTCAGTTTGGACAAAAAAAAAAGAAAAAGAAAAAGAAAGGGGCATGTGATAGTGAAAGTTGCCCTGGGAGGTCCTTGGAGGAGTCAAGCCAAGAAGAGTCGGTGACTAGTGCATGGTGCAGGAGGCCCTGGAAGCTGGAAGGAAGGTGGGGAGGGCAAGGAGAAGTCAGGGTGGGTAGGGACCTGCAGAGAGGGAAGGAATGGATCAGGGTGGGAGGGGGCTGGAAGCAGTGAGGGCAGTATGCCCACGGATGAGCATCAGGAGTGTTACGATGAGTGAATGGCATTGGATCATGTATTGTATCCTCAAGGCAAGGAGTTGAGATTTAAGTAAAGGAGAGATACCATCATCCATTTCTTTAAATACTTGAAACCTATCTTATGGAAAAAGGCCCCCATTCTACAAAATCAACACAGAGTAGGAAAGCCACTGTCTGATAAGTAACTATCATAGTCTCATTGGTGAAAATATATAGTCTCCTTCTGTTTACGCTCCTCTTCATTCATGTGTCCATTCATTCAGTCATCATTCAGCAAACATGAGTGCTTGTTCTATTCAAAGTGTTCTGCTATAAGAGTGAAATAATTACAACAGCTACCATTTGCTCTGTGCTTCCCTAAGTAGCAGACTCGCTCTTTGCATGTATTTTCCCATCAGCTGTTCCAGCGGCTGTATGCGAAGGAAGTAATATTATCCCCTTTCACAGATAAGGATGCCTGCTCACTGTCTCGGTGAATAGGCATCTTCCACCCACCTTCTACACCCTGTCTAGACCAATCCTCCACAGCTAGACACACTCCTCCTATTTCCTGTAATGTACCCATCAACAACTCTTGGTAATTCTACCTCCATAATATCTCTGTAGTTTGTAAATTTCCTTCTGTCTCCACTGCCACCGTCTGACTGGTCCTGTCCCATTGTGTCTCCTGTAGACCAGGGACTCACTGTCCCAGCTCATTTTCCATCTTTCAGTGTTGTCCCCTGTGATAGGAGCCATGTCTGGACTTTGAGCACTGCCCGCCCTCCTCTCCCCCCGCCATCTCAGCAGATAACCTTTCCTCTTGTTTTAAAGAGGAAAGAGAAGCCCTCAGAGGAGAATTCTCTCCCCAGCACACCTGTGCCCACATCCATCTTTGCCTTCCTCATGCTGTGAGGGTGCCTGAGATGACTCTGGTTCTGTCCAAGGCTTATTCCCAGTAGCTGGTTCCTGGGTCACGTCCCCTTCCACTTCCTTAGAGAGTTCGCCCTGCCAACTCTTCCCTCTAATGGCTCCTTTTTGCTGTCATCTGAACATGGCCAAGTCTTCCTCAGTTTAGAAATACCCTCCCTCGCCGCTTGCCCTCTTAAACTATTATGTCCAGTCTCTTACCTCGCCACAGTCAGGCTTTAAGCCCCACCCACTAAGACTGTTCTTGCCAGTCACGGATGACCTTATCATTGCTGAATCCAAGAGAGATGCTTCTCAGTCTTTGACTTACCCAATTTCTTCACTGACTTGACCCAACCTGCTCCTGCCTTTGGCTTTCACAGCTCCATATGCTTCTGACTTCCCCTGCCATCTCTTAAACATTGGTATTATCCCTTCCCCCCCCAGGACTCTCCTTGGCCCTCTTTTCTGTTATACCTTCTCTGGGTTATCTTATCTACTCTTCAGTTACCATCTCTGTACTATGCATCAGAATCACCTGGAAGTTTTATTAAAATGCAGATTTCGGGGCTCTGCCCCCAGAGTTTCTGATTCTGTAGATTTGCAGTGGGGCCCAAGAATGTCTATTTCTAACATATTCCCAGGGTACATCTCTAACATATTTAGAGGCTGCCCATCTGGGCATCACGATCTGAGAACCACTGTTGTAATGCAGTCAGGATATTATAACAAGTGTAATCTGATGAAGTGATGTCTTCTACCCAGGCCTCAGAAACAGTAGCTGCATACTGCTCTTAGATTAAAATCCTAACTCCTTAACATACCCTATGAGGTCCTACATAATCAGGCTTATCTTACTCTTCTCAACCTTACCAGTCCCTACCCATCACTTTCAGCCCCAACTCCCATGGGCTCTGTGTAGCCTGTAGCCATACTTCTTCTTACCTCCACGCCTGGACTCTGGGCTGTTACCTCTGCAGGAAATCTTCACTTTGCCTTGCAAATTCTTATTAATCTCTTTGGTTTCCTATTTATAAGTGTAGTTGTTTTTTTTTAAATTTTTTTTAACGTTTATTTATTTTTGAGACAGAGAGAGACAGAGCATGAACGGGGGAGGGGCAGAGAGAGAGGGAGACACAGAATCGGAAGCAGGTTCCAGGCTCTGAGCCATCAGCCCAGAGCCCAATGCGGGGCTCGAACTCACGGACTGTGAGATCGTGACCCGAGCCGAAGTCGGACGCTTAACCGACTGAGCCACCCAGGCGCCCCTATAAGTGTAGTTTCATCTAGGAAAGTATCCTCTGACCTATTAAGTCCGGATTAGGCACTGCCTCTTTGTGTCTGCGTCCATAACCTCTCTGGACTCCTATCATATTTACTTTAGTACTTACCAATTCTACTGTAATTGTTTGTTTGCATGATTGTTAGCCTCAACCACCAGGCTGTTCTGAGAAAGTAGATACCACACAATTCTTGGTCATCATTGTATTCCCAGAGTAGCAGAGTGCCCCATACATAGTAGGGGCTCAATAAATATTTTTTGAATGCACAAATGAAGAAAGATTAAGAATGTTTTCAACTGTCTTAAAAGACTACATTGGACTATCTGCATGGCTCATATGGTGTTTTTAAATTTTCAGAGTGCTGTTATGTAATAATCATTAAAATGCAGCATATATAATACTTTTATGATTTAGTGATTTTGTCATTTAGTACTTTTATAGTATTTCACAGATTTATTACTATTTTATTTATTCAGAAGAAAATTAGATTGTCTGTTCTTCTACTAAATGTAGTCACCATGCCAGGAAATGGGAAGCAAATATGAGGAAGAGGGCTCTGCCCTCAAGGAGCTGTCTGATGGAGGAGTCAGACATTTTCCATCTCTTTATTATTTCTTCCTCTTTTGTTATTTTTCACTGGTCTTTAAGGTACCGGCCTAAAAATAAAGATGTTCATCATGGTTATTGATAACTCCAGTGTGAAAACTCTACTTTTTAGTCCTGTAGGAGCCTTAATTGCATTAGTCATTTGTTTGCTTGTAACCATGAAAATTTATTTTAATCCTCATAAATCCTAGTACTTGTTAATATTTATCCTTTCTTCCTATTAACGTTTAGGAACATCCTCATGAATATAGTTAAAATAGTCATATTTGGATATTCTTGAAAGGACTGCCGAGTAAGAGCATACCAGGATTACCCCCAGCACAATAAAAGATACCTAGCACCTGAAAATGGCTCTCTCTCCTCTAGGAAAGGAGATGCGCTCATGTCTTCTATTCACGTCTTCCTTGATGAGGGTAAATTTTCCTTTCACTTTGTGAACTGTTATTCAGGGCAGCAGAAGAGAGAGAATCACCCGTCCCCTGTACCTAATAGCTAGCTTCAGCATGGTACTATGGTACTACCTTAGGCTCTTTCCCCTCCCCCATGCACTGTTTTGACAGTTTAAAGTTTATTATCCATTCTTTGTGTAATAGAGAAAAATGGAACGAGTATGTTTTCCAGGATTTCATAATCTTTCATTCACGAGTTGCTGAGAAAGGTGTTCATTTGTTTTTAGTCCTGTTACTCATAAAGCGGTACACAGTACATATTGTTGCATTTTAAAGCGAGGCTCGGATGAATTTAAGATGTATTTCCTGGCATGTGATACTTACTCATCGATCTTAAAGAAAATGTTAATTACAGAATGCTGTGGCGATTAATATGCAGATGGTTAAATAATTCTCAGATGACATGTATCCTGCTTGGCAAATTTTGTGCTGCTTTTCTAGAGCAATGGTGAGAATGTGGTAGGACAGCTCTTTCACTAAAAGAAGAAATCTTGACTGGAGATCTTGAGCTACCTGGAACTGGTCTAAGGAGCTTGTGGATTTTCTTCCAGAATGCTTTGTGAAGAGATGTATTTGACCCTATCCTTCCTGTAATTACTTAGGGAGCCATTTGGGATAGTTAACCCCTGGGGAATTAAGGAATTGGAAGGATCTTTGGAAGTTCGTCTTGTTTAAGTTATTTCTTTAAAGCAAAATCCCCAGACATTTCAGATAAGAATCTGTCTTTAAAAATAAGACATCTTGGGCATGGAGACGAAGGTCAAAGATTATTTGAATTGTCATGAAATTAGTTGACTCCCATTAGGTGGTCCTTATTTTTTTAGAGTGAGCTTAATATTTAATGAAGAAAACAATGAAGTTTTATGTGCCTTTTCAGAGATACTTATTTAATGATATGCGCTGCATTCAGCCTATAACAGGATATTTCTCCCCAAGAGGTGCATAACTTATTTTCATTGGAAATCAGGATGCATTTTTTTTTTCAAATGTTTGGACATGATACAAACCTTCATATCCTCTACAGTGCCCAGTAAGCTCCCACTCGACTCCGTTTCGTTCCAGTCTCCCTTGTAAGAGGCACACATTCATTCCTGCAAACTGTGTGTATTTATACCTTCAGCGGAGAGGCAAGCTGCAAAGGATTTAAAGATTTAAATAGATGTTACTGAATTGAATTGTAGAAAGCATTCCAGCTGGGAGTGCATGTGCAAAGGTTTGGTGGCAGGGAGTAAACAAGAATGGATGGTCTTGAAGGTTAAACTGTGGGTGGTCTTGTTCATCCACTGGGGAAACTGGGAGGTCGCTGCAAGTGGGAGAGCCTGGGAATGCAGTGAAATGGCGTGTTTCAGAGAGATGGATGGATCTGTAGCCCTTCTTCTGGAAGTTGGGAGAGATGACACTGAAGTAGGGAGAGGTAGAATGAGGTGATAGGAGGTTGATAGGAGTTTTAAAATTTATTTATTTATTTATTTATTTATTTATTTATTTATTTATTTAAGTATAGTTGACATATGATGTTACATTAGTTTCAGGTGTGCAACATAGTGACTGGACAAGCTTATACCTGATGCTCTGTTCACCCCAAGGGTAGCTACCATCTGTCACCACACACCGCTGTTATACCATTGACTGTATTCCCTGCCCAGTACCTTTTGTCTTCCTAAATCATTTCGTAACTGGAAGCTTGTGTGTCCCTCTCTGCTTCACCCATTTTTCCCATCCCCCCCACCCATCACCCCTCTGACAGCCATCAGTTTGTTCTCTGTATTTATGGATCTGTTTCTGCTTTTTGTTTACTTATTTGTTTTGTTTTTTTAGATTCCACATATAAATAATATGACATTTGTCTTTCTTTGTCTGACTTATTTCACTTAGCATAATACTCTCTAGGTCCATCCATGTCAGGAATGGCAAGATTTCATTTTTTTATGGCTAATATTCCATTGTATATATACCTTTATCCATTCTCTTTACATTCATCTATGGATGGACACTTGGGTTGCTTCCTTATCTTGGCTACTGTAAGCAACGCTTAAGATATAGGGGTACATATATCTTTAAAACTTAGTGTTTTTGTTTTCTTTGGGTAAGGTATTTCTGTTTTTAATTTTTTGACGAAATCCCATACTGTTTTCCACAGTGGCTGTATCAACTTGTTTTGCTACCAACAGAGCAGAGGATTCCTTTTTCTCCACATCCTCACCAACACTTGTTATTTCTTGATTTGTTTGTTTGCTTTGCTTTGACTCTAGCCATCTGACAGATGTGAGGCGATACCTCATTGTGGTTTTGATTTGCATTTCCCTGATGATTAATGATATTGAACATCTTTTCATGTGTTTGTTGGTCATCTATATGTCTACATTGGAAAAATGTCTATTCATGTCCCCTGTCTGTTTTTCATTGGATTATTTGTTTTTTTCTGATGTTGAGTTGTTGAATTTGAGTTTTGGTTGTGTGAATTAAAGGAAAGGATTGTGTAAGAGAAACTGCAGTGGGAAGATTGATGAACTTGGGCACTGACTTGGACATGGACAAGAGGAAAGAGTGGACATGATTTAGGTTTCTGTGGTGATTGATGTGGGGAACAAAGGCAAATGAAAAATTAAATTTCCTTACTGCCTACAGCACATTGACAAGTCCTTGAAACAGGCAGGATGACCTTCCTCTGGGAGCTCAGTTGCCTTGATGTTGACACGTTGCTAAGGTCAAAAGACAATCTTAGCCAGACCTCCCCCCCCACCGCCCCCCGCCCAAGATCCTGTAAGTCTACTTTAATATACAAAAATTCCTTTGGAAACTTCTTTTATCTTTACCCCCGCCCACACACACACACACATGCCACGATACAGGTTGGCAGTCATCTTCCAATCATATGGCACCCTCATATACAGCCAAAGGATTTCATGACTGAGTTTTTGTTAAACAGTAATAAAGGACCTTTTCCTAATAGCAGCTAGCCTCTCAAGGTCCTGGAAACTTTGTTTCCAAAATACTTCAGAGATTTATGCTATCCCTAACTCCCTCCCAAACTGAAGGTATATAATCAGTCACTCTTCACAACCCCAGTGCAGCTCTTTCTGCCTAAGGTCATGTCCCCATGGTTTAATAACACCACCTTTTTGCACTGAAGATGTGTCAGTAATTCTTGGTCATCGGCTCTGAACCCTAACCCTTTATTTTATTTTTTGTTTTTTGTTTTTTGTTTTTTTAAAATATAATTTATTGTCAAAATGGTTTCCATACAACACCCACTGCTCATCCCAATAGGTGCCCTCCTCAATGCCCATCACCCACTTTTCCCTCTCCCCACCCCACATCAACCCTCAGTTTGTTCTCAGTATTTAAGAGTCTCTTATGGTTGGCCTTTCTCCCTCTCTGTAATTTCTTGTTTCCCCTTCCCCTCCCCTATGGTCTTCTGTTAAGTTTCTCAGGATACACATATGAGTGGATATCTTTCTTTCTCTGCCTGGCTTATTTCACTTAGCACAATACCTTCCAGTTCCATCCACGTTGCTGCAAATGGCCAGATTTCATTCTTTCTCATTGCCAAGTAGTATTCCATTATATATATATAAACTACATCTTTATCCATTTGTCAGTTGATGGACATTTAGACTCTTTCCATAATTTGGCTATTGTTGGAAGTGCTGCTGTAAACATTGGGGTACAAGTGCCCCTATGCATTAGCACTCCTGTATCCCTTGGGTAAATTCCTAGCAGTGCTATTGCTGTGTCATAAGGTAGATATATTTTTAATTTTTTGAGGAACCTCCACACTGTTTTCCAGAGCGGCTGCACCAGTTTGCATTCCCACCAGCAGTACAAGAGGGTTCCCGTTTCTCCACATCCTTGACAGCATCTGTTGTTTCCTGCCTTGTTCATTTTAGCCACTCTGACCAGTGTGAGGTGGTATCTCAGTGTGGTTTTGATTTATATTTCCCTGATGAGGAGTGACGTTGAGCATCTTTTCATGTGCCTGTTGGCCATCTGGATGTCTTCTTTAGAGAAGTGTCTATTCATGTGTTCTGCTCATTTCTTCACTGGATTATTTGTTTTTCAGGTGTGGAGTTTGGTGAGTTCTTTATAGATTTTGGGTACTAGCTCTTTGTCTGATATGTTGTTTGCAAATACCTTTTCCCATTCCATTGGTTGCCTTTTAGTTTTGTTGATTGTTTCTTTTGCAATGCAAAGGCTTTTTATCTTGATGAGGTCCCAATAGTTCATTTTTGCTTTTTTAATTCACTTGACTTTGGAGATGTGTCCAGTAAGAAATTGCTGCAGGTGAGGTCAGAGAGGTTTTTTTCCTGCTTTCTCCTCTAGGTGAATCGTAATCCTTTAAACCACATCAGTGATGATTTAGGGTAACAGGAAAAACGAATGGCACTAGCAACAGAAGTGGGGGACTATATTTTTTCAGAAAGTGATAGTTTGGCTTGAAGCAAGTCGCCCTGGAAGTTAAAGTGGACTATCTAGGGAGAAAAGCCGAATAGACAGATGGACATACAGGCCTGGGATTCTTAGGAAGCTGGAGACAAGATCTGCAGTCTCTTAAATAGTAGATGAGTTTCTGAGGGTGAGCGCCGCCCCTCCCCGCCCCCCTGCTCTTAGAGAGAGAAGCGTAGAGGAGGAAGGACAGAGCCTAGCCCCACACCCACATTCTGGTGGACGCGCTTTATATGTAATGGTTACTGAGTAATTTAAGCAAATCATATGTTTTGTGTATATTTTCAAAAAAGTAAAACCCTGTACACATTTTTCATGTATTTTGTATGTTTCCAAAAAAGTAAAACCACAGAGCTGTCATTTTAATATCATGCTCCTGCCTTGGATTTTCATTCTCCTTTTAATCCGTTCACTTTGGCTTCATTTTAATGAAGAAATTTGTTTCTAGTCCAAACCAATTTCTTGTTGGGATTTTTATATTTTAGTGCTGGTGATGAATAACATGGCTGATGGATGAGAGATTATTTAGCTTTACTTGAACTCAGATGCCCTGGAATTAATGATATTTTTTCCAGGATACTGAAAGGGGGCTGCAAATAAGATTTTTGGACAGCTATAGATATGATATTGAGAAATAATGAAAATGAACAAAAATTCTGGGTGTTTTTCCCTGAATGGAAAGAAGGTAGAATCTATATACTACTTCAGACTGGTGGAGTTAATGTCCACCTTAGACAAGTTTTAAGAATATTTTAAGAATTAATAAAGTTTTTTAAATTTTTTAATGTTTATTTATTTTTGAAGGAGAGACAGTGTGTGAGCAGGAAAGGGGAAGACACAGAATCTGAAGCAGGCTCCAGGCTCTGAGCTGTCAGCACAGAGCCTGATATGGGGCTCCAACTCATGAACTGCTAGATCATGACCTGAATGGAAGCCCAATGCTTAACTTACTGAGCCACTCAGGTGCCCTGAATTAAGAAAGTTTTTTAAAATCAAGCATGCAGGGGAGCCTCGGTGGCTTAGGTGGTTAAATGTCAGACTCTTGGTTTAGGCTCAGATCACGGTCTCATGGTTTGTGGGTTCGAGCCCTGCGTTGGGCTCCATGCTGACAGTGCAAAGCCTGCTTGGGATTCTGTCTGTCCCTCTCTCTCTCTCTCTGCCCCTCCACCACTTGCTCTCTTTGTCTCTGTCTCTCAAAATAAACAAATAAACTTAAAAAAAAAAATCAAGTGTGCATATGTGAGCCCAGAGAAGAGGGCCAGCATCTCCTGGAGATTTGCTATGAACAGATTGTGTCAGACCTCAGGTCTTTCTTTTGCAGGATTTCTAGACTGCAGATGGAGTTTGTATTGGGTTGTCAGGATAGTCATATGGAGGAATGGAAGGTGGATGTGAGGAATTAGTCAAATGACCACACCCGTCAGCAGCTTGGAGGGGATGTCCTGCTTAATTCTGCATTGGCAGGATTTTCTTATTCATCTTTTTAATCAGCATTTGACATGGCATTGCACAGGTAGCACAGACTGTGACCCAGAGTTAAATGATGGCTAATAGGATCAAGGTCCAGTAGCTCAATGGGCTGAATTAAAGAACTAACTGTAGGGTGATGAACTTTAACAGAAATCTCTTATTCACTTATTCACACTTGGATCCCAGAAGGTGTTTCAAAATTCTTTCCTCTTCTTCCCTACTCGTTTTTTACAACCTTTAGCAGAGCTAATTATCCTCTCTTCCATTAGCAGCATAGGCTTAATTCTGTCAGAGCACTTTCACCTTGTTTACTGGTCAGTTTCCCCCTCTACGGTGTGAGCAGTCTGAGGACAGGGACTGTTGTATCTCCTCAGATGGCTACCAGTGGAACACATCAAATGACTGATGGAATTTGTAAGCTAGAACTTAGTGGCGGCTCTTTGAAAAAGGCTTAGTCACTTCCCTCGGCGTCCACAATGCAGTGCGGTCAACAGAATGTTGCACTTGGTTAGACTCTTACCAGACCTGGGTGTTAATGGTTATGAATTGGCTGCATTCATGAGGTGACCCTTTGCTATTAAATTTTCACTAGTGAATGACCTGAAATGTAAAGCCAGCAAAACAAGCAGAGATGACAGGGATCTTAGGGATTATTGAGTTTATCTAACTTATTTTATGGATGAAGAAGTGAGGATAAGTGATTTGGCCAGATTGGTACAGCTCTTGGGGCTAGAGTAGACTCTGGGACTCTTGACTTGGAATTTCACTCCCCAGTTTGAGTAGTTTTTTAGTTTGTGATTTCCTTTGCTGCTGCTGCTTCTCTGGGTTGATAGACCCCAGATTGGCTGTGCACGTGTACCCCCCAGGATGACCCTTCATTGCTCTTCTTGGCTGAATCCAGGTTTTGGAACTTTATACCTTTTTTGGTTCTTCTTTGTTTACCATCTAGCTTCATTTGATAAATTTTCAAGTAATTTCCTCAGAAAGGGTGCATGAAAGGTGAACTTTCTGCATTGTCAGCCCATGCGTTTCTAACAGTGTCTGTATTCTGCCCATGCATGTCGGATAATGTCTTTTTTCTGTCCCGTGGGTTACAGGGTTGACCAGATAGGACTTCTATAGACTGAAGATAATTTCCCCCATAAGAACCAGAAGGCATTTCTCATTGTCTTTTAGCTTCTGTGATTCTCATGAGAAGTCTCATGCAAGTCTAAATTTCATTCTCTGTACATGTCTTCTTTTTTTCCTCTGGAAACTTCTGGGATCTTCTCTTCATCCTTGTTGTTCTGAACATTCTGACACAATGTATCTAATTTGGAATTCATTTTCCTTGATTACTTGGTGGGTCATTGCAATGAGAAGACTCACATTCTTTATTTTTGGAAAATCCTCTTGTATTAGGAGTGTTAGGTCCAGAAACCTGAAGTTAGCCCTCAGAGATAGGATGGTGGGGAAGAGGAGAAGGCAGTTTGGTTTGTGATTCCTCATTAGTCCCCACTGATGTCAGTCCTGCATCTTAGACTCCCTTCTCCCAGAGTGCCTGGTGGTCCTGTACCTTGGTGTCTGCAGGCAAGTTCACTCCTTCCTAGACTATGGGTCCCCCAAAAGTGTATCTTCTGCTGGATTTCCTTTGCCCTGATTCTTGAGGCACCATTTTCTACCTGCTTGTGTAGAGATCTGTTCTAATCTTTATTTGTTGATGGCTCCCTTCTCACTCTGTTTGTGTGCTTTCATGTTCCCATTATCCCTTTATTTTAGCGTTCTTCCTTTATTATAAGGAATATTATAATGTCTCTTTGCAGTAGTGGAGACCTGAGTGGGAGGAGAAATTGTCTTCTTCAACATTCCTTCACTGGGGAGGCTGGGCATTTTCTCCTATGATGATTTACCATTTCTCTTTATTTTGGAAGGGAGGGCTCATGGTTCTGTATTCATGTCTTCTGTTAGAAGAGATCAGACGTGTTGTTGGAGCTCAAGCTTCATAGGGCTGTCCTGTGGCCCTTCCTCAGTCTCTAAAGTTGGGGACCTTGTTGTATTCATGTTTGTATACAGCCCGGAGCTTGGTGCATATAGTCAACACTGCGTAAAAGTCTGCTGAATCATAACAGGTGTGAAAGTTGAATTGTTCTATTCAGGGATGATAAAGTAACCTCTTTTTGTTCAACTTTGGTCTGACCTTTAATAGAATGAATAGTAAATTGTGCCCCCACCCCCAACCCCTAGACTCCATAAGCACTAAAAGGATGTGTGAAAAATAATATGATTTTATGGTGAATTTGATACCCACCCACCTAATTTTGGATTAAAAGAATTGCTGGCTTTAGTGATTTCATTTTCCATATCATAGCTGAGAAGTAGCTCCTCTAAGTATACTTCTTTTAATTGCCTGGTTTTTCCTTGCAATTAGAAAGCTGCTAGAACTTGACACTCCATTTTAATGTAAGCTAAGCTGAATTTTAACTAACGTAAGGATCTTGTGGTGGCGTAAACTAATGTTTACAACAGCATTTTATATACTGTAAAGTGCCACACACGTTTGAGTTTTTGTTGGTATTATAATGTGAGAACTGCCAGAATTATTTTTTAAGCTGTGCTATTTTGAGCAGGGATTAAGGCACTAGTTAGCATGCTGCTGACATCTATTTTTGTGCTTTAAATGGAGAAAGGATGATTTTGTAACTTGTAGTTGTGAACCTTAAGTAGCAATGGTGGAGACGGAACAGATCTGTATAGTGTGTGATTATTTTCTGATTTATTTGGCTAGTGTAGACCTGTCTTTAGGGAAATGCAGAGGACTGAAGCTGCAGAGAAGGTCTTTGGACATCCCTCAAATACAAATGTAATATGGCCCCAGAGGCAAAAATCTACTGACCCCTATCTGGTTCTGTTTGGCTAGTTCTGTTGAAGTAATCAATCAGCCTTGCCTGACTGGGTGGGAGCGTGGTGGAGCCTGACCACCAGAAGGGCTCAGACACTGAGTTATCATTGAACACGAGACCCATGCTTTCTTTGTGCAAGTCAAGACTCCTGGTGGCGTTTGCACTTGACAACCTACCAGTCCTCTTCTAAATTCTGTCCACTCTTTCGATATTTAAAAAAAATGTCATTATATACTAAATAAACTTGGTAGACAAAAAGGGAATATAATTAATTGCAATCTCTGTTTATAACTTTAAGTTTATTCCCAATTCTTATCTGTGTTTGTACACTTTGCATGGTTGTAAGAAGTGAGCTCATAATGTTCTGCTTTTCCTACCGAACATTGTATTCTATATAAACTCTGTGCTTACGTATGTACTTTTTTAATGTAGTGAGGACACTTAACATGAGATCTGCTCTCAACAAATTTTTAAGTGTATGATATGCATTGTTAACGACAGGCACAGTGTTGTACAGCGGATTTCTGGAATTTACTCTTGCATAACTGAAACGGCACTGGTCATATTTTTTACAGTAATCAAGAATTTGGAGCATTGATATGCCATGATATACTCAACCTTTCCCTCATTGTTATGTATTGGTGTTTCTAATTGTTTATTATCATAAGCAGTATTGACATAGGTATCCTCATACTAAAGACTATTATGCTTTTGGTTTATTGTCTTAGAATGTATCCTTAAAGTAGGAGTATCGCGTTTTATGCTTTATACCTCATCTTTATGCAGCCATTTTGGTCTCTAGAAAGACAGGGCCATGTAGTTGTTGTCTTCTACATTTCTTCACTGGAGAGGCTGGACGTCTTCTTCTATAATGATTTACTATTTCTCTTTATTTTGGAAGGGAGGGCTCATAGTTCTGTACTTTTAGATGAATTTGTTAATTGTATGGAAAGAGTTTGAATGTGGAAGATGAGTGTCTTGATGATTTGATATTGATATACTGGTAGATTATGAAATAACATACCACAATCAAGCTAATTCACAGGTCCATCACCTCACAGGGTTACTTTTTTTGTTGTTTTGTTTTGTTTTGTGGTGAGAACACTTAAGACCTACCCTCTTAGCAGGGTGCCTGTGTGGCTCAGTCCTTCAGGCGACCTACTTCAGCTCAGGTCATGATCTCACAGCTCATGAGTTCGAGCCCCTCATCGGGCACTGTGCTGACAGCTCAGAGCCTGAAAACTGCTTCGGATTCTGTGTTTCCCTCCCACACTCACTCACTCTCTCTCTCTCTCTGCCCCTCCGCTGCTTGTGCACTCTCTCTCTATATCTCTCCCTCTCTCAAAAATGAATAAACTAAAAAAAAAAAAAAAAAACCTACCCCCTTAGCAAATTTCAATTACACAGCATCTTTTAAGGACTCCCCCTCATTTCTAGCTCTGATCATCACACACTGCATTTCTAGAATAGATTCCTCCAACCAGATTACAGACATTACTGGTAAGGGTAACACAGATTAGGTTTTTAGCAGCAAACCCTATGGTCAGGATTATTTTATCAGCCCGATTTCCAATCCTAAATAAGCTAGCTGAGGGCATCCTCTCTCAAGAGAAAGACACAGGACAGGTTCTGCCCAGGAGTAAGTGGGCACAGAGGCTTGAGTCAGATATCAGAAGGAGAGGTGGGGGCAGAAAATTAGTCATGTTCACACCTTTCTTTGGTCTTATTCCTGTTTATACAGAAGTTAATCAGAAGAAAAAGGGTAATTACCGTATTGGGTTGTGGGTGGTAAAGAAAAATCTCTTGGTCGCGGAAACGATTATTTTGAGAAAATAGCTTTTCAGAATTAAAAGGCTACTTTATTTCTACCAAACTCAAACATAAAAACCAGTGATAATTAAAACGAAGAAACATTAATTAATTGCATAGTGTGTTAATTCACCACAAAAATAGATTTATAGGTGTTGTCATGTCTTCTTGGTTTTTAGGGGGTGGATTTTCAAAAGAGAGGTTAATGAGGCCATGCAAAATGGTCATATGAAGACTGATTTTGTATTCTTTGGGAAAATTGCTGTTGGAACATTGCCCATTATTTCCAATTGTCTTTCTATAAAGATCCAAGTGATAAAGTAATCAGAGTTCGGGGCTAGGAAAAAGTTGATTTTTTTCCTTGAAAAATATGATTTATTTTATTAGACAATAAGATATATGTAAACATATGTAAGCCTTTGTCTCTCTCTCTCTCTCTCTCTGTCTCTCTCTCTTTCTTTGTGGCTAGAAGATAAATGGTAAATAATGAATGAGTCAAAAGGGAGTTAAGACATAAAGGAATTATTTAGGGCTGCTCATTCCTGGAATGTCTCTCATAAGAACCATAATTAAATTAAGTAATAAAGAAGTTATCCCATCAAAGACTATTTTCACATCTAAAGCAGTATATTTTGGTTGAAGCTAATTGAGGATTCAGTTTTAAACAGCATAGCTTTGTGGATATTCGGTTGTGTTCTTATGAAGACTTGAACAATTATTCTTTTCTTGTGAAGACTCTTTGCTCCTTCTAGATCCTTTCCAGTGTTTTGCTAAGAGGTAGGTGGGCCTGCCTAACCTTGGCCTGCATGTCAGAGAAGGAAGGGCCAGTTTGAGCGCTCAGCAAAGAGCACATGTGGACTCAGATTTCCTCCTGAGGTCCTGGAGTCATTCAGTGCTAACTTGAAAGGGCTCAACGAGGAGCTGGAGGCTTAGGGAGCAACATGTTTGCATCCATGTACACAGTTTATTAGTGGCACAACTGATTGAATATATAATTTGCCATCTGATTCAACATCCAGACTCTTCACCAGGCCACGTGATGTTGCCATCATGAAAGAGGTTGAAATTGCAGGGTAATATCTCCTTGCCTCATTCTTGTAGGACCAGAAACTGACATAAGGGTATCTGATGAGGAGCCCTGGGGGCAAGTAGACTTCCTTATGGATGGATAGGAGAGAACTGGGGATTCTTCCTCAGTTCATCTTATTTTTATCTTCTTTCATTATTGATTTAATAACATAAATATTTAACCTTTATGTTCTAATAAATTGTGGCAAATCCCATGTAGGGAAAAAGGGAAAAAAATCCCAGATACAAAGGTGTAGTACTGGATCTCTAATTCTCCAAATATTTGTTTCGCCTCCCTTTGCAGTCCTAGCTCTTGGACCCTGTTCTTCTCACTGCCATTTTAGAGCACAGGTGTTTCCTACTTTCCACACACTTCTCTACACTAAGGTGCTTTCCTTTTCTCCCTGTTTTAAGTTACCGCATTGTAGCCAAAAGCTCAAAACAAGTATCTACTCTCTTCTTACAGGTGACTCTGAATGCCTTTCATGCACTCATAATAGGCATGCCCCAGTCTGTTCTCTGCCTTTTAATTGAGGACTCCCCTTTCCACGGGGTGATCCCATATCAGTTAAAATGCTTTTGAGGGGCACCTGGATGGCTCAATCGGTTATACTTCTGGACTCTTGGTTTCAGCTCAGGTCATGATCTCATGGTTCGTGAGTTCAAGCCCCTCCATGGGGCTCTGTGCTAATGGTACAGAGTCTACTTGGGATTCTCTCTCCCTCCCTCCCTCCCTCCCCCCTCCTCTCTCTCTTCCTCCTTCTCTCTCTCTCTCTCTCCCTCTCTCTCTCTCTCAAAATAAATAAGTAAATAAAAACATTTAAAAAATGTCTTTGAGAATTTGGAGTCTGCCAAATAAAATACCATGTCTGAAGAACCACGCTAAATTGGTTTCTCAGCTCCTCAACAACACATAACATCATGATTTCCTTCTTGGTGGGCTGAGCCAAAAATTAAAACAAAAATAAGCTCCCTTCCTTTTAGATCCTAATTGAACTATAGATGAGATCCCACACTCTCTGGTCCTTCCTTCAAAGGGTATGTTTTGGCTAAACCACAAGGTTGGTATGAAATATATTCAAAACTGAGGCAGGGATTGAAAGTTACACAGTGTGATTAATTGGCCTTTTCCTCTAATTTATGGAACACCTATTAGGTTGTGCTAATAATTGTACTAGAAAAGATCTGTCAAAGGCCTTGCCTCCTCTGAGTGAAAACTGCCCTGCTGTGAATAAAACCAGGCTCTCTTCTTTTGAGGCTAATGGTCATTTTCATGGTAATTTTTATTCCATAATATTCAAAAGGAAAAAAGAGCCACTAAAATTGTAACAGTAAAGTTTAAAAAATACATCGTGTTTTCTGGAATGTTTTATAAGTTCCATACATTATACATTTTAGAGAATGTTTTAAAAAAAACTAAGGAAAATATTATTCTTCCTTGTTTTTTTTCTTTTTTAACTCTCTGAGTATTCATTTTTAAACTACTGAACCTTTAAGTTGGTTTGCATTTCATGTTTTGCAGGAGACGTTCTTTTTTTTTTTAAAACAAAACTTAGGGGAAAGCAGATAATGGAGATAACCCCAATTAAGAGGAAACTAAGTCCCATATGGATATTGTCTGATTCATTATATATTACAGCTTTAGAATGAAGGAAATTGTGTTATAAATCATGATGTCATTTCCAGGTAATCACATTCTGGGCAATGTTTCCCCCAAGAGACTGTCCCTGTCACAGGCAGCTGTGTCATCGGTGAAGCTGTAGGAAGGGTTTGGGGGGCTCAGAAGTGTGCTATATGGATCAGGTATTTATTTAGTACTTTTTACCTTTGCCATTATTTGCTCACTGTAAGGAGTAAAGAAAGTGTATTTAGTATTTTTAAAAAATATTTATTTTTAAGAGAGAGAGAGACAGAGTGTGAGTGGTGGAGGGGGAGAGGGAGACACAGAATCTGAAGCAGGTTCCAGGTTCTGAGCTGTCAGCACAGAGCCCGACGCAGGGTTCAAGCCCATGAACCGTGAGATCATGACCTGAGCCAAAGTCGGACACTTAACCGAGTGAGCCACGCAGGCACCCCTGGGTGTATTTAAATTAAATCACCAGCATATGAACAAAGAGAGCTTCTTTTTAAATTAAAACACCATTTATCACTATGGCACTTGATACACTATTATAAAACATATTCAAATTCTTGAAGACTCAGGTAAATAGGAAGTATTCTTACACAGATACTGATCTGTCCTGACCCTCTGCCACTAATTAAATACATGTAGCCTCATCTATTTTACTTCACTTTTTAAAAAACTTAATAGCACTATCTACACGTTCTTTTGTTTATTCATTCACCATGTACCACGCACTTTGCTAGGTGCTGGGGATAAAATGGAGAGTAAAAAGGAAACCGTTCTTGACCTCATGAGCTTACGGTTTTGTGGGAGAGCTCGGCATTAATCATATATCACGCAAATGATAAGCCTACCTTTGTGGTAAGTGTTAGCCACAGAAAGGGTATGGAGCTCCATCGTAAAATTGGAATAGTGTTGTCTCCTCTCTCAGGCTCTCTCATAACATGCACAGTGAATGGCCATAGGACTGCTAGAAGTGTTATTGGTGGTATTAGCATATCATCACAACCGAAACACGACTGGGGGCAGGGCAGGTTGGAGAGTTCAGACGAGTAGTTGCAGGTTGTATGGTGGGGTAATGAAATGTGCTGGATTCAGGTTGGGGAGGTTTAAGGTGTGACCACGTGAATTAAAATGCAGCCTTCCCACGCCAGACTTGTCGTCTTCAAGGTGTTAGAGTGGGCGTTACCTTGAAGGATCCTGGATGTTGCCTGTTTAATTCTCTGTTCGTGGAAGGATGATGAGTCAGAGTTGCTGCAAGAAGGTTGTGTTCTAGTGGTTACCTTTTAAAAACTGCTTTTATTTTAGGGGTGCCTGGGTAGCTCAGTTGGTTAAAAACTGAGCTCTTAGCTGTTTGGGTGCCAACCTTACAGAAGAATTCCATGTACATGTATACATGTATATACAGATGCACATACACACAGACATTTATTTGTGTGTTTGTCTCTGTGTATATGTGTTTGTATATGTGTATAGTTGTGCCTTCCTCCATAGGATCTAGATGCTTAGCTTGTAATTGTAGGAAAGAAACAATTTTCATAGGCCTGTAACCAGCAGTTGGGAAGTGGGCTGCCCTAAATCCCAAAATAGAAATTCTCTAAGGAGGCCATGTAGAGGTGAGAGAATTTGTGAGTCCTCTGGTTCCTTTTTACAACAGCCGTTCTGTGTGTGTGTGTGTGTGTGTGTGTGTGTGTGTGTGTACGTATGTGCATGCACCTGCACATTCTTGATTTGATAGGGTGATGGGAGGAAACAGTGCCCTTGATGTTCTCCTAGGTCCTCACCGATAACCTCATTATGATAGGGTATGCCCTGCACAAATGCCGTGAATGGTAAGTATGTGGACTCTTGGCTGATGAATAGCCGTGTTTCCTGGAGCACAGACATTATCTTGGGAATGGTCGCCCCAGTGCAAGGAAGAATTGTATGCAAGAGATCTGAATGATCTGCTCAAATGGCCTGGCATGGCAGGTGTAGAATTCAGTCATTTTCCCCTTACTAATAATAACCATGCTGTTGGGCATTCTAGCATGCGCTGGTAACTGAGCAAAGTGAGTTACATCCAGAACCTCGTGTAATTCTTAACACAAGCCTGTGAGGTAGTTCTAGTTGTACCCATTTTGTAGATGGGAATAATCCAGGTGATGAGTCTAGTAAATAGCACAGCTAAGCCCTGAACTTGGGTCTGTCTGTGTGAAGTCTGCTCTCTTAACCAGATATTTGTTTTCTTGTGCAAGCTGCACAGATACTCACTTACTTGTCACATTTGCTATCACAGCCCCACAGGCTGGCAGGGTGCCCAACCCTGGTTTAGGTGTATTAGTACTGTTTTGGTTGCAAGCGACAGAAACATAACTCAAACCTCTGTAAAGCATAACCCACTGGCTTTTTTATTGGCTCATATAAATACAAGTCCAGTGGTGAGGTGCGGTTCTTCAGACATGGCTGGACACAGGTGGACCCCTTCTCTTTGTGCTGTTTTGGCTGTGCTTCCCTCTGTGTTGGCTTCATTCCCAGGCAGACTCTCTATAGGGAGGCAATTAGGGCAGCCAGCAGCTCTAGACTACTGCGCTCAGAAATAAGAGGTTGTCTCCTCTGGCTGTCCTAACAAAAGCCCTAGGGGTGACTCTAATTGGCTTGGTTTGGGTCAAATGCCCATTTCTGAGACAGTTACTAGGCTAGGGAGTTGGCGTTCCTAACCCTGGGGCTGGGATTTGAAGGGTCAACCTCCCCAACCCCATGAATTGATGATGGGGAGCGGTTGTTCCTCAGAGATAGTGGGCCGCAAAAACCTATGTTCGTTGCTAAATGTATTTAGTAAATATTTGTGGAAAAAAAAATGAATGAATGAAGGAATGAACTTAACCTGCTCTGATCTAGGGAAACTTTAGAGAGTACGAGATGTCACAAATTGGAAACTATATTAAGCCTGCAGTATGTGTTTGTTTAACAAATATAGGAATGAAGGAATAATTGTGAAGGAAGATATAATTTAGATGTATTTAGTTCGTACCCCTTTTTAAAGTCATGAGTGTTTGAAGGGGCTTCCATCAAGTCATTTCTGTTTCACTTTCCGTTGTGCCCTCTCAGAGTTAGGATAATGGAGGAAGAGGAAGGTAAAGAAGGAAGGAAATGCATTTTTCAAGCCATCTTCCAGCATAGTCGCCTGTGGCAGAGGGAGTAAACTTAGATACCTTGAGGGCCCCAGAGAGAGGAAAACCAAGTGGGATGTTTTTGAAGTCTTGTGTTTTATCTCAAAGGTTTGTGCTAATTTTGAATTATACTCTATGATATTTACATGATTTTTTTAAACATTTATTTATTTTTGAGAGACCGACCGAGAGAGACAGAGCACGAGAGGGAGAGGGGCAGAGAGAGAAAGAGGGAGACACAGAATCCTAAGCAGGCTCCAGGCTCTGAGCTGTCAGCACAGAGCCCGACGCGGGGCTTGAACCAATGAAACATGAGACATGACCTGAGCCAAAGTGGGACGCTTAACCAACTGAGCCACCCAGGTGCCCTACATGATTTTTTAAATAATAAATTAAACTCAGTATTTAAACTCAATGATCTCGAGAAGAAAACAAAACAAGAAAATGTTTCCTGCTGGTCATAGTTAAATAGAAAGATGCTATAGAATTGAATTTTACCAATTTTGGAAAATTGGGTTGATTGTGGAGAGGTTGTAGTCCATGGCTTTCCTTTTGTTTTGGTTTCTGATCCCAGCGCCATGTACACAGAGGCTTCATACTCCCATAGGAGAAAAGTTTAAAATATTACTGAATGAGTGTTGAGGACCATGTCTTCTTGTTAAAAGAGCAAGTCACAGCTCTCTCTCTTTTTCCTCTCTCCATCTCTCTCTTATTTTCTAACTCTGTCTTAGGGAGACATGGTCAAAGGACTCTCAATGTCAAGAGATGATTGATGATCATATTTTAAATTTCACCTCTAATTGTTTTAAATTTCATCACCTGTAAATCAACTAAGTGACCCCAAATAATTCATAGTCCCCATGCTTTGTACTTTTCATACAACCTCAAGCTTCATTTTTTTTTCCCTTCCTGCTGCCCTCTCTTAGGTGGCAAAAGCTTTGTTGCTATTCATTTTTATGTTTCAGCTGTTGCTTGAGTGTAAGTCTGTTACAGTAGTCAGCTCTGTGAACCACTGTATGTTAAGATGAAGAGTGAATTCATTCAGCTTATCCAGACTTTTTTATGAGTATAGGTTTATTTTATATGAGGAAAAATAAGAATTAGATCCCACATTCAAAAATTCTGATTAGTGTCTTCCTTCTAAGCCAACATAAAAGCCATTTATCTATGCATTTCAGGTTTGCTCTCGAAGTATTCAATTTACAGTACATATATATTACAAATAATTTTAACTGTCCATTTGAACATTGCTGAGCTAATTGGGTGTCATATTCATTGAGGAAGAGTATTCCCAATGAACGATTCAGTGACTGGTATTTATAAAAAAGTTCTTGTTTTCATAAATTTTTCCAAATTTGCTTACATGTTGATATGTAATCAGCCTTGGTAAAAACTCATACATCTCATTTAAGATTTCTTCCTCTGATGGTTTACCTTAAGAATTTTAAAGATAAATGTCTTTGAGACATGTCCATTATAAATACACCAAAGAGATAAGATGAGCAGAAGTCATTGAGCATGCTTTCTTCCAGTCATGAGAGAAACAATCAAATAAATTTTAATATCTAACTACTTTAAAAAATATTTTCTCTCTCTCTTTTGTTTTTTCATGTTGTTTTTGTTATTCCTGTGTTTTCCTTTTTTTTTCTTGCTTGTGCTCATACACTTTTTCTTTCTCCTCCTCCTCCTCCTCCTCCTCCTCCTCCTCCTAATTCTTCTGCAATGAAGATCATTTGAGAATTGTGGATTAAGAATTTTCACTTGCAATTTCAGAGGCACCATTTCTTTGTTCTTAGGCTTTCAGTATTGATGTCAAGTCCAGTGGTTTTCTCATTTCTGCTTCTTTGTGTGTGTCCAGTTTTCCATTTAAGTGGGTTTAAGATCTTGTTTCTGTTTCCAGTATTCTGAAACTCCACAGTTCTATGGCTTGTGATGGGTTCTTGGCATTTACTGTGTTAAACTCTTAGTGAGGCCCTTTATGGTCTGAAGCTCAAGAACAATTTTGTGAAATTTTCTTATACTATTTCTTGGATAATGTTCTTCTTGTTTTTTTCTCTCTCCTCTCTCTCCCTTTCTGTATCTTTCTTTCTTTATTTTTTTATTCTTGTTAATCAGATTTTGGGCCTTTTGAGTAGAGCCTTTAATTTTCTTATATTTTCTTATTATCTTTTTGTCCCTCTCTTCTGCATTCAAAGAGATTTCTTTAAACTCCACTAATTGATTTGTCTTAATATTTGCTACTGTCCTTTTTAATTCCCAAGAGCTCTTCTTAATGTTGCCTCCCCTAAGGTTATTCTGTTATGAATTTACTATCTTTTCTTATTTCTAGGGGTTCTAATTATTGTTACTTTTCTGCTTTGTTCTGCTCCCTACATGGCCTCCATTTATCAGACATCTTTTCTGCTCTTCGTGGGGCTTGCTTTCTCTCTTTCATGTTGGAGGCTTTCTCCACATTTCTGGTGATCCTTGACTATCCATTCATAATCACACAAGGTACCAAAAAGCTGTGGGATGTGGGTGGCTGTGAATGTTGGGCTTTACCATAGGGTTATGAGTTGCCACCTGACTTGGAAGAAAAGTCTGTAGATCTTTTCCCTGGGTGGTTCAGTTTCTCCTGAGTCTTGCCTGAATTCTTTGGGGTTGGGAGGGGGGGTTGTTTAACTGAATTGTTAGGATGGGAGCCTGGGAGTCTAACTGCTCAGGTACAGACTCACCTCTTCAATGTGGAAGTGAAGTGTCTTGCTAGCACATTACAATGTGTCCTTTAACAGTGTCATTCAATAATGATACCTTTTTTCAAGTTGGTTGTTCTTTTTGTTGTTGTTGTTTTGTTTTGTTTTGTTTTTTTCAATTTTGTCCTGGAAACTTTTTTGAGCACATCTCCAGTCTAGAGCTTCAACAAATTTTTTCTCAAATAAGGCAGCTTTGGGCAATCTTTTTATTTGTTTGCTAGACTGAGATTTATGTTGTATTGTTCCTGGCTAATTCATGTCCCTTTTTTGGTTTCAAAAAATTCTGGCAATTTTCCTTCTGACTTTGCAGGATTGGTTGATAAAATGTCATTCTACAATAGATGACTTCTTGCCTGTGTTTTCACAGGAAGTTATCAAATTGAGCCTCATTTGCATCTCCGTGTAATAAAACCCATATTTTAAAGACGCAGCCTATGCCTTCTTGATTAACTATTGCTACTCACTATGGAGCCATGAATTGTGGTCAGGGGAATCCTGCCACTATCAGCCCATTGTGGTGACTCTCAGGAACAATGAATTCCACGCCTGTCTCAATCCTCAATAATTTCAGGTAGTTATTAATTTTAATCATTATCTTGGCATATTTGCATGGTTTTAAAACCTCTGTTTCTCACTTCCTGTTTTAAATCCACATTTGGCATTCCCAATTGCAAATATAATTTTTAAATCATTGTATTTTAAACAGGCAAATAAATAATTATCACAAAAGAACAAACACCATGATTTTTGTTAATCTTGGATTGGAGAGTCGTTATATGTTTGTAAACAGAGCTTTTGATCAAATGCAATTATGGCAGAAAGTTGAACCAGTGGGTTGTTGTAGAATCAAAAGTGAAACAAACAAAAGTAGACAAAGGCAATAAGACCAACATAATTTGCAAAAAATCGGCCCTAGAGGGACCACTATGAGCTTTCACAGGTCCTCGCCATGGGCCTCTTGGTGGAGCAGTCCTGGCTCTGGTGATTTCTTGCATAATATAATCTTGCTAGTGTGCTGTTTGCACTGTAAGGGGACTGCAGCTGTGATATTCAGAGGGTACTAAATTTTCCAATCTTTTATGACTTCCATGAAAAAAAAAAAAAAGATCTCAAATGAATTAGCTGCTGTAAAAGAAGGGATTCTGCTTATCTTCATGAGCGCGACAAACATTTTTAAGACTACAGAAATTCCCCTCCCTTTCAGTTGTTGAGTAGGAAGCAATGCACCAATCAAGGCAGCTTTCAAATAATTATACTTCGGGTTGGGGCCTGGGATTTAGGGAAGAATCTCACAGAACGCATGCCGTTGAGGGGAACGTTTATTGGGTGTACACTAGGTTGCAAGATGCTGTACTGTGTGTGCTTCCTGAAATAAACTGAGGCAGCAATTATAATCTCCATTTGTGGGGGTCCTGGAGACATTTCATAATTGTCTGAAACCATGGAGCTGGTAAGTGGCAGATCTGTGACAGGAACCCAGGTCAGTTGGGTTACGAAGGACATACTTTTCCTGCCGATGGATGATTCCTCATCCTTTTGGTGCCTGTGTCCATCCCTTCCAGGTACAGTGCTTTCTTAGAGACCAGGTAAATAGATACCCTTAAGCAAAAATCTCTGCAGTGCAGCCTAGGTCTGGGTCAAGGTATCTAGAAGTAATCTGTGGGTCTGTTTAGGGAGCAGGAGCCTCTAAGATCTCTCTTTATTTTCAAATTGTTATCAAATAATCTAAAAGCATCGTGTGACTGTTTGGAATTCATCTGCCTAACCAAAACAGTGCAAAGAAAGTCATAGAATCTTCAAGCCCTAGGAGCCTTTCCTGATTATCTAGGACACTTTTTGCACTTAGTTGATGGAATCTGGGCTAAGGGACTTGCACAAGGTCACAAAGCTACAATATTTTATTGATTCTAAGATGCATACGTTTCTGCTTTACCAGTTCTGGTAACAGGATTGCTTCTGACGGCCCGGGATGTTTTGCAAGTGCTTTTACCAGGCAGCATTTGTGATGTACCTGTGACTGCCTGCGCACGCGTGATCAGTCAAAGCACCAGCAGCGTAATTTACAACATATGGGTATCATGGCTTGGAAGGAAACCCCACAGACAATAGTGCAGCACTGTTAAGGAATGTTGAGCCATCAGTGCTTGGAGATTGCATTGTGTGGAAAAACATGGGACCTGAATGGCTTGGAATCAAAATGTAAATTCAGAGTTGGATTCTGAATGTGGAGAAGAGTCAGTCATACTTAACTCATTCATTTTCTGGTCTTTTCCTGTGTACTTAAGGGCATAGGTGATACATGATTAATTAAAATCGGTATGTAAAAGAACTCCCTTAATAGGTGCAAAATAAAAATCTGAAGTGATAAGGCATTATTATGTCATAATTTGACAGCTTTTCCTTCTTTCTTAGTAAATGAGATAATGGAGATTTAGAGTTCATGAATATTATGAAAGTCTCTCTCCTTCATACTCTTATTTCGGTATGCTTTTATCATCATGGGTTCTGAATGTAAACAATGACATTTTTCTTTTTTTGTTTTTAAATGTTTATTTATTTTTGAGAGAGAGAGAAAGTGCAAGTGGAGGAGGGGCAGAGAGCGAGGGAGACACAGAATCTCAAGCAGGCACCAGGCTCTGAACTGTCAGCACAGAGCCGGATGCGGGGCTCGAACTCACTAACCGTGGGATCATGACCTGAGCCAAAGTCAGATGCTTAACTGACTAAGCTGTCCAGGCACTAACTGACTAAGCTTATCCCGGAATAAGTTTTATCTGGCCCTTTCTTGTAGCTTCCCTCAGTATAAGCTGACGGGATTTCTCCGAAACACACCTCAGTAAAAGCAATTTCACTGGGGCATGAAAACATGGTGATGAATTTAGCCAGAACAGTTCCAGAACAGGATTAATGACTCACTTCAAACATTGAAAAAGTTTTATTGGTTCACATGTGTAATTTTCGTTCCTGCAAAAACCTCCCCATAAATTAGTTGTAAATGTACCCCTAATGAATTGCTGGTTCTAAACCAGTTAATATTGGAGGACTGCTTCCCCAAATTATGATTCTGAGTTTAGAGTTCAGACCGAAGCCATTCTTTCTAATGGTGGTGCCATGAGACACCAATGGTCTGTGTGAGCAGCGAACTACAAACATACCGTCTGGAGACCACTTCTCTGTCTGTTCTCCATAGTGATTTTAAATCAGTTAAGTTAAAGTTAAGAGAAAGAGCAAGAACACATTCTGATTTTAACCGCTGAAATGTTTTCTGATCCTCTGGGAGATCATGCTTGATGATCTTCCTTTGATAATGGTGTTGGCTGCAGACTTCGTAACAAGCCTATCCAGGATCCTTATGGGCCCGCTGAGCCTGGAGCATAGCCGAGTCCTGTGCACAGGGCCGTAGACCAACAAAAGGTCAACACGTGTTTCAGACTGTCTTATGTTGTCCTGATGGGTGTCTCCTGGGGTGATGTAGGGATATCATAGTGGAAGAGTACAGGAACCCCCTCAAAAGGCTTTGACTGTTCATGAACAGCCCAGGTTAGACTGAGACACTTCACCCTGAACTTTCTAGAGAAGGAAACTGGTAGACACTATGTTTGACATGTTAGTCCTTTCCATTTGCTTTTTCTTTTGAAGATAGGAGACACTCGTGCAGGACCACACCCATAGCGTTATTAAAACATTGGCAAACTTTGTACCTGCTCAGTCAGAGTAGATCTTGAAGTTGTGGAGACAGGAAGTCCTCGTTGGGCTGATTTAATTGGAAGGTTGTAAACAACAGTTGTTGAAGGTGAAGGTATGCGTAACTAGACATCAAAGAGGATAGAGGCTCAATAATTATGTAACTGAATGTGACTTTGTGTGCATTCCTCAGTAGGACTCATCACTGAAATCTGTTCACAGATCAGAAAGAACCCTTTCATAGGCCATGTATCCACGTTTTGAAAAGTAAGATCAGGGTCCTGGAGATGCTTTGGGATCGTAGAAGAAAAACATAATCCAGGTCAGAAGACTGAGTTATTTGTGCTAATTTAAAAAGGGCCAGATTGATGCTTACTTTTGTGTATTGATGAAGAAGGGCGCGCGGAGATAGGAATAAAGTGATCAGAAGCAGAAGGGGAACAAGATGACTGACCCTCAAGCACGTGACAGTCGCAGACTCTGCAGTTGCCAGCACAAGCTGAGGTCAATGCCCAGGCCAGGCTAAGACGCTGAAGCTTTCTTTGACTTAAGAAATTGAAGCACATTTTGAAATAAAATTGAACTGTTAATTCACTTTAAAAAGGAAAACCAAAACCACCTAACGAACCGGCTTCATATTTTCTGGAAGTATGAAATTGGAAAGAAAGTAGGATGTCAGTACAATCAATACATTTGGTCCTGCACTAAATTAGTTTTCTGTTTGATTCATGTCTCTGGCTGTGATGTGCTAATTACAGACCCTTCTTATATACTTAGTAAAGCAGGATCTCATTTGAGCAATTCATTGTGAATTGGTTTTAAAAAATAACTCTTTATACTTGAAAGAATTAAACTGCATTCCCTCAGAAACATTCTATAAATCAGATTTTTCTCTATTTTGGTCAAATGGGTTTTCAGTAATGTAAATACGAATTACTGAGACTTGATGCTAATTGCTTCATTTTCCTTGTTCTGATGAAGCATAGGGTCATATCACTTTTCAATACAGTAGCTGATAATAAAACCACCTTAGCTATTATTTATGAGTCATATTCTATTCTCTGGAGTGCATTTTCCTAATGAGCAAACGTCAGCTGTATACCTGAAAGAATAATTGTTCTTATGGAAATAATTACTGATTTATAATTACTGACTTTTCTGAGATGGAAATATCCTCTTTTTATTACTTTCTTCCACATTCTATCCAAGTCAAGCAGGAAAATTCAGTGACTGATAGAACCAAGTGCTTAATTGTTCAGTAAGTTACTGAAAATGTTAATTAAATTCAAGTGATGGATGTGTTGAGGACAGAGTGCTAGCTGTAAGGAGGATTTTGGTAAGAAAGGACACATGTATGACACTAAAGTCATTAGTTGTCAAATGAACTCTTGAGACAGTAACTATGATAGGTTTCCAGAAGCTGGGACAATGACATGACGAGAAGCATGTAAAGAATTCATGATGGGAGTAGGCCTTAGTTCCAGTTTTTATTTAGGGGTAGAATTTTTTTTTAATGTTTATTTATTTTTGAGAGAGAGAGAGAGAGACAAAGTGTGAGCAGGGGAGGGGCAGAGAGACAGGGAGACACAGAACCTGAAGCAGGCTCTAGGCTCTAAGCTGTCAGCACAGAGCCCAATGCGGGGCTGGAACTTAAGAACTGTGAGGTCATGACCTGAGCCAAAGTCGGACACTCAACCCACTGAGCCTCCCAGCCGCCCCAATTAGGGGTAGGACTTTTAAAGGAGTAAAGAGATGCGTGGAAAAACAGGTTGTTAGTAGTGGTACCATGCATAGCAAAGTGGCAATATAAGAAAATGCTGTGTATGACGAGACCTTACACTGTGCACTTTGGTTTACAAACAGCAGATGTGTACTTAACCCACACTATCAATAGGTTGAAAGACAGTGAAATGAAGAACTGATTCAGATTGAAGGAGTCTACGGGCGCTTGACATTACCAAATGCGTGTGTGATCCTAGTTTGAGGCCTTGTTTGCGGCAGAACATTTTATAAAGGACATTATTGGGAAAACTTGAATACAGGCTATCTATTAGATATTAGCATTCTATCATTGTTAAATTTCCTGAACTTTGTCAGTGGATTGGGATTGTGTTAGTTCCTTAAGGCCGCTTTAACAAAGTACCACCAACTAGGCAGCTTCAAACAACAGAAATCTACTCTCTCACAGTTCTGGAGGCTAGAAGTCTGAAAGCAAGGTGTCAGGAGGCCATGTTCGCCTTGGAGGCTCTAGAGAAGAGCCTTCCCTTGCTTCTTCCAGCTTCTAGGGGTTGCTGGCAATCCCTGCCTTTCCTTGCCTTCAGTTCCATTGCCACACACTCTGTCTCTTCCATCACATGGCATTTTCCCTGTGTGTCTGTGTCTTCACACAGCCTTGTAAGGACACCAGTCATTGGGGTTGGGCCCCACCCCAATCCAGTATGGCCTCATCTTAACTAACTGCATCTGCAGAGATCCTGTTTCCAAATAAGGTCACATTCTGAGTTTCCAGGTGAACATGATTTTTGGGGGAAGACACTATTCAAGCCAGTGTGTATTATATTAAAGAACATCCCAGTTTTTAGGAGATCAGCAGTGAAACATTTAGGCATAAAAGATCGTGACGTCGGCAACGTGCACCCAAAATGGGCCAGCAGTAATAATAATGATATATATATGGAGAGGGAGATAAAGCCATGCAGAAGTAATGTTAACAATTGGTAAATTAAAGGATACATGGCCTGTGTCATTTTTTTTAAATATGAAATTTATTGTCAAGTTGGTTTCCATACAACACCCAGTGCTCATCCCAACAGGTACCCTCCTCAATACCCATCAACCACCCCTCCCACCTTCCCACCCCCCATCAACCCTCAGTTTATTCTCAGTTTTTAAGAGTCTCTTATGTTTTGGCTCCCTCCCTGTCTAACCTTTTTTTTTCCTCCCTCCCCCTCCCCCATGGTCTTCTGTTAAGTTTCTCAGGATCCACACAAGAGTGAAAACATATGGTATCTGTCTTTCTCTGTAGGACTTATTTCACTTAACATCACACTCTCCAGTTCCATCCACGTTGCTACAAAAGGCCATATTTCATCCTTTCTCATTGCCTAGTAGTATTCCATTGTGTATATAAAGCACAATGTCTTTATCCATTCATCAGTTGATGGACATTTAGGCTCTTTCTATAATTTGGCTATTGTTGAAAGTGCTGCTATAAACATTGGGGTACAAGTGCCCCTACGCATCAGCACTCCTGTATCCCTTGGGTTAATTCCTAGCAGTGCTATTTCTGGGTCGTAGGGTAGTTCTATTTTTAATTTTTTGAGGAACCTCCACACTGTTTTCCAGAGTGGCTGCACCAGTTTGAATTCCCACCAGCAGTGCAAAAGAGTTCCTGTTTCTCCGCATCCTCACCAACACCTGTTGTTGCCTGAGTTGTTAATGTTAGCCACTCTGACTGGCGTGAGGTGGTATCTCAGTGTGGTTTTGATTTGTATTTCCCTGATGAGGAGCGACGTTGAGCATCTTTTCATGTGCCTGTTGGCCATCTGGATGTCTTCTTTAGAGAAGTGTCTATTCATGTCTTCTGCCCATTTCTTCACTGGATTATTTGTTTTTCGAGTGTGGAGTTTGGTGAGTTCTTTATAGATTTTGGATACTAGCCCTTTGTCCGATATGCCATTTGCAAATATCTTTTCCCATTCCGTTGGTTGCCTTTTAGTTTTGTTGATTGTTTCCTTTGCACTGCAGAAGCTTTTTATCTTGATGAGGTCCCAATAGTTCATTTCTTTTTTTTTTTTCCAGAGTTTCTAATTTAGTTCATTTCTGCTTTAAATTCCCTTGCCTTTGAGGATGGGTCAAGTAAGAAATTGCTGTGGCTGAGGTCAGAGAGGTTTTGTCCTGCTTTCTCCTCTAGGGTTTTGATGGTTTCCTGTCTCACATTCAGGTCCTTTATCCATTTTGAGTTTATTTTTGTGAATGGTGTAAGAAATTGGTCTAGTTTCATCCTTCTGCATGTTGCTGTCCAGTTCTCCCAGCACCATTTATTAAAGAGACTGTCTTTTTTCCATTGGATGTTCTTTCCTGCTTTGTCAAAGATTAGTTGGCCATACTTTTGTGGGTCCAATTCTGGAGCCTCTATTCTATTCCATTGGTCTATGTGTCTGTTTTTGTGCCAATACCATGATGTCTTGATGATCACAGCTTTGTAGTAGAGGCTGAAGTCTGGGATTGTGATGCCTCCTTCTTTGGTCTTCTTCAAAATTACTTTGGCTTTTCGGGGTCTTTTGTGGTTCCATACAGATTTTAGGATTGCTTGTTGTAGCTTTGAGAAGAATGCTGGTGCAATTTTGATTGGGATTGCATTGAATATGTAGATAGCTTTGGGTAGTATTGACATTGTAACAATATTTATTCTTCCAATCCATGATCATGGAATGTTTTTCCATTTCTTTGTATCTTCTTCAATTTCCTTCATAAGCTTTCTATAGTTTTCATCATACAGATCTTTTACATCTTTGGTTAGGTTTATTCCTAGGTATTTTATGCTTGTGCAATTGTGAATGGGATCAGTTTATTTGTTTTTCTGTTGCTTCATCATCAGTGTATAAGAATGTAACTGATTTCTGTACATTGATTTTGTATCCTGTGACTTTGCTAAATTCATGTATCAGAAATTATACACAGCTTTGACATTTTTCAGTACAAAAAATTTCCTAAAAGTGAAAGAAAAAGCCACACAAAAAAGACCATACACGTTTTTCCTTTAGACCCTGTCACGTTTGGAATGTCGTCTGAAACTGCTTAATCGATACCGCTGCAAATCTAAAGATTTATAAAAGTTAAAAAAATTATAAGAATTCCCAGGCTGTTTTTCAAATTAAATGCTTGCTTGGCATTTTTCCCAAGATTGTTGTACATAATAGCTGACCTAATTGTCCCTTTGAATGTCCCAGATTAAACTACATTTCGTGAAGACAAATAGAAGTCTGGATTTTCCCTCATGCCTTTTTGTTCCTGAAGGAAAACACTCAGCAGGAATGTGTGTGTGTGTGTATTTTGCACATTTCTAATATTTGAATCTTTGTATGTTTATACAATTGCACATAAATGGTATTCTCTATGGGCCTGGGGAGCATATTTAAAGTAGGTTTTGTTTTTTGGTTGATAATACTTTTTAGACTATAAAATGCAACGTACTTGACATTTCCTGAAATAAGTAAAACAGAGCTGTGCAAAATATAATATGACATAGCCCTTTGGATCCAGAGACATCCTAGCTCAGGGCAGGCCATTAGGTGGAAATAGCATGCTTTCCAAGCAGATGGCTCTGCCTCCACCACGTCCTGCAGAGGACCGGGGGACTTGTTTGCACGCAGAGCCTCCGCCTAATGGCAGGAGAGCCAGCTTGTAAAGTTATTCCCATGGAGCTCATTCCCGGCTGCCCAGCGTCACCCCTGACATGGAGCAGAACAGGCATGCGGCACCTTCATTTCTTTAAGATGAATGAAAGCTGTTGTAAAGAAGGACTTTTATCGAGCAGTGTGATGTGGTGCAGAAAGAATGTTGTAATGAAATACAAAACTATATGTCATAAAAGCACGTAATAGAAGTAGTTTGGGGTGCATTTTCTAATATCTCCCTTACCATCAGGTGTTTTGAGGACCAAGTGATAGCAATTAAAGGCTGTGTCTCCATAGCATTGGTAACACCCGCAGGCTGTCTGTGGGACTCTTGGCTGTCGGGACAGAAACACATCCAGGTAAGCACGCACACCAGGCGTTGAGTGAAACATGAGCCCCTGGAAATCTGAGAGAGGGAGCCTCGGAGCTGGGCCTCGGGAAGTTGGGAGCTTCGGGGGTTGTTCTGAATCCAGAGCTGCTGGTCTGGGGCCCGCAGCAGCAGGTGTTTCTGGATCTTCACTGGAAGGCTTCGGGGGAATGTAACCCAGCAACCCTCTGCCTGGGTGAGCGCTGCCAGCTGGCTTCCTGCCTTTCTCTCCGCTTCCACCGCGCATGCTCCCTACCTCCTTGGTTCTCGTTCCTCTCCACGTTCTCCACGCATCTGTGGTTTACTGGGGCCCCTCTGCCCTGCCTCTCGGTCTCTCCCTCTCTCTGATCTTTAGCGCTCTTATTCTTGCCCTTCCCTTTCCTGCTCTTTCAGTGTTTTCTTGTTCGGATTCGAAAGAGACTGGCTTACAGCCCCGTGACCCAGGCCATGTCATTGCACTGCCCACCCCTCGCCACGGAGTAACAGCCAGCAGGCAGGTGGAGCAGAACATGGTCACGTAAGGCGGCTTTCTTCTGCAAGAGCTGTGTGCATGGAAGGCACGGTGACAGATGCAACTGAAGCCATTCCAGAAATTAAGAAATATTTTCTTTATGGCCCTTTGGCATGCTGGGTACTTTAACATAGATGGCGTAGGCCACTATTTAATATATCTAGGCAGGTAACCGGGAGCAAGGATTACACTTCAATTCTTGACGTTGGAGTTGGCCCCCTGTGTCTTAGGATGTTTATCATTAAAAGAAGAGGTAGAGGGGCGCCTGGGTGGCTTAGTCCGTTAAGTGTCCGACTTTAGCTCAGGTCATGATCTCAAAGTTCATGGGTTTGAACCCCATATCGGTCTCTGTGCTGACAGCTCAGAACCTGGAGCCTGCTTCGGATTCATTCTCCTTCATTCTCATTCTCTCTCTCTCTCTCTCTCTCCTTCTCTCTCTCTGCCCTTCCCCCACGCACATTCTGTCTCTCTCCCTCAAAAATAAACAAACATTAAAAAATTTTTTTAAAAAAGAGGAGGTAGAGAAGAACGTCTTTCTTTGAGATGAAGGTAGGAATAAGTGAGAACTTTGATTCAGCAGCCTGAGGTTATCAGATGTCAAAAGGCCTCGCTAGGAGAAGAGCCATGCCAGGGGGATGGTGCTGTGCCAAGTTCTAACCATTTGATTTAAATTGATGAGAAACCAATAACAGCTTTAATTGAGGAACTCAAGGAAATGTCCATAAATGGTTCAATTTATGAAGCCCATCCATGGGTTTCTTTAGGAGGTTGAATTCATGGAAACAATAATGATAAGTATTGGGCCTTTACCGTGATCAGTCAGGCACTGAGTCAAGAACTTTCATATGCTGTCCTCTGTAATCCTCAGGACAGCCTTGGGGGACAGCTGTACTTAGAGTCTCTATTTTACAGCTGACCAAATTAGGGCTTAGAGGGGTTAAGTGACTTTCCCTGGGTCACAAAGGTACTCATCCAGCTGGAAATTGGAATGGGGTCTCTGTTTCTGGACCCTGGGACCTTCTAGTGCTGCCCTCACTGCCATCTCCCCCCAGGCCAAGCAATTTTTATTCAGTAGTGAGGTGATGATTCGTCCTCTGGCCCTCAGGGTTTTATACAGTGGTTTAAAGCAGGAATATACAGACTTGGGCATGCAAATGGGAGAGCATCCAGCAGGAGAGAGAGACACTGGGGGGGGCAGACGCCAGAGCTGTATACAGTGTGCTAATTGCTTGTTGCAGGACTATCTCCTGAGAGCCTTTGCCGAGGGCCCTGCAGGTAACCAACAGTACCCAGCTAGAACAGGGGGACGATGGGCATGAGACCATTATCTTCTTTGTAACTGTTCTGCAGGGTGTATGCTGGTGTGCCCTGAGAGAAGGGGCAGGCTAACCCTCAAACTTGGAAGAATAAAAGATGTGCCATAGGTCAGAAGGAAGACCGCGACACGTGTGAAAGCATGCATTTCTAAATGACAGATTATTTAGGTGCCCACCAGGCAAACACTTGGCCCCCAACTGATGACTCTGCATCTTGTTGCTTATTTTTCAGGGGTGCGTGTTTGTGGGGAGAGGATGCTTCCAAAGTACCTGTGTGTTCAAGCGGTCAGTTAGGGCTAGGTGCAGACCTAACACAGTGACATCACAGTTTGGAGCATCGGTCTTTTCTTTTTTTTTTTTTTTTTTTTTTTTTTTTTTTTTTTTTTTTTATTTTTTAATATATGAAATTTACTGTCAAATTGGTTTCCATACAACACCCAGTGCTCATCCCAAAAGGTGCCCTCCTCAATACCCATCACCCACCCTGCCCTCCCTCCCACTCTGCCCTCCCTCCCACCCCCCATCAACCCTCAGTTTGTTCTCAGTTTTTAACAGTCTCTAATGCTTTGGCTCTCTCCCACTCTAGCCTTTTTTTTTTTTTTTTTTTTTTTTTTTTTTTTTCCTTCCCCTCCCCCATGGGTTTCTGTTATGTTTCTCAGGATCCACATAAGAGTGAAACCATATGGTATCTGTCTTTCTCTGTATGGCTTATTTCACT
Source organism: Panthera onca (assembly GCF_046562875.1). Taxonomy (NCBI): domain Eukaryota; kingdom Metazoa; phylum Chordata; class Mammalia; order Carnivora; family Felidae; genus Panthera; species Panthera onca. The sequence continues at coordinate 104,142,100 of NC_138348.1, read as the reverse complement.
TAGCATCACACTCTCCAGTTCCATCCATGTTGCTACAAAAGGCCATATTTCATTCTTTCTCATTGCCACGTAGTATTCCATTGTGTATATAAACCACAATTTCTTTATCCATTCATCAGTTGATGGACATTTAGGCTCTTTCCATAATTTGGCTATTGTTGAGAGTGCCGCTATAAACATTGGGGTACAGGTGCCCCTATGCATCAGTACTCCTGTATCCCTTGGATAAATTCCTAGCAGTGCTATTGCTGGGTCATAGGGTAGGTCTATTTTTAATTTTCTGAGGAACCTCCACACTGCTTTCCAGAGCGGCTGCACCAATTTGCATTCCCACCAACAGTGCAAGAGGGTTCCCGTTTCTCCACATCCTCTCCAGCATCTATAGTCTCCTGATTTCTTCATTTTGGCCACTCTGACTGGCGTGAGGTGGTATCTCAGTGTGGTTTTGATTTGTATTTCCCTGATAAGGAGCGACGTTGAACATCTTTTCATGTGCCTGTTGGCCATCCGGATGTCTTCTTTAGAGAAGTGTCTATTCATGTTTTCTGCCCATTTCTTCACTGGGTTATTTGTTTTTCGGGTGTGGAGTTTGATGAGCTCTTTATAGATTTTGGATACTAGCCCTTTGTCCGATGTGTCATTTGCAAATATCTTTTCCCATTCCGTGGGTTGCCTTTTAGTTTTGTTGGTTGTTTCCTTTGCTGTGCAGAAGCTTTTTATCTTCATAAGGTCCCAGTAATTCACTTTTGCTTTTAATTCCCTTGCCTTTGGGGATGTGTCGAGTAAGAGATTGCTACGGCTGAGGTCAGAGAGGTCTTTTCCTGCTTTCTCCTCTAAGGTTTTGATGGTTTCCTGTCTCACATTCAGGTCCTTTATCCATTTTGAGTTTATTTTTGTGAATGGTGTGAGAAAGTGGTCTAGTTTCAACCTTCTGCATGTTGCTGTCCAGTTCTCCCAGCACCATTTGTTAAATAGACTGTCTTTTTTCCATTGGATGTTCTTTCCTGCTTTGTCAAAGATGAGTTGGCCATACGTTTGTGGGTGTAGTTCTGGGGTTTCTATTCTATTCCATTGGTCTATGTGTCTGTTTTTGTGCCAATACCATGCTGTCTTGATGACGACAGCTTGGTAGTAGAGGCTAAAGTCTGGGATTGTGATGCCTCCTGTTTTGGTCTTCTTCTTTAAAATTACTTTGGCTATTCGGGGCCTTTTGTGGTTCCATATGAATTTTAGGATTGCTTGTTCTAGTTTCGAGAAGAATGCTGGTGCAATTTTGATTGGGATTGCATTGAATGTGTAGATAGCTTTGGGTAGTATTGACATTTTGACAATATTTATTCTTCCAATCCATGAGCAGGGAATGTCTTTCCATCTCTTTATATCTTCTTCAATTACCTGCATAAGCTTTCTATAGTTTTCAGCATACAGATCTTTTACATCTTTGGTTAGATTTATTCCTAGGTATTTTATGCTTCTTGGTGCAATTGTGAATGGGATCAGTTTCTTCATTTGTCTTTCTGTTGCTTCATTGTTAGTGTATAAGAATGCAACTGATTTCTGCACATTGATTTTGTATCCTGCAACTTTGCTGAATTCATGTATCAGTTCTAGCAGACTTTTGGTGGAGTCTATCGGATTTTCCATGTATAATATCATGTCATCTGCAAAAAGCGAAAGCTTGACTTCATCTTTGCCAATTTTGATGCCTTTGATTTCCTTTTGTTGTCTGATTGCTGATGCTAGAACTTCCAGCACTATATTAAACAGCAGCGGTGACAGTGGGCATCCCTGTCGTGTTCCTGATCTCAGGGAAAAAGCTCTCAGTTTTTCCCCGTTGAGGATGATGTTAGCTGTGGGCTTTTCATAAATGGCCTTTATGATCTTTAAGTATGTTCCTTCTATCCCGACTTTCTCAAGGGTTTTTATTAAGAAAGGGTGCTGGATTTTGTCAAAGGCCTTTTCTGCATCGATTGACAGGATCATATGGTTCTTCTCTTTTTTTTTGTTAATGTGATGTATCACGTTGATCGATTTGCGAATGTTGAACCAGCCCTGCATCCCAGGAATGAATCCCACTTGATCATGGTGAATAATTCTTTTTATATGCTGTTGAATTCGATTTGCTAGTATCTTATTAAGAATTTTTGCATCCATATTCATCAGGGATATTGGCCTGTAGTTCTCTTTTTTTACTGGGTCTCTGTCTGGTTTAGGAATCAAAGTAATACTAGCTTCATAGAATGAGTCTGGAAGTTTTCCTTCCCTTTCTATTTCTTGGAATAGCTTGAGTAGGATAGGTATTATCTCTGCTTTAAATGTCTGGTAGAACTCCCCTGGGAAGCCATCTGGTCCTGGACTCTTATTTGTTGGGAGATTTTTGATAACCGATTCAATTTCTTCGCTGGTTATGGGTCTGTTCAAGCTTTCTATTTCCTCCTGATTGAGTTTTGGAAGAGTGTGGGTGTTTAGAAATTTGTCCATTTCTTCCAGGTTGTCCAATTTGCTGGCATATAATTTTTCATAGTATTCCCTGATAATTGTTTGTATCTCTGAGGGATTGGTTGTAATCATTCCATTTTCATTCATGATTTTATCTATTTGGGTCATCTCCCTTTTCTTTTTGAGAAGCCTGGCTAGAGGTTTGTCAATTTTGTTTATTTTTTCAAAAAACCAACTCTTGGTTTCGTTGATCTGCTCTACAGTTTTTTTAGATTCTATATTGTTTATTTCTGCTCTGATCTTTATGATTTCTCTTCTTCTGCTGGGTTTAGGCTGCCTTTGCTGTTCTGCTTCTATTTCCTTTAGGTGTGCTGTTAGATTTTGTATTTGGGATTTTTCTTGTTTCTTGAGATAGGCCTGGATTGCAATGTATTTTCCTCTCAGGACTGCCTTCGCTGCATCCCAGAGCGTTTGGATTGTTGTATTTTCATTTTCGTTTGTTTCCATATATGTTTTAATTTCTTCTCTAATTGCCTGGTTGACCCACTCATTCGTTAGTAGGGTGTTCTTTAACCTCCATGCTTTTGGAGGTTTTCCAGACTTTTTCCTGTGGTTGATTTCAAGCTTCATAGCATTGTGGTCTGAAAGTATGCATGGTATAATTTCAATTCTTGTAAACTTATGAAGGGCTGTTTTGTGACCCAGTATATGATCTATCTTGGAGAATGTTCCATGTGCACTCGAGAAGAAAGTATATTCTGTTGCTTTGGGATGCAGAGTTCTAAATATATCTGTCAAGTCCATCTGATCCAATGTATCATTCAGGGCCCTTGTTTCTTTATTGACTGTGTGTCTAGATGATCTATCCATTTCTGTAAGTGGGGTGTTAAAGTCCCCTGCAATGACCACATTCTTATCAATAAGGTTGCTTATGTTTATGAGTAATTGTTTTATATATCTGGGGGCTCGGGTATTTGGCGCATAGACATTTATAATAGTTAGCTCTTCCTGGTGGATAGACCCTGTGATTATTATATAATGCCCTTCTTCATCTCTTGTTACAGCCTTTAATTTAAAGTCTAGTTTGTCTGATATAAGTATGGCTACTCCAGCTTTCTTTTGGCTTCCAGGAGCATGATAAATAGTTCTCCATCCCCTCACTCTCAATCTAAAGGTGTCCTCAGATCTAAAATGAGTCTCTTGTAGACAGCAAATAGATGGGTCTTGTTTTTTTATCCATTCTGATACCCTATGTCTTTTAGTTGGCGCATTTAATCCATTTACATTCAGTGTTATTATAGAAAGATATGGGTTTAGAGTCATTGTGATGTCTGTATGTTTTATGCTTGTAGTGATGTCTCTGGTACTTTGTCTCACAGGATCCCCCTTAGGATCTCTTGTAGGGCTGGTTTCGTGGTGACAAATTCCTTCAGTTTTTGTTTGTTTGGGAAGACCTTTATCTCTCCTTCTATTCTAAATGACAGACTTGCTGGATAAAGGATTCTCGGCTGCATATTTTTGCTGTTTAGCACACTGTAGATATCGTGCCAAGCCTTTCTGGCCTGCCAAGTTTCAAAGGAGAGATCAGTCACGAGTCTTATAGGTCTCCCTTTATATGTGAGGGCACGTTTATCCCTTGCTGCTTTCAGAATTTTCTCTTTATCCTTGTATTTTGCCAGTTTCACTATGATATGTCGTGCAGAAGATCGATTCAAGTTACGTCTGAAGGGAGTTCTCTGTGCCTCTTGGATTTCAATGCCTTTTTCCTTCCCCAGTTCAGGGAAGTTCTCAGCTATAATTTGTTCAAGTACCCCTTCAGCACCCTTCCCTCTCTCTTCCTCCTCTGGGATACCAATTATGCGTATATTATTTTTTTTTAGTGTATCACTTAGTTCTCTAATTTTCCCCTCATACTCCTGGATTTTTTTATCTCTCTTTCTTTCAGCTTCCTCTTTCTCCATAACTTTATCTTCTAGTTCACCTATTCTCTCCTCTGCCTCTTCAAGCCGAGCCATCGTGGACTCCATTTTGTTTTGCAATTCGTTTAAAGCGTTTTTCAACTCCTCGTGACTGTTCCTTAGTCCCTCGATCTTTGTGGCAAGAGATTCTCTGCTGTCCTGTATACTGTTTTCAAGCCCAGCGATTAATTTTATGACTATTATTCTAAATTCACTTTCTGTTATATTATTTAAATCCTTTTTGATCAGTTCATTAGCTGTTGTTATTTCCTGGAGATTCTTCTGAGGGGAATTCTTCCGTTTGGTCATTTTGGAGAGTCCCTGGCGTGGTGAGGACCTGCAGTGCACTTCCCCTGTGCGGTGGTGTATAACTGGAGTTAGTGGGCGGGGCCGCAGTCCGACCCGATGTCTGCCCTCAGCCCACTGCTGGGGCCACGGTCAGACTGGTGTGTGCCTTCTCTTCCCCTCTCCTAGGGGCGGGATTCACTGTGGGGTGGCGTGTCCCGTCTGGGCTACTTGCACACTGCCAGGCTTGTGTTGCTGGGGATCTGGCGTATTAGCTGGGGTGGGTAGGCAAGGTGCACGGGGGGTGGAGGGGCAGGCTTAGCTCGCTTCTCCTTAGGTGATCCACTTCAGGAGGAGCCCTGTGGCAGCGGGAGGGAGTCAGATCCGCTGCTGGAGGTTTGGCTCCGCAGAAGCACAGAGCTGGGTGTTTGCGCGGAGCGAGCAAGTTCCCTGGCAGGAACTGGTTCCCTTTGGGATTTTGGCTGGGGGATGGGCGGGGGAGATGGCGCTGGCGCGTTTGTTCCCCGCCAAGCTGAGCTCTGCCGTCTGGGGGCTCAGCAGCTCTCCCTCCCTTTGTCCTCCAGCCTTCCCGCTTTCCGAGCAGAGCTGTTAACTTATGACCCCCCAGACGCTAAGTCGCGCTTGCTGTGGAACACAGTCCGTCCGGCCCCTCCGCTTTTGCCAGCCAGACTCGGGGGCTCCGCTTGGCCGGCGAGCCGCCCCTCCGCCCCGGCTCCCTCCCGCCAGTCCGTGGAGCGCGCACCGCCTCGCCGCCCTTCCTACCCTCTTCCGTGGGCCTCTAGTCTGCGCTTGACTCCGGAGACTCCCTTCTGCTAATCCTCTGGCGGTTTTCTGGGTTCTTTAGACAGGTGTAGGTGGAATCTAAGTGATCGGCAGGACGCGCTGTGAGTCCCGCGTCCTCCTATGCCGCCATCTTCCGGCACCCCCCCATCGGTCTTTTCTTAACTCAAGATGTCCCAGCTCTGTTTCAATGATCCTGGGTCTGGAGGACCATTTGTTTCCTTTCTTGTGTCTCAAGCAACTTGACGAGGAGGCAGAGGAAGTCACCCCACCTTCTCTCAGAGGGCTTGAGAGAGCTTCTTCTCTTACTCTTGTGGGAGCGGGTTTGTTGTTAGATGCCTCAGAGCTGGAAGAGGTGAATGAGCAGACTGAGGAAGAGAAGCAGTTATCATGCTATGTAATGACCTGGAAGAGAAATTTAATCGTGTTTAAATATGTACAAAGTGCTTCTTTTTTTTTTTTCTTTTTTTTTTTTTTCTTTTTCTTTTTTCAACGTTTTTTTTAATTTATTTTTGGGACAGAGAGAGACAGAGCATGAACAGGGGAGGGGCAGAGAGAGGGAGACACAGAATCGGAAACAGGCTCCAGGCTCTGAGCCATCAGCCCAGAGCCTGACGCGGGGCTCGAACTCACGGACCGCGAGATCGTGACCTGGCTGAAGTCGGAGGCTTAACCGACTGCGCCACCCAGGCGCCCCACAAAGTGCTTCTAAGTAGACATACAGTTGTCAATGCTTTTTAAATCTGTAGAATTTATTTCCCAAGATGCCCCTTCTCTTACTTTAAGTGAGAACAAGTAGAAATAGTGTCTGTTTACTGTAAGCCCTGGAAAAAACAATGGTTAATATTCCCCTGGTGTCACAGCAAGCTTATTTAGCTAGTGAGTAATTCCCAGGGCTGCGGTGACTTCACCAGTGGATCTGATGCCCAAAACAAAAACACCCTTCACTTGTGTCTAAAACATAAAAGATGATTGTTTGGCCTTTTTTTAGATAGTAGTGTATGTGTGTGTCCAGAACTTGAAGACACCTTGAGATGGCAATGAACTCTAAGCAGGAGGTTTAGACCTGAAGAAAAGGAATATACACAAAGCGAATACAAGGGTTTTCCCCTACTTTGGATTTATAGTAATGATATACTGTATACGTTGTATGGATGTCAGATCTTTTTACCATATTGTGCCACCATCCCCATTTACTCAATAAATGAAAATTTCCCCATATCACACAATTTGAAGAAACAGTGGCCTTGGCATTTCAGTTATGTTTATTTATTATTAAAAGACAGAGAAAGACAGAGCGTGAGCAGGGGAAGGGCAGAGAGAGAGAGGGAAACACAGAATCTGAAGCAGGCTCTAGGCTCTGAGCTGTCCGCACAGAGCCCGATGCAGGGCTCAAACTCACGTGCTGTGAGATCATGACCCGAGCCGAAGCCAGACGCCCAACTGACTGAGCCACCCAGGCACCCTCAGTGGCCTTGGCATTTCAAATACAAGTGGTAAGGATGAAATTAAGTTAAACAAGATTCCTCTGGGGGCATCTGAGTGGCTCAGTCGGTTAAGCGTGCGACTCTTGGTTTCAGCTCAAGTCATGATCTCACAGTTTCATGAGATCGAGGTCTGCATCGGGCTCTGTGCTGCCAGTGTGCTGCCTGCTTGAAATTCTTTCTCTCTGCCCCCCCCCCCCATCATTCTGTCTTTGTCTCTCTCAGAATAAATCAATACACTTAAAAAAAAAACCAATTAACAGGATTCTTCTGATCCCTTCCATCAAATAAATATATAGTATGGAAGTCTAAAAAGAGAAGTCAGACAAACCCCCCAAATCCTCTGTTGCACATGCACATTCTAATTATGTTTATAATTAATTTCCACTGGATAAAGGTATAAATTGAAATATTCTGGAGATTTGGGTCTTAAATCTCTTATGCTCTCCCATTAGTCTGTAATTTAGCTGAGCTTATGGATAGGGTAAAAGTCCATGGCTTTCTCATCCTGTCTCCTTTTTCTTGCACTTTATTAAAAACTTTTTAAAAATGTAGTAAAAATAGGGTGCCTGGGTGGCTCAGCCAGTTAAGCATCTGAGTCTTGATTTTGGCTCAGGTCACAATCTCATCGTTGTGAGATCGAGCCCCGCATCAGGTTCAGCATTGGGTGTAGTGCCTGCTTAAGATTCTCCCTCTCCCCCTCTCTCTGCCCTTCCCTATGTGCACGCTTTCTCTCTCTCAAAAAGAAAAAAAAATTATAGTAAAAGTTCACATAACATAAACTTTTCCATTTTAATCATTTTAAGTGGTTGGTATATTCACAGCATCGTGCAAGAGCCATGCCATTCTCTTGCTTTTCCATCATCATCATCATCATCATCATCATCATCATTGTTATTTCTGTGTGTGTACATGTGTGTGGCCAGGAAAAAGTGAGGGCTGAAAAGGAGATTTTTTTTGGAAGGAACTTACATGTTGAAGAGAGCTTTTTCCTCAACTGTATAACCAGTTGGGCTATGCAGATGAACCTATTTAGGCGACTCTTCCCTTGGGACGCGATGTGTATATTGCCCACTTGTGCTGTGCTCATAGTGGGCATCAGTGCTTCTACGTCTGATGATTCCCAAGCTAGGAGTCTTGGATGGGGCGACTTAGAATGGCCGCATGGTTCACCTAATTTTAGCCATGTAGACCTCATCCACATCCATTTAATGTGCCCATATCAGCCGATGCATTGATCAACTTGAAATAGTTAGCTTCGTTAATGATTGATCATAAAGATAGTGGGCTCAGATTCAGTCAACCCTCTAAAATACTGTTTTGGTTATGCTTAGTTTTTACCTCTCTTAAAGTCATTTATAACACTCACAGCTTTAAATATTTTATTCCAAAAGACCTGTTGTTGTTGTTGTTGTTAATTGAAGTATAGCTGACACACAGTGTTACATTAATGTCAGATGTACAACATAGTGGGTCCACAAGTCTGTATGTGATGGTACGCTCACCCAAAGTGTAGCTGCTCTCTGCAAATTACCTATTATAATAGGGTCATTATAAAATTGTTAAATGGTCTGGTTTTATTGCACTGTTATTTCTGTGAGAGGATTGTCACTACAAAACTTACTCTTTTTCCATATTGAACTCTTCAGAGGAATAAAGTGCTTCTACAGATTTATATAATAAACAAGCGTGAGAGAATATATTTCTGATTTTTGGGAGCATTGGGAGATTATTTTACACCTCTCTGTGCTGTGTCCATAAGGTGAGAGAGGGACCCTTCATTTGGAATGCTCCAGAAAGAAGCATGGTACTTAGTCATGCCGGGAAAGAGGGGACTCCTGATGTGTCATTAAACAGAGCTGGCTGTGAGCACACCCGTGGTTTGTTAACCCCCAACCAACCTACCAAAAACAAACCCTGGCCCGGTTTTGTAAATAAAGCACACAGATGTATCAGGGTTTCACCCTATCTTCAAAAGCCACCTGAGGAGTTCTTAGTTCTGACATTTGCCTGATTCCAGTAGCTGGGAATCAACTCTGTGCAGACGTCATCTCCTTTTTGAAGACTTGTCCATTTCCACTTTTTTCCTTGTTAACCAGACGCTGTCTCCTGAATAGTTCCTATTTTTCTTGTTATTTCTTGGTTTCCTCTCCTGATTATTGCTCTCTGTCCCTTGAATGAATGTGAGTTTATCTTGGCCACCTCTTCTTTTATACTCTCCTTGGGCCATCTCTTCCCCTCCCGTGGTGTCAAATATCCCTGATAACTTCTAAATTTATCTATCTGTCTATCTATCTATCCATCCATCCATCCATCCATTCATCTTGTCTGTCTGTCTCTCTCTCTCTCTCTCTCTCTCTCTCCACCCACCCATGACATCCATCTTGTCTGTCTGTCTGTCTGTTTAGTTCTCTATCTACCTACCTACATTTGGGCATATAACCTTACCTGGGTTCTAGGCCCCATATATTTAACTACCTCTTAAGTGTAACAATAAGTGTGTATGTGTGTGTGTGTGTGTATACAATTTATGTATTTGTAACAATTTCATAAATTGAATACAGAATTCTTTCCTCTGCTTTTCTTCTCTCCTCCTTCTGAGCAAAAGTGTAATATGCTGAGTTCTTGTCTATTGTCTTGATCTCTGTGAGGACAGGATTTTAACTCTCTTATTCCCTAGTTTTGGTGACTGTTGTGGACTGAATTGTGCCCACCCCCACCCCCCCATTCATATGTTGAAGCCCTAGTCCCCAGTGTGATCATGTATGGCCTTTAGGGGGTATTAATGTTAAGTGAAGTCATAAGGTTGTGCCCTGATCCAATAGGACTGATGTCCTTATAAGAAGAGAGACATGAGAGCACCATGTGAAGATACAGTGAAAGATGGGTGGCCTCAGGAGAACCCAGAGCTGCCAACACTTTGCTTTGGATGCCTGGTCTACAGAACTGTGAGCATATAAGCTTCTGTTGTGTGAGCCCCACAGCCTGTGGTGTTATGCTTTGGTGGCCCCAGCAGTCACAGTGTCGACGTTCCTCCTAATATTTCTGGAATTAGGTAATAACATGATATGTCATCCTTTGATTCACTTTTCACTTTGCAGTGCCTGGTTCTGTTTTTTTTTTTTTTTTTAAGTTTATTTTCATTTATTTTGAGAGACACTAAGCAAGCAGGGGAGGAGCAGGGAGAGGGGGAGACAGAATCTCAAGCAGGTTCCTTACTGTCAGTGTGGAGCCTGACTTGGGGCTCAAACTCATGAACCATGAGATTGTGACCTGAGCCAAAACCAAGAGTCAGACACTTACTCGACTGAACCACCCAGCTGCCCCTGAACTGTCTGGTTCCAAAGGGGGTCGTTTCTGCAGCAGTCTTCAGGGGTGCCACCAGTGTCCCAAGGGCCCCTCAAGAGTTGGATCATCCTCTCTGGAAGCAAGATTCCTGCCACCGTCTGCCTCAGTTTTAACCCTGTCAGTTGTTACCGAGCTTCACCCTCGTCAACAGCTTTGCTTTGATCCAAGCAGGTGTGCGGCACGACTGTCATGGCCTTTACTAAATAGTGCAGCTTTAGAAGGTCTGTGATGATTTTCAGCGCATTTGCACTGTACCTTTGGGTCCCCGCTTCATCTGATAGTCAGGAAGAGATGGGCTATGATGCTGAGCTGGTAGGTTGGGAGGAGACATGAGCACTAGGCAGGGCGTTTCATTCGGAGGGTCTCCTGTCCGTGCTCACTTCATCCGTGAATGTGGTGTTCAGCCTGCCTGTGCCCTCCCACCCACCCTCCTAACTGTGGGGACTTGGATGTTGAGATGACAGGGGTCCCTTTTCCCTTGCACCTTACGTTTGTACTGTCCTTTAGACTTTTTAATTTAATTGTTTTGTTTTATTTCAGGGACTGTAAAGGATTTTTTTATGTTTATTTATCTACCTACCTATTTATTTATTTATTTATTTATTTATTTATTTATTTATTTTGAGAGAGTGAGAGAGTGAGAGAGCAAGAGAGCAGGTGCACACGTGTGACATACAAGCAGGGAAAGGGCAGAGAGAGAGAGAGGGATAGAGTCCCAAGCAGACTCTGTCGTAACAGCACAGAGCCCAGCACAGGGCTCAATCTCATGAACCAGGAGATCATGACCTCAGTGAAAATCAAGAGTCAGACGTTTAACCAACTGAGCCACCCAGGTGCCCCTGTAAAGAATTTTTAATAGCAAAGGACATGAAGATCTATGGAAACAGTTACACAAAGCAAAGTGCAACTTTAGATTGCTCCTAGATGGAGGTAGGAGGACATATCTCTATTGATAAAACCACCCTTCGGATTTTAAAAGCATTTTCATATCCATCATTTTCTTAGATTGATTATTTAATATTAGGTAGTTGATGGTATACTGCTATTTCTTATTTTCTTAGTTGATGGCTCTTACAGAAGAAGAAACCAGTGCTAATAGTGACGATAATAGTAATGCCGAGCCTCCCACATGCTAGGCACTAGGCTGAGTGTTTGCCTCATGTTTGAGTGTGTGAATTGATTGAGCGGGTCACACCATCGCTCCAAAAGGGCATGAGTTAGTGTGATGTGGGCCTTTCTCTGCCCATCCAAACGTACAGAGGACTGTTAGGATGGAATACACAGTGAATGGCATCGGTTGTTAGGATGGCCATATGGAAATGTCTGGTCAGGACTCCAGGAGGTTAACCATGAATAGAGAAGACATTACATAAATGTGTCTGGGGACATGTTTGGAAGCCTTATTCTAATAAAAAACAGAAAGAAACTATGTTAATACTCTTTGACTATTCATTAGGGTTTAAGTCCTATAGTAGTTGGCTTAGGAGAGTGGTCGTAAGAGACAAATTGGAGGATGCTTTCAGCTTTCCTAAACCTCAGAGACAGTCAACTTTAGGAATTTCTGGGAGTTTTTTTCCATGCCTAAGGATGTAAGGGAAAATATCTTCTGTTTATACATTATATCAATTAAATCCCTAAAGACTATTCTCTTTTCTACAAAATGCGGCTAATCGTGTCATGGTTCTTTGATAATTGTCATGTCACTAAATAAGTTGGCGGCTTACGCAGGTTAACAAATTATCATTTTTCATGGTTTTAGTATTACAAGAAATCTTTGTGGCTTCTAAAAACCTGCTTGTATACCGTGTGGCTCTGCTTGGCTAACTGGCAGGATAATAATGCCATCTCCTAGACTGTCCTAAATCTCCCAAATAGCAAAGGTAGGCAATTGAACCAAGCCACAGCTATAGCAGTGCCCGGTTGTTTCTGGGCAATAGGGAGAAATAGGTAGCCTGGTAATGTGTTGAAGCAGAATTAGCTTACGTGTGAAGTGCTGAGAGTAATCTGCAAACTTGTTTTGCAGTAGGAATTGTGTAATCAATACAACAAAATTAACAGAAACTTATAACATGTAAGTCTGCTGTCTGCCCACCAACCTGAAACCTGAGGTTAGAAACTGCGTTGAGACTAAGCACATTTTGGAAGGAGCTGGTTTAAGCCAACCAGCCTCTGACTGACTTATTTACCTGAAGATAATGCTTTGGAAGCAAACACATCATCTTCAGACAGTGAGTCTAATTCTCTGATTCATAGTTTAGCAACCCTGACATGTGTAGTTCTCAGAAGCAAGTATTTTGCTGGTTTATGAGGCTAGTGAAGTGGATGGAACATTTTGGAACACCACCATCAGAGTCTTCACCTTGTTTCCATTCTGGACAGGATAAATTCTTCTGAGGTTGCACCAGGATCACTCTAAGATAATGCTAGGCTTACTGTTTAGATTTGTGGAATGAAGGAATTTAGCTTATGACTTCATAAAAATCTGCCTGATGGAATTTAGAGACCCTTTGTTTTTAGAACGGAGTATAAATGAGTTTGAGAATAGAATTTGTTAGAAAGATTGGCAAAAAAGCCCAAGGAGTGTGCTTGTATCAGTTAGGATGAGGTTTGGCCACATGTGAACAAAAGCCTAAAAAAATAGTAGCTTCAACGAGATAGTCTGTTTCTTTTTTAGATAAAAGAAATCCAAAGGTAGGTAGTCCAAGGTTGGTATGATGTCTTCACCATGCTACCAGGACCCAAGATTCTATTTCTCTGCTCTCAATTCTGATTACTAGGTTTCTACCTCATGGTCCAAGGTGGCTGCTAGAGCTCCAGCCATCACATCAGGTCTGCATTCTAGCCAGTTGAAGAGAGGGAGAGACAAAGAGGGCAATCCTCCATCCCCACAAGGAGGCTTCCTGGAGTTTGTGTATGTCTTTGGCTGAAACTTGGTCACCGGATCACACTCGGTGCAGGGGATGCTAGAGAATGTAGGCTTATAGCTGAGTGGCTGTGTACCTCACTAAATGTGCAGTTCTTATTACTACAGAAGAGACAAGAGAAAATAGTGAGAGGAGTAGCAGACTCTGGTACAACTGCTAGATACTCTACTGTTTATGCAAAAATCAGAGCTGGAAGAACTTTAATAAATAAAAGGTGGCACCGTGGATGTGAGTTATCTTTCCTACTGTGGAGAAAAGTTGTTAAAGAAACTCCTATTAGAAAACACATATTCAGTATTTAATGGAAATTGGACATTCAAACATTGATTCCCTGTTAGTAGCCTGACTTTTCTTATGCAAGCAAAAAGGAGAGATGTGGCCCAGGCACAGAGAAACGGAAGTGATTAGATGCCAACTCCGTGACTTTTATAGCAGCTCATTCAGCTGCCTACCCACAAAGCACTTCCCAAGGACGTTAACAGCCAAGAATTCACTTGGCTGAGCCTGTCCATTTTTCATTCATTTCAATGACCATCTCCAGGAAAAAAACGTTCTGTGAGAAGAAAACCCATTGAAGGGCTTGTGGAGTATGAACAGAGGAGTTTTCCTTTAAAAGAAAAGAAAAAAGAAATAACTTAAAACCACCTATGTTTGGGAATTTTAGGGCTCTGTTGCCTGTGTGTGTGTGTGTGTGGGTGTGTGTATGTGTGTGTGTGTGTGTGTGTGGGTGTGTGTGTGTGTGTTTGTGCACGCGTGCACTTGCCTTTGTGCATCTAAACCAATACAAGCATATAACATACCTGTTCAAGATCAAGTTATTAATTTTAGAGAATTAGGGACTTTGTCCCTTTTCTTGTTTTAATGATGTTGAATGAAAACAGAAAATAAGGAGGAGATTCTTTTAAAGAGCCTTGCCCAGGGCCACCTGGGTGGTTCAGTCGGTTGAGTGTCTGACTTTGGCTCAGGTCATGGTCTCACAGTTCCTGAATTGGAGCTCTGCTTCAGATTCCCTGTCCTCCTCCCTCTGTCTCTCCCCCTCTCATGCTCTCTCTCAAAAATAAATAAAAAAATAAAAAAATTATGTCAAAATAAAAGAGCCTTGCCCAAAACATCAAAAGGCATTTGATGTAGCATTCAATAAACTACATGTTTCCCCCAACCAAGGGTCAGTAAACTCAATTGAGTGCTTGGGCAAAATTTTGGTTTGATCTTCTGAAAAACAAAAACAAAACCCCAAAAAACAAAACTAACAAAACATTTTGTAAACTGCAAATACTAACATCTCTTGGATAGACCTAGTTTTCAAGTTGCTCTCAGGTGTTTAAGGAGTCAGGACCAGTTTCCCCTCACTGAAAGTACACTTTATCACTTCAAGGGGTTGCCTAAGGGCATATCCCTTAATCAGGACAAGGTGTGAGCACCCCCCAAGGGATGGATGGCCTTTACCTTGGAGAATGTCCTCCCCAGTAACCTCTAGTCTGTTAGGTGGGAGGGAAGTGATGGGCCTGGATGGTCCAAAAACCAGTTTCGGTCCATCTTAATCGAGTTTGAGGTGGTATTTCTTTAAGGCGAGAATAACCTTTCCTCTACTCATATTTAGCTGAAATTTGGAGCTGACAGGGAAATTCCCATTTTTGTCCAGTTTACATGGAATCAGTTTTATGCCTTCAATATTTTTTGCCTTGTGGTTACTATTTTACCCATTTTTGTAGTTTCTGCTTGATTGTCTCATTCTGTAATTGTTGGGGTCTTTTGTTTACCTCTGCTTTTCTAGAAATCTAGGGTAATCTAGAAAAAGAGGTTAGTATCAGCCATTGTGTTGAAAGCCTTTACATCTAATAAGTGCCGGTAGAAGGTTTTCTAGATCCCAAAATATGCTAACAAATCATTTGCACAAGTAATAAAAAGAATATATTTTTTTACCTCATTATAAAGTTTATATTTGCAGCAGGGAAGTGGGAAAATGGGAATTATGAAATTTCTGACTTAGGGTGAAAAAAATTAACCAGTAGAGGCCAAAGGTAATTTACAATGTGTGTTTAGTTGTCTATTAGAGAGAATTTGAAATT
Source organism: Panthera onca (assembly GCF_046562875.1). NCBI lineage: Eukaryota > Metazoa > Chordata > Mammalia > Carnivora > Felidae > Panthera > Panthera onca. The sequence goes on along the minus strand of NC_138348.1, from coordinate 104,126,792 downwards.
ACTATCCTTCCTGCCTTTTTTTGTTTTTTGTTTTTTTGTTTTTTTTAGCCTAAAAGTGTGCTGCATTATGATGGTTGTCTTGGGTGTCTTCACTAGGTGTTTTATTTTTTTCATTTTTTTTAATGTTTTATTTTTATTTTTGAGAGAGAGCATGAGTGGGGAAGGAGCAGAGAGAGGGGGAGACACAGAATCCAAAGCAGGCTCCAGGCTCTGAGCTGTCAGCACAGAGCCCAACATGGAGCTCGAACCCACGAACCCTGAGATCGTGACTTGAGCTGAAGTCAGATGCTCAACAGACTGAGCCCCCCAGGTGCCCCTAAGTGCTTTAAAAAAAAAGTAAGTGAACTGCAAGCAGCAGGTGCTTTCAGAAACCTACAGTAACTGCTTCAAATACTGGACGTGTGTCCATTTGCCAGATATGAACAATTAGGGAAAAAATGAACCACAGTCGAAGTAATGGAGAATCGCATTGGAGACAAATGACCTTCATCTTGCAGATTGTCTCACCAGTGGTTTCAGGACATGGAATAGTCAGATAATAATGGTTTTGTCATTCAAACGTTTGGCCATCTAGTATATGAACCACTGGCATTAAATAATATTCTTAACTAACAGAGACATTGAGATATTTCCCAAATCAGTCTTCATCAGAGATTAGTTAAGTACCCAAAGTGTATATAAATTATTCTAAAGACTTTAAGGGGCGTAAAATAAATGGAGACAAGCTCTTGCCCATGTGTTGGGTTATAGTTTGGTTAAGTTATGAGATGGAACTGGAGGACAGTTATAAAAACAGCTGTATTTATTCATCCCTTTCTTCATTCACATATTGTTTGGGCAGCACCCCACTATGTGCCATGCATCCTTATAGTTGCTGGGGGCCAGTGGTGACCTGTAATTGAAGAGCCTGCTCTCACAGAGCTATGAGATTGGAGGAGACAGATGGTAAAAGGGTAAATGAGTGAGTGAATGGATGAATAAGATATTTCAGATACTAAGAAGTTCAGTGGAGAACAGAACATGGAACATTGCCAAAGAGAGTCAGTGGGCAGAGAGGAGGGAGTCAAAGAAAGTTCCTTCTGACATTGGAAATGAGACCTGAATGATGTAAAGGAGCCAGCTATGAGAAATAGAGACAGAGGGAGAATTGCAAATATCTAAGCACAGTGTAAGAGAAACATCAGCCATCAGCCTGGGTTGGCTGCTTGAGGGAAACCTTTTTTGAGTTATTATGTGGCTGTGCCCACACTATGCATCTCGATAGAGTTTGCATATATTTTCAAAGCAGGTTACCATCATCAGCTAATGCTTATTGAACTGTCAGCAAATATTTATGGAGAGCCTGCTGAGCTCAAGAACACTTATTAAGTGCATAGCACTGAATTATGAGTTACAAGGATTTTCAAAAGATAGGATTCTGTGGTTTAAAGGAGATATTTCAAAGGAATTACAGATTAATTTGAAAAACTCTAGGGCCACCTTAGAGAAGCCCTGTACATTCCAGATCTAGTATATAAAGCCAAAAGATTAAACCAGATGGGTGATAATTTTCTTTCTCATTACCCAACTAGTAAGATCATAGAGATAGGCAGGGACTCAGGTCTAGGATTTACATGAAATCATAGTGGACCTAAAAGAAAGTAACTTAGTAGTTAAGATTCTTATTGGCTAATTTGCTTCCCCAGGATTTGGGAGGTTTTGTGGGAACGGCACGTACCTATTATATGTGGAAAGGGGCCTATCTTCTCTAGTGCCCTAGGGAAATGTAAGAGGAGACTTCACAGAAAGGGGCATGTTACTGCAGCCTTCCTGTTGGGGTAGTGGCACCTTTAAGGATGCAGATGGGGAATAATCAGTATATTATTTTGGAAAAATTAGAGGCAAACAGATATCGTGTGAAGTTTAAAAGGTGGTAACAAAAGATGCTGGACGCTCCGAAATGTCTGTCTCTGGTTAAATATTTGGCATGGGCTCTGGAGCCAGCCATACAGATGAGTGCATGAAAGACTTCACATCTCGGAGCCTGAGTTTACTCATATTTAAGATCATAAGAAAAATGGGGCACCTGGGTGGCTCAGTCGGTTAAGCGTCCCACTTCGGCTTGGGTCATGATCTCAGGGTTGGTGAGTTCAAGCCCCCCGTCGGACTCTGTGCTGACAGCTCAGGGCCTGGAGCCTGCTTGGGATTCTGTGTCTCCCCCTCTCTCTCTGCCCCTCCCTGTCACTCACACTCTGTCTTTGTCTCTCTCTCTCAAAAATAAACAAACATTTAAAAAATTTTAAAAAAAAAGATCATAAGAATACTGATGATAGCTGTTATTTATCAAGTTCCTGCCAATAAGCACAGCATTTGACATACCTGAGAGCCATGCCAGGTTGGAGGTTTTTAACCTCTATTTTATTGCTGGAAAACCAGGCTCGGCATCATTGGGCGACTTATCCCAGGTCACATAGTTAGTCCATGATGGAGCTGGACTCACATCTGGCTCCCTGGGCCTCTGTGGTTGTCTGCCCTTCCCATAGTTTTTCTTGAGGACTTATTAGGAAGATTATCAAGAGTAAATGCAAAATGCTGCTAAGCAGGCTGGAGAAAGGGTGGGTGCAGTCGTTGCTGAGCTTTGCTGGTGAAAATAATGATGATGAGGTAGGGTGAGTTGTCAAGAGTGAGAGCTTTTAGTAGCACCCCATAAAACACCCATAAAACTGTTGCAAAAGCCAGACATTCGTTGCATGTAGTCAGACTGTGACCATGCCTTGATTAGATCAAACGGGCAGATTTTCCATGCAGAAATCGTGCTGTTCTAGAGAGGTTACATGAGATGCAAAAGGAGAGAGATGCGGGGCCATTGTCAGTCATTTTTACCAGGACAGTGCTTCGGCAGATATTTATTTATTTTCTTGCTTCTTTATTTTATTTATTTTTGAGAGAGAGAGACAGAACATGAATGAGGGAGGGGCAGAGAGAGAGGGAGACACAGAATCCAAAGCAGTTTCCAGGCTCTGAGCTGTCAGCACAGAGTCCAGTGTGGGGCTCGAAGTCACAAACTGCGAGATCATGACCTGAGCCCAAGTCGGATGCTTAACTGACTGAGCCACCCAGGTGCCCCATGTTTTTAAAAGTGTATTCATTTGAGAGATGAGAGACAATGTGTGTGCTTGCACAAAGGGGAAGGAGCAGAGAGAGAGAGAATCCCAAGTAGATTCTATACTCACAGCATGGAACCCGACATGGGGCTTGAACTCAAAAACTACAAGATCATGACCTGAGCCAAAACCAAGAGTTGGATGTTCAGCCAACTGAGCCACCCAGGCTCCCCTTCAGATATTTATTGGCCACGATTTATTGTCAATGTGCACCCAGCTGTGTGACTACGTGATGGGCACACAGGAGAAGCTTGGTTCCTGAGTCAAACCTGCACTTTCAAGGGGTGGATCCTAGTATCTGGAGCAAAGGGACGGTGGTGGCAGTCACCGGCGGGGCACTCTCCAACCTCCAAGGTTATTGACCGCACCCCCAGGAGACTCTTACCCCTCAGACCCAGCTCCAGATGCCTTGGACTGTTCCCAAATGTTAATGTTACCTTTAAGTTATGAATCTGCGCTATCACTGAAGATATCGAAAGAAAAAGCTTCAGGTAGAATATAAGCTATTTGGGAGCAACAAGCCATGTCTCCTAACATTCGCTGGCTGAAAACTGATTTTTTTCCTCCAATTTATATTTTGGACTGTATTGTTCTCCTATTTTTCTTGTGGGCGATGGTCCTCATGAGCTTGCTCCCTTCTAGCTTTGCTCTAACAGAAAACATTTCTTGGGCTCGCCTTTTTTGCACAGGAAGGCTCTTATAGGAAGCAAGATCCCATGGGGGTGGGGTGGGGGGAGGTGCACAAAGGTGAAGTGTGCCCTGTGACTGGTTCTTCCTCCCACACCCAAGGACCCCGTCATCGCTTTGAGATCTGCGTGAACAAAGGAACAATGCAGCATGACGAAACCTAATTTTCTGAACAACTAAATTTTACACCTGACAGCCTCTTTCATGTTACCTCAAAAAACAAAGTAGAAATGTGTGTTTATTTGTTCCCCTCATGAAAAACAGAAATTTGGGATGTTAAAGATGACCGAAAACCTACTGAGCAACATGTAGGTGGCAATGACGACAGGTAAATGAATAGAAGTAAGAATTTAAAGCATTCGCACTTAACTAATGGATGTCAATATCACACAACGATGTGAAGCTGCGGTCTGACATGCTGTGTTCCATATGGTGTGAAAGCCGCTGCTCACTCTTAATTTTGTGCTTCACCTAGACCTTTAAAGATGGTCTCCTGGGTTTCAGTTCCCAGAATCTTGACCAGCAAGAACCTGCTGAATGAGAAATTGTTGGTGTAGGTAAGCCATTAGCATGAAAATGGATCTCAGGCAACTTCTTTTGACATTTAATAATGATTGCAGTGAGTTTTTACTTGAGTGTGTACAACTGTCTTAGCCCAACTTGTCCAGTCTAGGAAATCATTAGATGAGCAACAACCAAATACCTGAATCATGGGACTTGAGGGAGATAATTTTTTCCTATGAATGATTTGAGTTTCTTTTAATAAGGGTTTGTTTCAACTTACCGTCAATTAAACCATAATTTCTACATTCCTGTTTTTGGTGCTAACTTAACTTAATAGAAGCTGATTACCTGTCAGGGTTTACATTCAATATAGAATTGGATGGGAAGGCCCTTCAAGTATTGGATCAGAGGAAAAGAATCACACCAGTGTAAAAGGCATTCTTTCATGGAGGAGGAATGTGCTGTTCATTCCTAAATTGCTTGGAGATGTGCATTTGATTCATACCAGACTGAATCAATGATCCAATGATTGCTGAAAAGTGATCTTTGGGGAGACAAAAGGTATCTATATAATAACTTGAATTTATTTGTTGAATCATGTTTGCATTTCTTCATTGCTTTCTACTATAATATTATAAGGTTATTTAATATATCAAACTAGTGTATACATACATTTTAAGCAGTTAATTATCATTGTATGGTATGGTAAATTCTTCTAAGATTTTTGGCCATTATATCAACTGGCCATTTTTTTTTCTGTGTAAATATAAGCATAATATAAAGTAGTGTAACAACTGCTCAGATTACTTTACTTCCAGGTTTATGTTTGTTTTTGTTCTCAGCAATATGTGATGTGGTTGCTTTAACTATCATCTACTAATATAGCTAGAGTTTGGAAAGTGATACCTCTTAAATCTAATTTGGAAACACATTTCTTCAGTGTTAGGGGATGATCTAAGATCCTAGCAGGCTGTATCCAGAGCAGAGCTGAGAGTTAACTGGCCAGTCCTGCTCCTTTTGCATTGAGATTAGGAGCAGAATTTTTTCTGTGCCTACTGTAAATCACAGAGTCCGTGTTTCCTGGGCACAGCATCAAGCTGATGAGGTGATGATTGAGGTATGAGGCTGCCAGCGGGGGACGACATCACAGGTGATAATCATTGTAAGACTGGTTGAGAATTAACAACTTCAGGTGTTTTTTGGAAGAAATTTGGGAGGATGTGCTTCAGCAGAATGAAGGAGAAAACCAAGAAAGGAGAAGATGAGAATTCAGGAAAAATCTGTCTCTGGAGGGCAGTGACAGGAAGTCCCAGGTAACGGCAGAGTTTCAGAGAAGCTGGTTGAGATCAGGGCAAGTGGGCTCTGGGGAGAGGACATCTCTAGTCTAGAATACCAGATATGTTTAAAGAGCTGGAAGAAAATTCAAGTAAGATAAAGACAAGTAAAGCAAGGGAGGAGAAAAAAATGCAATTAGAGACTTCTGGAAGCTATGTAAAACAAACAAAACTACGTAAGAAAGGAAATTAATTTTAACACAGTACTTTGCTTTACTCTGAACAGTACAAGTCTTATTATATACTCATTGTATTGTGAACTTTGCTTACTGCTTTAAACAAAATTAAGAATACAGGGGCAACTGGGTGGCTCAGTTGGTTGAGTGGCCAACTTTGGCGCGGGTCATGGTGTCATAGTTCATGAGTTCGAGCCTCACATCAGGTTCTCTGCAGTTAGCCCTCAATCTCTCTCTCTCTCTGTCTCTGCACCTCCCTGCTCATGCTTGATCTCTCTAAAACATTAAAAAAAAACAAACCACGAATACAATTATATTGAGGAGATGGGTGTAGTGTAAAAAAGCAAATCTTCATCTGTTGTGGCAAGAAGTTAAAGATACCTGAAATTGATACATCAAGAACTGTCTGTTTAGAGAGACCGTTTGGAGATAGGGAGATAATCCTAGAAGAAAGTTCTCTGAAGACTCCGAGTTTGCTTCAAAGGAGTGGTGACGGGTTGGGGGGGGGAGTGGGACAAGGGACCCACTGCTTTTTTTGTTTTTCTTTTTTTAATCAGGCTTCATGCCCAGTGTGGAGCCCAACTTGGGGCTTGAACCCATGACCCTGAGATCAAGACCTGAGCTGAGATCAAGAGTTGGATGCTTAACTGACTGAGCCACGCAGGCACCTGCCCCCCCCCCACCCCGCAACCCACCACACTGCTTTTTTCATATAGGATTTTCTGCTATTTGATACAGGATTTGACTTTTTTAAAGAAATTGCATGTATTAATTTAACATAATATTTCATTAAAAAGTATGCTTCAGTTTTTAAAATGTTGGGTGGACTGAGATCATGAGGCTGGTGGAAGAAAACTTTGCTAATCTTATTAAGGATGTTTGGTGTTGGCCTGGGCACCACTGTTTTCTCAGAATAATGGAGGTGTGATAAAAAAGTGTAGACTTGGAACCCGAAAAGTCTGGTGTTGCGTCCACCTTCTGCCTCTTAGTGGCTGTGTGTCTGTGGATGATGGCAGTGCTGCCCTTACATGTACACCTACTGTGTACCTAAGGGGTTGGTGTTGTCTTTACCTGACACTTGGTGAGTCACAGTCTCAGCAGGTGTGTAACGTTAAGCAAGTTGTTTGAGCTTTCTGCACCTCATGTTCTTACACTGGTAGGAACAGAGCCTGTCTAGTGGGGTGGTTGTGCAAATGAGGGATACTTGCACACTGCCTGTGTTACAGACACTCAGCAAGTCCTCCCTGTTGTCATTAAACCATGTGGTTTTAGCCACACAGTGCATTGGGTATTTGAGTTCCTCTTGTCCCTAAAAGATAAAAACAATTCCAGACTTCTTATCTGTACAGTACTGGAGTATGCTCTAGGAGTATGCACTGCATGTTCTCTCAAGTCTATGAGGTAGGATTCAGCACTGTGAGAAAAATTATGGAAGAACACAGCGTGTGTAGACACCATCCCAAACATAGTCCCCTCTAGAATTAAGGTGTTCCCATTCGGTGACAGTTAATTATATTGAATAATACCAAATCAATATGACACATTTTATTCTTTTACTTTATTCTAGTTGTTGATGGGATTATCAGTCTCTTTGGAAAGCAAGAAGGGTCTATAGATATTTGTAAAGGAAAGTACTACAATCAGTTGTACATGAAACATATCACTTGGTTTCCAGATCTTGTTATCGGAGAAATCCCCTTATCCTTTGTTATACAAAGTAGCACTTGAACTCTTGCCATGTATTTTCTACTTGCTATTGCAAAAGAGAAAAATTTTGTTCCACTAGGGATTTGAGGTAGGGTGGAGAGCAAATAAAGTGATTTCATTGGCCTAGAGTGCACCTGAAGTTTTAAAAGAAGTAACGGCTAACATTTTTATACCCCCTTATGTATGAAGTACTTAACATACATTATCTTGTATAATATTCACAACAACTCTCAAGGACACTAATAGAGTCAGTTTTTCTTATTGACAGTGGTTAGGTTCCACAAAGTCACCAGGAACACTGAATTAGCAACCATGGAATCATTCTTCCTAGGAGGAAATAATGGGTTTGGTTCCTCTGAGCCTCTGGTCACAATATTTTTTTTAATGTTTATTTATTTATTTTGAGAGAGAGAGCACGAGCAGGGGAGGGGCAGAGAGAGAGGAAGAGAGAATCCCAAGCAGGCTCTGTGCTGTCATTGCAGAGCCCGATGTGGGGCTTGATCTCATGAATCGTGAGATCATAATGAACTGAGCCAAAATCTAGAGTTGGAGGCCTAACCAACTGAGCCACCCCGGTGCCCCTCTGGTCACAATATTTTTTCCAACTGATTAAGACGTAACCTTGTTTTATGTGTGTTTCTGTTTAAAGACATTATTTTATGCATAGTGTCGATTCATTCACATTGAACTCACAGCCAGCAGCATGACTAATTCATGACTGAGGGACGCTTATCTAACACGTGTATTTTCTCTTTCAGGCCCATTAGGGCCTTCTCATGCTTAGGAACACTAGCCAGCACCACAGCACTGTCTCGGGGGCCATTTTCGGCAACAGAACCACCACCAAAAAGAACAAAAACATGAAGCAAACCATAGCACCAAATGGACCATGAAAAGGACACTTGTTTACAGTAGGGAGAGCTGAAACAAGAAGGCCCAGCGTGGCCTTGTTTGACATCAGCTGGGAACGTGTGTTTCCTTTGACGCCCTGCACATGTCCTTGATTGACTGCGGAGGTGCCACAAGCATTGATTTGGAGTTACAGATGAATCTTACCGAGTAGGCAAATTGGTGAATTTGGAATGTGTGAATAATAAGGACTGACCTTATCTGTCTTTTCTTCATATGTTAACAATCGAAGCTTACACTGAGTGAATTGCCTGACTTCCACCCAAGAGACAGATGGTAGAACTGATTCCTGTGTATTTTGCGCTTGCTCAGTTGGGATATGCCATCTATGGTAACAACCTCTGCCACACAAGGAGATCATAGGGACTCAATACAGGTCAGCGGGGGGTGAGGGGTGGGATGGACTCTGTTCCTTACAGTCCTTCAAGGATTCAAGCTCCTTTGTCCTCTGGCTCTTCCCAGAACCCCTTGCATCCTGTCAAATGACCTACAGGACGGAGGGGGAGCGTAGAGGACCATTTGGGAAGTTTTGGGGACAAGGCCTCACTTTCATCCACATTACACTGGCCCCATTGAACCACAGGGGATGCTGGGAAATACAGTTGTACCTTGAACAAGACAGGGGTGGGGGGCGCCAACCCCCCATGCAGTCACAAATCCAAGTATAACTTTAGGCTCCTCCAAAACTTAAGTTACTAATAGTCTACTGTTGACCGGAAGAAAGCCTTACCGACAATGTAAACAGTCCATTAACATGCATTTTGGGTTTTTTTGTTTTTAATTTTTTTAATGTTTACTTTTGAGAGAGAGAGAGAGAGAGACAAAGAGAGAACAAATGGGGGAGGGGCAAAGAGAGAAGGAGGGAGGCACAGAATCCGAGGCAGGCTCCAGGCTCCAAGCTGTCAGTACAGAGTCTTATGCGGGGCTCAAACACACAAACATTGAGATCATGACCTGAGCCAAAGTCAGACGCTCAATCGACTGAGACACCGAGGTGCCCCATTAACACGTATTTTGAATGTTGTGTATATCATATCCTGTATTCTCACAATAGAGTAAGCGAGAGAAAAGGAAGTGTTAAGAAAATCATAAGGAAGACAAAATGTATTTATGGTACTCTGCACTATTTATCAAAAAAATCCACATATAAGTGGATTTATGCAGTTCAAACCCATGTTGTTCAAGAGCCAACCATATTCTTACATGCCAGGCAGAAAACAGTAGGGTTTAGTGAGCAGATGGCATTTTCTCTGTCATACATTGTATGGGAGGATATAACCATATTTTTATGCCATTCTTATAAGTCTTTATGCCATTTTTCTGTGTCCCTGTAAGAAGCATTAGGACTCAGAGCCTCTCTCTGTTGGAATTCAATTGAAGAAGTGTGGAAGTTGAGGTTTTGTTTTCTGTGCAGTAAAAGTTTCCTTGTAATGCCAGGGAAAATGAGCTGATTATTTTCTTCTACTCAGCCGGGCATTTCAACAGTCTTTTCCAAAATTAAAAGAGTTTTCCAAATGAAATGACTTGATTTAAAATTAAAATAGATACAGAGACTCATTTTTCCCCCTCAGTAAATTTTCTGCGCTCAGGTTCTTGCCTCCCATAATTGAAGGCAACCATAATAACGAATTTGATTGCATGGCTTTTACTATTACTTTTGAGGTAATTGCCAGATTGGCATACACAGTAATTTGTATGTGAGAGGTGATCAGATGTGAACATTTCCATTCAATCATCTCCCTGGAATTCAGACACATCGCTGCTTCTGGCTTCAGAATGAGGACCTGTAATTGCAGCTTTGGGATGAAATGCCGATCTGAAGTAACCTGTTTCCTGTGTGATCGGTAATATTATCAGACCTGCTTTGGGAGGAGAGTCGAGCAGATTCCTACCTTACTCTGCGTGGTAGTGGTAGTAGAAGGAGTAGTAGTTGTTTTGGAAATAGAGCAGGAAATGTCCAGATGGGGGTGAGATCGGGAGGGCCCTCACTGCGGTGATGCGCAAGTGTGGAGGCAGAATGAGGCAGGCTAGAGAATCCGGATGCACATTCAGATGTTTCTCCCTTTTGCTTTCATTCCTAATTTAGGTACCGGCTTTGTTTAATTTTCCCTTCAGCAGAAGGGGAAACAGATTTTTTCCCCCTCTACTCCGCAAAGAGAACACTGGTTATTCTCTAAGAACCACAAGCTCCCATGAATTATAAGGCAAACAGCCAGACAGCTGTGGATGGCTTCTTCCCTCAGGAACTGTCTTTATGGAGAGATGTGTTTTCCCAGCTCCCTTACCCATCTTGGGGATGTGTGCGCTCTGAGAGTGCCCCCCCCCCACTTTGGCTTGTGCATATTAACGTTTTGAAATTTTAGTTTTTAAATGTGTAAGATGTTAACTACGTAAGATGCCATATGTCCTTACTCAGACGTGCGTCACGATGTTAAAGTAACGTTATCTATCTGATATTTATAGTTTCCTGTCTTCCACCATGAATACCTATATTCTTTAACATCTCCCACCACACCTTCTGATCCTCAGACCGCTGATGGAGGGGATGGAGAAATGGGCTTGTGTTCAGCTTGCCCCTAAAATATAATTAGGAACACACTGTGGATTCTTATTTTCATTATTATTAATTTGGGGTTTCACCATTATAAAAAGCACTTTCTTGCCCCTCCTTGTCCTTAATAGTTCGTGTCTGTTGAATATCCACTGTGTTCACAGCATTATAAAGCGCTCCTGGTAGGTACTGAAGAAGTGACTGAGACATTTGACTGTTCTTGCCTACCTTGCCCCTAACACATTCCTACTTTGGTCCTGGTTTTACTCTTGTTCTGAACATACTCATCTTGATACCACTGAGCATGGATAAGAGAGGAAAAAATTGGCGTGCGTAATAATTTGCTTTTGTTCAAGTTCTGACTTGCAGTTAATTCTGATCTCTTTTAGATTTGGCCTAGTTTCTTTGAGGCTTGGGCCTCAGGGCTATGCTAATTCATGTGATTGATGAGATGTCTTTTATATGGTGCTATTGACAGAAAAAGGAAATTAACCTCAAATCCAGTCATGGTAATTAGGCTCTACCTTAATTCACCCACATGTCCTGGGGGTCATTTTCTTTTGCTGTCTGTCCAGTAACGCTTAGGTGGTTTATTAGTGTCTGGGCAGAGGAACTCCTGTCTGTCAGGGGTTTTTCCTAGAAACTGAATGGACATTCCCCCCCGCCCCTTCACTTTCACCTACCCTTGGAGGGGCTGTGGGTGTGGGTGATTGATTTCAAAGGAAACCTTAAAGACCTCGTTGTAGCCTAGATGTTCAGGACATAAACACACTAATGGATGAGTTGAGGTGAGCCTTGATACTTCCCATGACTCGTTCCTTTATTAAGAAAGGAAGCTACTTTTTTATCTTATCAATGTGTAAATATCCAGTCCCATTCCAAAAGTAAGACTGTTTATTTGTACGTATGAATTGGCTGTGAGGTTTGTGGTTATTTCTTTTCTTCCTCTTCTTGCTTTTCTTCTTTTTAATGGCCCTGGTTTCTGTAGACCCAGAAGATGTGTGTTTGAGTGACAGCTCCAGTCTGTTAACATTTCATGGTGTAGGATGGGACAGAAGATGAAGATGAAACATTGTTTTAATATCACCCCTCCCTAGTCATCAGCAGCTTTAGGGATTCACAAATAGCTTGTCGTTCATAAATATTAAATAAGGGATTCATTATTGGAAAGCGTCAGCATGATTTGCCAAACCCAGAAGCCTAAAGATGTTGGTTGTTGTGGTACCATTTATGATAAGAAACCCAGGGCTGAAAAAATGGTTTCCATGCCCTTAGACATTTAGGAACACATGGGAAATATCCTAGTGTTATAATAAAATGCTCTTGAGTCTATGTTAAGAAGACCCTGTTAAATAAGCCTGAACCAAGACTCTCCAGAATATTTATATGGAGAAGGCACTACAGTGAATACTTACATTTACCTGAGGGTCAGACTTTTAACACCTCCTTTTCTCAATGTGTATAGACAAGAAAATGGACCCAGTGGAATATCTAAACACTGAGTAAAACAATGGTGACAAAAGCCATGTACTTTGCTTTGTAGGGAATGTATGGAAATACCCTAGACCTTTCAATGAGATTCTGCTTTGCTGTAATTCTGTGAAAACAGCAGTTCCTGGCTTAATCAATTTGATTATATGTTTTTCCCTAGAACTCCTTGTTCTTTCACTTTGAGGGAGATAATACATTGTAAGACATCTCTCACCCTGAGAAGAGGCCATTGAGAAGGAGACTGCAGAATCACTAACTATAACAACACCAAGGTCTAGGGTCTTTATTGAATGGACAAGTACTCTGCATACCTCACCACCCCTAAAGGCATTATCATATTATACAATCCAGCTAGTGACAGATTCTTTAATGATGACCCCAAGACACCAAGAAGAGATTAAATTACGCTCAGCCCAGTAAGGAAATGTATTACTCTATTTTAAGAACATGATGTTAAAAAAATTTTTTTGAAGGCCCTGATATTCTAAGAGGAAAGAGCCTAATTACTTGGTAAATTCATGTATGGGAGCTGGATGAGAAGTGCATTGGTGTATTTTCTTCATCTGGATTTAACAGTTGCTCCTGTCCCCTATATTTGCATTTATAAAGTACATTTGGTCTAAATAATTAGTAATACTAAATAATTTGTATCCGGCTGTTTTTTGTTTTTTTTTAATGATTACTGTGATCTCGTCCTTAGTTTTATTTCCCCCATCATATTTCCAAGCCAGAGGAGTAGCAAGAAGGAGTGAAGAGTGTCTCCTCCTCCCTCTGGAGCAAGCTGTGACCTGGGAGCCCTGAGTATACATCACCTGTCCTTTAGAACACAACTCCAGTACCTGAAAAGTCCAGGTGCCTTTCAGAGCCAGCTTTGTCATCCGCTTCTCAGTGTGACCCAGTCACCTCTCTGCCTGGGCCGAGCCCCCGATTTGAAGCCAGTTCTCAGGGAGTCCTTGGCACCCATACCTCCTTGGCTCCCTGTCTGGGTCCCCACTGGCTGGGGCTCTTCCAGACCATTTGCACACACCCAGGCTCCAAGCCCTGCACCCCAGCCCCAGTGTTCTTAGCAAAGGACCTCACCACTCGTGAGGAAGTTTTAATCCGTCTTACATGAACTGCTACTTGATTTTAATTTTCCTACTTCACGCTTCTCATGTCCTTAACCCTGCTGCCCCCAGTCACAACAGAAGAATCACCCTCTTCCTTTTTGCAACTAAACTCTGCAGTTACTCCTCAGTAACTGATCAGCTTTTCCTTCTCTCTTGCTTTTCTGGCCCCATCCCTGGGCTCCAGAAACCCTGAATTTCCGCCTCCCACCCCACCCCATTCTGTGTCCTGAACCGATGTCAGCTCTTCTGCTTCATTCTGCCGTCTTCCACCCCCTTCCTCGGATACCTCTGCGCTCCCCACCGTGCTCTCTCCGTCCGTTGCCACCCGCCTCTGCCCCCCTACTTTGTAGACCTCACCTCTCCAAAGTCACCTGTGACTTCTGAATCCCTCAATCCTCCAGCTGTTGTCGTCCTACATGGCCCACATGATTTGGAACTTCTGATCAACTTTTCCTTCTGGAAGCCCCACATTCCTGAGGGCGCCCTACGTTTTATTACAATTCTCACCATGCTTGTTCTCATCTTACCTTGCTAACCCCCTTTCCCTACTCCCTGCCTCAGATCTCTGGAGGGGCTTGACACTATACAGGTAGGCTAAGATTTCTGTACCTTTCTGCATGCCTCTCATGTCCCTGGGGTACCTGCATCTAAGTTTAAAAAAACTATAGGCTTACATAATTTGCCCAAAGCCAGGTAATTATAAGTAAGAGAGTCTGGACTCATAGCTGGGTTTCCAAACCTCATGTCTTTTCTAATGCCCACGTTAGCACACGTCCCGTTTGCTCTTGACTCGTTTCTTGCCCCATTTGGCAGATGTGGGCACTCATGGAGGTTATTCCATCAGCTTCTTGCCTACCCCATCCCCTCAACCCTTACATCTGTCCTCACGACTTTAACTACAGTCTTAATTGATCTGATTTCCAAACTTCCATTCATCTGGATGCCTCTTCCCGTCTACATATCTGTAGTTTATCGGGCACCTGGTAGCCACATCAGCACCTCAGAATGAATAACCCCATCAAATAATACCTGTAAAGCATTTCCAGATTCGCAGAGCACTCCTCTGTATATAAATTTATTTGACCCTCTTCCTAATTTAGGGAGGTTATCCTCTTGCAGATGAGGTAGTTGAAGCTCAGGAAGTCTCTAGAAGTTGCTCGGCATGGCACGTGGAGAAAACAAGCCAGCTGGGTTTGTGAGCTCAGATCTCTTTGCCCTTTTACTGCTCGACTCTGAGGTACCAGTCCAGGGCTGAAATCGTCACCGTCTCCCTCAGCGCTCCCCACAAATGGTAATATGACAACAAAATCAAAATGCAAAGCAGCAGCAGCCTCACACCGGTACAGGTGCGGGACGTCCTGGTATAGGGACCCTGTCTTACTCATCCCTGAGACTCTTGCCTGGCACAGTGCCCACATACAAGGGGCTCGTTAACGAGTGTCTGTTCTCTCGTGTACCCAGACCGCAAACCTTAAAATCATCTCTGATTCCTTCCCTTCTGTTCTACCAATACATTAAATAAGTCCTCTAGAATTTTCTTTCCTCAGTGCTTCAAATCTTTCGGTGCGGCCCTGTCTTTCAGCCTCAAACACATGCACTGACTTTTTCACTGCACATATCACTTGTAGTGTCACTGTAGCCTCCTCCCTGGTCCCCAGGCTCCAGCCTGAGGCTCTACTGATGTCAGATTGGTCTTCCTAAAAAATAACTGTCCTCCTGGACGCAGACTTATTCTTAGAGCATGTGGGAATTTGAGACATTGTCTGGTCCTGCCTGCCTCCAAGGAAAAAAAAAGGAATCACAACATGGCCCCAGGAAACGAGATTCACCCCCTCCTCCACATCCCTGGGCTTCCTGCCGCCCAGTCCAGGCTCTTGACTCTTGTCATTCTGTATCTTCTCTCCAGTGATTCTCCTCAGCCTGCCTGATGAAGTCCAGGCCTCTTTGTGCAGCGTTGACACACTCTCCATGACCCAGTTCCAACACGCTATTTGAATTATCTGTCACTAACCCCGGAATCGATGTTCCAGCCAACACGTGCTGCTTACCATTCTTTCAGCACGCCCACTGCTGTCTCGCCTCCTTGCCTTTTTAGGTGATTCCCTCTATGGGGACTCCTTTGATCACCTTTTATCTCACTCCATCCTTTCCATGAAAAGTTGCCGGCTTCTTCTCCAGTTGAAAAGGCAGGGACTTTCCCATCTGTGACCGCTGCTAGCACTTTGCTTCTCTGCTCCACCCTGCATCGGACTTCTCTTTGTCCTTGTCTTATCTC
Organism: Panthera onca; assembly: GCF_046562875.1. Classification (NCBI taxonomy): domain Eukaryota; kingdom Metazoa; phylum Chordata; class Mammalia; order Carnivora; family Felidae; genus Panthera; species Panthera onca. Next base: position 104,110,906 of record NC_138348.1, on the reverse strand, counting down.
CCTTCTCATTCTAAGCATCTCTAGAGCAAGGGAGAACTGCGTCTTGTTCACCCCGGATCCTTCACCATCAGCAAAGTGGACGGGCCTGGCATGGGGTGGGTTGCAGTTTGGTGATTGGATAGTTGAAAGGTGACAGACAGTGTCAGGGAAAGGTCAGGTCAGCGTATCGGAGCACTGGACATCAGTTTGTCTTCTGAAGAACTTTGGGATTTGGTCTCCATTGAGTTGAAAGTAGCTTAATTATTTTTTATGTTCATTTATTTGAGAGAGAGAGCACGAGCAGGTGAGGAACAGAGAGAGAGGGACAGGCGATCAGAAGTGGGCTGGGCACTGACAGCTGTGAGCCCAGTGTAGGGCTTGAACTCACAAATCCTGAGATCATGACCTGAGCCGAAGTCAGCTGCTCAACCCTCTGAGCCACACAGGCCCCAAAAATAGCTTAATTTTTTTTAAGTATGAAATTTATTGTCAAATTGGTTTCCATGCAACACCCAGTGCTCGTCCCAACAGGTGCCCTCCTCAATACCCATCACCCACCCTCCGTCCCTCCCACCCCTCATCAATCCTCAGTTTGTTCTCAGTTTTCAAGAGTCTCTTATATGTTGGCTCAATTTTTAATAATGTCATAGAGGTGCCAGTGGGGCTGGTGGTGGTAAATGCTTTGCTTCCCACCTTTTCTTGCGCCATGATGTTTGCTCAGTGCTTGCCTTATGGTACTGCTTCCCCAAGGGGTGAAAATAAGCCTGTTGCCTTCACAGTCACACCTTAGGTGGTGGGCTCTGTGTGGCCTTGGGAGAAATGGGTGTGTACGTCTTGGGAAGTGGTGTTACATTTCACAAGTACTGAAGATGTGAGGAGGTGACCAATCATCCCCAGGGCTGCAAGCATCTAAATTGGCTATGTAAATGTTCATCAGATTGTCTAATTATACTACAAAGACTTACATAGAAATAATATGCCTAACCAAAGGGCAAACTCGCTGATTAAAAAAATGTATATGTATATTCCATATCTATGAGCCTTTGGGTGTTAAGTGAGGTACCTGTTGAGCAGAATACATGTGAAGTTGCCATGATTGTTAATGAATTCTGTAAGGTAGTTTGCATTGTTCAAATTTTCTCTGCATTTGGCACATATGGGCTAATGTGAACTTGACTTTTTTTTGACCAAGTTTTTTCTGCTCTTCCCTCTCACCTCCACTTAACTTGTTTATTTATATGCTGCAGTGAATTAGCTGGAAGTGAGAGCTTGCATTGTTCTTATCTATGTAATTAGAGAAGGTGAAACAAGTAATTGACCTTCACCAAAATATACTGTGCCCAGACAGTTTGATCCCAGCAACTTGCACTCTGTCAGTATGTAGCCAATAATTGAACATTTTCAGTCATTTCTTCACTGTCTTAAGGACCAGATTATCCCGGCAAGTTGTACAATTCAGTTACTAAGCAAACCGAAAAGCAGACCAATTATCTATCATTTGCTACTAGGTCCTAGGAGAGTATAGCTTAGCCACTGCTGTACGTTGAATTTGTTCTTTTAGGGCCAAATCCTAGAAAGACCTAATTCTCAGAAGATTATTTGTCTAGGGCCTAGACTCTAAGCCACTATTGCCCAATAGAAATAAAGTGTATGCTCTTTAAAATTTTTCTAGTAGCCACATTAAAAAGATGAAAAGAATGGCAGAAAGTAATTTGAATGATATATTTTATTTAACCCAGTATATCACAAGTACTATTATTGCAATACGTGATCAGTATTCTAAAAATTATTAATGACATTTTTTGCTTTTGTTGTTGTTACTGAGCCTTTGAAATCTGGTGTGTATTTTTACACAGCAGTTCTGACTAGCTGCGTTAGAAGTATGTGGTAGTCACACATGGCAAGTGGCTACCATATTAGTACATGTCTAGATTGATTGGGATGGGATTGTCTGAGAAGCAAAAAGGTAAAGGAATAATTTTATCGTTACTCTTCACCAGGAGTCAGCAAACTTTTTCTGTAATGGGCCAGATAGTGAACATTTAGGCCTTGAGGGTCATACATACTCTGTAGCAACTATTCAGCTCTACCATTGTAGCACCAAAGCATCCACAGATCCTACATAAACAAATGGGTGTGGCCATTTCCCAATAAAACTTTATGTATAAAAAACAAGTGGTGGGCCAGTTTGGCTTGTGGACTGTAGTTTGTCCGTTCCAGTTCTAAAGTTTAAAACAAATTGCTCTTCCATGGAAATAAAAATAATTTCTGTTTGGAATCATTGTTTCTATGTTGGATAGGTAATCCCATCTGTATTGAGAAACTCACAAACACAGCAAAATGATGGGTTCTGCCATTTACTGCATCTTTTTACAAAACTAGTGATGCTTACTTTGTTAGGATTTGTTTGTTTGTTTAGAAAATGCAATGTGTTTATATTGCTATTGATCACAGCTTTTCTCTCTCCCCCTCCCCCACTCCCATCTGGCTGGAATAACATTTCTGGACCGGTTGGCTGTGGCATTCCTACTTGCATTATTGTGTTGCAACAGGTAAGACCCTTTTCTTTCTTTTTGAATTATGATTTTGCCTAATGTCACAAAAATCAATATAGAAACTTGTGACTTTAATTTAAATGTTTAAGGAAATGGCACGAAATAGTTTCCATAGATTTGCTTTAAATTAAACTGTTTTCAGCTGCAAGGAAATAACACTGGTACAAAATATACGGTGAGATAGATTTCAGTCGCCCATGGGATGTTCCCTTAAAATCTTTTATAAAACATGGCTTAATGCGTCACGAAAAAAAGAGAGGGATGCAGGATTATACTGTCTTATTTTTTCATCCCCAAGTTCGATGCGAGTGTGTCATTAGCCTGGGCATGCCTTTATGTGTGTTACGGTGATTATGTGCAAAGAGTTTCTCAGAAATTCCTCTCCCCTCAGGAGTGGTGGAAGGAGATGTTTCTCTCTGTGTCTCAGTGTCAGGGCCTGTGCTGGTACCTTCTGGGAAGGTGGGAGTAGTGGCTGTGCAGTGAGTTTCCCATTGGGTTGGGTAGTGGACAAAGCCACTCCAGATCTGTTGTGACTACTTTAAATGAGCCAGCTGTAGACCTGCTCATCAGGATGAAATGGGAAAAAGTAAAGAGACAGGTATAAACATCTTAGAGTCTCTTCTTGTTAATGCCATTTTGTTGTGTCTTGTGGGGAAAAAACATTTTAAGGTTTGTTCTCTCCCACTTAAAATGACAGTAACAGCAACGTCACCCCTCTGGAGCCGGTCAGCTGGTGACAGACTGAGGCCCCGCCGTCTCCTGATAATGCGTGGCTCATACCTCTGTCCCTTTTCCTCACAACCGAGAAAGAAATGCACCCTCAGCTCTTCCCTCGCCACCCCCAAATGTCCCCTTTACTCTTAATCCACTTTCCTCTTCTTTCTAATTTCAAGGAAAAAGAAATTATCTCTTAGAAGCAGCATCTTGCACTTGTACTTGTTCCCACCTCCTGTAGCGTCCTCCGGGGCCCTGTTTCATCAGTGAAGCCTCTGCCTCTGGCGCTTTCAATCTGCTCTCCTCCAGCAGACCTTTTACTCCAGCCCTTACACATCGTGAGGTTTGCTTAGGCCTGAGGACAGCAGAGAAGACTGCCCTCCATTCTGTTCCTCCTCCTTCCTTTCTTCCCCACGCGTCTCAGAAGGACAGCAGCACCTCCTTCCGCTTCCACGGCCTCTCTGCTAAAATGGCGCCCAGACTCCCCGGGCACGTCCTCCAGTCTCTGAACTCTGGCAGTCCCTTCTCAGGCTCTGCCTGGATTGCTCTGTGCCCTTGAGAGGCCTGCCTCCCGGCTGGTCTGGGAAGCATGTGTCTGCCTTCCGACAGTCTTCACTAAACATAATTCTAACCGGACTCCTTTCTTGCTCTAGAATCTTCCTGGACCCTTCGCCATTGATTTACACCATGTGTAAGGCACTTAGAACCATGCTTGACCGATAGTTAAGTGCTCAGTAAATGCCAGTTATTTCCACCCTCTTCTTCCTCATCTGCATTCTCAATTTGTTATTTAGACATTTAAAGCCTTCTCTGATCTGGGACAACCTTCTTTTCTACTTTATTTTCCAGCTGTTGATTTCCAGCTCATCACATATTGATTACGTTATTGATTGCAAGGACTGAGCTGACATGATATTACACGGTCCTGCCCTCAGGGAATTCAGTCCAGGAGGGACCACAGATGCGGAAGCAGGAAAGTGAGACACACTATGATAGATTCTGTAATAGGGTGTAACAGGGAGCCGAGTGGCCCTTTTTAATTTTTAATGTTCTTACTGTTTTCCTGGAATTATGGCTAAGGAACAAAGGTGAGGACCCCACCTTCCAAAGTGGAGGTACTAACAGTTGGGACCAGAGCTCTTCCCCAAAGCTTACTAACAGCCCCGCTGTGATAGGTCAGCAACGCTCCAGGGAGGAATGTAGGGTTCTTGGTGCTGTTGACCTTGGGAATGCAGAGTTTCTGGTGCTGTTCCCCTCTGCCCCAGGCCAAGTGCAGCATGGTGAGGGCTGTGGGAGAATTGGTCTTCTGCTTGCAAAAGGGGAGAATGGGGTTCTGTGCCTGAGTAGATGTGTGCTGAGCTTCTGGACATGTGAGCCCTCCCTGGTGTGGCCAGTGGAGCATAGTGGACCATGGTGGAATGGAAGACCATCAGGGGTTTTTGCACAGTGTGACCTGTGGCTCCTAAATGTGAGAGCCCACCTGAACAGCATTACCAGTGCTACTGCTCTCCTGGAGATTATTGAATGTGGGAAGCTTTTAGAGATCCCTGCCCTGGCAGGGCGGGGAAGCGTTGTCCATTAAGTGCCTGGAAAGCAAATGAAGGTTGGAATCTCCTCCTTGGTTCCCTCAGTCTTGGGAGGGTGCAGGAGCAGTCTTCCTGGCTCCTTGGACTCTATATAAAGGAAGATGGAGCAGAACAAGCACAGGAAGTGTGGATATGTGGCTTGAGAAGATGCTGGAGGGGTATGAGTGTAGGTCAAGAGAGGGTATGACTGTAGAGATAAGGCTGCCTCTTTTCAAGGGGTTCTCAGTTACAGGGACTGTGGGAGAAGCTAAACCCCATTCCAGGAATCTCACGTAGTTGGAAGTCACCAGCAGGTAGAGACCGAGAGAACCTGATCAGAACCACCTACCTACTCACTACCAGTGATAGTCAGTTATGACCATGCCTGCTTCTGTGTTTTGGTTTTCCAAAGCCCTCTGTATTTTGGTTTTCCCTTTCCTCACCCTGGCATCAGAGAGGAAAGGAAAAGAGGTTCCTTAGTGTGGTCCTCTCACTTTCCATCCTCTGCCAACCCTCCACCCCAGTGACCACAGTCCTAGGACAATGCCCCCATTCCATCTTTTCCTGAAGGAGGGAAAGTGAAGAGCTTTGAAAATAGAGTTTTATGTGAATGGACTGACTAATTACTGGAAGTGCCTGGAAAGTTCTGGAATCTATAGCACATGTGGCTAGGGCACGGGAAGGGGGATTTGAAGGCAGCGATTGGAAAACAGAATTCCGTTTCATTTTCTGCCTCGACAAAGTCGAGGCTGCTCTGTAAACCAGGAGATGTGGCCCCAGGAGTGTAGAGCCAGCTCTATTGGGATCTGAGCACGCTAGCCCTGAAGAAAGTGAGTGTCAGCGTTAAAGGACGACTGGGCCTGGAGCAGCCATGGCGAGAGGAGGAGTGGTGTGTACACAGAAGCCTAAGGAAGGGAAATGGAGAGCAGGCACCTGGGGAACTGTGGGTCCTGTCTCCCCAGGTGGGAAATGGGGAACAGTAGGAGATGAGTGGTGGGAGATCGTTTAAAATGGAGGCCTGACTCAGGCTTTTGAATTCATCCCCTGGGTGCCATGCAGGGTCTTAAACAGAGGCAATCAAGACCATTCACTCTTGTAATGCATGCCGTCCCTTCCCCTGTCTGGGCCGATTGAAACCCTACTTTTAATGGAGGGTGGATTTGGAATGCCACCTTTTTAAAGAAAGCTTTTGTGATCTCTCAGGCTAGAAACGTTTGAGTCCACATATCTACATGGACACTTTCAGCTTTGTGTCTCACAGTGTGTGCCTTGCATTCAAGGCAAGTCTCCTTCCCCACTTGCAGGATGCAGCCTGCAACCCGACCCCCACCCTACCCCCCCACCACAGTGCCTAGTATTAACCCCCGCACAGTGTACATAGTGTTGTGTCCAGCACCTCGCAGGTGACCAGCAAGCGGTTGTATAAATTTAAATGTTCTCTAGACATTTTTGAGCATTTGTCATGTTTTAATACTTTACTGCACTGTTTTTAGTGATATTTTCATCACACTATTTAGCCAAGGTCAATAAAACCTGTTTAACTAAATGAATCAAGGCTTTGCTGGATCAAGTAGAGATCCACCAAGTCTGAATTGTTTTTTCCTCCAAATCCCAGACAAGGAGAATACTTTCTCTGATTCCTTTCTTTCTATCTGCAATTTTTCACGCTCTTCCATAGGAGACTATTATCTGAACAACTTTGGACTGGATGCTTCTTTAGGTCATGGTCATACACCAAGATGGACCTGTTAACCTTTATTTAACTTTTGAGGGAAGATAAGAAAATAATTTGTTTTTAGTTGTTTCTCTGTGCCGTACTTTGCTAGTTTTCACCACACAGACACACACGGACACACACACACACACACACACACACACACACACACGTGGGCTGTAAAACATGACTGGTAGTGCTTAGCAACAAAACGCATTTCTAAGCGTTTTCCTCTTTTTATTTCTAGGGACTAGCAGGGTGGTATGATTTTGAGGGAAAATGTCTCCAGCTTTCGTGTTTCTTTAAATATATGTGAAATAAGGGAGCACATGTTAACATGAGAGCAAGATCACAATTTGTGCACTGTGTAAGTCTTTTCCAGGAAAAAGGAGCTGGGGAGGAAGATCATTTCCCCTTTCCAGTAGGCAAGCCAGCCTTGGGCCACTCCCTCTTCTGTTCTCCCTTTCCTGGGCAGTGGGCAAGATGGCCACTTTCAGGGGGTGGGCCAAGCCATCCTCTCCCAGGGAAGGCACAGGGGGATCACAACCAGTTATCAGCAGCTCACTGAGGGAGCCCCTCCTGCGAAAGTCGAAAGTCGTAGGTAGGGAGGAAGGAAGTACACTCAGATGCAGGCAGGCCCTGGGGGAGGCCGTTCCCTTCCCCTTTCCCCCTGGAAAACAGCTCCTCCCACCATCCCCCACCCCAGCCACACTCACTGTGCTCACCGCAGGGTCACACGCATTGTGCCTACAGAGTGGAAGGTAATAGAGCACACTGGAGCATTAATCTGAGATTCTGAAATGCCATCATGCATTATTTATACCTCTTGCTACAAAAATATATCACAAATGAATTTAAATGAGAGAGATAATATTTCTTCTTTTCCCCCTGATGATAGATTCAGACTGGATAAATTCCTTTATTTTATTTCATCCTGTCTGCTAAAATAGGCCGGCATGTTATAAAAATATGCTTTTCTCTTTGAGGTGAGTGAAGTGGTTCAACTCAAGGAAATTTTTTCTTTGAATAAAAGACTTTCTCTTTTTAAACTGGCTTTTTAACTGCATCACATTATCTGCCGATCAGTTTGGGGAACGTTAGAAGTTCTGTCATTTAAAGCCCTGCGGTGAGATGAACAGAGAACTACAAAGCTATAGGTGAATTATGAAAAAAAGATGAATTGTGGTATGTTTCTAAAGACTTACTCCATCCCTTCTAATGGCACTTGGGGAAAATAATGTGGAGGAGATAGCACCGTGTGATTATTATTTATTAGAATAGCACTCATTAGTCCACACTAATTTAACTGCTACTAAAGAACCAGCTAGAAATGATCTGCAGGAGGCAGAGTAGTAACACTACTAAGTGCTCAGAAGGTGCCAGGTACTATTTAAACACCTTACACATTTGATTTAGTTAATCCTGTTCTGGGGTCGGGTTGATACTAATGTCACCTTGTTTCACAGCAGAACAATGGGAGGAGCAGAGAGGTCAGGTAACTCACTTAGGAGCACAAAGCTGGTAAGAGAGGAGGCTGGGCTTTGAACAAACCCCAGAACCCACACTCTAAACTGTTCTGTTGTGTTGGCTTCTCATCCCAGGCTTGCATGGCCAAAGCACCGCTGGCCCAGGGCACACCGAGCCTATAACTTCTGCTTCATATTGACACATGGCGGTCAACTTTGGTTTTATTCCTATAGATGACAGAAGTTCAGTCTTCAACAGGAGGGCCAAAGATACCTGGCTGGGCAGTTGTTTGGCCCACAGTCTTGAATGTTTTATGTTAGCAACATAGCAGATGATGGATGGATGGATAGTTGGATGAATGGACATACAGAAAAATAGATGGACGGAGAACAGTTCATAGACCTGAACAGCTACTGGCTGTTAAAGTTCATCTTTTAACTTTTCTCTTCATTAGGATTTCATGTAGCTGAGGTAGACAGCAGCCTGGGCACTTGAGAGATTTGTGACTTTATGCTCCCTGGTGCTTTCACTGGAACACATGGATTCCTGCAAGGCTCATAGTACAGGAGCAGATTTTTTTTTTTTTGTACAATGCTACATTTTTTTTTTCTTTTTTCTTGAATCATAACAGACAAGCAAAGCAAATCCCATTTTTTCCATTAGATTCTGTTATTTATTGAATTGATTTTTTTTTTTACTTGAGGAATTTCTCATCCTGTGTGTAGTTAAAACTCATTATGAAGAGTAGTACTATGCTTAAACTAAAAAAAAAAAAAAGCAAACTGATGCTTAAAATCTTCTCAAATAATTGGAGATTATAAACCAAGAAGAGGATGTCCAGTATTATAACCTTGGCCTTTCCTCAGCATGCCGTGGAATCTCTGCTGCCCAGGCCATGCCAGACTGGAGGTGAAAATTCAGTTTGAAGTGTAGTCACAGAGCTATTTCCTGTCACACTTGCTCTGTGGTAGTGAAAACGATTCCAGATTGTTCTTGGCATCCCTAGAAGTCCATTTCCTCTTTCTTCTAATCCTCATGTGTCTGAAAGTGTGTTTCATGTAGCTACATCTACTTCAGAGGGTGCTTGATAAGACTAAATAATCAGATGCTAATAGGGGGCCCCGGGTGGCTTAGTTGGTTAAGTGTCTGACTTTTGATTTTGGCTCAGGTCATCATCTCACAGTTCATGAGTTCGAGTCCTGCATTGGGCTCCACACTGACAGCTCCACCCTCTCTCTCTGCCCCTCCCCTGCTTGTGCACTCCTGCAGGATCTCTCTCTCTCTCTCTCTCTCTCTCTTTCTCTCAATGTAAATAAATAAACTTAAAAAAAAAAAAGAAAGACAATGGCTTTGGGCTGTCCTGCTCAGGTCCCAGCCGAGATTCTGTCACTTACCAGCTGATGACCTCATACAAGTTGCCTCCTTAAACTTCACGGTGTCCACATCAGGGGTTAGTGGGATAATGTAAAGCTTCTGTCACTTAGGAAGTGCTCAGTTAACCTCATTCTCAAATCTGGTTTTTGTTAACACTTACCTGAGGGTCAGCCCCCTCCAGATCTCTGGGTTCCGGAACTGATGGCCTGCTTCAGTGTCAGGGGTGGGCAGGAGAGGATGAGTGGTTCACTGGTTTCAAAGGAAATCATGTTATCTGCCACTCATTTTGGTTCCCAGTCATTCAACATTCCTTCAGCAAATATTTTCTGAAACTCTCCTGGGAGTGAGGTGTCCTGGGGCTGAGGATACAGTGATGATGGGGAAGCATGGTGGAGTCCCTGCCCTGACATCTTTGCACTCAGCTTAGTTAGACCTTTTGTGGACAGACCTTACAGTGTCAGATCTGCTTTTGATCCCGTGACAGGGAGTGACTAGGGTTTTCTTTTGGGGAGATGCAGATACTTTGGAACTTGATGTTGCCAGTGATTGCACAACATTGTACTAAATGCCATGGAATTATACGCTTTAAAATGGCTAATTTTGTATTACATGAATTTTGCCTCGATTAAAAAAACAAAAGATCGCAGGATCAGCTCCTTGGTCCATCGCCTCAAGTTGTATTTGATTTGGGGCCTCATTCTTACTGACCTTAGATAATTTCTTCCCTGAAAATTCCTTTCTTTTGTTTGGAAATGGCTTTGAAACTCCCAGGCTGGAGCCAGATGGTAGCCTACATAATGTGACTTTAGGTACGTTGCAGAGTGCTTTTTATACACGACGAGCTGATAATAATGAACTGTGTCTCCTAGTGATGCTTCAAGTCCTCCTTTACTTATATCATTCAGGGTGATGTTCCCTCTCCCAAATACTCTTTGGAGGCCTCCCAGGGAAGGGAACAGAAGGGCTGAAAGCACCGAAGGTGAGCTTGGCCCCAGCTTTGGTTTCTGTGGGCCGTCCCGTCACAGATGGCGGAGGCCCGGGCACTGAAGCTCCGAAGTCAAGACAGAATGGAAAAAAGCAGGGGATCTAACAGAGGCCCCCACCTGGCACCAATTTCCTCCTTTCTCTGTAGTCCTCTGAGCCAGAGCTAAAAGAGTTACAATCACTTAACATAAAACTAAAGAGCTATGTGTCTGTCCTATTGGCAAGGGGCATTTAAAGGCCATTCACTGGCTCCGCTGAAACAGGTGTCAAAGAAAAGCTGATTGGCTTAGTTGTCTTAATGGGACATAAATCACCATTCTGATGGAAGATCCATTTGATTCAGGCATTTGACATGAGCTGGAGACAGTCCGAAGCAGACATCTGTCTCCTTGTGGCTGGTGTGGGTGTCTCAGATTCAGTCAAGTCTGTGGAATTTTTCCATTTCTGTCCATTGTTTTGTTCTGAGAGAGACGCGGGGCAGAGTGAGGTGGGGGAATGGGGGGGGGGGGGGTGGTGAGAATGAATGAGACAGAATGAATGAATGCCCGAAAGGAAAAAAAGGAGTTTATGTGTGGTTGGATATGATTTGCTTTTACAGAATCAAAGTAGTAAAGAGGTGAATGTAGTAAATCAATCCTAATTTAAAACAAAGCATTTAAGTATTCATGGAATGTAGACCACATTACAGTCCAAAACTGCTTGCTCAGACCCTGACCCAAATTTTTAGCTCCTGTTTTTCCTAAACAGTAATAGATCATGTTTAAAAAAAAAAAAAGATCTAAGAAACTATACTCTTTCCCTTATTTTTTCCAAAAAATGTGGTTAGATGCTTGGTTAAATCACCCTGATGCTATTTTCCTTTCTAGAGTAGGATTTTTTTTTTTTTTTTTTGTCCTGGGATAATAGGTGATAGGCTTCCAGGATATCATTTTCATGCTGTTTAGCCCCAACGCATGGTGATAATTGTATTTTATATCACTATCGAGAATGATACCACATGAGTAATTTATATAACTAAATATTCTTTAGATTTATACAGATATTAACAATAATTTTGTAAGAGAAAAATTTCATAAAATATTACTGACCCATCATATATATGCAAAATATATGTTGTTGTTTTATATTATTCTTCTTTGTTCTTTATTTTATTCTTTTTTATTCTCTCATTTTCTTTTTTTTTAAGTATTTGAGACAGAGAGAGCACGCGCATACACTCACAAACAGGAGAGGGTCAGAGAGAGAGAGAGAATCCCAAGCAGGCTCTGCACTGTCAGCACAGAGCCTCATGTGGGGCTTGAACTCACGAAGCATGAGATCATGACCTGAGCCGAAACTAAGAGTCAGTTGCTCAACCGACTGAGCTACCCAGGTGCCCCTGTTCTCTCATTTTCTGTCATGTCATGTGATTTCATGTCACAATGCACAGAGTAAAACACATTGTTGTGAGCGATCCATGGACCAGCTTTTGGGTCTCTGCAAATCCCTGAACCAATGTGCACAGTTTCTGTTTATTAGAGCTCAGGTGCATTTTTCTGTGAACAGCATGGGGGGCTTCGTCAGGTATTTCCAGTGTCGTCTCAGTGACCCAGAAAACCTGAAGAACTACTCCTCTGGATGGGATCTCATTTCATAATAACTCGGAAGTGATTTTGATCAGTTCGTAATTCATTTAATTACGAATTTAATTTAGAGATACCATTAATGTGAATAGCGGTTTAGGAAATTCTTCTCCCTTCTTTATGGTAGAGTCTCCTTTTTCCCAGGACAGCTTCCTAAGCCACAGCCTCCCTGTCCATGACATGAAGGAGGGGGGCAGATTATCTCCTGTTCTTTTCCGACCCTCACTTTAACCAGATATTTTTTATCATTGAAAAAGTAATTAATGTTTATTGTTGAAAATTTACACACTCAGATATCAGAAGAGGAGAATGAAAGTTACCCTTTAATCACCTAAGTACATACTATTAACACTTCGGTATCCACCCTTTGGATCTTGTTTCTATGTGCAAACACGTATGTTTTATACCCTGAAGTTTTTCTGTTATGGCACAAACTATTTTATAACTTACTTTGCCCATTACAACATCATTCCACCATGTTATTATATACTTTCTACCGTGTTTTGTGAATGCCTGAAGATACCGGTGGATTATTTGATTGCCTAATTCATTTAACAGTTCCTACCATGGGACACTGGTTTACTTCTGTTTTATCCACCTGTCACCAATATTGCCTTGAACATCAGTGAGCTTTCTGCAGTCACTATACATTCTCAGTACAAATTCCTACAAATGAAATAGGTCTGAAGGTACAACTATTTTTAAGACCTATTGCATAGCGGTACGTATTACAAATTATCCACCTTTCAGGAGGACAGTTCTTTTTTTTTTTTTTTATTTTTTAAATTTTTTTTAATATATGAAATTTACTGTCAAATTGGTTTCCATACAACACCCAGTGCTCATCCCAAAAGGTGCCCTCCTCAATACCCATCACCTACCCTGCCCTCCCTCCCACCCCCCATTAACCCTCAGGAGGACAGTTCTAATGGAGTGCCAAGGAGTGCTGAGCTTGCCCGCTGCCGTTTGCCTCACGGCTTTCCGATGCACGGTCCATATGGCTCAGTGAACCATACTTCCTACCGCACAGCCTCAAGGTGCACCTTTTGGTGAGAGGGTCTTTTCAGTGTCCCTTTGTAGAGAAGTATTCAATTCAATAACATGGGGATTTCATCCGGGACGGAATCTGTATGGGTAGTAAGTTGTTTGCCTGGCAGTAATCGAATCCAGTCCTTAGCTGAATTGCATCTGCGGGTGATCCCTACCTAAGGGAATTGCTGTAAGTCGAGTCAATAAAGCAATTTCAAATGGAAGAAAACCTGAACTCCCTGTTTGAGAGACAAGTAGACAAAGGGCTTTTCCTTGGAAACACTGGTAATTAAAATGGAGTTTGAAGGACCCGTGAGCTGTGGGAAGCAGGTTTGCTATTTCTCAGAAGCCCTCTTTTACGAAGTGTGACCTGAATTTCCATCTTGTGCCTAATCTGAACAGCAGCCTTGCAGCCGTCCACTGCCCTCCCCCTGGAGAGGCAGGGCTCACATGGGTCCTGGGTGAATGAGGAAGCCCTGAATAGATAAGCCAGTAAGAACCACAACGTGTCACCAAAAGGAAATTTAAATAGCACATTTTAGGGGCGCCTTGGTGGCACAGTTGGTTAAGCATCTGACTTTGGCTCAGGTTGTGATCTCGTGGTTTGTGGATTCGAGCCCCACATCGGGCTCTGTGCTAACAGCTCAGAGCCTGGAGCCTGCTTTGGATTTGGTGTCTCCCTCTCTCTCTGCCCCTCCCCTGCTTGCGCTCTGTCTCTCAAAAACAAATAAACATTAAAAGAAACTTTAAATAGTACATTTTAGTTTGGCCTGGTGATAGAAGCAGTTTCTTGCTGCACAGTAACTGGACGGCATCTTCCCTTTCTCCTGGTTTGCTCCGAAGAAAATTTTGTGTCACTTGTATTTATAAAAAAATGTTCAAACTTTTAAACACTGCTAGGAAGTGATGATGGTCCTGATCCTAAAATCCTTGTCCCATGCTCTTTTTAAAATTCCTGATACTGAGCTAGAGCTCAGCATCGGTCCATCTGGTGCCAGTGCTGGTGGGTTTGTGGCCTTAATATAAAAGTCCCCTCTTCACCATTTTAAACCCTTACCTGAGGCATTAGCTGTACCCTTTCCAACCTGGTCCTGCCCTTGAGGAAGGGTAATTTTCCAATTAAATCCTCAGACTGCTATTGGGTTTCATTGGGTATACCCTGAAAATCTAACTGCAGAAAATGGCTACATCTCAGAAATTACATAGACACTTAAAAGTTTGCTGGAAAATTCTCTCCTTATTCCCTTAACATGGAACTAAGCAGAAGTCTGAGGTCCGTTCACTGTGGAGAACTTGACCTCTTTGGCTTTTCGGGGGCCAGGTTGGCCTACTCCCCAAGTCTTGGCAGATGATGGCTAATAGCTTTATGTTTCGGTGGAAGGTCAGAAGCTGCTTTTTTCTTTTCCTCTCATTTGTCATGTTGCTTGAGCGGCATTTGGGGCCTTCTCCAAGCTGTTGTGATTAACTCTGAGTCAGAGCAAGTAGGAGCCACTCTGCGGGGAAACAGAACATTTATAAAAAAGGATTGAAGCCCTTTAAAGGGGGAGTATAGGAAGGCCTTGGGACAAAGTTCTGCCCTAAAGTGACCGCAGTGTCATTGGCCACATTCAGTGCTGATTTATCTGGAGAAAAACGGGCCCGGTCGTAACTTAGTCAGAGGCTGCCATGTTTGTTACAGACGTGGCGTAGTCCATAGGGACACGTCAAAAAATTGCTGATGCATTAGGCACATTCTTTATGTTTTGAAATGTTTTAATATACTTCCTTGACTTGCCTTATTTTCATAAATTTCTCTTTCTCTGAGGAAAATTTGAACATTTCTCACTTATCAGATTTCAGTCTTTACGAGGTTGACATTTCCCTTAGTGTATTGTTGGCTATAAATTATTGAGGTGTATTAAATAAAGCCCTGCCTCCTGAGCCTCAAACACCCTGTAAAGTGGATGAAAAATAAATGATTTAAGAAGATTCTTGCTGATCTAAAGAGCCAGTTACAAAAATAATGATGCTGAAAGTAATGTACAAGTAAAAAATGGTCACTGTTTTAAATTTCACATTTGCCCCCAAACCCAAATTCTGCTATGCTTTGCAGAATTTTTTTATTAATTGTAGAATTCTCTAGTAACATAAAAGTAATTTTCATAAAAAGAAAAATGTATTTAAGATTGCGCAGTAGGTTTCACACATAAAGCATACCCCTTTTTAATATATTTAACCTATGCTTGCTGTTCCCAGTCCTTTCCTGGATGTTTTAGCTATACAGCCTTTCTAGTGAGTGCTCTCAAAACTGTATATTTGGGTGGCAGACAGACTCCAAAATGGCCCCTGGGATTCCCACCTCTGGTTTTCATGCCCTTGTGCAGGTGGGGCCTGTGCATTGTTTCTAACCAATGTAACAGAGCAAAGATGATGGGATATGACTTCTATAATTACATTACAGAAGGTGGTGATGTGTGTCTTCCTGAGAGACTCTCTCCCTTTCTGGCCATGTTGGAAAGGCCCATGTGGCAAAAAAACCCTGAGACTGATCCCCAGCTGTCAGCCTAATGAGGCTCTCGGTCCTACAGTACAAAGGACATAAATGCTTCCAACAACCACATGAGCTTGAAAGCAGATCCTGTTCCAGTCAAGCCTCAGATGAGACCACAGCCCTGGCCAACATCTTAATGGCTTCCATGAGAAACCCTGGGGCAGAGGACCCAGCCAAGCTGTCCTTGAATTCCTGACCCAAAGAAACTGTGAGATGACAAATGTGTATATTGTTTTAAGCCATTGGTTGAAATGTTATTACACAACAACAGGTCACTGATACATTTTGGTATAGACTTATCCCCTGAGACTTAAGTCCATATAATAATTTAACAATCCATTCATTAAAAATTTCTTAAGCATCTAATGTGATGCCTGACTTCATTTTTGGTGCTTGAGAGACAAAGAATGAGTAAATCATGGTTCCTTTAAACTACATTAGTAATGAGTATTGTGTAAGGAGCTAGAAACACAGTGATGGCAGTGCTCCAGGTCTCTCACAGGAACAGAGGCAGAGAATCTAATCTGTGGGTGGTGAAAGATGAAGGGCAACCTCTAGAATGGCTTTCTAGCAGCAAGGATGGCCGGACTCTCTGAACAGTGACTGGGAGGTAAGCGAGAGAGGGGTGTGAGAGTATAGAGAGGAGGTGAGCCCCCAGACAGGAGGGGATGGCATTAGCAAAGGCATGAAACCACGTGGAGCATTCTGGGAGCTACAACCAACAGAGTAAGGAAGTAAGAGGTAGAATCCTGTACTAAAGAAATGGAATTTGATAATAGAGGGTCGTGTTCACAGTGTTAGGGAGCTTGGGCTTCACCCTCCGGGCAGAATGGCCATTGAAGAATTTAAACAGAATGATGAAGACACAGTGTATCTCTGAGGGAGATCTCTGGCTACCTGAGAGTCTGACTTTGAGGGGACTGGGCTGGAATCAAGCCAGTTAGGCTACTGTTGAATGTCTAAACTGGAAGCGTGGTACAATGGAGAAGCAGCAAACCTTTAAAAATCTATGTGAGAGGAAATCTAATAATTTGTCACTGATTATAGATTAGGAGTGAGGGGCAGAAAGAAGGCAAAGACAACTCCTTCATTTCTAGTATGAATGGGGAGACTCAGTTGAAACAAAGATATAAAATAACAGGTGTGGCATGGGGAGGGGAGGGGGGAGTTGGATAAATCCAGCTAGGAACATGTTGAATTTGAGCCTGTGGGATATCCATGGTGAAGATACAGAGGATGTGGGAGGACATGTGGATTTTCCTGGATGACACTGTAGGGGAAGCATCGTCCTCAGAGAAGAGCCTGGTTGCAATTAAAAGCTTGAAATGGAATGTCCTACGAAATAGAGCAGGTGAGGGTGGTATGTTTCCAGTGAGAAGGATTTCCAGAGAGCCTGATGGAGAAGGTTGTGTTAGAAGGGGCACTGAGAGCATAGGGATTGAGGGACTTTTGACTGAGGTGCAATGTACCCTTCTTCTGTGCAGAATTCATTCCATGAGGCACTGGCCTCTCCCTGTGCTCCTGTGTTTATGGGAGTGCAAGTCCAGCTTATTGAATGGGAGCATTTAAAATGTGCTACTTTTAAATTCAGAATCATGAACTACTACTACCTCTGTAGTTGTTCCGAGGAGATTGTGCAGCCTGCCTTTTGTTGACCTTTGAAGGAACTGTTAAGAACAGAGTCTGGTCTGGGGCACCTGGGTGGCTCAGTCAGTTAAGCGTCTGACTTTGGCTCAGGTCATGATCTCACGGTTTGTGGGTTCAAGCCCCGTGTCGGGCTCTGTGCTAACAGCTCAAAGTCTGGAGCCTGCTTCGGATTCTGTGTCTCCCCCTCTCTCTGCCCCTCCCATGCTCATGCTCTGTCTCCCTCTGTCTCTAAATACTAAATAAAAGTTAAAAAAAAAAAAAAAAAAAGAATAGAGTCTGGTCACCTGCCTGTTTCTGCTTCTTCATGCCTCTTACACTGACTCCATCAGCTTAACTGCAGCAGCCTCTGTAGCCTCTGAGTCCAAGGATGCTCCACAGCCCTTCCCCGGATACCGCTGAGAGCAGAGTGGATTCTCCTGGCCAATGAAGACACCCTAATTTGGGGAAAGTAGTTATTCACTTCTAGAAGTTCAAATAAATTAGAATTGTGGCTTTGAGAAACTGAAATATGCTATATCTGTTTTTGGTCATTTACTTTTTCTAGTTGCGGAGCCTTGTTCTTCATTTATTTTCTTGTTACATTTATGCTCTGGTCCAGCAGCTTGAAAAAAATAAGTAGGAGAATGGGTAAACAGCAATGAGAAAAGAAGAGCTGTAGGCTTCTTCCTCTAGTTGCCTGAGACAACATGATTGGTAAACTCCACTCTCTTAGACGACCGCTTAAAATTTCTGGGCCTCAGTTTCTGTCTTTATACTCTGGCAACCTTAGATAGAGCTCAACTACGAAATCTTTATTCTTCAGATCTAAGACCCTTCCAGAGGTGAGGGTTTCATGGGACAGTGTTACGGTTATCTGTTGCTGTGCAACAGACAATGCCAAGGTCTAGGTGGCTTACCACAGCCTTTTTTATTTTGCACATGATTTTGTAGGTCAGGAAGTGAGGAAGGATTTGGCTGGACATTGGTTTTGGTGGCTGGACCTGGAGGATCTTCTTCCAAGATGGCTTCTTCACTTGCACCTCTGGTGCGTCAGTAGTCCTTGGATTCTCTTGCTACATACATGCCCACTCACCCTCCAGGGCCTCTTCTTGCAACTTGAGCTTGTCACAGCATGGCAATCTCATGGTGCTTTCTTCTTATGTGGCAGCTGGTTTCCAAGAGGCAGAATGTGGAAGCTGCCAGGCCAGCTAAAGGTCTCACCTATAGTGCCCAGCACAGATTCACTTCCGCCATTTTCTGTTGGTCAGGGCACCACAACGCCCCCCTCTGGACGACAAAGTCACATGGCATAAGAGCATAGGGGCTGGGAGATATTGTTGCTGCCATCTTGTAAAGTACGCTCTGCCACACCCAGTGATTCCTTCCCATTAAATGGAGGAAAAGTATGGTTTGAGGGATAATATATATAAAGCCCTTGGGCTAACAGTAAGTGCATAATGAATGATACGTTATTGCTAATCTGGTGGAAACAGGGCAGGCAGAAATGATTGTAGCCAGAACCTCTTTTCCTTACTAGGTTTCTCTGGGGAGTGGGGTCTTTTACTTTAGAGTTAGAGTAGATGAAGAAGGACACATTATAGAAGGATGAATACTGAACTGGAGATTCTCAAACTAGTCTGATTGAACTAGAAAGCTTTAATATTTTTAAGACTAGTTTTTTCATGACTTCTCAATAGTTGTCTCTAAGTTTTTGTAGATTTTGGTTGCTTCACTTAAAAATTGACAATTCAGAAATACTTTTAGATAAGATATTTAATATGATCATGATGCATACTCTTTCTAGTTACGACAGCATGTTTTATGAAACCATGGTGATGATTCCAGGGGATAATTGAGAATCAGCAATTTTTTTACAGCATTGTGTACTAAATTTAGATACTCCTATTCACTTGTATACACTGCAGCCATTTTCAAGTTAAAGACCTAATTCAATGAAAGAACGTATATTTCCTTTAAATTTTCTATGTCTTTGTAAGGTTCGGCTTATTAAGAATTTTAGTTTTAGAAGTTGCTTTAGAAAAATTCTCTCTTCTGTGAACTCATAAATATAGTTTAAATTATTCATCATACTACAAAGACTGTGTTTTATGTGGAGTACACACCATGGGAGATTCAGAAGGCTTCCCTAGCTCCCTGTCCAAAAAGTGAATCTCACGTTTTGAGCCACAAATCTTATTTTTAAGATTCCGGTATGTAAATTTCAATATTTGGAGTGATAATGGTTCTGTATCTTTTGCGTTTCATTTCCTCAGTGTCACCCAGTATTTTCCCTGGACGTGTAGTTTTAATTGTTGTCATTAGTCACTCCATTTATTTCTGGAGCTATGGAAGAGTTCATAAAGTTTTGATCCAGGTGTTGAAAGTAAATGAAGGTATACATAAGGAAATGGTGGTTAAGTGACAGAACCATTTTAGCAGGAACGTACATACTTCACCAGAGGGTACTTATAATCTTATAGTGTGAGTGGATTGTATTTCCACTTCCTTGCCCTCCCCTCCCACCTGTTTTACCTATAGTCTCAGAAGTAGGCGAACTATGGAAGTAAATATTCCAAATACAAAGGAAGCCTTAGATTAAGAAGGCAAACCTCTCTGGTTATGACCGCTGGCAATGGGCCTGATGTTCTCAGAAGCGGGAAGGGAACAGAAGAGATCTTTCTGCTTTGATATTTCCCACTTCTCATTCCCCCGCTGGGCCAGCTTGGTTCACTTGTTTACGGGACAAGTACATGGAACTCACATCCTGCTCTCTGCATGCATGAAATAAATCAATGCTCGAAGGGTAATGTATTCATTTTCCACTTTCAAGCAATCGGTGCAGCACGTCTTAAATTTAATTTGTCCATGGTGGTTAGTACTGATCATTGACTGGAATGAAGGGGCCGGCTGTGCTGTCCCCTGGTCTGACCACTTACACCCAGAAACTGAAACCAGGGCTCTGTGTTTGACTCTGTATATGTGCAGCCCAAATGGGGATTTGGTCTTCATTGTATGAATTCACTTGGTGACAGCAGAGAGCCCATCTTGGTGGTTCAGTTTGCACCTAGTCTGTTGCAGGTGTATCAGGTAGGTATGTAGGCTGGCATCAGCCCAAGGAGAAGCTGCCTGCCTCCTAGTTGTCACCTGCTGGAAGGTGGGACACCATGAAGGTACAATGTATGCATTTCTTCATATTACTGTTTTGGTTTTTTTTTTTTTTATTGTGGTAAAATACACATAAAATAACATTTTCTGTTAGTGACATTGATTACATTGACAATGTTGTGCAGGCATCGCCTCTTTCTAGGTCCAGAACATTTTATGACCCCAAAGAAAGCACCATACCCATTAAGCAGTCACCCCTCATTGTCCCTTCCTCCCCAGGGCCTAACTGGGATCTGTCTCCACGGCGTGTCTGTTCTGGACATTTCCTAGAAGTGGAGTCATACGATGTGTGGTGTTACATGTGGCTTCTTTCACTAATCATAGTGTTTTCAACATGAGCGATTTTTACTGAATGCCTGCCATGTGCTAGGCACTGGTTCTACAGTGACAGACAAAACCAGCAGGTTCCTGCCTTCAGGAATCTCATGCTGGAATGGTAGAATCAGACCAAAAACCATGTAAGTAAGTAAATAAATAAAATGACCTTGAGCCATGCTAAGTGCCATACAGAAAACAAGCAGGGTGCTGGGCTAAAGAATGATGAAAGAGGAAGGGAAGGGGTTGCTACTTAAGAGAAAGGTCAGGGGAGACCCCTCCCAGGAGATGACATCTCAGTGGAAAATGAAAAGTTTAGAAGGAACCAGGCCTTTGAAGAATGGGAGGAAGGAAATTTCAGAGACCAGGAGTAGCACGTGCAAAGGCCCAGTGATGGCAAAGAATCCTGCAACCTCTGAAAGAAGGTAAATGTGGCCAGGACTCCAGAGGGGACTAGAGAGGTAGATGGGGCTCTGGATTTTACTCTGGAGGTACTGGGATGCCGGGGAAGCATTTTAAGCAGAGAAGGACCGTGAGCTCACTTACCTGGTGCTGTGTGGAGTGCGAGTGGAGCCAGGCAGAGGCTGCTCTGGGCGCCAGACAGCCCTACCCTGAAGTATCCACAACTGTGGGCTTTCTGTTGTTAACTCTGAGGCAGCTTTTCAGATTTTCTGTTTTAGATTCTGTTCTGTGCCTGTGGCTAGCCAGGCCCTGCAGTCACTGACGAGCGTTATGCTCTGAAGTCTCCATCTGGAGCATGAGGTCTGAACTTGACATTCTGAATACTCATTGGGCCCACTGGCCACCTCAGGGCCTTGCTCTGCCTCCTCTGGAGACCACTCAATGTTACTAATCTCGACTGGTTATGCTGAGCTCTTCAGAAGCACTGCGTCATTGTAAGATGGTGTTGCACAGGCATCCAGGGGGCCTGCATGATTGACATGATCTGGATGGCAGGCCCACGCATTCTGTCCAGTTCCCAGGACCCACTTACCATCTTACATATCATAAGCTTGCTTTACTAGAACTTCAGACTACTCATATGGTCTGTGCTAAGCAAGCATGATTCTTTCGTCCATTCTGACCCTGTAGAAGAAATACAAAATCAGATTTGGTTTAAGTGAACAGTTAAGTGATCTTTCAGAGCACCAGCATTAACTTGAAACCAGTCCTCAGAAAATGTAGTCTGTACTATTTGTGACTAGTATGTCATTTGGCTTCAGGTAGAAATTATCATGGCTTCTTTGCCACGTATAGTCAGAGAGGTTCTCATAAGAGATTGAAGAGAATTAATGATCATGTTACTGTAGACTTATATGGACAGGTCTTCCAAGTGTTGAGACAATTCTAATCGATGGTAGGAGTTGAGACTATTTTCTATGGGAACCCTGACTGCCTTCTATTAATGGCATGGCTGGGGTTGAATGGCGGACATTCTAATGTAGAAATTGTAACCCTGTGTCTCATTGCTCTCTCTTCCTCAGGGTGACCCCTGTTTCTAATCCATTGCAACAGGTTGTGATAGTGCACATTAGGAAATCCACTTCTTAGTGCCTTCAGGCAGCGGTAACATGACTGGTAACATGGCTGGCTTAATCTTTCCAAAGAGCATATTTGGAGTAAAAGTTTATGCCTAAATTGATGCTTACTTTTCAGTCAGTTGGTAAAAACAAATACAACCAAACACAAAGAAATATAAGCAAAAAATTATACCATTAGATCTTTTGCTCTTGAAAATATTTTCCCATAAACTACAAATAATGTATTTATCATTTATTACATGCTTAACATGTGCCAGATTCTGTTCTAAACATTTGCGTGCATCATCTTATTTAATTCTCCAGTAGTCCTTTGTAGTGGCTGTGACTCCTATCTCCAACTGACAGCAGACATATCTGAACCCATTCTTGAGCTCTGAATTTCAGATCAGCAGATCTTACTGACAACTCAGTGGTAGATGCCATGGGAAACTTACAAATGTAAGTGACAGTTTTCTTCCGAGGCACTTGAAATAGAAAACTTAAAGGGGTTGAAATTTTCTGGAGAATTAAGGAATACATAATGTTTAACTTAATATATAGGAGGGTGGTTCCCTATAGAAATATTTGTAGATATGTATATATGCACAGGCTAGTCAACACAGGGACCTCTCTTTGCTGTCAGCTGAGATGGCATAAAAGAAATGACACTTCTCTTAGCAACAAGCACACTTAGTGCCCAGATCATGGTTTCTGATCCCATTCTGCAGTGATGGGAACCAGGGCTCTTCGGAGAAATGGCTGATTCTAGGGCTGGGGCAGGAAATACAAGATGAGGCTGGAGGCTCTTGTGCTGGAAAGTAAGGAAGGGCTCAAAAAGAAGGAAAGAGGGGAAAAAAAATAGCCACATCGAAGGGGGTTTGCCACAGGAAGACGCATAGAAGACCCTGCAGGAGCTCCCAGGAGCCAACGATTCGAACAACAAAATAAATGAAGTGGTGTTGAGTTACAGTCCCAAGCACAAAATAAACATCCATGAGACCGTACTGATGCAAGTAGATGATTGAGGAGATTAACATATGCAGGAGAAGAGACAAATGTCACATGGAGTATTCCAAATAAATCCTGTAGATACTTCACCTGAAGGACAGAGAGCCCACCTCCCCTCTCCTCCTGACTTGGCTACATGTAGTGACTTCCTTCCTACAGCACGGAAGGGAAGACAGGGAAGAAACCTCATCAACACCACCCAGCCAGGTCTTGAGATGATGGATGAAAACGGCACTTTACCTCCATGGTCTTCCTCCCCCAAACCTACAACCTTGGGTCTAATCATGAGACAAGCGTCACATTCCAGTAGAGGGAGCGTCCCACAATGTACTTGGCCAGTCCTCTCAAAGCTGTCAGCTATGACAAGCCTAAGGAGATAGAAAACTAAGTGTAATGTGGGTCCCAGAAGGGATTCTGGAACAGACAAAGGACATTAGGTAAAAACTAAGGAAATCTGAATAGAAGACAGACTTCACATAATGATGCCTTGTTAATGTGGTTCATTAATTATAACAAATGTACCCCATGCTAATGTAAATGTTAATGAGGAAACTTTGTGCAGGTTGATGGCGTGTATGGGAGCTCATCTATGTTCGCAGTCTAAAACGCTTTACAATATAACGTCTACTGGGGTGCCCTGCCGGCTCCGTCAGTGGAGTGTCCGACTCTTGATTTTGGCTCAGGTCATGATCTCATGGTTCATGGGATCGAGCCCCACATCGGGCTCCATGCTGAATGTGCAGCCTGCTTAAGATTCTCTCTCTCTCTATCCCTCAGACCCTCTCTCCTGCTCCCATATGAGCTCGCTCGCTCTCTCTTGAATTAAAATTAAATACAACGAAATAAAAATTTTAAAAATATAACATCTACTGACAATAATAATAAACAGAACACATGAGAATTTCACTGTGATTCACGAGAGAAGATTGTTTGGTTGGTTCTTGGCCCCCCTTTTCAAAACGTACCTCATGTATCCTCTGAGTGTAGAATGTAGGTATGAACTTCCCTGACTGGGAATTGTCAGATGAGGAATTTTCGTAAAAGGAAGTCCTATAAAGATTCCTCTGAACCCATCCAACTTTAGAAGATGAACAGTTCAGTGGGGAAAAAAAAATCTATAGGCAAGAAGTGGTTCTGTAATTTAATTTCAATCTTGTAAAAGTCCACATAAAGTTATTAAGATTATTTATATACAGAAATAGATGTGTTTTCTTCTAATAGTTGTGCTAATGGATCTGAAATTTGCTTTTCGTCCTCTTTTGCTTCACTAATTGCATGACGCTTTGCCCATCCCATTGTATTAATTTATCTCCATCATGTCCATGTAGGACAGAGGAAAACAGGCAAAGGCCAGCTGTTCTGCTAAAGTCACTCAGGATCAAAACCAGACCACAGGCATCTCGATTCTTATTTCTGTGCTTTTCACACCCTGAACCTGTTGGCTGACTTTCAAATGGCACATTCCTTTCATCAGCTTTGCTGTGTGAGCTCTGACCCCTGTTTTCTTTTAGGATTTTGGAGGGTAGGTCCTAATGTGAAGATGAGGAAGGGAAAGCCCTTCGTGCTCCTCTTTCCTTTCAGCAAGAATTAGGCTGTGAGAGTCACATAGTGTCTTGCACACGTTCGACAAAAGCACTTTGTGTGGTCCACCGCCCTGTCTCCCTATGCTGCTTTCTTCCCACCAGACCATGAGCTCCTTGTCTTGCCGTCTCGTGTAGAGTTTGACATGTAGTAGGTGGCCAGCAGATGGGACTTGGATAAGTAACGGAGCTCAGGACAGTGGTATTGGCCAAGTTGAGTTCCTTGTAACAAAGGCACATACTTGTTCTCCAGCCTTCTTACTGTTAGGTCTTCCGAAGAATCTATGTAATGGGAAGCACGGGCTTTCCTCTAAGGATGTGAGTGTCCTAAGAAGGAAGGAGGTGTGGCAGGACTGGAAAATAGCACAAACAGGCACTTTTGTCACCTCAGAATTTGCAAACCATGGCGCCCATCGAGCAGCCTTTACCACCACTGGCCCTGTGGCACATTGGCTTCTTGAATTGGTTTTGTGATTCCTGGGATTAAATCACAGGGCACTGGTGTCTAATTCCATGAATGGAGAAATAGTTTTCGTTCGACTCACGAATATTGTCATTGTCATTATGTCACCTGGCATTTGAGGTTGTGACACAAATGCCTCACCCGCTCGATCGCTTGTAACAAATACTGCAATTAGCTCCTTTCTCCTTTTGGCCTCAGTGAGTTCATAAGCCCTTTGGTTATCATCTAAAGCCAAATTGTATTCTACAAAACATGTGCCCCCTGATATGTTATAAATGGTTCCATTAAAAAAGGCTCCTGGAGTCAAATAAGCTTAACGAATGCGTGTTAAGTAAAGTTAAAAGGCTTGATACTGCGAGACCTCTGAGAGCCCTTACGTTATAATGTTAACACAGACTATAACCTCCAGGAAGGGCATCTGTGCACCCAGTATCCAAAAGTCGCTTGGATGTAGGCTCATTAGCTTGGCGGCAATAGTTAACAGCTCCGGCTATAGAGTCCTAGTCCTCTGGAGCATGGAAGTTTGGGAAGTTCTGTATTTAAGTTTTAACTTCCCTAGAGATGGATATACTCATAATGGAGGTTATTATGGAAATTAAATGAAATAATTGTGTATAAAACACTTGGCACCGTGCCTGGTACATGGGTGTCCGTATCAGTAGATTGTGGCTGATGGTGATATGGTTAATATTTTTTGGAGGAATAGAGATCCAGAGTTCTGCAAAACACCGTTCTGGAAATGAGGATCTCTAATCATACTGGTCTTGCAATTCATCTAGTTTTACAGATGAGGCCAGGAATAAATTCCTCTGGTTTTCTCCATAATATAATAGGTCTGATAGGATACGGTCTTCTGACCCTCGGTTAAATTCCAGGTCTTCCGTCTTGCTCACAGTAAGTGAGTGATACAAACATTCTACCAAATTTGTATTCCTGGCCTTGTGACTATTTTCAGGACCTTAGGGCCAGAAGCTCTGGGGTTTTGATGATGTGGACCTAGAAGTAGTAGTTTGGCTATTCAATTGTATTGTTATGGCTATCAAATATTTTCTAGTACCAGGAAATTCTCCTGGTGCTATGCAGTCCTGTTCTGTCAAGAAAGCATAATCTATGGCTCATCAAGGGACATAAGGGGGTATCCAGCTTCACTTAACAGTTACACTTCATTTATATGTGACTAATATTTGTACTGCCTTAGCAGATGTCCTGGCACATGGTACTTCATTTGTATTCATTAATTCATTTATTGATTCTCAAATATTTAATAATTGCCTCCTATGTTTTGGGTATGAGTAATGAATGGTCCTCATCTCCAGAGCCCGAGAGCCCAACAGTCACCTTGTGACTGTGGAGGCTTTCCTAAGTGTAAATAGTACAGGGGAAACAGGTGTCCTGAGGAAGGACAGAGTGGTCTTTAGGGAGAAGGTGGCATTCAAACCCAAGCAGAAAAGTCTTCAAGGTAGAGTAGAAAGTTGGCATTCAGATAATAAGGGAGAAGAGCTTTGGGACCTTAAAGTTGTTTGGTATAATTCAGGTGGGCGTGGACAGTGGGGAAGGGTAAGTTCGGAGTGGCAGGTGTGCCCCTGGAAGTGTATGCCAGAGAAGGCCACGATGAAGTCTGTGACAGGCAAGGAGTGGAGGTTGCGCCACGATGTTTAGATTTCTTTTAATCTGGGAGCAGAATGGAGAAGGACCCAGAAGGAACCAAAGTGAACTTGGGGAGACCAGTTAAAGATGAGTCCTTCGGGACTGGGCTGGGTGCAGGATGAGGTGTGTTTCTGTTTCAGAAAAAGGGGCATGGGTAACTTTAACAAATGTCAAGGATCATTGTCCTGAGCTGGTGAAGAAGGATTCACAAGGCAGTGGCCTTGGAGATAGGGATATGAGAAGACATTTAAGAGATTCTTAAGACATAGAATTGACAGAAAGTGGTGGCAGTTTATGTTGGCGTGGGAAGGAGGAGGAAGGGACATCCAGAATGACTGTAAGGTTTTTTTGGAAGAGCAGTGTTGCCATTGACCAAGACCGTGCATACAGTGGCCAGAGAGAAAAACGGTGTGTTTGGTGGGCGTCTGTTGTGCCTGGAGTGTCTGTGAGATATTCAGGAGGAGAGTGTAAATATAGCCCTGGCACCCCCAAAGGCTCTGGGTTGGAGAAGTGGGTGCCAGTGTTTCAGCCTGTTTGGGGGGCGGGGAGGCACGCAAGAAGGGAAGGTGGCACTGGGCAGCTGTGAGCCAGCAGGTGAGAGGGTCATAGGCAGGGTGAGCAAGGTGTCGGCGTACCGCCTGTCACCAAGCATCCTGGGTTAGATGGCAGCTGCTATGCTGTGCTTGATGGAACCTGAGGACAGTCAGCATTTGTGGAGAGAAATGAACCCAGAGAAGAAAGGTTTACCATACCAGCTGAGTAGTAGAGGAAAAGGCCTTTTTGCAGTGCTTTTGGGATTAAATGGAAGATGAGGAAGCATCCTCCTTGAAGAAGCATGCCTGGAAGGAGAAAGTGGCACAGGTAAGCTGGGGGAGGGCCTGGAGTCACAGGAGAGATGCTATTTCATTTAGAGAAGACTTGAGCGTCTTAGTGGGCTGAGGGGAGCAGGGAAGCAGACAGGGAGAAGTCAGAGAAGGGGAGAGAGGATGGTGGGTTGTGAGACCCCAGAGGGGGCCAGAAGGAGACTAAGCACCCAAGTGGGAGAAGGAAGCATTAAATACAGGCTATGGCTTCTTCTTCATATCCAGAGGGACTGTGGGAAGGAGTGAGAGGAAGACAAATAGGTTTGGAGGTAGTTGGGAAGAGGCCCTGTATGCCGGTAAAATCTATGGCTCAGTGTCCTCTGTTTTTACCATGAAGGAAGACATGAGGGCATTTGCTGAGAAAGGGGGCAGACGGGGAGGAGCTGAGAAAGTGGTAAAAATTCAGATAACCTAACCAGGGAAGGTGGCTGACCAGATGCCTCTCTCACATGAATACTTTTGGGGTGTGCTGAAACCAGAAACTGCAAGTCAGTCCCTGGTCCATTCTGCATCATTCATGTTTCCACAGCAGTCACTTGGCAAACCCTGAGCTGGAGAAGCACCAGTAAATGGGTGGATTCGACTTGTTCTGGGGATGTGCAGGCTGCGTGTGGTCCAAGGAGGAGGGCGTGATGAATTAAGTGGGAGAATGAGGAAGCATCCTCCTTGAAGAAGCATCCCCCTATCTTGGGGGTTAGTGAAGTCAAAGAAGCTGTTTGATTGGAAGAAACGGACAGGAAAAGGGATGCAGTCTCAACAGGGGACAAGAGTGGGATGGCTGGAACAGGAAAAGAGGAACGAGTCATGAGTTGTGGTTGGACATCAGAGTGTATGAATTTAAGATCACAGATGTGGAACAGCTCCCACTGATAACAAAACCCAACATGTAGCCATGGGAATGGTTTTGTTTGTTGAATGAATAACATGATATTCTCTGGGACTTCGCCTTTGAGCAGCCTCTCCAAGTATGACTTTGGGATTTGTCACTGCTGGTAGGAACTGTACTGAGAACCTGGCTCTTCTTGTGACTGATCGAGTTATAGTACCTTGCTGGTGGTAAGCAAACTGCAGGACTCAGTTTTTATCGGTAACACTTATTAATTTACAAAAAAAAAATTGAAGTTTGCCAGGTTTTTTTTGTTGGTGGGTTTTCATTGGTAATTGATAACCGTCGTTAAAAATGATCACTGATAGGGCGCCTGGGTGGCTTAGTTGGTTAAGCATCCGACTCTTGGTTTCGGCTCAGGTCATGATCTCATGGTTTGTGAGATCAAGCTCCGCGTCAGACTCTGTGCTGACAGTGCAGAGCCTGC
Source organism: Panthera onca (assembly GCF_046562875.1). Taxonomy (NCBI): domain Eukaryota; kingdom Metazoa; phylum Chordata; class Mammalia; order Carnivora; family Felidae; genus Panthera; species Panthera onca. Next base: position 104,081,873 of record NC_138348.1, on the reverse strand, counting down.
TTGGGATTCTCTCTCCCCCTCTTGCTGCCCCTCCCCTGCTTGTGCACATGCTCTCTCACGCTCTTGAAATAAATAAACTTAAAAACATGATTTAAATAAAAATGATCCCTGATAGCTGACAATTAACTTTTTCCTGAACTTGTCGCTCGTAGCTTTGTTGGATTTTGTTATGATGACCAATGGTTGCATTCATTTTGATTAAACTTATCAACTAATGTTGAAGAGTGAATTAGGGGTATTCCTTTTGGGGAAGGCAAAGGGCATTGCCATATTTAAAATTACAAAATTAGCCAATGAAATATTAGTGTTAGGTAAGTGTATTATAGTGGAATTCAACGAGTATTTTTCATTGCCTGTCCATTCATTTTGCAATGTCAACATCTTGGACAGTGAAGACAGAGTAGCTCTTAGACACTTTGTAATGGTTGTTGGGATGAGTGAAGCTAAAAAAGAAGAAAAAAAAAAGCCTAATCTGGACTTGTTTTGTTGAGTTAGCATGTTTGATTAATCACATAGATTTCTCATGCAATATAGGGAGATAACATTTTGAGACCAGTCTCATTTGCTGCACATTTATCATGCTACTTTAAATATAATTTGTGTCTTGATTTACAAGTGTGCTGACGCAGTGTGCATACTTTAGACGGTTCCCAAGTGGTTGCTGTGTAGCTGGAGTCCTCTTTTCTTCATGGTCTTGCCGAAGTAAACTTTCTTCCACAGGTTTTAGACCAATAATCATGACTTCTGTGTGTTTTACATTGCTTCTTGCCTTGTTTTTAAGCTGTTATTTTTTTCCTCCAGCTGAGTATAAATACATCTCTGTAGAAAGCAAAAGGGCCTCTTTTTTTTTTTTTTTTTTTTTTTTTTTTTTTTCAAAAAACACATCTCTCTTATACTGGGTCCAAGTGAAAACATGTATTCACCAAACTAAAAGGGGTAAGAAAGAGAGAGCTGTGTGTAGAAAAGTTATCTCTAAAAATTTAGCTGAGAAAACCTTTTCTCTTCTCCCAAATCACAGGAATGCCTCTGTCAAGATGTGACTTTCTTTACAGCTCTCTGGCAGTCACTCCACCTGGCGTGCTTGACTATATTTTTAGCATGGCATTAGATGTACTGGAAGGTGTTCCTCAGTGTTTTGATTGTAAACTTTTTTTATGTTAATTTCGTTATTTTAAAAGTTTTGCAAGCTTTTTTAATGTCCTGGGGCCATATGGAAGCATCTGATTCCAGTTTAAGCTAATGAGAAAAGAACCTTTCAACAAAACATTTAAATATACACAGCACATTTCAAAACCCCTGAGCTGGATGTGGTGGTGGGAGTGTGGGTGTGTCAGGAGCGAGGAACGCACCTGTCACTCTTTAATCTCCTGATCACTTAATTTGCAATACCCATGGAAAGGAAGCTACAGAAGGAAATCTGAAACGCTCATCTGTAATTTGAATTTCGAAAATGTTCTTATAAAGTATCTGCATCTGATATTTATGAGTCTTTAAGTCTTAGGCAATGCCTAGCTGTTTTCTGAGTGGGAGTTGATTTCTGCTGTTGAGTAAATAGTAAGTGTTCGAGAAGCGTTTGTAATGAGATATGGAAGGAGAAACATGCCAGTGCAGAAGTAATAATAGTATTTTGCAAGAAAGCACCTTGACTCAGGTAAGTTATTTTAAAAATCCTTTTTGATGATGCTGCTGGCTCCTTTTCTGCAGGTTTTTCTCTTTTCTTTTTTTTTTTTTTTCTTTTCTTGAGCTTGGCTGTATAAGGTCCCTATTTTTCCTGAATACTGAGGGCAGAACATGAAACACTTGAAGAAGAAATCATAGATTTGGGGTTATCAGGGTTGCCAAATACTGGACAAGCCCTGAAGGACCCTAGGAAACATGACTCATCTACTCTGTGATGTGAACAGTATCCCTGCATTTGTATAACGTGGTCGTCCTGGGTGTGGTATCCAAGTGCCCCTGGGAACACAATCCTTTCTTCAGGTTGCTCTCCGCAGTAGCATCGACCTAAGGTAAATTGCGATCTCTCTGAGTTACGCCTAAAATAAAAATCACGGGTCTCACTGGGAAAAGGAAAGTAGTCTAGGACAGCCTGGTCCAGTAGAACTTTGTACAACAAGGGAAATGTTCTATATGCTGTCCAGTATGGACACTACTTGTCACGTGTGGCTGCTGAGCACTGGAAATATGGGTAGTATGACTGAGGAACTGGGCTTTTAATTTAATTAATTCAAACTGAAATGACATAGCCACTGTGGCTAATGGCTGCTGTACTGGATCGCACTCCTCTAAGAAGAAAGCAGCCTCTTGAATTTCTAACTCCTTTATTGCTCCGGTCCTGCTTCATCTGTGACTGGCAGCCCTCTTGCTTAGGGTGTCCCCTCACGTGTTTCTAGACATGATAACAGTCGGCATGAGGAAAGTTCCTTGTCTCCATGCTGGAAGTTGTGGCTTCATCACTCAGCTCCCTCCTCTACAGTCACATTCCTGAGCCGTCGTCAGAGCTCAGTGGTGATTTCCTTGGTCCAGGGGAGAAGGCGAGGTTGAGAGAGGGAGTTTTTGAGCCACTAGTTAGGGGTCTTTAGAGTAAGGTTCTTGGCTAGTCTTGGCCATCTCTACAAGAGATTGAATAGGGCCAAATTGGGGAAACTTTATAAGGTCCTCAGTGGGTCTCTGTCAAGTCAGCATGGATTGAAGGAAATGTCATGGGGTACTGATAAGAAAAACTTCATCTGACGTCAAATATACGCTTTAGCCAGATGACTTTGGGTAAAACATTTAATCTCTTCAGAAAGCTAGTTTCTTCTACGTAAAATGGGAGGAATAATAACCGGTCTGTCTGCTCCTGTGGTTGTTAGGAATAACAAATGAAGTGATGGAAATTGCAAAATGCTGTTTAAATGCTTATCGTCCTTATTGGACAATAGAACATACTTATAACTTTGTGTGTGTGTGTGTGTGTGTGTGTGTGTGTGTGTGTCCATCCCCTCTGACTCTTCTTCAAGTAAAAAGGAAGCTAAAATGAAAAAAAAAAAAAAAAAAAAGATCTAACATACGAAAGGGCACATCCAGGATAATTCAGATCTTAGTGTTGACTCGAAGAAAAAGCCCTGATGTCCAGTGGGCAAAGGTTCCCAGTCCTCTTTTGAACTGATTTGCACCTAGTAGGACTGGGGCCCCTGCATGGATAGCGTCACCAAACTAAGTGTCTCTCGGCAGAAAGCCACCATGAGGGACTCCTGGCCTTGAGGGAGAAGGAGGGGCCATCTGCAGTCTGCAGTTTTCAGAATTAGCTTCCCTCCTGGCTCGCAGTGGCAAGCCATGTAAAAAGACATTTACCCACCTGTTCCTTGGGTTCCAGTTTTTATTCTGCAAGTTGTGAAAATTGCCCATTTATTCTCTGGCCGGTTTTCTTAAGAACATAGCCATGGCCCCTGTAGGCCTGTGGTAACACACTCAATTACTTGCCCTTTGAAGGAAAAAAGTAAGATGTGCAGGGACAGAGGGCATGGGCTGTCCTTCTCTGTGCAGGTAAACGGGTGTTTCCTGGATGTAAACATTAAGAACAAAATGGTTGAGTGAAATTTTCTTTCCTTTGAATCCTCAGTCCCAAATCATTTCTTCCTGCTAACGCTGCTGCCTGATCTAAAATATCCCCTCCAAGCACGTGCAAAGTAAAGTGAAACATTTATATCTATGTTTTCCTTCCATAGAAGGAGATGGCAGATTTGTTTTCTAGCATTTCCAGGAATTCTGTTCAGCTGGATTGAAACTGATAAATGATTTCATTACCTTTTGCTTCATTGTGTTCATGCTACTTTGTTTACATATTTGTGCTTGTACTCTTGATTATGTACCAAAGGAGGCCGAGAGGTTGGCCACTTGAGAAGAAAAGAATAGAAAAGGTTTCTATTTTGATACAAAAAATATGATTCATCCTGGCTGTGAATATGATTGCACTTAAGTATCTGACCTCAAAATATTTTAACATTTAATTATTATGCATGTTTCAACACAGGATCCTGACTCACTGATAAATAGCTCTGACTCATTCATTCAAGAAATACATTGAGGAGCTCTTGTGCCAGGTACTAGGGACCCCAGAATATATCAGATGTAGTCCCTTCTTTCTGAGACCCTACAGTTTGGTGGACGAGGCACAGTTAGAAGTCAACATTGACAACCCAGCATGATTGGCCCTGTAATAAAGGATTGAAGAGACGGTTGTGGTGGTACACAGGCGGAAATTGCTGGTATTTCTAGGACTCGGCCTGCAAAACTTTCATGTGGGAACTGGTATTTGATTTTGATGCAAAGACTTTAGGTGAGCCAAGAAGGGAGGAAGAGCAGTCCCAAAGGGTTTTCTCTAAATAAGGCTTAGGCAAGCACTTTGCTTCTCCTAGGCATGCTGTAAGCATTATTTAACTTAACTGTGTGCACTTACTGTCTGGATGTAACACACCTGCTCCCAGAGATCGCCCCCTCCCAGTATCCACTTGCTGTTTTCTTGGAGCCAGTTATGGAACCAGTTTTCTCTTGTATTCTGACCACACACTGCCGTGACATTGGATGCCATGCCAGCCTGTATACAGAATTCATTTACAGAATCCACCTTTTCTTTATCCTACCCAACATCTTCATAGGGTCCTGCCTATGGCAGAAGTTTGCAGTTAGTAGGTGCTTAGGAAGTGCTTTTTGAACTTCCTATTTGAGAAACTGTATTGGCTTCCTAAGACCATCATAGTAATTACCACAAACTAAGTGGCTTGAAACAAGAGAAATTTATTTGATCACAGTTCTGGAAGCCAAAAGTCTGAAATCAAACTGCCAGCAGGGGCTTCGGTCCCTCTGAAGGCTCTGGGGAGAGTCCTTCCTTGCCTCTTCCAGCTTCTGGAGGCTCCGGGTGTTCTTTGGATTAGGGCCCACATAACTCCAGTCTCTGCCTGTCTCCATATGGCCTCTGTCTGTATCTTAGATTGTCCTCTCTCTTTTTTTAAAAAATTTCTTTTTAATGTTTTAGTTATTTTTGAGAGAGAGTGAGAGAGAGAGCGAGAGCGCTAGCAGGAGAGGGGCAGAGAGAGAGGGAGACACAGAATCCAAAGCAGGCTCCAGGCTCTGAGCTGTCAGCACAGAGCCCAACACAGGGCTCGAACCCACGAACCGCGAGATGATGAACTGAGCTGAAGTTGGAAGCTTAACTGACCGAGCCACCCAGGTGCCCCTGTCCTCTCTTATTTTATAGGGACACTTGTTATTAGATTTAGGGCCCACCCTAAGTTTAGGATATTCTCATCTCAAGATCCTTAATTTCATCTGCAAGACTCCTTTCCCAAATAAGGCCTTACTCACAGGCATTGGGGGTTAGAACATGCACGTATCTTGTGGGGAGTCACCGTTCCACCCACCATAGGGTTCTTTCCAGGGTCCAGGACTGAGGAGGGCATCACAGTTATAGAAAGCTTTGGTCAGATAACTATTTTCACTGTAAGGTCGGGATGGGAGAGGAGGGTAGTGGTGAGAGATTTTTAAAAGATGTCTCCTTCTATTTCATTCCCTCTTATCCACTGCATTTTGAGGGAGGGTCTTTTTCAAGACCATTTCACTGAGTCGTGAAGGCCACCACAGCCCCTCGGACCCATGCAGCGTACCGTAGACCACAGTAGCTCTCTCCTGACCACAGCTGACTTGAGCTGGGTTGGAAGGTAACCAGCTCCTAGGCTGTCCAGTTTAGGCAAGTTGAGGCATCTATACTTAACATTTCTCTCACTGCAGTATGAGTATTGAGACTCAAGAGACTGAGTTAGGGGTCAGCACACCATGCATCTGGAAAGTCCGCGCAGCTGAGCTGGCCCCTGCCCCATGTGTCGGCTGGGGCTGGGAGAAGGCCAGTCAGCAGGGAGAGCCGACCCAGTCACGTGACGAGAAAAGCAGAGGTGCCGTAACAAAGCCTGGACCCATGGCCTCTGAGAAAGACCACCCTCTGATCCCAACACTTTCCGGCTTGCAGGAGGCTGTGATTGGTGCTTCTTAATCCTGAAATTCCATAAAAAAGATACCTAGTAACATGTACATGTTCAAGACCACTCATGTACATGTAGTGACCACTCCTTATTTCATAGCTGCAGAGGCTGAGGCAACAGAGATTAAGTGACTTGCATGAAGTCTGTCACCTGGTACGTGGTAGAACAAGGCATCACAGTCCAGAGACCAGCCCAGAGGCAGGGGCTCCTCACTGATGCCACCATCTCTCTCCCTTAGTGCCTGTCTCCATCCTGTTTCCTCCTTTTTATTCTTCCCGAGAGAATAGAGTATATCGTATATATGTTTCTTATGTCCCAGAGACAGATGCCAAATCGGTTAGCTGAATAAATTTTAACTTCTCTGCCAAGCGTCTTGCTTTATTCTTTAATTAATGTGAAAATTAAGGTTGTATGTGATAAAGCATCAAACTGCCTAGTTTCTGTGGTATTTTTGGTATGTGTTTATCTGCCTCATAATAAAATCAGTGACTATTTTTAAAAAAAACCTGTGCTCGATGAATGTCGGGCCACGATACCCTAGCACCTTCAGCTGAATCAGGCAGTCCAGGCCATCAGTCCATCTCATGGGGGCTAAGAACACTGGCTTTGACTCTTTCTCCAGCCATCTTCCTTCCCTCAGAAGACGTGGCCCCTTGTATTATGACAAAGCTCTTTCCAGATTGATACGTTCGAGAAATGAACTCCTGCTTCAGCCTACTTTTTTTTCTTTGGAAGGAATGGTCTTCATCCTTTGGAAGACTGCACACAGGCATCTTTAAAGGCATAAAATCCTCCTAATAATCACAGTGTATCATAATTTAGGTACCAAGACTTCAGGATAATAGTAGAGATTCAGACTATGAAATTCTACAGAGAACAGGCTCAGATTTCTGATTGTGTTTTTGAAACAGAAGAGATTTGGGGTTGAAGAGGGTGTGTGGGATTGTAGGCTATCATTGTATCATCCGTTTATGAAATAATGAAAAGAGGCTGGCAGAAGCAGATACGCCCTATTGAGTTGGTAATATCTGGTGTGATTTTCAAGTGCCCACTACAGAAATGTGCTTTACCTGATAATTTAAAAGAGGTCTCTCAGGTAAGCATGTATGTTTCCCCAAAGCCTGAAATGTCCTTAAAGAAACACTGTTTTGTGATGAAAATGTAGGTTTGCCAAGTAAAAATACAACGTATTCCATCTCAATCACATACAGGTTGTCAAATCAGACACGTAAATCCCTACAAATTAACTGCTCTGAAAGACTATTTTTTTTTAACCCGGATGGGGGTGGGGAAAGACCTGTCAGTCAAGTTTGATGGGGGTGGTATTCATATGCAGGACCGCTTTTGTATATAAGATAAGCATCTGTCCAATTGAGCATCTAATTGGTAATCATGGATTATTAAGTTAATTGTTTGAATGGAGGCTATAACTGATACAATTTCTAAAGCTCTAGATCCTATAACGGTATTTTTGTAGTGACAAGGGGGAAACAGACATGGCTGTGCCTGTAAATTGCCAAAACATTGGGTCGTATAGATGGAATCATAAATGGAGTTCTATTAGCCCTGGCTTTGTTTCCTTAGTGCTTGGAGGGTCCCTAAGTGCCGAGTCATTGTGTATTTAGTTGCCAAGGTGAATGTAAGTCATTAAGGGAACAGAGTGGAGTGGCTTCTGCTGTGCTGTTTTCCACTTTGTTTTGTGTATTGCTTGGATCCAGAACAACACGACTGGCATTTGGGTGAAGTGTAGACGAGCTTTAAAAAGAAAAAAAAAATCAGTTACTGTCTTGCAATAATAATTTCTTACACTTATTTAGCTTTTACATTTTATAAATAGGCTATTTCACATGTCACATGTGCCATTTCATTTAATGCTCCCAACACTAAAAGGTGGTGCTTTCTCCTCCAGAGCCAGTCAGGGGTTGGAGGATATCCTGGGGAAGATTGGGGATGCCTATAAAAGGGTACACTGTCACTTTTTCACCCAATTGGATGACTGCTTAGCCAGAGTGTGTACCCCCTATCTCTAGTATTGCCAGGGCAGAGGAAAGAGACATGTGGAGATATGGTGGGGGTTGTCCAGTGTTTGTGGGGAAAGAGGTTTAAGACAGCTTCCCAGCCTCCATCATGAGGTCTCAGTTCCCAAGAAATATGGGGAATGGATCCCACCTATGTTTGCAGGCCCAGGAGTTGGACATGAACCATAGATAATGGGAGCTACAGTCTTGCTGGATGTTGGTAGGATGGTGGGCAAAGAGGCTTCCCAAGAATGCTGTGTGATGTCTCTGGCTAGGGGTTCGCCCCATCTCACAAGGCATTGTCTTTCTTTCTTTTTTTTCTTTTTCTTTTTCTTTTTCTTTTCTTTTACTGAAAGAAAATCTTATCCAAGGATTTTTTGGTAGTATTGTGTTTTTATTTTTTTAATGTTTTTTTAAAGTTTTTTTTAATGTTTATTTTTGAAGGTGAAAGAGAGAGACAGAGCATGAGTGGGTGAAGGGCAGAGAGAGAGGGAGACACAGAATCCAAAGCAGGCTCCAGGCTCTGAGCTGTCAGCACAGAGCCCTATGGGCGTCTTGAACTCATGACCTGTGAGATCATGACCTGAGCCGAAGTCAGACACCTAACCATCTGAGCCACCCAGGAACCCCTGTTGTTTTATTTTGAATGGACTCAAAACAGTGAACTCCATAGAGGCTTTACTCTGCCTACTTGCAGTGATACTAAATGTGTACAGAATTTGTATGTCATATACATATACGTCCACATACATGTGTATATGTATATTTTTTTGCTCTGTATACATGTGAATTGAAATCTGTATTATCTTTTAATTTGTGTGTTTAGTATCCTGTTTATATTACAAGCACATCAAAAACTGTAATTGTTTTTTCTTTTTTTCTATTGTCTTTTTTTTTTAATTTTTTTTTTTAACGTTTATTTATTTTTGAGACAGAGAGAGACAGAGCATGAACAGGGGAGGGGCAGAGAGAGAGGGAGACACAGAATCCGAAACAGGCTCCAGGCTCTGAGCGGTCAGCACAGAGCCCGACGCGGGGCTCGAACTCACGGAACGTGAGATCATGACCTGAGCCGAAGTCGGACGCTTAACCGACCAAGCCACCCAGGCGCCCCTTTCTATTATTGTCTTAATTGGTCCAGTCCTGGACAACTAGAGGCTTGGTAAATTTTATTAAAAGACCAGTTGGTACTTCGCCGTCGCAAAGACCAGTCATAATGGAGAATCAAGAAGGCGTTGGAAGAGAAGACAGAGCAAGATCTATGTGCATTGTCCCCATATACTCTTTTTAAAAGAAATTATTTAAATTCAATATAGTTAACATATAGTGTAGTATTGGTTTCAGAATCACTAGAACCCAGTGATCCATCCCCTACATGTAATACCCAGTGCCCATCCTAACAAGTGCCCTCCTTAATGCCCATCACCCATTTAGCCCACCCTCCCCACTCATCTCCCCTCCCACAACCTTCAGTTTGTTCTCTGTTCCCATATACTCTTCAGGCTACTTAGTATTTAAATTGGAAAAGCCCTGGTTATACATTTTTTTGATATGCCCACAGACTTGAATGTGTATCTCCTGAGATGCAGATTGGATTTTGAGAAAAAAATTTGAACAATAATTTAATATAAAGCCATGGTAGTCTTATTGTAAAACCACAGGGCTTAGTGGAAATTTTTGTTGTGTCACCATAGATACCAAAATCTAATTTGATTACTCTTGTGAATAGTTGCTAACTATAATCTGATATTGACTGTTACTTTTCATCAGCTGGAAGTAGTCTGCTAATTGAGCTGGAGCCAAGCCAGAGAAATCTTTCAAAGGAGTAGTTTTATATACAGCAGTGTTAATAAGCAATTCAATGAAATCTTTTATAAAAGCAACAAAGGCAAGAAGGGTCTGGACACGGTGATCATGCTGAACACATCATACAAATGAACAAGAGACAATACTGGATCGTGTCGGTCACTCAAACCTAGTTTGGCAAGGTCAAATAAGAATAGCTTAATTTATTCAGCAATGATGAGTATCCTTATTTGCTTAACAACTCTGTCAAAAGCAGCCCTTTACCTCTGTGGAGTTCAACAAACGGGCAAGGTGCCTCTTATGCTATCGGATTATGCACATCTATAGTCATGCGAGGAGGGCATTTTTGGCTGCTGGATTTTTCAGGCACAATTAAAATTACATCAGATATCTCTACTCAGTAGAGAGGTTTTTCAAAGAGACAATGATATCTTTTCCTGTAATCACCTAGGAGCTGTGTAGGTAGATGGGTGATCCCAAAACACAGTGAGTGTATTTTTTTTTTTTTTTTTGAGGAAATTGAAGCACAGATCAAATTGTTAGGCCAGTGATTTGTACTTGTTTAGCCAAACCAACGTTTGCTACTGGCAACACTCTAAATGTACTTCTATTCTGTCTTCTCCTATTTTATTGATGAAGAGATGGAATTTCAGAGAATTTCACATCTGGCGTAGGTGCACACAGTATCCGGCTATGACAAGCAAAAGTTCTGGGCTTTGGTCTTTCCAGTTTTAGGGAGAGAATGCAGGGGAGTATGATCTTACTTGCAGAAAAAAAAGTTCATAAAATGTTGCTCTGTTGGCCTGCAGTGATTAGTATACTATACTTGCACTTGGAAGAACTTGGCACTTGGATTATTGAATTTAGATGACCCGTCATCTACTAGGCTACCTTTGTTGCACATAGTGGAGATGCTATCTGGAGAGGATTTGACACGGAAATAGTAGTTGTTACCGTCTGAGGTGTTTTTCTTTGTGTTTGTTATGAGGATGCTGTGTTCCATGCTTCTCACACTTTGCCTGTGAGTACCCCAGGAATCTTGTTACAATGCTGATTCCGCAAGTCGGAAGTGGGATGTGAGGTTCTGCATGTGTTAGATGCTTCCAGGCAATGTGGCCCTAGTGGTCTGAATGACAAGGGCCTAGTCTATCTATTCCTTGAGATCAGCGATGGATTTCCCATGTATTCCTGTAAATTGGGGATACAGCCAAGTCACCAGCCCAGAAGAGCTCACACATCTGTCCTTGGTTTCATTAAATCAGTGCAGAGCCAGCTGAATGACCTTAGAATCAGACATTTTAATAGAAAAGGTAAGAAGTTGAAGAGGGAATGAAAACACAAAGAAATGCCCCAAGATAAGGAAATACATCTCTATCGGAAAGATGAACATAATTGGAAAAAGTTGCTCTTAAGTGTGCGTAGATCGTTATAAAAAGATCTTGATTGGAAAACCCAGAAGACAAAGTGTCTGAATCCCCATGGCTAGCTCCATCGGAGCCCCATTAGAATGAGTCAAGCCAGGGTGCCAGGGAGCATGATTTAATGGAACACTCACTCTCAGGTACCCACCCTAGACTTGCACCACCCTGAGGTTGAGTGCCTCCTTAAATGTGGGGCTCTAACAGTCTCCTCACCCTAATGTTAGCTGTGTTCTCTATATAGGTGGTACCTGGAGTAGCCAGGTTGGAAGGGACCTTATTAATCACCAGCCTCCTATTTTACAGATACAGAAACTGAGCCCCAGTTTACATGATTTGTTCATCATAATTAACAGTGTAATAGTACTTTATTGGGGCACCTGGGTAGTTCAGTTGGTTAAGTGTCCAACTTTGGCTCGGGTTGGGATCTCAGAATTCGTGGGTTCAAGGCCTGCATCTTTGCTGAGAGCCCTGCTCTGTCTCTCTGTCCCTCTCTCTTCTCTCTCAAAAATGAACAAATGTTAAAAATATTTTTAAAAAAAAAAATGTGACAGTATTTTATCAATTCTAAAATGTACATTTCCCCCCCATTTGTTAAAACATTTTTAAATATTTACTTATTTTTGAAGGAGAAAGAGAGTATGAACAGCGGAGGGACAGAAGAGAGGGGGACACAGAATCTGAAGTAGGCTCCAGGATCTGAGCTGTCAGCGCAAAATCTGTCATGGGGCTTGAACCCATGAACTGTGAGATCATGACCTGAGCCGAAGTCAGATGCTTAACTGACTGAGCCACCCAGACGCTCCTCCCCACTGCATTTTAATACCTGTGGAATCAGGATTGACTTACATAATTGGTGACTTTTGATCCCTGTGCCATAGTTTGATTGACAGTTTTTTTTCTTTTTTAGTGGCATCATAAATAATAACGGTGTATCTTACAATTGACGAGTTCTTATATACCATGAAATACAGTAGCAGAGGCCAGTCTCCTGCCTCCATATATTCAGGGATCTTCTGTTAAGTACCTTCTGATGTGGGCATTCTGATGTTTATGTGATTTTTCTATCCTGATGTCCCCATAGCCCCTGATGATCTTGGAGGCAGCTTTGCATAGTAGTTAAGAGCATGGGCTCTAGAACCAGACTATTCTACCATATGCCAACTATATATACTTCTGTCCATTCAACTTACTGCTTTGTAACAGGACAATGAAAGCGTTTACAGCCTGAGAGCACCCTTGTGAGAATGAAGTGAATTAATCCATTCAAACCAGTTGGAACAGTTGTGGCACACAGTAAGTGCTCAGTAAGCATTCTGTGGTTTTTGATGTTGGTCTCGCTGAGTCACCCTGGAACCATGGCAATGTGTGCACAGGTATGCCTCTGAGCACACTGCATGAACTTAACTGTAGCGAGAGTCTGCGGGAACCACAGACAGGATCCTGTGTATCAGTGTGATTCGGTACTTAGGCTCATTACCAAGGGAAACCACAGAATTCCCATCCATAAATGTTATTAAAAGCGTACATTGACAAGGGCGCATGTGTGGCTCACTCGGTTAAGCGTCTGACTTCGGCTCGGGTCATGATCTTGCAGTATGTGAGTTGTGAGCCCAGCATCAGGCTCTGTGCTGACAGCTCAGAGCCTGGAGCCTGCTTCGGATTCTGTCTCCCTCTCTCTCTGCCCCTCCCCCATTCACGGTCTGTCCCTCTCTCACACACTCTCTCTCAAAAATAAATAAACATTAAAAAAAAGTTTTTTAAGTGTACATTGGCAGACATTTATTTGTCTTGACTGAGATGTGGGCCTGTCTGCAGAGTGGGTGCAGGTGAAATCTGCAACAGTTCTGTGATTTCCCGTTAGGTCAAACCCTAACAGGAAATTAGTTTGTTGGTACTAATCTGGCACAGCCAGGGGGTTGTGGCTGGGCGGAGTCTGTCAGGAGATCCGGTGAGGTGCGCTTACCTGGTGCTTTCCTTCTTTCCTTCCCGCTCTGCCAGCTCTTCACTTAGCCCTCCTGTTTGTTCTGTCCCGTGACTGCCCCACCCAGTCATCTTGAATGGAAAGGATGTGGACATCCCTGTTCTTCACACTTCTTCTTAAGACGCCCCCTCCTTCCTTTTTCCTCTTCTGTTCATCGTGTCTCTGTGAATTGGGCAAGTGGGTTAGGTCTTTCACAAACCTCTCCTCCTCACCCAGCAGGCAACACTTTCTTCCACCCAACTCCCAGAGCGCTCTGTAGTCATCCTGTAATATTTACTCCAGGCTGCAGTGTGTTGGTTTATGTGTCTGCTTTGTCTCCTGTTGGGTCATGAGGGCCCTTGGAGAAAGGATCTTGGCTTTCTCTTGTTTGTCGTCCTGCACCACCTGGCATCACACTTAGAGAGTTCTTAGGAGAAACATACTGAGTGGCTGCTTTTGGGGTTTTCTGAATAGAGACGGGGTAGATTTCTTTCACGCAGTTCACATACACCATGTGGATAGAGAATAGCTCATCTGAGGTCATGCCAGCCTCCCTAGTTGGCAGCCTTCTAAATGTAGGGAAGCTCTTCTCTCGCAGTTTAGGAAATTGTATCTAACTCCTGTAAGCTACATTACAGAGCAGTAACAGGAATGATGGTATATCTCGGTAAATGATAATAGAGGCATTCAGACAGATTTGTTTTCTGATGCCAGGTTCCGCATAACATACCTCACGTTGCACTGACACCCACTACCATGAGGAGATCTTTTCCATCAGCAGTGGGGTTACAGGAGCCCTTGACCCTTGCCAGTCTAACAGATCACATGACCTGACTTTTCGTTTTTCAGAATTGACAAAGTAGGGAGCACTTTTGGTGAACATTTTGTGACCAACGCTCTAAAAGGCACCTCTGAATTCCCGCAAATCTTCAGGTAACATTTACTAAGTTTGCGACTCATTGGGGCTCCTTAAATACACATTCCATCCCATTGAACAGTTGACATATGTTGTGAAGGGTGGAGTCATCTGGTAATTAAGACTGCACACCTATTTCTCTTTGAGAAAATATCACTGTTCAGATTCTCAAGAATGTATCCTCCTTCCGAGTTCTTATTAACATCCTTAAGGAAGATAGTGTTAATAGCTCCTTTGTCCCCAAGACCTTTTACTTTTTCTTAATCTCTTTCCCATCAGACAGTGTGAGCTCTATATACCCATTCAGACAGATATGTCCATCAACTCAGGGTGAAAGGGCCTATTTCTCTCTTGGAAAGTTGTGAAAAGGTGTACACAGAGTTGTAGATGGGGAGAGCTGGACAGACTTCCAGCTTCCAGTACAGTCTTTGTTAGGTAACTGGAAACAATAAAGTTTGAAGAATTAAATTTTTAGAATAGCAATCATAATCCCAATATGATGGAGGAAAAATAAGGTTTTTAAATTTAGAATATATGAATAGCTTCCCTTCAATTCCCAGGGGTAATTATAAGTGGACTATACTTAAGTCCACTTGGTAGCAATACAGGGTGTATAAGTCATTAAAACAACAACCTTGCAGGGATGCGTGGGTGGCTCAGTCAGTTGAGTGTCTGACTTCGGCTCAGGTCATGGTCTCACAGTTTGTGGGTATGAGCCCCGCGTTGGGCTTTATGCTGACGCCTTGGAGCCTGGGGCCTGCTTTGGATTCTGTGTCTCCCTCTCTCTCTGTCCCTCCTCTGCTCACACTGTCTCTCTGTGTCTCTCAAATATAAGTAAACGTTAAATATATATATATATATGTGTGTGTGTGTGTGTGTGTGTGTGTGTGTGTGTATGTATATATATGTATATATACACATATATATGTATATATAAAACCTTGCAGAGTAGCCCAAGCCCACAACCATATATTTTTTTTAACTGAGACCTTGGAAAGCATCTCTTTTTCTAAGACTTGAGCAAGTAAAATTTTAACCAGAAAGAAAGCACACGGGGGTGCCTGGGTGGCCCAGTTGGTTAAACATCTGACTCTTGATTTTGGCTCGGGTCGTGAGATCAAGCCCCATGTAGGGCTCCGCATTGTTGTGGAGCCTGCTTGGGATTCTCTCTCTCCCTCTCTTTCTGCCCTTCCCCTGTCCATGCTTTCTCTCTCTCTCTCTCTCAAAATAAATAGATGAACATTAAAAAAAAGAAAGCAAGCACACAGTTACATTCCAGTCATTCTTTCTTGAGATGGTTGTTCTTAAGAGACACTGAGAAACTCGTTTTTTGGAGGCCTGAGGACTTCTTTTTGTAAAATCTTCTGCAGCCGGAGCTGGGCAGGTCATGGACGCATCTCCCGTTTCCTGGTCTCTCTCTTTCCTTCCCTGTGTCCCCAGCACTCATGTTCCGAGCTAGCAGCAGAGAGACCAAAAGGTTCGAAAGTCTAAATTACACTCCACAGGTGACCTTGGCTGACTTTGGTTTTTCTGCTGTTTTAGTTTAAAGTGAGGTTTTACATCCCCAATGCTCTGTCTGCTCTGAGTCAGCATTGGTACAGATCTTGGCAGCTGTGTGACTCGGTCCCATTTTGTCTGACCCTTTCTGATGTCGCCCACATATCCGTGACCCCAGAAATGCCCTGCCAGGGGCGAGGCAGCTAACTCAAGGGTGCAGACTCCCTGTTCACAGGAGCTGTTGAACTTGGCAGCCAGGGTAGAGTGCGCATGAGGCGCGAACAGCTCTCATTGTGTTCTTGTTGATCACTTACAGGGCTTCCTGGCATATATGATTTATTATCATTGTAAAATGGATTTGTATGAAAATGTCTGTGCACGGCTCTTTTGACCTTTCAGCAGAAAGGAGACTTACTCCTATTTTAAGGCACTCAGTCTCTGCACCTGCCACTGACATGGGCATCGTGGAGGTCAAAGTTCAAGGTCTTTTCTTAGCTGCTGACATAGTGGTGTATCCTCATCGTGACTACAGCCAGCCTGGGGGGTACTTCGTCCAGCCTGCTTTTCAGGTGTCATAGCAACTACCTTCTATACCATTTGAGAAGAAAACTTACCTTTCACCATTTTAACAAATGGTGGCTTCATTCCCATGTGGCAACCAATTGTTTTAACCAAATAAACGGTTCTAGAAGAGCTCTGTATGCTGAAGAATCAGGGGTTAGTATCAGTCTTGACTGTGCTTGTTGGAACTTGCTTCATTGGAAGTGAACACATAGGCCTGAGTGGAGAAGCAGCACAGGCATTAAACACAATCAGTAAGAAGAATGAAGTCCAGGGGTGCCTGGTTGGCTCAGTCGGTTGAGCGTCCAACTTCAGCTCAGGTCATGATCTCGCAGTTTGTGAGTTCAAGTCCCGCGTCAGGCTCTGTGCTGATGTCATGGAGCCTGGAACCTGCTTCGGATTCTGTGTCTCCCTCTCTCTGTCTTTCTTTCTCTGCCCCTCCCCTGCTTGTGCTCTCTGTGTCCCCAAAATAAATAAATGAACATTAAAAAAAAAGTAGAAAAATGGTAAATCTCAAGGGAATGATATTTCTCCTGCCAGGGACGTGGGTTAAAAGATGAGCACTAGAAGGACAGGGAGAGTGAATTGATCAAATTTTATCATCTTTGGGGAAGTTGGTGGATATTGTTAACTTGCTTTGGACTGAGGCGGCTGTAATTGGGACTAGTGCATATCACACACGTATGATTAATAAAGCATTTGAGAAATCAGGATGTGCCATATCTATGTATTTCGTTAAAACCACACATTTGGCTTAAAAACCCATCAGGTTTTCATTCTTCCCTTGAAAATTTAAAAAATAGAGTTGATTCAGTTTTTTTTTTTAATTTAGTGCATAAAGGCTATTAATTGGGTTTAAGTTCACTAAATGAGCAACCATGGTTCAAGCCTACCTATCACTACAGGCAGTGATTGATGCCTCTCTCCTCTCCTGCCTGATTTTAGAGTGCCATATAATTCAGCAGGCTGCACAACCGGCCTATGGGTAGAGTTAGAAAAGTAAAGGTACCTGTGTGTTGGGGAGAGAAAACATACTATTTTACAAAAAAGCAATGGGGGCAGCGTTTCTGAAGGGAGGGGTATGAAGATACATAATAGTGATAATCATAACATGAAAAAGATGCGTTTTTCCAAAGGAAGATGATAATGTTTGCTGTTTTGATTAATTGAGCCAAAAAAGCCTAACCAAGGATTCCAGTGCATTTTTCCTCCCCAAAGTAGCTCACAGGGTTCTTGTCTATATGGCTTTCTTATCACGTATTGGAAAAAGAAATGAATTTTTCAGTACATCTAACTTAATATTATGCAGATTGATGAAACAGAACGTCTTTGAAATGTATGTGGGCCTTGAATAATTGGAGCTTTTCTAACTATCTGTTAGTTGTGTTATTTCCAATTGTTTTTGTTTGTAATCTCAATAACTAGTAATGAGAAAGTAATTTTTAGCTATTCTCTCCGAGCTCATTTATATTACATTACACTATGGACTATCACTTGATAAATTCAAAGACCCTGACAGGAAAAAACATTGTTGCTTGCATGTTTTAGTTAACGTTCATGATGACTTTGCCTTGCATGGATTATTACTTAGAGTATTACTGACCCATATTAATGGGATCGAGACTAATACATCTTCCGTAAAGGAGAAGTTTTGCATCACTGAACAATAAAGCAAGACAGCATAGTTTGTGGAAAAGAAGATTTAGAACCACACAGCACATCACTTCTCTTTCTGCAACATAATTTGTAGTGAAATGCAATGACTGAACTCTTGAACTCGTAGGGAACATGTCAAACATGAAGGCCAAGGAAGCAGTGGGTAGGGGATGATGGCCCGGCTGTTTGGTTCCCCTTCTTCTGACGCCAGTGCCGTGCCCCTTTGCATGCACAGTGTTGTCACACAGCTACCCCAGCTGGGACAATATCAGGGAAAGTCAAGTGTGCAGATCTGACTTGGGGGTTCTGTCCACAAAGCCTAAACTCTGCAGCTCCCTTGGACTAGACGGACTGGGGAAAAGGGAGTGATAAAATCATTTTGAAAGAGCATTGAAAGAAATAATGAGAACTTGCATAGAAACTCAAATTATACCCAACACATGACTCCCAAAAAGTTAACACTTCTAGGCCTGTTTTGTCTGATGTTCTATTTAGACCACGATTCATCCATTCACTCGGCGAATGTTCACGGAGCACCTGCCGTGTGTCAGGTATTGTTCTGGGCACCTGGGATACATCAGCAAAAGGAACAGCCGAGATCCTTTCTCTTGAGCTCACATTCTAGTGGAGGTTGAAGCAGACAATAGCCAGTACATAACGAACCAACAGAATTACACAGCACATTAGAAAATGGTAAAGACAGTGGAGAGAGAGCATAGTGCAGGTAAGAGCAATTTGGAGAACGTGTGGGGGATGAGCAGTGTGGGGTGGTTGTCACAAATGTGATGTCCTCGAAAATCCAGTCCATCTAAGGGAGCCCCCCATGTAGAATAATTCTGTTTTAACATGGAAGCTAACTGCTCCTCAATAAAGGTGAAGCAGTTGCCCCAGATCAAACTGGTGAGGTAGACCCATGTACCCTATCACACCCAACAGCCCCTCACCTCTGGGGCCTCACTGCTCCCATTTTGGTTGCTTTCTGTCAGGCATATCTTTGGCCCAAACGACTGGTTTCAGGACGGTGTGCTGCGGATGTTTTCTTGGCCTCATGCTTTCTCTAGGCCACTCAAGGTTCCTGTGCCAGAACACGGTTCATTGCTGTGGTTACATCCTCAGGAAGAGCATCTCACAATAACTGGAAATTAGACATGCCTGAGAGGATAAGCAGGCTGAAATGCTAATGTTAAGGTGAAGCAAGTAGGTGAGAAGGCATAGCTGTATCTGAGGACTGACTGAGTGAGATAATCACTTAGCAAAAAAGATTGTGTCCAGTCCTGGGACGGAGGACAGCAAATAAGTCATGAATCACAAAGATACAAAGTAATATGGATAATTAGTGCCTCTGGTTCTTTCCCACTCATTAGGTCCTCGAGTCTGATAAAGTGGTTACATTCACAGAAAAGTAAACTAATATTTTAAAACTTTAAGCAGCTTGCCTTGCTAACCATTACAGAAGGTGGAGGAAGGATTCATACCCAAGCAGTCTGGCTATAGAGCCTCCTTTCCAGTACTTGATGGAAAAAGAAAGGTAAAAGTGAAAGAAATAGAAGCGAGAAAGAAAAAAAAAACAAAACACAGCGATTCTTGCTTGAATACAAATTGAGTTCTGATTAAAGAAATATTGATAGCGATATAGCACAATTTATTTCTACCCCTAATAACCTTCTGGAACAATCTTCCCCTAGCGGGGAACGAACTTGAAATTCTCAGGTTGTCTTTGACAGTACTTTTATAGCTGCAGCTTGTGGACACCAATAGCTAACTTTTATTAAGCATGTGTTATTGGCCAGATGCTGTTCTAAATGCCTTACATTAATTTGTGTAAATTTAATAGCACGGCTGTGAGGAAGGGTCTGTGATTTTCTACATTTTAAAGATGAAAAAATGGAGGCAAAGAGAAATGGGCTTTCCCAAGATAATTACAATTAAGTGGAAGAGAAGTAAGTATTTTGTTTTTTGTTTTTTCGATTTTATTTTAATTTACATCCAAATTAGTTAACATATAGTGCAACAGTGATTTCAGGGGTAGATTCCTTAATGCCCCTTACCCATTTAGCCTGTCTCCCCTCCCACAAGCCCTCCAGTAACCCTCTGTTTGTTCTGCATAGTTAAGAGTCTCATATGTTTTGTCCTCCTCCCTGTTTTAATATTATTTTTGCTTCCCTTCCCTTGTGTTCATCTGTTCTCTGTCTTAAAGTCCTCATATGAGTGAAGCCCTATGATATTTGTCTTTCTCTGACTAATTTATCTTAGCATAATACCCTCTCGTTCCATCCATGTAGTTGCAAATGGCAAGATTTCATTCTTGTTGACTGCTGAGTAATACTCCATTGTATATATGTACCACATCTTCTTTATCCATTCATCTATTGATGGACATTGGACTCTTTCCATACTTTGGCTATTGTTGATAGTGCTGCTATAAACATTGGGGTGCATGTGTCCCTTTGAAAGAGCACACCTGTATCCCTTGGATAAATACCTAGTAGTGCAATTGCTAGGTCACATGGTAGTGCTATTTTAAATTTTTTGAGGAACCTCCATCCTGTTTTCGAGAGTGGCTGTACCAGTTTGCATTCCTACAAGCAATGCAAAAGAGATCTTCTCTCTCTGCATCCTCGCCAACATCTGTTGTTGCCTGAGTTGTCAATGTTAGCCATTCAGACAGGCATAAGGTGGTATCTCATTGTGGTTTTGATTCGTATTTCCCTGATGATGAGTGATGTGGAGCATATTTTCATGTGTCACTTGGCCATCTGGATGTCTTCTTTGGAGAAACGTCTATTCATGTCTTTTGCCCATTTCTTCACTGGATTATTTGTTTTTTGGGTGTTGAGTTTGATAAGTTCTTTACAGATTTTGGATACTAACCCTTTATCTGATATGTCGTTTGCACATATCTTGTCCCATTCCGTCAGTTGCCTTTTAGTTTTGCTGATTGTTTCCTTCGTTGTGCAGAAGCTTTTTATTTTGATGAGGTCCCAGAAGTTCATTTTTGCTTTTGTTTCCCTTGCCTCTGGAGATGTGTTGAGTAAGAAGTTGCTGCAGCCAAGATCAAAGAGGTTTTTGCTTGCTTTCTCCTCCGGGATTTTGATGGAGTCCTGTCTTACATGTCGGTCTTTTTTTTTTTTTTTTTACATTTTGTTTATTTTGTGTATAGTGTAAGGAAGTGGTCTACATTCATTTTTCTGCATGTCTCTGTCCTGTTTCCTAGCACCACTTGCTGAAGAGACTGTCTTTATTCCATTGGATATTCCTTCCTGCTTTGTCAAAGATTAGTTGGCCATACATTTGTGGGTCCATTTGTGGGTTCTCTATTCTGTTCTATTGATCTGAGTGTCTGTTTTTGTGCCAGTACCATACTATCTTGATGATTACAGCTTTGTAATATAGCTTGAAGTCTGGGATTGTGAGGCCTCCTGCTTTGGTTTTCTTTTTCAAGATTGCTTTGGCTATTCAGGGTCTTTTCTGATTCCATACAAAATTTAGGATTGTTTGTTCTAGCTCTGTGAAGAATGCTGGTGTTATTTTGATAGGGATTGCATTGAATATGTAAATTGCTTTGGGTAGTATCGTCATTTTAACAATATTTGTTCTTCCTATCCAGGAGCATGGTGTCTTTTTCCATTTTTTTGTGTCTTCCTCAATTTCTTTCATAAGCTTTCCATAGTTTTCAGTGTATAGATTTTTCACCTCTTTAGTTAGATTTATTCCTAGGTATTTTATGGTTTTTGGTGCAATTGTAAGTGGGATCTATTTCTTCATTTCTCTTTCTGTTGCTTCATTGTTGGTGTATAGGAATGCAACTGATTTCTGTGCATTGATTTTATATCCTGCCAGTTTGCTGAACTCATGAATCAGTTCTAGCAGTTTTTTGGTGGAATCTTTGGGGTTTTCCATATAGAGTATCATGTCATCTGCGAAGAGTGAAAGTTTGACCTCCTCCTGGCTGATTTGGATGCCTTTTGTTTCTTTGTGTTGTTTGATTGCTGAGGCTCAGACATCCAATACTATGTTGAATAACAGTGGCAGGAGTGGACATCCCTGTCTTGTTCTTGACCTTAGGGGGAAGCTCTCAGTTTTTCCCCATTGAGGATGATATTAGCGTTGGGTCTTTCATAAATGGCTTTTAATGATCTCGAGGTATGATCTTTCTGTCCCTACTTTCTTGAGGGTTTTTAATCAAGAAAGGATGCTGTATTTTGTCAAATGCTTTCTCTGCATCTCTTGAGAGGATCATGTGGTTCTTGTCCTTTCTTTTGTTGATGTGATGAATCACATTGATTGATTTGCAGATATTGAACCAGCCCTGCATCCCAGGTATAAATCCCACTTGGTCATGGTGAATAATTTGTTTTAACATATTGTTGGATCCGGTTGGCTAATATCTTGTTGAGGATTTTTGCATCTATGTTGATCAGGGAGAGAAGTAAGTTTTTAACCAAATGTTACACTCCCTCTCAAATGAAAGACGAGTGACTGACATAAAAAAAAAAAAAAAAGTGCCCAGTGCTTTTCCAGGCACCGAGTCATCACAACCAGCCTGTGAGACGGGTACTATTGTTATTATTATGGTTTCACCCTGCAGGTGAGGCAACTGAGGCACGGGGAGGTTATACTAATATGCCCAATGGCACACTGCTACCAAGTAGTGGAATCTGGATTCAGATCCAGGCAGAATCGACTCAGTTTTCAAATA
This sequence comes from Panthera onca, assembly GCF_046562875.1. Lineage (NCBI taxonomy): Eukaryota > Metazoa > Chordata > Mammalia > Carnivora > Felidae > Panthera > Panthera onca. The sequence continues at coordinate 104,059,322 of NC_138348.1, read as the reverse complement.
AAATGGCAATTATATAAAAGTCTGTCCATGGCCTTTAAGTTCTAAACAAATTACCTGTTGGAGGGACTTGAAGGGTCAGGAAAGTCTGACTGTCTCCCTCCTGGTCTGCCTACTGGTGGGAAGGCATAAAATGAAAATAGTATGGTCTAGGTGGAAAAATGCTCTTCATCTTAGACAAAGAAGTCATTAGGCTTGGCTCCTGGAAGAAAGGAGGGAGATTATGTAACAGGTCTTGTGACCGTCACTAGGGAACCCCCTCTTTGTTCAGCAGAAACTGGCAGGAACCTCTACCTCACAGCATTGACTCTCAAACTGGACTCCCACAGAATACCAGTGCTAAAATGTTGAATGCTTAAAGCAAACAACAGCAACCTTCCTTTATAGAAAATGGCCATATGGATAGTATCTTCTCGATTAAATGTTTCTTTATTGGGGCACCTAGGTGACTCACTCGGTTGAGTGTCTGACTTGATTTCAGCTTAGGTTATGATCTCTGCATTGAGTGTAGAGCCTGTTTGAGATCTTTCTCTCTCTGCCCCTCTCCCCCACTTATGCTCTCTCTCTCTCTCTCTCAAAATTAAAAATTAAAATAAAAAAATTATAGAGATACCTTTATAAGGGGTGCCTTATTCAGTTAAGCATCTGCTTTTGGTGTTGGCTCAGCTCATGATCTCAAAGTTCATGAGATCGAGCCCGACATTGGGTTCTATGCTAACAACACAGAGCCTTGCTTGGGATTCTCTCTCTCCCTCTCTCTCTGCCTCTCTGCCACCAAATAAATAAACTTAAAAAAATGTTTCTTTATTATAAATTCTTCCTGGGATGCCTGGGTGGCTCAGTTGGTTAAGCGGCTGACTTTGGCTCAGGTCACAGTCTCACAGTTCATGGGTTCAAGCCCTGCATCAGGCTCTGTGCTGACAGCTCAGAGCCTGGAGCCTGCTTTGGATTCTGTGTCTCCCTCTCTCCCTCCCTCTCCCCCCACCCTTGCCCATGCTCTGTCTCTCTCTCTCTCTCTAAAATAAGTAAACATTAAAAATATTTTTTTAATTGTTCCTGCGCCTTTGGAGCCTGGCTCCTTACCAAGTGACAACATAAATAGTAACAAACATAAAATACTTGGAAAGTACCTGAACCACCTCTGTTATGTTTTTGTAGACTCCAGGAATGCAGTTTTTCTCTTGAATTCGTAACACAGATCACCATTATTTGGTGTTCCTCAAGGAACTCCCTGACCTCCAAACAGAGGCCCCTTCGTTTGAGCTGCAGGCATGGAGCAGGATGGAAAACCAATCACATGCTTCCCACTTGGCTTTTCTTTCTGGTGTCTAATTTAGCCCAGAAAAGGCCCACTACGGGAAAGCTTGCTTCAGGGAAAAACAGAAAAATGGTCAGTGCGCTTCTTAGCTGTTTGATCGCACCAAGTGGAATGGGAGAAAATATTTCTCGTTTTATTCTCCAACTGAGTTTATGTCCTGGTCTTCCTCCCTCTCCACCACCCTATAACTGGAATGCGTGCAGCTCTGTGCTGAAGGTTCTGCAGCCTAAGATTTATGGTCTTGTGGAGCACAGCTGGAGACAGATTTATTCTTAAGCCTTTGGAAGACTTCCTTTGAAAGTTGAAAAATGCCCCATCTCTTTTCTCTAGGTAGGAACACTAGCAGCAGACTTTTATGGAAGTGAGGCACACTTGCTCAGCCTCTCCCCAACACAGGTCCACAGAGCCATTCCATTTCTGACGGGAGGGAATGTTTCACATCCTTTTACTTAAAAAGCAAATAGGCCGATGGATTGGAGCAAATAGACGATTGTAAAGGACACCCTGCAGGTGGGTGGACTCTGGGAATGGCCTCTCTACCTCAATGGGCCATGAAATCCTTCCATTCTCCCAATGATCCCCTCGCTCTACAGTCTTCCTGCCCAATGGGAAACACTGCCTCCTGCTGTGCGGCTCTGCAGGGGACCACCCCTCCCTCTCCCCCGCCCCCCACAAACACACCTGCAAGCTGCTGCAGTTGCTGCTACCTTAAGAACAGATAAAGCAATCAATGGCAGATAAGTGCTATCATGCTGCTTCAGACACAGAGAGGAAAACAGAGCCCTCCTTAGGCAGTTCAAACAGCAGTTACAGAAGAGACCAATGCTATAGCTGCTGACCATTTGGCTGGTAGCTAGTGGTGGACCATTTGGGTAACTTGAACAAGGATAACATCGAGGGGGGACAAAAGGCTAAATGGACTTGGATGTCAGAGTAGGGAGAGAAGGCCTACCATTTGGTGCCATTTTGACCAGAGATGGATGTCAGACTGATAGGTTTGCTATGATCATTGTAGAGACTGGGCCATTTCATCTTTGGAGCCTGGGTAAATAGTTCCCTCGGTCTTCCTTGTTGTCATAGATAGCAGGGAGAAGTTTTCGTTGGCTGTGCTTTTGTGATCTTAATGCACACAGGACAGACGGGGCTTTCACACTGCCCTGCACCCTATTTGTGCCCATCCCGTTCCTTCCATGGCAACAGGCTCTTGGAGGCCCACAGTTGGGTGACATTCCTGTGTTTCATGAGCAATTAGGGCCTGTGATTCACCGGCTGGCTCCTTTCAGCCCTAATGACTCCACCATGCCCAGGCCCGATGGGCTGGTCACAAGCAGGTCAGCAAGGATGTCTGGGCCATTTGAACTGGAATAAAGGGACAGCAGATATTTTTTGTTGGCTCTCAAACAACCCAGCTGGCCGTGGTGTAGTCTTTTCTAAGTCCTGTGTGGACAAGACCCTCTATTGTGGTTTTACAATAAAGAGACACATGGAGGGAAATTTTTAATATTAAATTATCTTTATATGCAAAAAGCCGTAGCTGTGTTCTTACCGAGTGCTTTTATATAAAAGGAAAATAGTATCTGGTTTTGAATTATTAAATAACCTAAGCCTTTTTTTAAAAAATGAAATAACATTTTGTATTCTCTTCTTGGAGCTGCGAGGTCACCTGCAGTTAATGAGACCTTTGAGGCTGCGCAGTGAAGATTTCCTGATGACCTTGAGCACAGAAGGAGACTTAACTCTGATATTTAGCTGAACCCAGTCATTTTGTAAAGGGAATGTGACTGTGGAGCAGTATAGCTGATCCACCATAAATTAGTATTTGCTAAGTGCTCGTGATGGATTTGTGCCGTGTCATTGACTTCCCCCCACCGCCCCCCCCCCCCCCCCCCGGCAAAGCGAACACCTCTGCTTTTCTCTTAGGGCCCGATTGAGCACTTACCAGGCTATGATACGATTTTTTTGTTGGTGTGTTCATCTTACCCGCAGACTGAGTATCTAAGGTAAGGGATCTTACCTACTTTACATGGTGGAGGTAACCCAGTCGGTACTGAGCAGAGGAATGGCTGTGCAGTGAAATAATTGTCTGGGCATGGTTCTGTTAACCCAGGGAGGGAGCCCATCAACCCAGGCTGACTCCATGAAAAGTCCCCAGCTCCTTCTGGGAATGCCTGCCACACACCAGGGAAACTATGCGGGGAGCCACGCTGGGCTGAGAATCTCCAAAACTTTCTCAGAAAACTGGAAGTAGGCCAGTTCATGGCAGCAGCTAGCGGTTTTTTGAATTCTTACTTCACTGAATCCTTACGACAGTCTTAACGAGGCAGGTATTATTAATCACCTTTTACAGATGAAGAAAACTTGAGTCCCAGGGAGGTTAACTTCACGTTGGGGAATCAGTTAGGCTAGCTTTCTGGGTGGGTCCCCATGCTTTAGAACTAGACCGTCTAGGTTCGCAGTGTGTGTGTGCCTTGACACTTACTGGGTGACTCTGAGCCAATGACTGTAATCTGTCTGTGCCTCATTTTATCTGTAAAATAGGTAATGTTTTTTTTAAAACCTGTTGTAAGGCTTAAATCAAATGATAAGTAATGAAGTACCTAGCATAATGCCTGACATGGGGTAAATATTCAATATTTTTATTATATTAATTATTGCTCTTAGACCTGGAGGAATTTAGACGCAGACCGGTTGGGCTCTGCACAAGTGGGAGGTTACAGGAGGTCTGGAAGCAGTTCAGCAAGGGCACTGGGGTAGCAGAGCAGAAGATGGCCTGCCTTAGGGTGGCTGGTGGCTGGGAGAGAAGAGAGCACTCACCATAGGATTCCGGGCTCAAGCGGAGTCTCAGGGAGTGGGAGCACAAGGCAGGGACAAATGTGAGGTCCCTTTCCGAAATAGAACTGACCAACCGCGTCACCAGTCAGAGGTGGGGAGTGCAAACAGTGAGGAACTGACAACGGGGCAGGGCCAGGGGAACGCTTGCAGCGCCCTTACCTGGGATGCCGAATAGAGCAGCAGGAACCCGTGCGAGAGAAGGGCCTCTGCGTTCCGTCCGGTGAGTATGTACACAGTGCATGTGCAGGTGGGGTAAACAGCATTGCCAGCTGCAGCTCGGCTCAGGAGTCGGGGCCAGGGCTCCGGGCACTCTTTTGGGTGCTTACTGAAGACACGGGTGCAGGTGAGCAGACCCAGAGAAACGAAGGAGGGTGAGGAGGGCCCAGGAAGGATCCCAATGTTCAGGTGCAGTAGGGGGGACCAGCATGGCAGGCAGTGGAATAGGACACTGGGGCAGCTTTCCAAGGGGAGGGTGTAGTTCAGCGAGTTTTGTTTGGTTGGTTTGATTGGGGGGGGGGGGGCACAAAACTCCACTTTTTATCAAGAAAAAACATACTCAAAGTGGAATAACACAACAAACCACCATATACCCATTACCCGGATTCAACAGTTATCAGGATTCTGCCCTGCTCTGTCTGCCGTCATTATTCACCTGACATACTTTAAGCAAATCTCAGACAACTTGTATTTTCGCCTCTACATCACTGTGTAGGTATCTCAAAAAAGGCTGGTTATTTCCCTTCATAGCTAACACGCCACTGTCATGTCACACATTAACCATGTTCCTGTGTCTCCTCTCCTCTTCGCTCCTTGTTCTCTTTACTCTTTCTCGGAACTATCTTTTATAGCTCCTGTTACATTTTTTTTGGTTTTGTTTGTTTGTTTGGTTGGTTTTTTTAAATCAAGATCCCAGCAAGCCTCACATAATTGCATTTGGTTGGTATGTCTCATACTCTCTTTGGCTGAAAAGCAGAGCCCTGCTTTTTATTTTTCATGCCATTGATGGGCTGAGGTTTTCACACCTGTCCTATAGGAAACCTCACTTTCTAGATTTGTCTCGTGACTTCTTAGAGTGTTATTTAATTTTGACTAATGCTTGTAAGATCTGGGGTTGGTGGGGCGGTGGGGCTGAGTAGGTCTGAGTGGGAACCAGGATAGAGAGAGGTTGTAGCAGTTCTGGAGAGAGAGGTGATGTCTGGGGAGAGCTTTCTGTGGCCGCCAGTTCTCCGTCCCAGAGAAAGTCATTCCCTGTCACCGCAGTGTCTACACTGGAGGATGTTTTCACATATGCATGATATGTTACACACACGTATATAAAATGCAGTATTTTGGTGTACATATGTCCCATATTTTGGTGGCATTGGGGGAAAGTGCTAGGTTGACCGTGAGGAGGCTTGGATTCCAGTCTGGACACTGGTACCAGCTTGTCTAGGATTCAGAGCACATTTTCTGATCTCTAGAAACGTGGCCCCTCGGCCATATCAGCCCAGTGCAGCTCTATGCTTGTCCTGCATTTCCAAACATGTCATTTGATTTTTCTAGCAGCTTGTATACTCCCTGCCGCAGATTCTCAGTGGATCTCAGTTTAACTGACCGCACAGATTTACAGACTCCTGGGCTTGGGGTTCAAAGCCCTCAGCCCACACCTGTGTTTTACCTTCCATTCTTCTGTCTTGTTTCTGGGACCATTCCAGGGTGGCTGACTGAGTGATTGCCTACCTCTGGATAGATCAGCCCCACGTGGTTCTCTTCCAGGCTTTGTTGACAAGACATCCTCTCCCTGGAAGGCCTGCCCCTGTCTCTCCTACCACAGATTTGGTTCAAAGCACTGCCCACTCCCCACAATTGCCCTTCCAAGCCGAATCCCATTGCCATTTATTGAGCCCCTGCCCTGTGCCAAACCCAGTGCTTTCCAAATATCGTTATCTAATGCCCCAAGAGTAAATCCAGCAAGGTGTAGGACTTCTTATTCCCATTTTCCATGGGATCAAATTTAGCCTAATGCATTAAGAAGTTTGCTAGAGGTCACACAGCTAGGAAGCCTCAGGGTTGGGATTCCAGCATGGTGTGTGAGTCTGCATCTCGGGTTCCTCCTCCCCCTCCGTACTGCAAGCCCCGGGGCATGTTGTAAATCTTTCTAATGCTGTTATCTAATGTTGTTTTCTGCTTTAATGCATTTGGCATACTTTTATTGAGTGTCTGCTATGTCCGAGGCACCTGAACAAATATTAACTCATCTGAGGGCAGTTTCTGTGTCTTACCAGTTGCATTCTGTCCAGGACTTAACTGAGAGATGGGACACAAGGTAGAAATTTAGTAAACGTTTGTTAAGTTCAAACAAAATGAATAGAGTGACCTGGCTAATATAAAGAGGGATAATCAAATCAAGAGTCAACAAATACTTTCTCCTGTTCACTGAATGATTTGGGTACCCTCTCAGATGAATGCCAGTTTCATTGGGATCTGTTAGCATATTGACTTGTAATTTATTGAAACTGGCTAAGGGATGAATTGGGCTTGTTTTCACTCTTTGTCCTAAGGCTAGTAGCTGGGTTTTTTTTGGGAACACATTTTAGAATAGCTGTCAGTGAAAACAATTGAGTCATTTGTTAAAGAACAGGAGGCACTTACGTCAAAATAAATTTACTTGTTATTTATGGACATTTGTTTTGACATAAATACCTAAAATCACAGTAGGATCATGATTATCATCAAGATGCATTTATTTATTTTTTAAAGAGACAGAGATAGTGCCAGCCGGGGAGGGGCAGAGAGAGAGAGAGAGAGAGAGAGAGAGAGAGAGAGAGAGAGAGAATCCCAAGCAGGCTCTGCACTATCTGTGCAGAGACCGATGTGGGGCTCGAACTCATGAACCGTGAGACCATGACCTGAGCCACAACCAAGAGTCAGACACTCAACCGACTGAGCCACCCAGGCACCCCAAGATGCATTTAAATTGAAGCTATGTAAGCTTCTGTGTTAAGTGTACAAGAACAAAAACCATAGAGAGACTGCATTTATTTCCTGCGTCAGGGACAATGGGGCTTTCTACATATCTAAATATCTCAGATGGCTGAAGCTTATCCTACGAAGTGCCAGGGCTTTTTATCTTAGACATAATTGAGGAAAGTATTTCTTAAGCAAATACATGAGAGAGAACATTTCTGAAATTTATGTAGTGTCATGAAATTTCTGATACAGAATTTATTCAACAAATTCCATTTAGTAAACACTGGGCATGTACTAAGTGCAAGCTATTGTTCTAGCTTCCAGGGATGCAGCAGTGAGCAGTACAAGATGCCGGTCTCATCGGGCTTTATTGCAGTGGAGGGCATGCGCATCAATAAGTAAACAAACAAATGAGAAAGATCTCAGATACAGTGGTCAGGGCTGTGAATAAACTACAACAGGATACTGAGATAGGGAACAGTTGGAAGGGTTGAGAAAGACCCTTATACATGGGGTGCTCAGGTAAGCCTTTCTTGAGGAGGTGACTTTGGATCTGAGACCAACCAGAGTAATGACAGCCATTTGAACAACTAGAGGAGAACAAAGGGGCTGACATGAGAGGCAACATAATGGGTTCCCATTTGAGTTAGTTGGTTGCGTTCAAAGAGCTCATGAGAATTTCGAGAATGTAGGTTGGGCAAGCAGTTGGGCCTGGGAATCAAGAGCGTGAGAGAATGACAACATAGGAGATAAAGATTGAACAGTCCTCAGGTATGGAGATCATTAAAACCACTTATCAGTACCATTGCTTAGAAGCACCATTATAGAAGTTGCACCCCTTCCCTGACATATCCCCCGGCAGTGATGAATGGCTGTGAGGAATACTTGCAAACCCATTATGGACACAAACTCATTCAATCCCCAAAACAACTTTAGAAGGTAGGCACTATTATTTCCCTTCCATTTTGCAGAGAAGAAACCCAAAGCCCAGAGACATTAATTTTCCCCAAATCACTCTAACTTAGTGAAGCTTAGAGGCAAACCTGAGTAGCTTCGTTTTGGAGTCCATGATCTTGACTGTGATATTATGCTGCCTCATGGACTGTGCATCAAGAGGGGATAAAGAAGGCCTTGAAGAAATCTGGAGGAGAGTATGAGAGAGCATCCTGAAGATGGGAAGGTGTTGAGTAAAGTGATAAATTCATCATCTGCTGCGAAGTGAGTGGGGCACCCCCATCTGATCGGTGTATCTTGAGTCCATTGCATGGTTGCAGATAACTATTGTCCCGTCGCATTCACCATATGCTTTCCTGGACCAGTGGCTAGAATACATTAATTCTGTTTAAAATAACTTCTTCAACTGACTAACAGCAATGTGAAAGAGCAAACAAACCAGGAAGGACAAAAGGAGTTGAAAAAGATGAGCAACGGAAGAAGCAAATGGCCACCAAACCCACATCAGCAGAGAGTGACAGCACTAGTTGATGAGTGGTTACAGGATGCTTGCTTGAAGTGATTTTAATTTTTACAGAACAGACAAGCTATTTGAAGTCCTGTCCATGAAAGAATCCCACCTTCTCATCAGAGCCTGCCAGTCTAAATTTCACCCATTGTGCCTGGTGGAATCCACCTAGCAATGCCTCTCCTAACATTTCAATCTCTAGACTCATCCTGGAGGGTTGCCATGGCAACCACAATCCAGCTTTCCTAGAATGTTCCTGGTTGACCCATCCTGGTCTTTGACACTGCTTCCAGGTTGAAAGAGATCATTTACTCTTTTTGGGTCTTGCTCCCTTTGTCCTAAGAAGGAACATGATTGTATTCAAATTAGTAGGATCCAGTTTATTTGTACCTGGAGGAGTGAACCTACACTGTCTTGGGAGATTTAAGGAAAGATTTACCAGGTTTGCCTTTGACCTGGAAATGGCTTAATATAATTGCTGTCGCTCTGCCTTGATGCACTTACCTACTTCTAGGGTATCCCTCGGTGACCCTCCCAGAGTTCCTCTGGTCTCCACTGCGTGGCAGTGCCACAAAGTTTGAATAATTATTAAAAGCTTTAAAATGAAATATGAAAGAGCCTGCAGATTCTTCCATAATGGCTCGAATTCCCACGTTGGCTGTTAGTACCACTAAAGGTGTGACCTTGTTTTTAACGGCATCGTTATTTTCCTTGGTTACTTTCATATTCAACTTATTTCCATATTTAACTTTGCTTCTCTATGAACTGTACTAAATTCTGGTGGCATGGTGTATGGCCCCTTAATTATAAATCCTAGTGTTACACTTTCTCCTGTTTCCTCCCCACTTTCTTTCTGATTATTTAATTTCCCCATTTTTTTTTTTTTTGCCTGCATTTATTATGCTCATTGAATGGCCACTTATTTTATCTCCTGTGTATCAAAAAAAAATAATAAGATTCTCTGGAAGAAAATGTGTTTCAGAAATTATTGAGAAATAATTTCAGTAATTAAGTAATAATAGTTAACACCTTCAAGTGCTTACATGTGCCAGGCGCTTTAGTGTATTCACTCATTTAGTTACCATAATCTACTCTTGGACATCATTTTCCTTGTTGGGAAACTGAGGCCCAGGGGTTATATAACTTCATAAATTTGGATTTGCTGTTTCCCAGCATAGGCCTCCTAAATAATTTGTATTATTTTATAACACAAAGAAGCTGATTTTCAAACACTGAGCATTTCTCTTTTGTTTGCACACATTAGGCTATTTACATGGTGTTGTGTTAGTCGTTTCCACAAATTGATTAAGAACACTGGTATGTTTGTTTTTATTTTCCCCAAAGTATAGATTTTCACCTGATAAAAATGAAGGGAAATGCTATTTCCTAATTCTGCAAACTCGGTATTTGTTCAGAAGACTGTAATAAAGTCTACTGTTGTATAATGTCAGGAACAATAATGGCAATTTTTTACTCATGTGTAAAAGGTCCTTAGGGACTTATGGAATGTTCCTTAGGGAATATTATTCCCTCTGTATTTAATTTTTTAAGAGGATTTTTTGTCTGAAACATACATTATGAATGTGATAGGGATTGTCTTAAATAAAAGGTGGGGGTTATAATCCACGGGAGGACCGCCTGGGCCCACATGTTCCCACACACAAGCTTGCATGTGGTGTTAGAAGCATGGTTGACCTATAGTAGCTATGAAGGAGGGTGGGCCATTTCAGTGCCTATGAAACTTGAGATTTGCTGCAGACAAGTGAGGTAAGACGTGGATGTCTTCAGTCAGATCTTTTCTGGCTCAGACACCAGTCTTGTGTGCCCCTCAGCTGGCATGGAGCCTGTGGAGGTGATATTAATCCCAGCCACTATCAGATTGGAAGCCACAAATGGGGTGACTGGCTCGTGGGCCTGTTGATACACCATCTGGGCTTCCCGTAGATTTCACAGCCATCTGTGCCACACTGCAACTTGCTATTTACTTATTTACTTTGAATGACTAAAAAATGTTTAAAAGAACCGAAGAGTTTCAGCGTGAACAAATTTTGATTAAAAATTAGGCCGTCGTGCTACTCTTGCACGTAAACGAGCCGCGAAAGAACACCACACACATCAGCAGTTTCATGGGGGGAAGGTGACGAGTCCAGCTGAGATTTTTGGAGCAAAATCTTGAAGACCAGATCAACCATTAAAAATCTTTGAATTCCCATTCCAGGACTTGAAAGCATTTAGAATCTTGCCTTTTGGCTATTTCTTTATTCCCACACAAGGACAGAAACATATCTGCTTGATTATTAGACACAACATGAAGTGTGGTAGTGTTCACATTATGGAATTTGGTCCCAGACATGTTTCTGCGTGTTATTTTTGAACTAGGCCAAAGACACAGAGCCCTGCGTTCGTTGATAAGCATAGGACAGAGTTAAGGGAACCGGAGCACAGAGGGAGTGGCTCATTAACACATCCAATTAATGAAACTTTGACATCACAACACTGGCTATTGTCAGTGAGCTTGCAAGGCTTCCAATTTCTATTCATTAGTTATTCTGTTTCCCTAGTTGCTTCACTCCTCCACCTTCACACAACGGCAGCATTATTAAGGGTGGATTAAAATGGCGTCCACATTGATAAGAAGTAGTTATCTAGTGTTCCTGACTGTTCGTTACTTGAAAAAAGTTTCAGGCTAAATGGAGTGAAGAAGATTTGAAATGTAAATGGATTCCTTGTCCCTTTTGTAGATAATTGTACTGGATGCTAATTTGTGGGCAGCTAATGTGTTCTCGTGTTCACTGATAAGCTGTGTTCCTTGAAACAAATTTATAAAAAGAGACAAGTTGTTGGTCGGCACAAACTCTCAACCCAGTAAAGTTGGTGTGTCTGATCATTTTCTTTGCTTCTTTGGAGCAAGAATCCCATCTAAGCTGCCTCCCTCTACAAATATACGGCTCCGCTCCCCATCCGGTGACAATGGGTGGTTTAGAACCTGTTTTGTTTCTTGAGATCTGTTTTAGAGATTTGGGATGAAATGTACCCTTTGGCTAAGTTACGCACAGAGTCTGCAAATTTTTTCTATAAAGAGCTTGATGATAATTTGTTATGGCCTTTGTAGGCCATCTAGTCTCTGCCATGGCTACTCAACTCAGCAGTTGTAGCCCGAAAATAACCTTACACAAAATGAATGAGCAGGATATGTTCCAATAAAACTATTTATGGACACTGAAACTAAGTTTTTATTATTTAGTTTTCGTATGTATAAAATACTATTCTATTTTTTTACTTTATTTCAATAATTCAAACATACTTTTTACAATAATATAATTTATCTGTAGCTCAGAGGCCTTCCCAAAAGAGGCAGTGAGCAAGATTTGGCCAAGGAACCATAGTTTGCTAACCTTTGGGTTGGACCCTTCTTTTATCCTGTGTGTGTCCATTTCCCCTTCAAATCTCTTTTCTTTTCAGCTTTCTAAATGCAAACCCCAGTTGCTGCCTCCAGTATCTTTCAGGTACTGTGACTGTGTAAAGGCCCCACTAGGTTTTTGTTTTGTTTTGTTTCTTGTGGTGGATGGGAAGAGGGGTGGGTGAACCTCTTTTGTTTGTAGGAGTGGGGAGAACAGCAACAGTGACTTATACTGCCTCATTAAAATTTAGGCTTGGTAGTTTAGGCACATAGAATTTGTTGCTGCTTCTGTGGCTTTTTTTTTTTTTTTACGAGAAATTCAGATGCTATAATTTTGTTGAGGGAAAGGACCACCCTGTGAATGACTATACTGCATTTGAGACTGGTCTATTTGTGATTTTTTGGTTTTATTCCTTTTAAAAAAATGCAGATCCAATTGTGAAAAGACAACAGGAGCTGACTGAGGTATTATTGAGTTTCGGCTGCCTTTCAGCTTGGTTGAAGTCCTTTCTAATGAGAACAAAGCTGAATTGGGGGTCATCGCTCATTGTCCACAGGCGCTAGTTAGCAAACTACCCCTGATAATTTGGAGGATGCAAAAAATTTCCTTGTCCTACATAGCTTCATAATTACTGATCCTTTGAACCTCTGGTTGTGGAATAAATTGAGTCTTAGGCACTTGAGTCCTGTAATATTATTTTACTTCAGGGTGAAGAAGTTAATGTACACGCTCTTTGGTTAGTACCTCAGACACTGGGAAAATGCCTTTGATACGTAATCAACATAGAAACAAAGGAGATTTGAACTGTGTGGGAATATGTTCACAAAACAGGTTAAATTATCCTTTTATTAATTTACCTGTCTATTCGAATGAGCTCCTTTCATTTGGATGAGACAGTGTATCACAACAGAAGGGAACTGTTAATAAAAATATGATTCGCCCGTTGACCTCTTTGGTCATTAGTGAGAAAACCTTTTTAGGTCACTGCCGCCCCGTTTAGCATCTGTGGTAGAGGAATGCCGTCAGGGTGTGGCTCAGACCTTTCTCTCCGTTTCCCAATCTGGGAAATGATGATGGATTTGGAGGTCGTGGGTGGGGTGGGCCAACACTGTCACCCTCAGCTAAGTGCATTTGAGGCTGGAGGGCCATGATCTCAGTAGCATGTTGGGGAAGTCCAGGAGACCCAGGACAGGACCCATGGGGATGGGCCTCACCAGTGCATTACCACATGGGGCTTCCTCAGATTGCTCTGACTTACCCTGTTCTCTCCCACTTCTTCCCATGAAAACCTTTCCATTCATTGGCATAAAATGACTTATACTTCTTTCTTTGCCAAAGATTGTGGTTTTCATTAAAAATGAGATGCTTGACATATATCCATGGTAATAATATTCAGAGCAGCATTCCTCACAATAGCCAGAGTAGAAACAGGCCAAATACCCACCACCTTATTAATGGATGAATAAAAAGTTGTCCATTCATATAGTGAAATATTATTTGGCTATTAGAAAGAATAAAGTACTCCTATGTGCTACAGCTTGGTAAACCTTGAAAACATGATGTGTAGTCCTAAAAGCCAAACACAAAAGACCACATGTCCTATGATTCCATTTGTATGAAATGCCCAGAGTAGGCAAATCCATACACGCAGGAAGTCGATTAGTGACTGTAGGGGCTAGGGAGACAGAAGGGGGAATGACTGATGATGGGTACATTTGGGGATGATGAAAATGTTCTAAAATTAGTGGAGGGACACCTGGGTGGCTTAGTCGGTTAACTGTTCAACTTTGGCTCAAGTCATGATCTCGCAGTTTGTGAGTTTGAGCCCCATGTCAGGTTCTGTGCTGTCAGCTCAGAGCCTAGAGCCTGCTTCGGATTCTGTGTCTTCTCTGGCTCTGCCCCTTCCTTGCTCACACTGTGTACCTCTCTGTCTCTCTCAAAAATAAATAAACATTTAAAAAATTTTTAAATTAGATAGTGGTGATAGCTGCACAATTCTAGAAACATACTGAGAAAACCACTACACTTTAAAAGGCTGACTTATTTCGTATGTGATTATATCTCAGTGAAACTGCTATAAAAACAATCACTCAAAAATAGAGAAATGATGTGTTTATGTAGTTTTGTCATCATGGAAAACTAATGAGATTCTTCAGAGTCCTACAGTTTGTGTAAGTTTAATAAGCATCTAATAGTTGTAATAGTTATGTATTAATGTATGTATTTGACCAATTTGCACTGTCTTTGCCACTGGGGGAGAACGATTACCTGAGAAACCAAATCTTGTCCCATGGATGACTAATCAAGTTTGTGATTCTATACTGATTTCCATTATTTGTAAATAGTATCAGGTCCCATTCATTCAGATGCATAGTTTGTGGTTGCAAATCCCTCAAATCTAAAAAGAAAATACTGAGTCAGAGGTGTAGATTTTCACCTCATAAAAAACCTCTAACTGAAGGCTCCTGAGTGCATATGCATCCATGGTCAAAATGTGGTCAATAAGGTTTATGGTTTGTACAGATTTGGCCTCTTGGGAGTGTAAGTATTGGGGTCCTAATTTGGGCAGTTTCAATATGGTACCCTGCACAGGAAGGCTTCTGGACTAGATGAGTAAGAGGAAAACAAAACAAAACAGTTAAGTTGCCTCCAATCTTGGCTTTCTTTTTCTTTTTTTTTTTTTTTTTTTTTATGACAGCTGAAGATAAAATACCCTTGAACCCAAATTTTATTATCTGGTATATCTGCCTTACAGAAGACAAAACAAAGATCAGGTGGTCCACATGTTTGAAGTATCTCCTAGCTGACATGCCAAAGGCCATTGTGGTTTAAAATAAACTGAACCATGGCTCTGGGCTGGGAAGAAGGCCCCCCAGGCCCACTAAGGGGATTATTATAGCAGACACAGCACTTGTTTGTGGCAGGAAAAATTATTCAGAAGGTTGCTATTTCTGCAATTCTGGGATGCTCCAGCTGCATAGATTGGAGCTGATAATACTCCAGTCACTAGCCCATCTGTTCCTAAAACAGTCTCGAGAAAAATGTAAAAATGGGAGTCAGAGCAGAGGCAGTCGTGTGGTGTGGACTAGGATGCCCAGGCAACAGTCACTTGTGGTTTCCCTCCCCCTTCTCTAAGTAACTGTGTTGGATCCAGAATTCTGTCTGTCTCACTCAGTGATTTTTTAAAGTATTCACAGCTTTCAGTTCCGTTTGGTGAATTATTTGATGATGAAGATGAACGTTACAAAAACGATTGATTTCTGAAAAGCAACTGGACGGGTGTGAGGTTTTGAGCTCCGACGTGTGAAAGGCAGAAATCCTTGGGAGTGGCGGGGAATGTGGTTTCCATGGTATACTTTAAAGTTAGAAATATCTGAGTTCCCTTTCCGGCCCACCTCTCAAGAGCTGTGTGCTCATAGCCCAGCAACTTCGCCTCTCTGTAGGACATTGAGGGTCCTCAAGGGGTTTAAAATACTAATTTAATCAGGTGGTGAGAATTAACTGGAATAAAATATGCAAAGCTCCAACATCTTTGATAAGCACTCGATAAATGTTTTTGAGGCTTAACTTTGAGAAAGAAAAGACCACTCCTAGAGCTGTTGTACCTGTTATGTTCACATGGCATATGTCTAGGATGCCAGGGAGTGGAGGCCTATGGGGCAGTCCTGGGAACATAACCCAGTAGGAGTCTACAAATGAGCTGGAATTTTGTGTTCTTTTTTTTTTTTTCCAATGTTTATTCATTTTTTGAGAGAAAGAGAGCGCAGGAGCATGTGGGGGAGGGGCAGAGAGAGAGGGAGACAGAATCTGAAGCAGGCTCCAGGCTCTGAACTGTCAGCACAGATCGCTCTGCGGGGCTCAAACTCACAAACCGTGAGATCATCACCTGAGCCAAAGTCAGACGCTTAACCGACTGAGCCATCCAGGCGCCCGCAATTTTTGTACTCTTAAACCTTTGTTGTCCTTTGCTCAGAGACCATTAACTCCTAGTGAAATTCACAATTTTCTGGAAATTCTAGGATCCTTTGGAGATAAGCTCCCCCAGACTCTTTAGCGGTTAGAAGACAGGTTGTGTTCATCTGAGTCAACTGAAAATGAATTGACCAATGTGGTCTGTAAGTCTCCAGATTTTAATATCAGACTGTAAAGATTAACCTAATGGGAAGTGAGCTCTGATTTGAATGTTTTGTGCTCTGTGGACTCTACTGTATGCATAATTTTTTTAATCTTTATGTTTTTTTGAAAGAGAGGGAGACAGAGCACAAGCAGGGGAGCAACAGAGAGAGAGGGAGACACAGAATCCAAAGCAGGCTCCAGGCTCCGAGGCATCAGCACGGAGTCCGACGTGGGGCTCAGACTCACAAACAAGTGAGATCATGACCTGAGCCAAAGTTGGACGCTTAACCGACTGAGCTCCCCAGGCGCCCCGTGTATACGTAATTTTTAATAACATAAGCCTCAATATTGTCACCTGTAAAATGGACTGAATGGGAGTTTTCCTAGTAGTGAGGACTGGGCAGGCAAAACCATGCATCAGGTGGTCAGTGAATGTTACTTGTCTCTGAGCAGGGTGATGAAAGATGCCACACACTTATTCCCCTCACTTAAAAATTTTTGACACTTTGAAAAAGAATAGAGAGATGCCACATTGGGATAAATATTGTTCCAAGCTCTCTGACTTTCTGGGTAATTGTTTTATCAGATTTTGGGGAGGAAGTTATCCCTCCAGCATCCTATGTGATTTGGTAAGAGGGTAGACATGCCTTCTCTCTTTTTCTCAGCTCATCTTTCATGCAGGTCATTTAATTGATTAAAGCATAGAAGCTACCTGTGACTAGTTTATAGGTATCTGGATGAAAATTTCTTTGATACCCTAAATGCATATGGAAGACAGATCATTTGTTTTTTAAAAAAAAATTTTAATGTTTATTTATCACAGAGAGAGAGAGAGAGAGCACATGCGAGCATGAGTGGAGAAGGGGCAGAGAGAGAGGGAGACACAGAATCCGAAGCAGGCTCCAGGCTCTGAGCTGTCAGCGCAGAGCCCGACACGGGGCTCGAACTCACAGACCGCGAGTTCATGACCTGAGTCAAAGTCAGATGCTCAACCTACTGAGCCACCCAGGCGCCCCAAGACAGATCATTTCTTAATGTCCACATAAATCCCAATCTAAGTACTCTGTTGCCCTCCAAAAAAGTTTCTTCCTAAACCCTTGACACTCATATTATTTTTGTGTTACTGGCTGGGCCCCGAGATCCATGGATGGACTATCTGATGTGTCCGCTGAAATATTAACGAGGTTTCAAGAGGAGCCAGGAATTGTCGGGAATAGAAAGTATAGTATTACCAAAAGCCATATTCACAAGTCATATTTTCTGGACTGTTCAGCTGTTACTACTTTTGAGAGCAAACATTGATTATTGTGTCAAAATGGAATAAAATATCATTTATTCATTTATTCGTTTATTTTTGTATAAAGTGCTATGCTAGGCACCAGTGGGAAGGGGAGAGTACAAATTATCCATGAGCTCTGTGCTCAAGGAGCCTCTTGTTTTGTTGTGGCAAGAAGATACGTATATAAATAACGAATCCAAAGTTGAAAGGAGACAGTTATTGTTTCTGGTGTAGGGAAACTGGGAAGGGCTTGATGGAGAAGTGACACTTGAGCTGTGTCTCGAGTGACAGGTAGGATGTGGGGATGGTAAGTTTCCTAGTCAAAAGAACCATCTCAAACAGGCATCTGATAGCATGGGCCTGGAGCTTGGAAGGTCATTCCTTGTCCTGTGAGATTTTTCCATAATGCATGTTCCATGAACATCTTACATATGGACACACACATACATGCATACATATAGACATACACAGAGGAACGGATGTCTATGAATTTAGCTGTAATGCAATTATAATTGCTTTTTGGCCAAAATGTTTGAAGCCAATAGTTCTGCTTTTAATATATGTGTACATTTGGCTAGAGACAGCAGACATGTTTTTAATTCAATTGCCATCTATTATGAAAAGCTTGGATCAGTTCATGAATTAGGAATTCATCCCAAGGATCAGAATTAAATGAGATGTTCTATTTCAATCAAAACATTTGGGAGCTTCCCAATAGAGACAGACTTACTCACTTCCTGGCATGCGTTACAGTCTTGGGAAGTTAAAGGTGGATCATACTTGTTTTTGATGAACTCATTCTCACCCCAGAGCTTCTGACAACCAAAAACCTTACAGAACTGAAGTATACAATTGCTTGGTCTCATTGTGCACTGATAGGAGATGTCATGTTCCTGTTGAGACCAACTTTATTAGTCACGTTTATCTCCCCAAAGTTGATGTCCTGCAGGGGATGGAGGAGGCCCAGAGAGTTTGGGCTATTCCTATGGGATAGAAGGAGAACCAGACAAATACAGTGTATGTGTTCACCGAAGTATCCCTGGGGCCTACATAGTAAGGAAATATGGATTAAAGTTCTAAGGGTGGCTGGTCTTCACTATGAATATATTATATTTTCCAAGGCACCTTGAATAATGAGACTTCACTTGTAAAATTTCAATAGAAGATCACAGGTATATGGGGCGCCTGGGTGGCGCAGTCGGTTAAGCGTCCGACTTCAGCCAGGTCACGATCTCGCGGTCCGTGAGTTCGAGCCCCGCGTCAGGCCCTGGGCTGATGGCTCGGAGCCTGGAGCCTGTTTCCGATTCTGTGTCTCCCTCTCTCTCTGCCCCTCCCGTGTTCATGCTCTGTCTCTCTCTGTCCCAAAAAATAAATAAAAAACGTTGAAAAAAAAAAAAAGAATACTTTAGAAGATCACAGGTATATGAATTCATTCAGATGTCATAATAAAATGAGAATAGCTTTGTATAGAAAAATCAGAAGTTTTAAATTTTCTGAAGTGAAATGTCTAGAATTTAATTTCGAGATTTAAAATGTTGAACCTGTGACCTCGCCCCTCTTCCTCCTGCCCCTCCTTGTCATCCTGTATCCTGTGGCTCTTCTCCTGGGCGTAGAATGTCCTTTCATAGTGGAACATTCCCAAAGTCTCTATAATGGTAGTAATAGTGATAAAAATAGCCAAATAAATCATAAATGAGGTTGCCTGGGTGGCTCACTTGGTTAAGCGTCCAACTCCTGGTTTCGGCTCAGGTCATGATCTCACAGGTTAGTGAGTTTGAGCCCCATGTCGGACTCTGTGCTGGCAGCACAGAGCCTGGTTGGGATTCTCTCCCTCTGTCTCTTCGCTGCTTCCCCGTTCACACTGTCTCTGTCTCTCCCAAACAAACTTAAAAAAAGAAGAAACAAAGAAAAAAATCATAAATGCAATTTTAGTACTAAAGGTTACCAAGTACCGGTGGCCTACATGCACAGTCTCCTAGAGTCCTTCTAACACCTTCATGAGGGAGGCACTATTTGAATCCCTTCTTTAAAAGTGAGGACGCTGAAGCTAAAAGTGATAAGTAACCTGCCCAAAGTCACACAACTAGTAGGTAGGATTTTTGCCATGCGCTGGCTGGTTCTCTGTTGCCTCTCAAAGTTAACTTTCTGAAGGTGAAGGGATTCCACAGTTTTGACATCATCTGCCACATTTGTCCTCACATGTGCCCCCATGGCTTTATCTACTTACCATAAAGCCTATCACATTTTATTGCCTTTACTTTTCATTTTTATAAACTAGAAAAATAACTGCTTTTAATGAAAAATTAGAAGATCAAGAAAAGCAAAAGAACAAAAATAAAGAAATCATCACCTGTAATCTCATATTCTAGGGAAAAAAACCCAACATGATTCAAAAGGCTAAGTACTATAGGATTCCATTTGTATGATGTTCTAGAATAAGCATTGTGATAAGGGAAAGAAAGCAGATTATTGATGACCAGGGCTGGGGTGGGAGAGGAATGGACTACAGAAAGACATGCAAGAACTTTCTGGAAAGATGCAAATGTTCTTTCTTTTTTTTCCTCTTTTCAAATTTTTATCTAAATTCTAGTTGGTTAACACATAGTGCACTACTGATTTCAGAAGAATTCAGTGATCTATCACCTTACCTACAATGCCCAGTGCTCATCATAACAAGTGTTCTCCTTCATAAAGATGGTAATATTGTATATCCTGATTGGGATGATGGTTATATGATTTTTTGCCTTTGTCAGAACTCATAGAACTAAATACAAAAATAGTGAATTTCACTGTATGTCAATTTTTCCTTAGTAAACATGACTGAACATTCAAGCCAGTACTAACACCTTGTATGTAATCTTGCACTCATTTCCATGCATCCTCATTATAAAAGTATGTTTTTAAAACATTATACTCTACATGTCTTAGAACCTATTTTTCAAAAGCACATCAAAAGCATCCTTTATAATCAGTACTAACTTATCATTAAAATGAGCATGATTATTTGAAAAAAAAAAAACCTTTGATTATTTAAATTGGTTTTCTTCCAAATTTCCTTATAGCAGGTCCCGTTTCTACACTTTACTGTTAATGTTTACTATGGAAAAAAATATACTCTTTTTTCCTGAACACAATTGATTTGACTGAAAAGTAGCAAGACAGGTAAATTGCATAGATAACCTCTTTGGGGACATTCTGTCTGTAATTAGGCTGCTACTTATTAGGTTGTTGAAGACTCTACTTTTCAGCACATTTTTCTTAACCTTGGAGGTACAGCCAAGACAGCACCAACCTGTGTGAGTGAGCAGAAATGATAAGCTATTTTTACTTTAATGCTCCATTTGGGGCTGATGTTCGTCTTTCATAACCCAACTTTTAAAGAATGAAATTCCGCTTTCCATGTTTTGCCAGTGGAAATATTCACTCTTTGTGGAACTTACTTTTTTGGGAGTATAATGAATGCTATTTCTTTTAAAAGGCACAATAAATATTTTCCTTCTGACCTCTAAAAGTAAATGGCTGAAAATAAAATCGATTGTTTTCCTCATAAATTCAAATAGACCTATTACTTCTGTTTCAAAAATGACATCAGCTAGATCACTTCGCAGGCTAATGACACTTTTGCTGCCAGACAGAACACTTGATTTACCATTGGCATGAAGTCACTGCACCATCCTGTTTTCCATTCACACAGCGCGCTTGAAGTATTGTGACACTTAACGTTTCTTATAATGAAAAATAAGAAAAATCTGACAAGACTCATTATTTACCATTATGTAGAGAAAGATCTCTCCACAGACATTGTGGGAGATGCTTCATGGGTCGTGCTGGCTGTGGCCAGCTTTCTTGGTTTCCGCTAAAAGTTAGCATACTCTCTCCTCTTCCCCTCCCTTGTGGTGGAGGTTTTAAAATACATGTTAGTTTCAGGAAAGCCTTTCTGCTTAGAGAAGTAGAATTAGAACAGAAGCCACTTTCTCTATATGCAGGATCCCCTGACTTTTGGAAGGCATTTTAGACTTTGAAAGGGTTTGATTAGCTGTTTGCTATCCTTCCGTATCTAAAATTGCCATCCTCTGATTCAGGAGAGCTTTGTGGAAGACGTCTGGGCTTTTGGTTTCTTTTTAGATAAGCCCATAGATTAAAAAAAAATTTTTTTTAACGTTTGTTTATTTTGACAGAAAGAGAGAGAGAGACAGACGAGGGGCCAAGAGACAGGGAGACAGAGAATCCGAAGCAGGCTCCAGGCTCTGAGCTGTCAGCACAGAGCCTGACGTGGGGCTCAAACCCACAGACTGAGAGATCAAGACCTGAGCTGAAGTTGGATGCTTAACTAACTGAGCCACCCAGGCATCCCGAGCCCATAGATTTTTTTGAAAAAAAAATGTAGATAATCAGTAAATGCCCTGTTGACCACTTGATAAGGACTGGGTAGTTCAGGAAATATACTAGTATCTTGCCCTGTAGAAACTTGTCATTGTTCATTTGAAATTGTTGACTTGTTTCTCTCTTGAATTATATATAATTTTCTATAAGCTTTTTATATGTTTTCCTTTAAGAAACCTAAAACAGTATCACGATCCCTCTCCAGAATGTCCTGTGTTATGATTATACAGCAGGGACTTTCCATCAGCAAGGCACCCAGGAACATCCTGCCCTGGGTATGTGTGGCCTGGCGGCTTCCGCCTAGGGCTTGATAGGGCAGAACCACTCAGGAGGTGGAGAGTGTCTTTTGTGGTGGTTGTTTCAGCAGCCATGGAAGAATAGTTTACTCTCCAAAGCTTCATTAGCTAATTGAAACAAAGTCTCACTGCTTTAGTTGGATGGGAGTCTTTTTCTTGTCTTGAAATCGCAATGGGACTTAGATCCCCTCTTGGCTTGGCCTTCCTTTCATATGATAGAGGGCTCAGAAGGCGACCTTACGGTCTCTGAGAAATATGGACAGTGATCCATGAGCTAAATTGGTCACCCATGTCGGTCCTTTTGAATTCCCTAACAC
The DNA here is from genome assembly GCF_046562875.1 of Panthera onca. Lineage (NCBI taxonomy): Eukaryota > Metazoa > Chordata > Mammalia > Carnivora > Felidae > Panthera > Panthera onca. The sequence goes on along the minus strand of NC_138348.1, from coordinate 104,036,972 downwards.
GTCACCTTCTCTTCTGTGCTGCAGGGTTTAGATAGGGCTAGCAGTCTGCTTTTAACTCAGATGTGCATTTTGATGTCCAGTGCTTCAAATTGTTGCCCTTTCTAGGTTTCAGTGTGTCTGGAGAAGAGAGAGGAGACCTTGAATATTAAACTTCTGTTGCTGTTTATGTGATTCAAAGGCGGTTTTGCAGAGAATTATTGGTTCATAGGTCGAATCACAGCCCAGAGTTGGGAATGAAGTCATCATAGCCAGTGTGTGCCGGGCCAACAACAAGCCATATAACTGCTCTTTTCCCCGGAGTCAGAGCCACAAATAGAACAGTTTCAGAGCTTTGCAGTTGGTGGAATTGCAGTGCGGTTTGGCTGTGGTCATGCTCTTTTCTGCTTTTAGGATGAGGTGCGTCGTGCCAAAGCCTGCTCCACATTCGTAACCGGGACACAAGCAGCTGTAGAAGACATAGGTGCTAGAGCAGAGGAGGCCTCCCTCACCAGCAAGCCCCAGACAGTGAAGCAGCAGGAAAAGGAAGGGCTGTCTGGGCTTTATCTAGTCATTGCATTTCTGTACACAGACCCCAAGATTTATTCTTCTTCACTTTGGCTTGGATTTAAATTCCTTCTTGCTGTGCTTGGGGACTTCCTCATTGTCCTCTTTAGGTGCCTCCATGGTCTCCCACCAGATGGCTTCTGCACCATGGCACCTCCCTGCTCCCTCTGGTGGGAGACCTGGTCCACAGTGCTCAGAGAGTACCTCACTTCTGTGGCCCAAAAGATCTTGGGAAGGAAGGGTACTCAGATTACTCACTTCTGTGGCCCAAAAGATCTTGGGAAGGAAGGGTACTCAGATTACTCAGCTTTCAACTTGGAAGTCCTACCATTCAGTCAGTCAGCAACAGGTATTTCCTGACTGATCAAGGCTGCAGAATCAACAGGGAACTAAGCCAAGTCCCTGCCTCATAAAGCTCCTATTTTAGTAGTGCATTAAAATTTTGAATCTGTAGAGCAAGTACCAAGAAACATATAAATAAAGACAAGCTTCCTTGTCCTCATTAATATTAAAAAAAAAAAAAAGTCTTACTTAATTTGGTGGACCTAACCTATTAGTGTTCTCTTTTTGTGTTAGAGAAATCAGACATTTAGGGGGAAAAAAAAGCTGCTCAGTCCGTTCAGGCTGTTATAACCAAATACCATACACTGGGTGACTTCTAAACAACATTTATTTCTGGACAGTTCTGAAAGCTGAGAAGTCCAAGGTCTAATAAGTATGTGTCTAGTGAGGGCCTGCTTCCTCCTCAGCAGCCATTTTCTTAATGTAACCTCACGCATCAGAAGGGAGCTCTCTGGGATCTTTTTTTTTGTAAGGGCACTAATCCTAATAATGAGAGTTCTACACTCATGACCTAATCACCCCTAAAGTCTCCACCTCCCAGTGTCATCACCTCACGGCTTAGGATTTCATCATACAAATTTTGAGGTGGTACAAACATTCAGACCATTCAGGTGCTTATACACTTAGGGTCATTTTCCAAGAGTCATGATAAATGGATACATTGAGAGGAGGTCCCGGTGTGGTCAGCACCCACAGCCAGTGTCATCCTGGGAGAGAAATGGTTGGGACAGAGCTGCCAGAGGTCCACCCTGTGTGTTTTCTGGGTTTCTGAGTTGCCATTTTCTCAAGTTGCCCCCACCACCTGATTGAAATATATTCAGAGCAAGTGGAAGCACAAGTTACTTTAATCCAGATGTCCATCGTAAAACATATGAAACAGCTTGGAAATAAGCACTCTGCAAATAAAGCTTTATTATTATTATTAAATTATCAACAGAAAGCCAAAAGTTGGGCCAACATGTTTTGCCTGCACTTTCCTGGGAAAGGGTCACAATATGAAAGCAAGTGTTAGCTTATTCCCAAGTCTACATTAACAAAAGGCCTACTGTCAGGCTTTAGGTTTTATAGTCCCTGAGCATCACACAGAAAATCAAGGAAGAAAATAACCCCTCGCCTCACTCCTAAGATGTCAGGAAGGTCTTACTTAGATTCTGTAAGGGACACAGTGGCTAGAAGGTCAGGACGAATGGATTCTACCATTAGCTCGCTAGTCAGCTAACAAAATGAGCTTCCAGATTTTTCTAGGAGAGCAGAAGAACAGAGAAGCTACAACAGTGAGATCCCTGTTACATACACACTTTTGGGGATACATGCTCTGAAGGAAACTTATACTTTGCATATACATATACATATACTTTGCATATACTAGTTGAGAAACAGCTTTTACTTAACACAAATAACTATGGTGGTTCTATTTTTAATTTTTCAAGGAAACTTCATACTGTTTTCTGTAGTGGTTGCACCAGTTTAAACTCCCACTAGGGGCACCTGGGTGGCTCGGTTGGTTAAGCATCCAGCTCTTGTTTTCTGTTGGGGTCCTGAACTCAAGGTTCCTAGGATCGAGCCCCACATCAGGCTCTGCGTTCACAGCATGGAGCCCACTTGAGATTCTCTGTCTCTCCCTCTTTCTGTACCCCTCCCCCGCTTGCTCTCTGTCTCTCTCTAAAATAAAATAAAACAAAACAAAACAATACTCCCACCAACAGTGCATGATGGTTCCTTTTCTCTAGACCCTCACCAGTACCTATCTGTTGTTCTTTTAAAAGTAGCCATTCTGGGAGTCCCTGCGTGGCTCAGTCAGTTAAGTATCTGATTTCTGTTCAGGTCATGATCTCCCAATTCATGGGTTTGAGCCCCCTGGCAGGCTCTGTGCTGAGAGCTCAGAGCCTGGAGCCTGCTTCAGATTCTTTGTCTCCCTCTCTCTTTCTCTCTCTCTGTCTCTGCCCGTCCCCTGCTCGTGCTCTCTCTCTCTCTAATATAAGTAAAACTAAAAATATTATTAAAAATAAAAATAAATAAAAATCACCATTCTGAGGTGATATTTCATGGTGGTTTTGATTTGCACTTCCCTGATGATTGGTGATGTCACACATCTTTTCATGTGCCTACTGACCATTTATATATTTTCTTTGGAAAAATATTTATTCAGATCCTTTGCCCGTTTCTCAGTCGTATGTGCGTATGTGTATGTGTGTGTGTGTCTGTGCATGTGTGTGCTATTGAGTTGTATGAATCTCTTGTAGATGTTGGTTATTAGCCTCTCAGCAGGCCGGTGATTGGCAAGTATTTTCTCCTACTCCGTAGTTTGCCTTTTCATTTTGTTGATGGCGTCCTTTGCTGAGCACAAGCTTATTTTAATTTGCTAGAACTATGTGAGGTGATAGATATGTAAATTAGCTTGATTGTGGTAATCGTTTCACAATGCATACGTGCATCTATTAAATCACTGTGTTGTACACCTTTTACAAATCACGTTATATGACCTAAATATATACAAATTCTATTTGTCAGTCATCCCTCAATAAAGCTAGGGATTAATACCTACCTACCTACCCACCTACCTACCTACCTTCATGCATACATAATGACAACAACAAATAATAACAAAAGCATGGCCGAGCTTAGACTCAGAGGCTCTGCCTGGCTAACTTTGGATGATGAGTAAGAATGGAGGGAACTGGGAAGTGAGAAAATAGCCTGAGGAGATGTTAGCCCCGAGGAGAGGAACCTCTCATCTATCTGTCTCTTTTTAATTGTGATAAAATACACATCACAAAATTGACCATCTTCACCATTTTTAAGTGTACAGCTTAGCATAGGGATTTCTTTGAAAGAGGAATGATACTATGATACTGCTAAGATAATAAAAAATGTCTTCACCCCTTCTCATTTAAAAATTTTTTTTTTAACGTTTATTCATTTTTGAGAGAGAGAGAGACAGAGCATGAACGGGGGAGGGTCAGAAAGAGAGGGAGACACAGAATCTGAAACAGGCTCCAGGCTCTGCGCGGTCAGCACAGAGCCCGACGTGGGGCTCGAACTCACGGACAGCGAGATCATGACCTGAGCTGAAGTCGGCTGCCCAACCGACTGAGCCATCCAGGCGCCCCCACCCCTTCTCATTTTAAACCGACCTCTCTAATTCCCGGGAAGACAGGAGTTCTGGCGCAGGTACAAAAACCTAGTGACGCACTGGAAATCGATAGCTTCTATAAACATTCACAGACGTAAGAAATATCTTCTTGTATGTAGTTTATATCTGGTCATCTCCTTCCCCTACTAGGAGCTGAGTTTTCCTCCAGGAAGTCACTTCCTGTGTAGCACTTAGCATAGCAACTTACTCAGAGATGCTTAAAAAGTGTTGGTTGCTCATTACTTTTTTTTTTTTTTTTTTTTTTGTAAGTAATCTTTTGTCCACTCAGTGCAACTTCCCAAGAACTGTGCCCTTTTGTGCCTCTCTGACGGAAGGGGTAAAGCCAGGTAGGTGACAGACTGCAGCGAGGCCCCAGGCTGCAGCCCCTCCCCCAGGAACCTCTCACAGCCCTGCAAAGCCAACGAATGCAGAAGTGGCAGCCCAGCGTATATGATGGACCTTAAACCAGAGCCAGGCCAGGGCAGCTGGCACGTATTTTCCAGTGAGTCCAAAGCAAAGCTTCTGTCTGCATCAGATGATTGTGATCATTTTAGCTTAGAGTTATTTAAACTTATCGACTCAGGGAGAGAATGGCAGGTTTTCCCTCCAGGGTTCAGCCTGTCAGATGTTAGTCTGTTCATTTCAAAGAGCCAGACCAATCGATAAAGATATTATCCCAGAAGATGCTGGGGAGGCTGACCCCGGATGAGGCTGGCGAAGTGTGTGGCACTTATGTTCTCCACACATGGGGCAACATGTGCTGAAATTCTCCATTTAGGGTCTTGTTATGTGTTTCCTGGCCTTTTCGAAAAGGTACCACTGTGTTTTGGGGAAGGGGCCAAAAAGTAGATTAAAATCTAATATTTTGACTGGAACCTTTTTAACAATATGAGATTTCGTAGAGAAGTGTTTATAAAAATATGTGTCTTTCTGAATATAGATTACATTGTCTGTATTTAGTGAGTTCAAGTGGGCACTCCCTGTAAAATGAATTTTATATTTTCTGCCCTAAATCCTTATGAGAACGAGTGGAGAATACATAAATTACATGTTTCTCTTTGCAGATTGCCTTTCAGTATTTCATATGCCAAGAAAATGTTATAAAATTAGGACAGTACTATAGTGTATCTTTTTCCTAATGCTCTCTCAACACAGTTTCTTGTATTTGGTGTCATCTCATAAGCCACTTGGTGGCCAAGCAAAAACTGAGGGGGTAAGCTGATATGCTTGAGACAAAACCCAAGATGTATTCAGTGTTCATATCTAAATTGTTAACCAATTCGTAGGGCGCCTGAGTGGTTCAGTCAGTTAAGCGTCCGGCTTCAGCTCGGGTGTTCGTGATCTTGTGGTTCATGAGTTCAGGCCCCCCATCGGGCTCTGTGCTGACAGCTCGGAGCCTGGAGACTGCTTCAGATTCTATGTGTGTGTTTCTCTCTCTGTCTCTGCCCTTCCTCCTCCCCCCCTCTAAAAAATAAAGAAAATGAATAGATAGTTACCAATTCAGAGTCCTTTCCCCTACAAGGGATCTTCACTGTTTTAGGAACCTGATTTACAGATGTGATGTCCTGCCTTCAGATAAGTTACATCATTACTGATGACAAAACCCTTTTCTACCCTTGGCATTCTGCTTAAGGCACACACAGCACCTATAGTTTCAACCTGCCAGCCCCCCTCCTCCCTCAGTCCCCCAGCCTGGACTATCTGCTTTTCATGTCAGTGGTCTTACTGGTGTTTCTGCTTCAGAACCAACCAGAATGACTGCAGGAATTTTGGTGACCCTTCAGAAATTGCCCTCTGTGGATTTTCGTCTTCAGGGATAATGAAACGTATTGATTTCCTCAGAAATTTTGTTAGCTGTATTGAGGGAAAACCAAATTGTGTATAAGAATTTAAATTGATAGGGGCGCCTGGGTGGCTTGGTCGGTTGGGCGTCCGACTTCGGCTCAGGTCATGATCTCACGGTCCGTGAGTTCGAGCCCCGTGTCGGGCTCTGTGCTGACAGCTCAGAGCCTGGAGCTTGTTTCGGATTCTGTGTCTCCCTCTCTCTCTGCCCCTCCCCTGTTCATGCTCTGTCTCTCTCTGTCTCAAAAATAAATAAATGTTAAAAAAAAAAAAGAGAGAATTTAAATTGATAAAAACAACCTAAATCCTGGTAAGTTTCACACCAGTTATAAATGTGTGAGACTTCTTAGCTTTTATAGTCAGAATGGAATATGAATAAACTGACCTATGAAAGTCAAGTAATTATGCTTCTTATTATCATTGCAGTGAACTCCTTGACATTGTCTAAAAAATTTTTTTGTTTTGGTGGGGGTGGGAAAGATCACAGGGCTTTAAATACACAAATATTATAAATAGGCATCTCAGACAATTGCTGGTTCCACATCCACAGATCCTGGCTATTTAGACCAAGAGTGATTAATAGCAACGATCGTAAGAAGATATTTTTTAAAGTGCATTATCATCTGTTATTTTCAATTTTGGTATCATGAGGTTACAATGATACTTAGTGTTATTCTTTAAATAACACACTGCAAATAAGACTGTCATATCTGTCCAATTGAGTCTTTCTTTCTTTGAGCATTCTTCTTATCATTTGTATCTAGGTACTTAGAATCTAAAAATAAGTTGCTTAATCTTTTCTCTCTCTTTGTGCTCTCAGAGGACATTTCTCTTCTTTCTCAAGCGTTTGTTCTTCAGCTGTATCTGTGTTGGAAAGGAGACCTGCTTTTTGTCCAGCTGTTAGTTTAGCCCTGATGGGTACATGGAAAACCTAAATGAGCCCAAATGATTCTCATGTAATTAACAAATACGCCTATTAAATGTCGCAGAAATTTGCTGGGACACATTTTCTTGGCGTAGGAAGATTTTGCTGGGCCAGATCTGTTCTGTGTCCTGACAGAGCCTCATTTTCAGCCTTCATTGCTTTCAAAACAACTGGGCTTGCTCCATTCCAGAGCCTTTCTCATAGATGCTGGGCTCTGAGTCAAGGGCTGTAGGGAAGGCGGGGCTTGAAAGAGATGAGGCAGGCAGACAGACAGACAGCCAGGTAGAGGGGCAGCAATAGCATCAAGACACAGAAAAGTGGTGGGAAACATCCATGTCAGGGGTGGGTGGCGTGAATCCTAACACGTGTGAATAGGCACGTCCTACAGATGTGATTGATTGGATCAGATGAAAGGCAAGGGAGCGGAGGTTTACTTTACTGATGGTCTCCCAAGGCAGATTCGCTTTCTTTTCATTTCCTCCCTAGTTATCAGCCGAAATTTAATAGATACACTGATCTTACATATGTGGTCATTCGATACTGCTTGTGTTGCACGTGCTTCTCATTCTTATGATGTGTTTCTTTTTTTTTAAAGCTGCTTTATTGTGTCAGTGAAATATTTCCAGAAACTGTTGTACATATTTCATTAGTTTAAAATTGTCATTAGTAATTTCTAAGGAGACCACGTAGAAAAAATAAAAAAACAAACAGGCAGGAAGCTGTGAATCCTGTTTCAGAAGTGAGGGGGATCTGTCATTTCACAATTGTGTTGATTATGTGCCATCATAACTCTTTGAGTTTGTAAAGGCACACAGCGTCCTGTTCTCTTTTGAGTGGTATTCACTTTGGGGGTAAATTCAGCATGTTGGTGTGTTTTGAGGATATAACTAGTAATTTGGTCTTGGAAATGTGCTGGAAACTGCTTTGGACCAACAGTCAAAAGGCAGGAGTTCAAATCCTCCTAGAGCGATGTAAAAAGAGAAGTATCTTAAAAGTTAGGTCATGCCATTCCCATGCTTAAAACTTTTCCCTGACTTCCTAGTACCCTTGATAATATAATCCAAGTTCTTCAGAAGCACCTTACAATCTGTGGTCCCTGCTGTCTTTACAACCTCGTCCTGTGTCACCTCCCCTTTTCCCGGTCCCTAGTCGCACTATATCTTCTTCCCAAGTTCCTAGAAAACCCACATTTCTTCCTACCTCAGGGCTTCTTTGCTTGATGTTCCCTTCCCTGAAGTCCTTTCTCCCAGCTCTTTGCACAGCTGGCTCCCTTGAAAACTAGCTCTTTGGAGAGGCTTTCTCTGACTACCTTTCTCAGACAGTTCTCCTGCTTAATCTCTCATAGCATGGAAACCTTTTTCCTTGTAACACCTATCATCTGATCATTTTATGTATTTATTCTTAACTTGCTGTCTTTCTCCCCTTCTGGAATGTGAACTGACTGTCCTGTTGAGCAATGAATCCCCAATGCCTGGCCCTATTCCTGGCTTATGTAGGTGCTCAATAAAAAAGTTTTGGTGAATGGGAATTTGAGTCCAGAACTGAAGCACTGACCTGGCAAATCTATGAAAGTAAAAGGAATCGCCAAGAAAAAAATCTGGAGACTTGCCTACTGAATCCTAGTGTTCTTTGAAGCACACAGAATGTAAATGGGCTGTTAAAAAAAAAAAAGAAAAAAGAAAAGAAATAAACAAAAAGAAAAAAGATTTTTATATTTAATTTAAAGTGAGCCAAACCTATCAAAAAAATCTCATGATTACAGAGTACAGACAAATTAAAATCAAGTTAGCTTAGTTCCTCTAAAATGCTTTTAGAAACAAATATAAGATATTCAGATCTTCTTAAAATTAAGAGAAAAATGGGCTCAGTCGATTAAGCATCTGACTTTGGCTCAGGTCATGATCTCATGGTCCATGAGTTTGAGCCCTGTGTTGGGCTCTTGTGCTGACAGCTCAGAGCCTGGAGCCTGCTTCAGATTCTGCGTCTCCCTCTCTCTCTGCCCCTCCTCCCTCACACTCTGTCTCTCTTTCAAAAATAAATAAACATTAATGTTTTTTTATTTTAAAAAAAATTTAAAAATTAAGAGAAGAATGTTAAAACATTGGACAAATGCTAAGATATCTCTTTATGGCCAGTTTTAAAAGAAGGGAAATGAGAGGAAGAAGCAGAGTTGGAAGGTAAATGGGAAAGAGGGGGTTGGGAAGGATGGTAACAGGGAAATGCAGTCCCACTGAGAGAGGAAGGGAAAGAAAGACACTCTGAAGACTCCAGTCACTGGTGGGGTCGGAGAGAGTTCTCCCTGGCCTGTGACATAGTCCTCTGCTGAGTGACCACAGCTCAGGGCTCTAGACCTGCCCCACAGGACAGAGCTTGCTTTCCGAGCAGAGAGCCTCTGTCCAGAGCAATAGCTGATGATAGCCATGTACCAGGTGAAACCCGGCCAGCAGTCGGACTCGGCCAAAAGGACAGAAGCTCCAAACATTGTTTTCTAAGCCACGGGTGCTTGTGTCCTTTCCCATCATCTGCACAGTGAAGTGGAAAATGGCACCACTCACAGTGAACGGTCTTGTTTTTGTTAGAATGGCTGGTCACAGCAGCCTAGACCCTGGGATTGATCCAGGGGGCCGTCGTGATGCAGTTTTGGGATGGGCGAAATTTGCTTTGGTAAGACTAACACAGGTTCTAACCTTGGTGGAGGAAGTGATATTTAATGTCACATAAAACCAAAATGAATTATTCTCTGGGGAGTCATCTGGTTGGCATTTCTTTCCTATTTTTCTTCCTTCCTAGGCCAGCTCAATTCTATTAAAAATTCTGTTAGCTAAATGTCAATGGGTTCAGCATGTCTCCTCTCTGTGCTACACATTGAAAATTTCCTATAAAATGCTATTTTAATGTATTAGAGATAAACAGAATTTTATTAATGTCAGCACCATAGATCTGCCCACAACCCAGTACCCTGTCTGGAGTCCCATTTACCGGGATCATCTTATTACCCTTCTCAATTCGTGATGACAAAATACTTAGTTAGAACACAGGGAGAAGGAAAGTAGGTTTGCTGTCTAAACTAAATGGCTGGAGGGCGAGGATTTGCATTGAGCCCTCTGGCTGCTGGGCTTAATTAGGCCCCTCAGTTTCCTAAAAGAATTCAATCTAGAGTGTTCTCTGAGTTGTCTTAAAAGAATTAGCCAGGCTTGACTGTGCCAGGTTGGAAAATTTACTGGTTTATTAAGAAAAGGCATTTTACAGAAACCACATTAGAGGCTTTTGAGCTATGCTGGCACTTTGGTTTCCCTGGTGAAGAATTTGTGGTGTTAATCCTGTGTTTGCTCTGAGGAGTTTCGCCGGGCCATTAGCACCCTGTGGGCTGACATTATCCACAGGCAGTGTTAAGAGTGAACTCGTTTTGGAAAGTTGGAAGGTTTCAGGGTAGAAACATCCTTATCTTCTTTAGTACTCAACCATTTACAAGTAACTACTGTCATCTGCACCACTCCACCTTATAAGCAGCCAAGAACTGAGGCCTTCAGGGACAAACCTTTAGCTTCGTTCCGGGGTAATATTCTGCCATTAAATAAAACCATAACCCATGCTCATTAGAAACACCACAGGCCTCCTGCGACATTGCTATAGTCAGGCTTTGTCCCGACTCGCTTCTTGGGCTGATGTTATTATCCTGAGGACATAAAGCTTGGCCCAGTCAGAGCTTCCTCTGGCTGGAATCAGCCAAGGAAGTAAACACTAATCTTACAAGATGAAGAGACACTCTGCCCCAGAAAGCGGTGTTTGACCTGCTTCAGGAAGGAGGAGGGGAAGTAGAATTCAGCGTGGGATTCTAAGTTGTCCCCGGTAGCCCCTCGGAGGCTCCTTGTCTCCATCAGGCTTCACGAGTCTCACACCTGCCAGATCTCTCAGACTCAACCCTCTGGTTTCTGGGGGAGCAGAATCTGTCCCCAGGGAAGGTAGAATCAACTCAGAAACGAGGAAGGAACAGAAAAGAAAGGGAAGAGAAGGGAAAGAGGAAGCTTCGGGTGCCTTTTCAAAGAATATTGAGCTGCTCATACATGCAGACTGACTGTGGAAATAGCGACGTGCTTAGAGGAACTCTTGGGCACACACAGCCATGCCTGCGTTCGTGTAATTGAAAGCAGATTTTCCACTCTCATCTGGGTCCTGCTAGTCTATTTCTGATCCCGAGTGCCCTCAAACATCTCTGTAAAGCCCTAGTTTCTTGGCTGTCACCAGCTTGCCGTCTGACCCCATCCCACGGGGGAGGCTTCACAGAAGCCATGGCCCCCGAGGTCCATCATCATTACAGCCACTGCCTCAGCCCATGAGGCCTCACAGTCGCCTTCCCTGAGAACACAGAACGCATTTCCTTTCCCTCCACGCATACATGATTTTGTCCTCGCTCCTCCCTTCAGCCCTCCTCGCCTGCCTTTCGGGAACTCTTGACTCTCTGGGCACTTTTGCAGAAGGCAGGGCTTTTCCTGAAAGCAAAACTTTCTGAAAGAAATTGCTTCGTCTTTGAAAGCTGTAGAAACTGGTTTATTGACTGGCCCACACTTGGTAGAGTTTCACCGCTTTTACTTTTCCTCGCTCACCGTGGTCAAGTGTGCTGTGTTAAATCTCCTTCCCTTACCAGCGGCAGGAAGGGCAGGGATCTCGTCCCATGTGTTCCTTGGTGTCATTGTCACCCAAGTGCCTAAAGTAATGCCTGGCACAGAGTGGAACCTCAGACAAGATTTACTAAACTGCACATCCGTGGTGGAATATTCCAGTTGTTTCTGTTACATGAGAGTAAACTCAGGATCATCCGGTTTAAAGCACTGGTCCCACATCCTTCGTAAATCCCACCTTTTCCCAGTCCCCTCCAGCACTTGCTGGAGGCTTCAGGGACCTGGAGTGGGGGAGGGGTGAGGCTGCTCTCTCCATCTTCCTCTTCCTCCCCTATTTGATCCTCCATCGCTTCCCTTATTTTAGGGTGAGGAGGAGAGACAGGTGTCCCTCACATCACTGGCCATGGCTGCCATCCTCCTTCTGTAGATGTGGTTCTGGTACTCCTGGCTGATAGTAGGTGTCTGCCTGGTAGCAGACGTCCAAATTCTGGCCTTCTTGTTCTAGCCAAGGGAGTGTTCTTCAGAACCCCTCGAGGGGACTCGCCACTCATGGTTCCCAGGTGTGGACATCCAGTGTCAGCTCTGTTCCATCCAGCCACCTGGTGGTATAACCCACAGTCTTTTCTTCCTGAGGTCCCTTTCCCTGAAGACCACCGTCTTGAAAGGGTCCCGGCAAGGAGGCTCAGGCCCACTTGACCCATGGGAGCTGGCATGTCCTTGCCTCCCCCAAGTACCCATCGCCCCTCTTTGTTCTGCTGTTTCCTTCCAGTTCTCTTTTCATCTGCTCAGGGAGGCTCAGAGCAGCTCAGCAAGTCTGCTGATCTAGCAGTCACCTTGCTGGAGACCAAGAGGCCAGGTGCCCTTTCACACAGGCCGCTCCAAAGGAATTCTCTTGGGTTGTCACCTCTCCTGTCTTTGAGGGAGAGAGAGAGGATGGTGATTCAACAGGAAGAGAAGGAAAAGCCATAGCTGCTTACTAGGTAGGCAGAAGGCCCAGAACTGATGACTCCCCCTTCTTTCTTTCCTTCTGTCTTCTCTAGACTGCAGAAGGAGAAGGATGGGGCAAGTGGGGAGTGAGATTAGCTGGATAATTCTGCACCTCCCGAAGCCTCACAGGGAGGAGTCTTTTCCTAGCCATTTGTATTCTTTAAAATGGAGAGCACTGGTCCATTTCTGACCTTGTTTTTTCTTCCTTGGTTACCAGGTTGGGTCAGCCACATGAACCCTGCTCAGCATTCTGCTGCTCAGTAAATAGCCCCCATCTCTGTGTTTTGAGTCTCCTGTCACCCCCCACGTGTGCACACACACACACACACACACACACACACACCAGGTGAGGTCTCTGGCTGTGCAATAAAGCAACTACCGTGTGTTCTTCAGATTGCAAACTGTAGAATTACAAGATATTTCAAAACCCTCTATTCATTTTTAGTTTTACTCTCTTAAAGCTTGTTACATATGAGAAATAGTGGTTTATTCCATTTCTTCAGCATAGCTTCTGATGTTAATTTATTTTTGAAGAACTTTCCTTGGAGAGTAACTTACCTGAAGACACCAGAGTGATAAGGTTTTGTAATACTTCGAAATTTTTTTAAAAATCTCATTATTCCTTCGAGGGTACATCTGGCTTTCACTATAGCATGAAAGTCCGGCATAAGGTACATTTGCTGATAGCTGGATTACTTGGGATATGGCCAAAGAGCCCTACTTGACACTTCTGTGACATTCCTCAGCAGTGCTCTGAATGTATATTACCATGTGTCGTAGAAGTATGTACAGACTGCTCGAGCCCTTCTGTTGTTAAAGGCCTAGATGCCCAGCCTTAGCCATCAAATTTGTGGTATCTCAAATAGAATTGAAAAAAAGGTTCTAGATAAGCATATGTAATGTTTGTCATTTCTATTAGTGCTCTAATTAAATCAGCCTTCTAATCAGACAACTTATAAAATTTTAAGTAATATGATTAGAGCAAAATAGAACACAACCCTCATATGTCTGAAGCACTTAATTGGGTAATAACTTTTGGGTAATGTTTTACCGAATAGATGACTTTGTTCCCTAAGTGCTTAGTTGACTGAGAAATCTGGTAAAGCAAGCTTTCTCTCTAAGTCCACAGAAGATTCCAGGCAAGGTTGGTTTTCACTCTTACATCTATTATCTAATGGGCCACATTTCATCAGTAACGATTACTGTAGCATGTTAGAAATTCTGATCCCCATTGCTGTTTCATGCTGAAAAATGGCATCATATTCCCTTGATACGAAAGTGGACAAACTGTTGTGAACAAATCGAGAAAAGTCTCAATTATCTTTATTAATGGAAAGGATTAAATTGGAGTACGTGTTCTTTTTCCTTACTTCCTGATTATATCAAAATGCACCAGGGACTTTGACCTTGGGGTGGTGGTCATGGCCCTTTGCCACTGGGTTTGAGCAGAGAGAATTGTTGCCACCGCTCTGGTCTAGAAACTGCTGTCTGAGTCAGGCAGAGGTGGACAGCCTGCTCAGAGTCACTTGGGAGATTGCACGACAGCAGGTCACGAGGCTGGACATGGGAGAAGAGCTTCAAGTGGTCCAACCCTTCTTTCAAAATTAAAATATGCATCGACATCCTCTGTGACGCTGGGTGCATTTTGTCCTCTATTGCAAAGGTTGATCCTAGATCTTTCTTAGTCTCCCCTTTCATAAACTACTGTTACCAACAGCAAGTCATAATCACAGTAAATTGCTTCCATTTATTCAGTGCCCACTATGGGATGAGGCCTGTGCTGTGTGCTCTTCAATATTAACTCTGCTCTTTCCACCGCCCTTACCAGAGAACTTATGTGAGGTGAGCTTATTCAAGGTTCAGTCAAGGTCAGACAGCTCATCCAAGCGGTGGGGCCAGGGTTTGAACCCACGTCTATCTTGATTCTAAGGCACAGAGCACCTTCTGCTGCCTACATCCCAAGGTGGGGCTGAAGTTGGGGTGAGCGGACCCTCACGTGGTCACGAAGCTAATTCCGATACGATGATAGCCATTTTCTCCTTACAATTATCCCCCTACTCTCTTACGGCTTAGTTTTTAAGTAACACAAAAAGATCTACTGTAACATTGCAGTTCATTTTTCTCATGGTCGTATTCTCAGCCAATGCGACTGACCAATTACCAAGCTTCTCCTGTGTCTCAGACATTCTTACGTAGTTCTGAAATGCATTTTAGATTGAAAGTTCTCTCATAAAAGGCATCATTGTTATTTTCCACTGAGAATCTGCTCAAGCCCCACTGCAAATGCAGTGCAGACTCGCCCCCACAGCACAGGGAATAAACAGACCCAGGGGGGAGAAACTCATCTGCTCTGCAGCTCACACCTGCAGTAGTATCGCGTATCCCGGGATGTCCACCGCATTTCCTCGCAGATGCAGCTTCCTCCGTACCAGTCACACGGATCTTGGTGCAAGTGACAAGGGCAGGCTTAGTCTCCTCTACAGGAGAAAGCCTTCCTCCCGTGTCTCCCCTGCTGCCTCCCATAGTGGCATCCTGATGCATGCTAGATGCCAGCTAAATACATTTCTACCAGTGTTAAACTCAAAGGAGGTGGTGATTTTTTGAAGGTTTTGTGAACTACACATCATTTCTATTCCATTACCTCTTGCGTATTAGTTAGAACTGTGATTCCCAAGCCCAATTCCCTCCTAGACTCGCCTGAGTATTCGTTAAATACACATTCCAGGACTTCACCCCAGAATCTCCAGGGATGGGTTTTAGGAATCATTTTTACAAAAGCTCTCCAGGTAGTTCTGTTATTACCCAAATCTAACTCTGCTGCCTTAGAATAATAAATGGAATTTGCAAAAATGGGACGTAACCGGGGCTGTAACAAAACCTCTGTGTCCACCTGTGTTTGCCATCGGGCGCTGCAAGGCACGTGTGCAGAGAAGCGCGTCATCTCTTTTCCTCCAGGAGCCATTTGAAACAAAGCCTGTATCGCTGCTGTTCTAATTGCTCACATAAAAAGAAGGGACTGGCGATTGTAATGGAAGCATAAAATGCAACATCTTTTTAGTCAGGAACTGTCTTACAAAGGTAGCGTTTTAAAGATCTCATTGCTCTTAGCAAAATTGATAATGGTTAAGTAGGACAGGAGGATAGAAAAAAATATCAATAGTCAGGGTTGCAAGACATCGAAGTGTTATAATTTAGTCTCCACCCAAAGAAAACCAATCATAATAATAACAAGCAAAGTGATGAGTTCCGAGTCACAAAAACCAAGCAGATGATCAGCAGCGTCCCATCATATGAGAGGAGAGAAAGATGTGGGTGTTTTCAGTTTAATGGCGGGCTGCACTTCAGCAGGTCACTTCTTTGTTGATTGTTTAGAACTTACAACACCTTTGCCCTTAGATTCGAAGTAGCTGCAACTTTGTGCCAGGTGCCTGTATCCAGAAGGGCTGGGCAGTGGTGATTTTGGTGGGGTGACTGGGCATGGCTGAGCCCTCGTCTTTCCCGTGGACCCCTTGTGGCATGCCACCCAACTGGCACTGAAGTATGGTCTCTCTCTCACTGGGACGGTTTTGGGCTCCAAAGAGGAAAGAGTGAGTGGAAGATGTGGGGTTTGTAAGTGCAGTGCTTGTAATTGGGGGTAATCTGTGACTGTTGACTCCATGCACCCAGCAACTAGAGAGTTAATAAGGTCCTGCATTCCCTAAATATGTCTGTGCATGTACGTGCATGCTCACACGTGTGCTCCAGTACCCCCCCACACACACACACAATTTATTAAAAATTAAACCTCCAGGGAGATTATGGACAGCAAAAAGGAGGGCAGAATCATTAAACCAATCCTCTGTCTGGGAGCCCTGCCATTTGAGGGAGACCTTTTATCTTCTCATTAGACTAAATCTCAGAGCAGGACTCTACCTCGAGTTCTGCTGGATGTCAGGGCCTCTCACTTCCCAAAGAGGACCCCTTTTGTCTGACCAACGAAGATATTTTCAATAAAAATCTATTCTTAGCTTAGTATCTTAGGGCCAAGGTTCTGCGTTTGAAAATTAAACTGTTGCCCTGGCAGATTGGTTTCTGCGTAATTCTTTGTGCATGTGGGGACTGGCACCGCACATATCTGTTGGCTTTGCCTTCACTATAATGAGATTCTTTTTTGGTTTGTTTCCTGGGCTCTCTATAGACAAGGATCTGTATTTTTTATGCCAGTGACAGTGAGTGAGATGTGGGAACATTGCTCATTGGCTCTCGAAAATGCCCGCTCAGTCACAGCTGTGAGGTGAACCCAGGAGTCAGCAAGGCCACTCCTGTTCATTTCATTGTGACCAAATACAGCGTGAGTCCAGAGGGCCTGCTTAAAATCAGTCTTTCCCCCCATGCATGCCATAAGAGTACAGAATGTAAAATAAATACCTGGCACCAAGATTGCTGGAGAGAGACAAGAATCTGAGTTTCAAGATTCCTTATGAGCCTGCACCATATTGTAGGATTCTGGAATAAAGCAGATGTGTTAAGTAGCAGGGGTGAACAGCCGAAGTTTATTCTGCCCCTGCGGTTCTTTTCAGCCCCTTGCTAGCTAAGTAAATAGGCCAGGGATTTAGCATAATGCTCTCGTAGCTCCTGGTTTTGTTGTATTAGTACATGTATTTATTGCAGGGCATACATTCTTGCCTTTTTTTATGTTATTGCCATGTGTTTAATGGCACTAATAGGTCTGCTAGCCCTCTGGACATGTAGGTGACTAAGGGTCACCTTCCTGGTTATGCCATTACTAATTCAAACAATAAGATAGCCGCATGAAACCTAGGTTCTGCCCATATCATCTTATGAATACCAGCATCTTGTATTTGACACTTAAAACCCATCAGTTTGTAGTCTTGTTCTGGAACATTTCATTGGTGAGCAGGCTTGGGGGCTCTAGTTACTGTCGTCAGAGAGTCTGAAGAAACTGAGATGTTCCTGTGGGGCTGAAGAATGTTTTTAAGAACACAGTGATTGCTCGTGGTTAGTTTTACTATTTAGAAACTGGGAGTATTTTTCATTCATCTGACAAATATTTATTCATCTACTGTGTGAGGCACTGGGGTACAAGAGTAAGCAAAACCGGAAACCCCTGCCTTCATGAAGCTTAGCAAATACATTAAGTCAATTACATTGCATGTTACAAAGTGGTATCTGTTATAGGGAAATAAACCAAACAGGGCAATCAGAATGGGGAGTTCCAGAAAACAGTGGTGTTGGCAAATTAGCACATGGGTTTGAAAAACCAATTGGATACAAACAGAATCGGGCTGAATTCTGCCCGATGTTTGAGCTGTAGGTATCTTTGTGACGTCAGTATACTATCATCTTGGGTTTTTTGTTTTGTTTTGTTTTGTTTTGTTTTGTTTAACCTCTGATGCTTGTGCCGTGCTTCTATTAGTAGTTTATAAGCAATTTGAAGACAGGAACTATATAAATCGTCAGTCCTGGCTTCCCCTCCAGCATTGATTCCTGTGTCATACACATTATAGACACTCCATTATCTATTAAATGAACGTATACATCTCCATCAAGAGACAAGAGTGACCTTGGGCATGGCTGGTTCAGCCCATGTGGAGTGTGTTCTGGAGAGGGGCGTGCATGTCTTTTCCTAAGGTGGTAGGTAGTGTCGCCTCACCCCTTTGTTGAACAGTTCCTAGTCCCTGTCTCCTTGCAGCATAGCACAGATGATGCAGAACACTCTAGAGTATTTTTCTTTTTTCCCTCCTCTGGACAAGTATGCTTCTTTACTATAAAAGCCACAAGAGGGACAGTCACTAAAAGCTTGACCTAAACCCAATTAGGAGCAGTTGTCCCTCTATTCATACTCATCTCTGAAGAGCTTCAGAACTTGTGGTCTGATCCAAGGTTTTCTGGCAGGAAATTCTTTTTCATATACATTCTAAATTAGTTTAAGCCCATTAGTCTTTTCTGAGGTAGGCTGTAGTAGAAACCAATAACCTAGTTGAGGTTATGGGGACGAGCCTTGTCATTGCCTGTCGGTGGCCCTGTTTTTGGCGCTCTCAGCCCTCCTGGGCTGCACACAGGAGGACACAAAGCCACCTGCTCCCCCCGCCCCAGAGCTCAGCTGTGCTCTTGCTGGGCTTCCAGCCTGTGTTGTACCAAGAGGTCCATCGGTTGTGAGGAACTTGCCCTCAGAATAACTTCAGGGGAAAAGGAGGGATTTGTCGGAAGCATACAGAGGCATCTAACAGAAGTTAAGGTCTGGTGTCCAGTCCATCACAAGGGACTAGAACTGGTCTATTTGTTAAGGGTGGATAGACCTCTGTGACAGATAAACCTCAGACCCCAGCAGCTTAGCACAGAAATTGATTTCTTGTGCTCAGAAGCTTCGGTCGCTGGGCAGGGTAAGCTGTGCTCCACGTAGTTATTCGGGCCCCAGGATGACGACGCTCTGCCATCATCATTCTGGACATGGGTGTCCAGCAGATGGGAGAGAGAGGGGAAGGCTGAGCAGGTGGTTTGATGGGTCCTTCTTGGAGGTGGCATAGGTCACTTCCAACCACAGTCTGTTGGCCAGAACCCAGACAAATAGCCTCAGCTTCCTTCGAGAGAGACTGGGAAACATAGCCCAGTCATATGCCCAGGAGGACAGGGAGGCAGGCTTGGAGGACAGTTAATAATCTCCCGACACAACCAGCACTTCCAGATCCGAACCAGGTTAACCATGTCCTTGGCTTCGACAGAGACCTATGTGTCCTTCTGTGTTAGAAATCGCTCTGATAGGAAGGGGCCAAAGGTGCTTCTTTTATGAGACAGGAAATGCAAATCCTTTACATCCTCTCACGAGTCTAGTCATCTGCTGGGTGGACACTGGGACAACTGGCTAGAACAGGCGTCAGGCTCGTATTCGGCGAGGCCCGTCATTGTCCCCTTGCCCTTTGCCCGGGGTAAAAGGTCAGCCAGGTTGTAAGCACACTCTATGCAGGGCTCACCTCAGATAGCTAACAATAGGCATGGAAATAATGTCTGTAAAATATGTTTAAGAAAAAAAAAAGACAGTGTTCCCAGAAGACTGTGACCTAAATTTTGAGCCAGGCTGTGAGAAGTTACCTTTTTTTTTTTTTTTTTTTTTAACAAGAAAAAGATATTTTTCCTGAATCACATTGGTTCAGTTCTGTCTCAGAACTATAATGTGTATTTCTTAATCCCAGAGGGGAAGGGACCTTCACCGCCTCTCCTTCCTTCGTTTCTACAGTGTGTTCTCCCCAGGATAGCAGACAGCTCTCCCAGGAGCAGTGATGCCTGCTGCTAAGCTTAGCCACACAGGTGGAGGGTGCAGCAGAGTTTGGGATCAGGTGTGTTAGGAAATGTGTATGTGCATCACGTGTGTAGGGGTGTTTTTTGGCCCTGCGAGAGAGTGAACACCACTGTCCATCTCCTCTGCTCAGCGCACAGCTGTCAGAGGGGCGATGGAGACATCGGCCTGACCCACCCTTTAGAGGGCCACCCTTCACCTACTGGAAAACAGGGTCTGCCTTTCCACGCCTGAGACCTCTTATCCAGGGGCCACGTGTGCTGTGTGTCCTACAGGTCACTGCTCAAAAATCTTGGGGAATACAGAAGTGTCGGTACTAGTGTGTTAGCTATAGGTTCAGGGAGTGGGGTTCTTTTCTTGGGTGCAAGAGAAAGTGTTGCAGTGAGAGAAGTCTGTGCCCAGATATCCCTGAGGTTCTGCATCATTGAGGGAGTGGTTATGGCCCTTGTGATTTTAGTGACAGAAGCAACCGCGAAGAAAAGCCAAGCTCAGGGATAAGGTCCTTGGGAAGCTGCTGAAGAGTCTTCTCTTTGTTCTTTGTGCCAGAAGCGATGGGTTTCTAATTAGGATGGCAGGAGAGGTAGCTGTTACAGAGTGTGTCACTATGTTTCAAAATATCTCTGTGTTGTTATTGCCGTGTTCTTCATGCAATAGAACGAGTGTACTTTGTCCTTCTTTCCAAGGACGTAAACTAACGGTTTTCTCTTTGCTTTATTGCCTTGCTTTCCAACCTGGTGATCTGCTGCTGTGTCCCCTTGCGATGAAATTCCTTCGCCTCTTTCACATCAACACGAAAAGGT
Source organism: Panthera onca (assembly GCF_046562875.1). Classification (NCBI taxonomy): domain Eukaryota; kingdom Metazoa; phylum Chordata; class Mammalia; order Carnivora; family Felidae; genus Panthera; species Panthera onca. The sequence goes on along the minus strand of NC_138348.1, from coordinate 104,016,487 downwards.
AAGGAATTGCAAATGGTACTAATTTGCTGAAGCAGCACCAACCTATATTTTGATCAGAATTTTAATTTGGATTTTGAAATTTTGAGAATTTTTTAATTTTGAAAGAAGAAGTGATTGATTGTGAGGCTCTCCCTTCTAGAATCCGTGTTTGGCTGCTTGAGTTCATCTTTTCTGGTGTTGAGCAAGGCACAGGTGCGTGTGTCGGGGAGGTGCATCTTCGTGAGTTTTTGTTTGCGGCTCACAAACAGGGAAGCGATTTTTAGGCAGTCATAGTTAAGCTATATAAAGGCTGAAATACTAAGTGAAAAAGAGGTAAGGGGAGTGTTAATATTGCTATGTCTTCACACTTCGAAGCAAAATTAATCCAACCAATAATGAGTTCAGTTTGGGGTTTTATTAAACTTGAGGAATGGTAGGGGAGAGACCATCTGGGTTCTCTGCCAATGAGAAAACTTACAGTTTTGTAGCAGCAAAACCCCATGTATGTATGTATGTATGTATGTATGTATGTATCTATGGACTTTCTCATCTTGCAGAATGAAAACTTCTTTACCCATGAAACAATAACTTCCCTTTTCCCACTCCCTCCCTAGCCCCTGGTAAATACCGTTCTGCCTTCTGTTTCTATGAATCTGACTACTTTAGATTCATCCTCTAGGTGGAATCACACAGTACTTTGCCTCTTCGTGACTGGCTTGTTTCACTAAGCCTAATGTCCTCAAGGTTCGGCCACATCGTGGCATGGGGCAGGACTTCTCTTTTGAAGACTGAATAATATCCTGTAGTATATCTGTCTCCATATCCCACATTTTGATTATCCATTCATCTGTTGATGGACCTTGGATTTTTTTTTTCACGTCTTCATTCTGTGAATAGCACTGCTGTGAACCTGGGTGTGCATGTGTCACACCTGTCTTTTGATTGGATGAGTTCTGCTAATACCCAGTCCCAAAGTGAATTCTTACTGTCTCGTATAGTATTACATTTGCAGCATAGCCGAGCCTTCTAGCATTAGTGGCTTCACAGGCTGAACATTCATTTGAGGCTTAGTTCCTGGCTGATACCTGTCTCCTGCCCTGTAATTCAGCACTGACTTTTCTCCGCAACTTCCTTTTCCTACAAATTTAGGGCAGAAGGCTGTGGAAGCACATGTTCACCCCCAGACCCCATGACCCTTGCACTGACATGGGTGCCCTTTGTAACATACAGTTGCGGGTGTCTTCCTGGTTACATATACCGTCTCATGTACACAATACGATATGAGCTGAGGATCAATCATGAAATCAGACCTTATTGCCTCGTGATGTGGAAGATACTCCGTTGAAATATCCCTTAGGAAGAGAGGAGGGTACCGTGTGGGTCTTAAGGCGCAGATGGTCTGCTTTTCCTACCACTTCCCTACGGGAGCACACTGGATCAGGCTGTGGCGAATGTCCCCTGAGATCGTTTTCTATAGGGCTATGAGCACAAACCTGGCCCTTTATGGACCCAAATTTCTGCTGGCTAAAAAAGGACTATTTTCTGAAAGTTCCGCCTGAGTGCTCCTAAGTTATAAGGGCATTGGAAAGTGTGGGGGCTAAGGAGGGGAATTTAGGCCTAACTACAATCCAGATCAGCTATATGAGTATCCTCAATAGAGTCATGACCTACCTTTGGATGGGCAAGTTGAGAAAACAATGACCATTTTCTGGTTTGTTAAAAACATACTATGTCTGTAAGAAAACATCAAGATTATGCTTCAAGTGATATTTTTAATCTGATTTTCATGACTGGTGAAACCCTTTTCGTTGCTTGAGAAGATAAGCGAATGGGTATAATAGTAGTAATGGTCTTGGGAGTGCATTCTAGACTCATTTCTCGAGACAGAAAACAAACCTGGGCAACAGGGCCTGCAGAGAGATGGTGAGAGAACTGTGGAGTTGAACTCCTGCAGCTCCACATGGTGTCTTAAAATGCACCAGCAGGTGTGATCCTGCCCCTTGGGGCCCCTGGTCCAGGATGTTGTATGTCATCGGCACTAGGAGCCTTTGAGGGCAGTTTAGGAACTATTTTTCTTACCCCACACTTGGCGTGTATTTCTCAGTGCTCTGTGGGGGAAATCAGGGCGTGTGGGATTATGCAGAGTCCCTCGGAGCCCGCGGTGATGCCTTGGAGACAAGGCTACACAACGCTCCCATCAATTGAATTTAACAATCAGCGCATTTGATAGGAATCCCAGGGCCAACCCTGTCTTCATGATCAGTAATGAGGAGCTCTGAAAGCAGGTTTTCTTGGCGTGTTATATGGTTTTAGAGACTACTTTTTTTTTAATCCAAAAACTAATATAGTTGATAAAATACAATGACTCTCCCTTGTCGTTTCATTTGCTTTCATGTTAATTTGGAGGTAAGCAAGGTTCGACAGTGGACATTTTTCAGGATTTTTAGTTTACTGCAGTTTAAATAGAAATAAAAACTACAGAGTAGTACTATGCAGACTACACAGGTGGAAATGCACGGTGGTTCATACTGGGGACAGTTTTGGGTTTTAGTGAGAGACAAGATGTGGACATTATTTATATTAGGAAATATTAATGGCCTGTGAGAGGAGAGAGAGGGAGCAGCAGGTGGGGTGGGGGATATCATTTGGAGAACATGCACAGCGTTCAGCTAAAGAACAGGGAGCAGAAGAGACCATGGAAGGAGGTCAGGACGAGCAGAGAAGAGACACCATGCCTGGAGCACAGCCAGAGATTTCCCTGTGTACCCTGTGGTCATGTTGGCGATAGGGCTCAGCCCTGGTACATGCTGGAATGACCCAGGGTGCTTTTTAAAATATGCCAGTGTCTGAGCCCCACTCCAAGGTGATTACATTGGAATTTCTCAAGGTGGGGCCCAGTCTGGACATGATATTTTTTAAAACCTTCATACATGATCCTTGTGCCCAGGCAGTGTTGAGAGTCACTGATCAAGAGGGGAGGAAAGAGAAATGCTAATGAATTTGTCAAGAGGCAAGTGTATGGTGAACCTTCAGGGTTGTTTGCAGTAGCATCATGGAGCTTGAAGGAGGCCAGACTGTGGAAGGTGAAGCAAGGGGTGAATGAACACCGAGGGCTCGCACGTGGGGAGCACACAGTCACGGGCTTTGGCAGGAAATGGAAGGTTTGATTGAAGATTAAGAGGAATAAGAGCAGGGTCAAATAAAGGGTTTTGGTTTTGTTTTAAAAGATGGTAAAGTGTCAGCAAAGCTGCTCAGGAGGGAGAGAGATTGTTAACAATGTCCTGGGTGTGACTGGAACTCATGGAGAGAGGATCTTCTCGCATTAGTGAAGGATGGGGAGACATGGGTGGTGCACCCACCAGAGGAGTTGGCCTTCTCTGCAGCCTGGCGGCAGTGAGGGTCTCCACTGAGGCCACTTGGTGACTCAGGACAAGCTGAGAGCCTCTGCAGCCGGGGATATAGGCTGGAATCGTTCCTGGGGTCCCGTGCAGCATCCATACTTCTCAAGTTGGCCCTGTTTGAATCTGTACTAACTCAGGTGTACAAGGATTTGTAACTCGGGTGCAGGAATGGGCACAAGGCATGGTGGGGATGGTCCAGGACTAGGGATTCACTGAAGGGGTTTAGGAAGATGTCAGGGCAGCGGGGGAGGCTGGGCCATGGGAGAGTGTGGCTTCCAAATCATCAACCCTGAGTCTCAGAAGAAAGAAAGAGGTCAGTGTAGATGACAGAGGGGTAACAGACTCCATGAAGTTGAATGGCCAGAGGGCTCAGGAGGAGCGGTCTGCCTGGGAACATGAGTCCATCATGGAGGGTCACAGAGAGAGGATGCCAAGAGAAGAGCTGACACTGACCAGGCAGGAGACGACAGCTCCCTGCCTGTCCCCGGGAGCCTGAGAAAGTGGGAAAAGTACTCAGAGAGGGTCAAGTTTCAATTAAGTCCAAGGAGAAAAGGAAAGATTGAAAAGCAGATACTGGATAAAAAGTAGCTTAATTGTTCTAAAACAGAGCGTAACTGAAAGAGATTGTTGGTGCAAATAAATCTTTCTTAAAAAAAAAAAAAAATCTTGGCACCTAGGTGGCTCATTCGGTTAAGCATCTGACTTCAGCTCAGGTCATGATCTCACGGTTCATGAGTTCGAGTCCCACATTGGGTAAGCCCAAGCCCTACTTGGGGTGAGCCCTGCCTCTCTCTCTCTGCCCCTCGTGGCATTCTCTCTCTCCCTTGGTTCACTTGCACCCTCTCTCTCTCAAAATAAAAAGAATACACAAACACACACACAAGAAAGAAAAAAAGTCTGTGTGGATGTGTGTGTCAGGGGCTCATAGCAGTGGCGATGGTTCCTTTCCCCTTCGAAACCAGCGAATGAAAGAATATTAGTAAAATGTAGAAACAGCTTAAATAACATGAATATTTTATGTTCGCCGTGTTATCTAGAAACCCAGCTGTTTGCTGACCATTAAAGACAGACGGTTACAGGCCTGGTATTAAGTTATTTAAAATGGAAACTCTGAAAATATATTTGTTGAACGATGTTTCCTGTCTTGAATTCTCCATTATGCATTTGGCCTCTGCGGAGAGAGGGAAATAACATTATGTACACACATCGTTAATTACTCATTAATCTGACATTTTGATGGCATTAAGCAGCAAATATTAATTTGAGACTCAACATTGTGATTGTTTCTAAGATGTATGACATCTCCAAAAATATGAAACCTGAATTTCAAAATTACTTTCTTCAAAGACCGATGGTGGCAAAACTCATTATTAGGGCCTTCTGTACCTTAAATGCTTTAAACGAAACACTGCAATTTACAGAATTCATTACTGTGCACAACTAATTAGAACTTTAAAGGAAATCACAGTAGGGAATTAGACATTTTAAAGAGCATTTCCTTGAGCTGAAATGTTCTTCAGAATAAAGGTTGTTTTGCAGCAAATGAGGTACTTGAATTTTACATACGTATATAGACACACACTGTAAAGAGTAGCATGTTTGACCAGCCGTGTTTGGAAACTGGTCTTGTTCTCCATGCAGACAAAAGGGATAGCAACAAAGGAGAGACAAGACAGAAATGCAAATCAGATGTCCGCGGTGTCCTCGGAAGCCCAACAAAAAACACAGACGTATATAATTAGTTTCCAAAGCCAGCTTTATCCTAGGGGAAAAAAAATTCTCATCTAAGAAAACAGCAGTGGGAGCGGTGTGAGTCCCAGGTGTATGGGTGATTACAGAGGAGAGCAGAAAGAGCCACTGCTGTTCAGCTCAGCTGCCTCTGTGCCACACAAATGTGTTTACAGAAAGAATATAAAATCGACCATGGATAACTCCCTCCCTTTCCCCAAATTGATTAATTTCTCGACGTGCTGGCAGATTTCTACATGGACGGGGCCGGAGTTTGAGAGATGAATGTGTAAATCAACAGCAGGTGGGAAGTTGAATTTGTCTGGCCCAGCTGCCGTTTCATGCATTTCCTATTCTCTCTGGCTATCACAGTCCAGCATCTGTCATTGAGTAGGACTCATGGGCTTCTGTCCTCCCAAGCCTGGGGAGCCACAGTGTGGTCTGTGTCTCCTGACAGCTCAGCGCCCTGGATGGAATAGCAAAGAGCAGGAACGACAGTCCTGTCACTGTTAGCAGGGACTGACAGAGGTGAGCAGGATATTGTTTTCGTAACGCATGTTGGTGCTTCTCTTCCTCTCCATCTTGAGTTTGGATATTATCTGGGCTCCTTTACAATACCTCCTTACTTGATAATAAAACTCTTACACTACAAGTGTGCTTTTCTTTGTATTTTAATCTTGGTGATGATACCCGGAGATAAAAAAATGACCTGCTTTCTTGCCCTTTAGATTAAGTCTTGAAGGAACAATGTGTTTTCGGCACCCTCTGGAAATCTCCGCAGAATTTAATCATCCAGCAGACCCACATTTTCAACATTTACTAATAACATCATTGAGTTTCAGAGTTAGGCATCACCTGTAGAGGTGATCCTCTCGATTCTTATAGTGTAGAACGAACCCACTCTCTGCCTCCCCCATCACTCATGACCACCCAGCTTCTGTCTTGGAGTTGATGAGCTTTCCTGTGATATCCGAGCAAACGGCAGGTGCCTCCCTCTGACAGCACTCGTCCACTTGGGGCGCTGCACAGAAACGCTAGCCTGCCGTTCTCGGATAATAGAAAGGGTTGCTGTTTCTCCAAGGCTTTCTTTGAAAGATCAGTCAGACCTCCATCTTTCTTAGGGGCTTGCTTGGACAGATCTTATTTTCAAAATGAAATCACAATTCCTGGTGTCATTTTAAAATGTTGTACGGAAAACACTGACTGATTATTGCTGGCAGGCAGGAAATCAGATCTTTATTTGATATTTATTTTGAAAGAGATGTTTTAAGGTTAGCTAAAGCACAAGGCACTATGTTCACTGTTACTTCGGGGTGCTAACACTGACCTGTCTAGCTCATGTATCTTTTTATATTCATAATTTGGCCTATGGTTTCCTCTACCATTTGTTTCCACTTGAAGTTTTTTTTTCTTTTTAAGAATCTAATTCCTAATAAGCTGAAATGGTTTAAGATATTATTCTTTATTGTCCTTTCAAGTTACTGGAAACATCAAATATTAAGTCTCTTCTGTTAGCAGTTAGATATATGGCCAGGTCTATTGTCTCTCTTTGCACACATATTTTCATGGCACCTAATTATTTTTTCTCCTTAAACCTTAGCTAAAATATTTTGAGGCTTGTTACACCACATTTGTCTTCATATTTATTTGCAGTCTTTTGAGTAGAGAGAGACAAAGTATTATTGTTTACAAATTCCTGGAAGATTTGCCTTCAGTAATCTCTGTGTACATTTTCAGTAGAAAAAGAGATGGTCAGAAAGGAAAGAAAAAAGATTAAATACAAAATCCCAAATTATTTGGAAAAAATCAAAGTTGATCCAAATAGAGAATCACCCATAGAAATGTGGAGTGTTCAATTAAAAGCTTGTGAAAAGGCTCTGAGATCTATGCTAGTGATATTTAATCCATCCGCGAGACAGTTGTAGTATGCAAATATAAAATTGTAGCATCTTACAATTGACAGTTCTTTGGAGATAAAAACCCATGCAGCCTCTTCACGAATACCTCAATTAATGAGACGTTCCCTACCATGATAGCAAGTATTAACTGGCCACAAAGTAGACACCAGGCACTGTCTCAGGTGTGGGGAAGAAATGCTGAACAGGCTGGAGACAGAGAAACAGTTTCTGTTGTTGTGGAGTTACACTTGAGTGGACTATGGGGCTATCTATCAGGTATAGCAAAGCTAAACTGTTTAAATTCTGTTCCTCGTGTTCTCCACACCCTGCTTCTGTGTCTTTCGAGATTCAATTCAGAGTTAGGATTACCCTCAAGGGTTTCTAGTCCGGCCTGCTAACAGCACCTAAAGCCTCTCTGTGGAACCTGTATGTTTCTGGTAAAATTGGACAGTCTTCCGCACGTGGGACGCTCTTGTCTCCCCATTGCTCTGCCCCAAGGGAGGCAGTCAGAGATTTGGTGCTGGCTTTGGTTAGCCGCAGCACATTGTTACCTGGCATGAAGGCATGGTCACCTGCAAACCTTAGGCTTCTTTAACAGGAACTGCTTGGGACCAAGTCTCCCAGATCCTGTATTTGTATATTAGATTTTTTGGCCCAAAATATAGGACTTTGTTGCCTTCATCCCCTTTGTATTTCATTACAGTTAAAATTGTGCCATGTTGCAGCTTATTTTGAAATGAGTCCCGATTATTTTCTCTAAACACTTGTGATTGATCACTTTACCTGTAAAGAATTTTGAGTATTCACTTTCTTTTTTTTTTTTTAATTTTTTTTGTAATGTTTTTATTTACTTTTGAGCAACAGAGACAGAGCATCAGTCAGGGAGGGGCAGGGTGGGAGGGAGACACAGAACCTGAAGCAGGCTCCAGGCTGTGAGCTGTCAGCACAGAGCCCGACGCGGAGCTTGAACTCACGATCTGTGACATCATCACCTGAGCTGAAATCAGACACTTAACTGACTGGGCCACCCAGGTACCCCTTGAGTATTCACTTTCAATAAATGTATTATTTCTTATTTTATAAATGAAATAAATGTTATCCCAATATCTCAAGCCATAATATATACTTAAAGCAAGGTTCGACTAGTAAAGCAAATCCATATTTCAAATCATTTTGATGATTTCAAATTTTTTATTGAATTCTAAGCAGATCTCATTAGATCGTTGTTTCTCTCTCCTTTGGCCGGTATAGTGCTCACCCCAGGAATAGTAGAGTCATCTGTTCTACAATGTTCTTGTTCACCTGTGCTTTCTTTTTTTTTTTTTTTTTTTTAATGTTTATTTATCTTCTGAGACAGAGTGCGAGTCAGGGAGGGGCAGAGAGAGAGAGGAAGACACAGAATCTGAAGCAGGCTCCAGGCTCCGAGCTATCAGCACAGAGCCTGACGCAGGGCGCGAACCCACGTATCGCGAGGTCATGACCTGAGCCAAAGTCAGACGCTCAACCAACTGAGCCACCCAGGTGCCCCTCACCTATGTTTTCTTTGTTGTTATTATCTTCAGTACACAATTCCTTTGTGGGAAACTTCTTTTTTTTTTCTTAAACCAGCTGTCCATTTTGGTAAGATTGGTTTAGTTAGAGCTAGAGAATGTAATCCATAAATCCACTGAACAGCGCTCGACTAAAACAGCTGTGTTACTACAGTGAAAAAGAGAAAGACAGAAAGACCCCTTCCTCAGTTGTCTCTGGTTACAGAAGCCCTCAGACTTCTCGTATACGTGACCTGACAAGCTGCCCTCTCAATACAAGCCATGACAATATCATTGTCATTCATTGCATTTGAAATATTAGTGAGGCTTAGCTCTTTTTTTTTTTAGTTTAAAAACAGACAGAAATAGCCCTGATACTGTCTTCCCACCCTGGTATACCATCTCACATGCTTCTTGGGCTATACTCACCCTACTTTAGTGAACTTCTCTCTGGCCTATCAGTTGTCTCTCTTAAATTTTCATCATGCATACTTTTGATATCTCGCCTGTAAGTTGTCATCCCCATCTTACATAGAGGTAGATAAAGGGGGCCACCCGGGTGGTTCAGTCAGTTAAGCATCTGACTTCGGCTCAGGTCATGATCTCATGGTTCGTGGGTTCGATCCCCATGTCGGGCTGTTTGCTGATAACTCAGAGCCTGGAGCCTGCTTCGGATTCTGTGTCTCCTTCTCTCTCTGCCCCTCCCCTGCTCATGCTCTGTCTCTCTCTTTCTCTCAAAAATAAACATTGGGGTACCTGGGTGGCTCAGTCAGTTGAGCATCCGACTCTGGCTCAGGTCATGACCTCGTGGTTTGTGGGTTCGAGCCCCGGGTCGGGCTCTGTGCTGACAGCTCAGAGCCCAGAGCCTGCTTCAGATTCTGTGTCTCCCTGTCTCTCTGCCCCTCCCCTGCTCGTGCTCTCTCTTCATCTCTCAAAAACAAATAAATATTTAAAACAAAATTACATGAGGTTCTGGCACCTTCCACGTGGTTGTTCCAGGAGCATGAGCGTGCAGCTGTGTACATGCTGGTGTCCAGCTCTCGGGCACTGGGCAAAGGGAAGAGGGAGGCACTAGGCCACTGCAGATGCACCGATGTTCCAGTTTTCCAAAGGGGGTAAAGTGTCACATATTCAAGAGAACATAGTGTTATTAAACCCAAGCTTCTGCTGCTTTGAAGCCATCTTGTTGTTCCCTCTGCACACGTATGTAGGGGACATACCCAAGTACAGTTTCCAAATGACAGTGATGTTGACAAGCCTGCCCATTGCCTGCTTAGAGCTGTCCTCAACTTTAACCCTTCTGTGTCTCAGCTTCCCACTTTGTAAGATAGGAATAAAAAGCCCATTTCATAGGTTTCCCATGAGAATCAAATGAAATAAGATTTGTAAAGAGCCTGGTACTGAGCCTGTCACCACGAAGGGTCCCAGTAAGTGGTACCATGTGGGTAACTACAATCAAAGCACTTGACAGTGTCTTGATAATCTTCCAGCCAGAATGGAAAACTCAGGGGCATGCTGTAAACAATTAGGCTTATTCCCGTCTGGTTTAAAAACAGTACCTCACGAGGATTGACGAATGGATCATTGTCAACCTAGAGGTTTTAAGTGTTCCAAGAACTCATCTTTACCCTTTCTCTACTTAAAAAAAAAATTTTTTAATGTTTATTTATTTTTAAGAGATATAAAGAGACAGAGCACAAGCAGGGGAGGGATAGAGAGGGAGGCACAGAATCCAAAGCAGGCTCCAGGCTCAGAGCTGTCAGCACAGAGCCTGATGTGGGGCTTGAACCCATGAACCATGAGGTCATGACCTGAGCCAAAGTCAGGCGCTTAATATACTGAGACTTGCAGGTGTCCCTGAAGTGATATTTTAGTAGTTTTCAACTTTAATTATAAATTTTCAAACAAACCAAAAAAAGAAAAAGAAAATACAGTTCAGTGGCTACCAACCACTTGATTTCCAACTAATATTTTGCCATATTTGTTCCATCAATATATTTTTTGTGAATTTTTTGCAAAGAGTTGTCTGGACACCCTATTCCCAAATACTTCATTATTGCATCTCCTAAAAAAATCAGGATTTTATCCCTAAAATAAGGTCATTCTCTATCATAACTGCTGTGCCATTTTCATAGATAAGAAAATTAACACTAATTCTCTCATATCATTGTAATACCTAGTGCAATTATCCCTCTAAAATGTATTCTACGTTTCTTTCCCCAAACTAGGATTCAATTAAGTTTCATGCATCACCATTATTTCTCGAATAGTATTAGAATTTAGACATTTTGTTGTGAAAGAGGTGGGAATGAAGGATCTGGATGATTTTTTTTTTTAATATTTTCAGTCCCATTTTACATGAACGATGACTTTTCAGATGAAATAGACTATTGATCTCGGTTGTTCCTGTGGTTTTTCACTTGGTAGAAAATGGCACCGGATATGTTAAAGTTGTAAAATATAGAAATCTCTAAAGTGTTGACATGAACCACATCTTAACACAGGCAGTCCGTCATCTGTAAATGCACACAGGTCACTTAGTACTTTGATGCTCTATGTGTGAAACCATCTCATAAGCAAACAGTGCACCAAGGGTTTTGGCTCAGCACTGATAATGGATTATAATAGATTGAAATTAAATATGATTTACATGACAGGAAAATGGTGCCAGCTAAGTAAATAATTGATTAATCATCCCCCAGTTAAATCTGGCAGGTTAAACTGCAAGCCTGGAATTGAACACCGTACAAGCTCCTCTCCCACCTTTCAAACCTAATGAAACTTGTATCAAAGAAGACAGAAAAGTCAGAAACTGTCCAGAGAAATGGCATGGCCCTTCCTGTGTCTTGTTTCCAACATGACACTATGTGTGTTCGTTGAGCTATGGGAGCCATGGTGAGAAAATGAGGACCCAGGAAATAGCTGTCCTAGAACATATTAAAAAGGAGATCAGTGGTTGTGTGGGAATGAACAGATTCAGAAGGCAGATGACAGCAGCTCTTCTTTTCTGTTGCCCTTCTAAATGATGGTGACATGAGTAGGGTCAGTATGGCTTTGATGAATTAGATTAGCATATAGAACTGCTTACCATGTGTCCTGGTCACTGTGTGGCTGCCACTGGACTCCTGGGTGGCCTTAGGCCATTCACTTAGCCTGACATTTGTCTGTGTCTCCAGTGGCTCATGTGTAAATAAAAGGCCTGGACAGAGATCCCTGAGGTGCCTTCCAGCTCTTCACATCTAAGAGTCTAACAGCTAGAGACCTCTATTAAGTAGTGCGTCCTGCTTCCCTTGTGTAATTATAAGTGGCCTTTGTTATGATGGCCCTAGAACACTGCAGTCTCCTGAATGTTTTCTGAATTGTCCAAGGGCATCCTTAGTTTATATTAAATGCACATGATTTTGTTTCACTTCTTAAAGATTGGTAGTCTTCCCCTAACACTTAATTAGCTACAATGTTTAATTAATCAGAATAGTCCGTTCTGGGTCCATGTAGAATAAGATAAATTTTATTATAATTAGAAAAATATTTACATGTTAAAAAATGGTAGAGCCACTCATACATTACAGTTCTGCTTCAAAATCCTTAATTCACACTAGTTCAGCAACCTCGGAGAAAAAGAACTGACCCCATTCATCGTCCGAGGTGATGTTGTATTGCATTTTTTTCCATTTATTTATTTAGGTAATCTCTACACCCAACATGAGGCTTGAACTCATGACTCCCAGACCAGGAGTCCTGTCCCCTTCTGATTGAGCTAGCCAAGTGCTCCTGTTGTGTTGCATTTTAAAGATTGGTTCAGTGTTTGTATTTTCCAGGTGAGCAGAACATGTCCTACAGAGGCTTTAATAAATTTCTTAGGATTTTTATGTTTCTTCTTCCATAAAATGTAAATAAAATAGAAAGTGCTTATATCAAGGAGTATTAAAGGTAGAAATCACATGGGTAAAGTGCGTGCATAACACGTACTGATACATGTTAGTGATCAGAGACATTGTAGTATCACTGAATCCTTAGCAATTTCCTCCCAAGTAGAGGGTCCTCCGACCCATGTGCTTGTGAAGAACGAGACTTATGACTTGATGTCCATCATTTTTGTCTCACAACATCGGATCAACTTTGCAACACTTCACTAACTCATAACCCTAGAAAGGTAGATATCTCTTTTATTATCAAAAATATGAATAAGCTCCATGAATATTCGGCCTAAGATTGACACCCATTTGTCAACTCTTTATTTTATTGGGCCCAGGAATACCAGTAGTACCTGCCTTAGCTTCAGTTGTTAACATACAATTATGATGAACAAAGAACCCACAAAACAGACCTAAGTTATAAAATGTGATGCTTATTCTTTGTATTTGAACTTTGGCCGCCTCAAAGTGTATTTGCCCAACTATAAATATTACAAATGGCAAAAACCTGATAAAATTCAGGGATCGTGCCCAACACTAACATTACAATACAATCACTTATGATTTTTACAAGAGATGGTAAGTGAGTGAGCATTTGTTTCTGTAACATTTTGTGAGAAAAAGAAAACTTGGAATCTTCAACTCAGTTTTTCCTCTTGAAAATATCCTCAACTATCTTCTTGAAGACCGTTCCAACACTGACACTGGTAGAAGTGTAGACATCATTACTCTGTCTTGTTGGTCCCCTCCCCTTCTTTTTAAAGATCTGTCTGGCCATTGTCTTCTTTGCTGCTTTACAGATGGGAAAGGTTAGACCTTAATATTTCTCAGGTTCATACAAAGAAAGGTCTCTACTTGGGTTTCATGAATATGTTAAGTGAGGTCAGAGGGTGTTACCCTCTAGGAGCATAGAGTCCCACTCCCTCATCCCATCCCCACCACACCCACCTCTGCCCCCTTGGAATCCGGGCTAGACATGGTAAGGGTTTGTGGATAATTTAGACATACCTAAGAGGAAACGCAGAGGCCCACAACCTTCTGGAGGTAGGTTCTCCTTCACCGGCTTTAGGATTCCCTTGGACACAAGCATGGGCAAAGACACTGATTCTGGTGACATTCCTTTTTTGGTTGGAAAATGTCAGTGTCTTTGGTTTTAATCAAAATCACTCATAATCTGGTTTAATGATGCCATAAAGGCCTTGGTTTACTCTGCCCCAGGTGAATGAAAATATTTGCTGTGAAAAATAGGTTATTAGTTTTATAGCCCTACCTACTTCAATGCCTCTATCAAGAATATGAGAAGAGGTATTAAATCTCAACTTTTAATAAAGTTATTGACATCATTGGGGAGCTTTATAACATTTGACATTTGCTTTCAGTGTTGGGGGAAGAAGGAGAAAGTAAATTGATTTGGTATTTATTTCCTGGGTTAGAGTACAAGTTACTTTCAACATAAAATATGTGCACTGCCTTTGAATGCAGTGAGCAGAATGGGTTGTTGGTTCTGAAAATGAACATAAATTTTAGAATAAAATGGGTAATGTGGTCATGATAATAATGTAATTCGATTGCTAAATGAACCCATTTTATTATATTCATCACCAGATTCCTATTGTCACCTAGATACCCTTCAAAATTGATAGAAAGTGATGTCTGGACCCAGCAAACACAGCTCATTGGTGAAAATACAGATCACTTAAGGAAAGTTAACAGGAAATGTCATTAATATGCTGTTGGTATCACTTTTTGCTGCTGGAGTATTAAAAAAACAACTCCCAGAAAAATGTCTTTGAAATGTGGACTTCCTTGCAGAGAATTATCTGTCCATTTTCCAATAGACTTTGCTTCTAGTTGGTAATGATATTGGGGTTTGGGGATGGGGCAGTGATGGGGTTGGTGGCAGTGTTTGCTGGGCACAGGCAGGCCTGGGACTGGAAGTGGTGCAGTGAGAGCTTGGTGGGACAGAGGAAAGCCCAGGGTCCAAAGGCACCGCTGTTCCTACCTTGGCAGCTAAGGCCTGGTTAAATCTCCAGTAATCCGTGAAGCAGGGCTCCTGATACAGTATGATAAATGATGGGTCCGCATCACAGCTGCCTATTAAGAACTGCTCTCTGAAAACACGAGATCCGTTTTCCTGAAGACATATCTCCGTCAACAGCTTCCCTCATTGGGCCAACACATTCTACCAGTATCTCTTAGAAAATGCCGGTTCCTCCTATGACCACATGTATTTTCAGGAAGAGGCCTACAAAACTTGTACAAAGGCCAGCTGTAATACAGTTCCTTTTATCTACTGTTCCCAAACCGTGTGCAACACCCTGCCTGGCTTCTTTTTTCTTGCTTTACTAAAGATGATGCCAGCTTATTTACCCCAGCAGTGTGCTTAATGTAGATGTTAAACCGTGCAATAGATTTTAAAATGAATTTTTAATTACTTTCTGCTATTCTGAGCTCATTGCAATCAGCAGCCATCTTGCTTGAGGATAAAACAAAACAAAACCAGCCAGCTCATGGGAGGAGCAAAGGCCTGCAGAGAAAAGCCTTTGCGGAAAGGGGTACAGAAGCCCATTGTCAGCAGCAGCTGCAGGACGCCTCTCCCAAGCACGGGCCCAACTGCCAGAGGGTTCCAGAGCCTTTGAGTTTTCCACTGATGGTCCCTCCTCTCTAATGAGGTCACCTCTCAGCACAGTAGGTGGGATGACTCTGCTAATGGGAGATTCAGAAACTCGGATTGCAATTACAGTCTTTGTTTCCAGATAGCTCCGTTTCCAAACAGCCCAAGGAGGTAGAAACGGGGACAGCAACTCTACACAGCAGCTAGATAGGATGCGTTCTTTATCTAGTATCATCTAAGTGCCTTTCACTGTTCGGGGCTCTATCTTTTCTCAGGAGCAGAGATGGGGGCGAATGGGAACGGCACCGGCCAGGAATTTACATAGAGACATTTAAAGCTCTGTCATTTACTTACTGCGTCACCTTATCCACACTATGCCAGTGGAAGAGCCACGGTTCAGAGGGTTGAAGTGACCTGTGGCCACCACGCTAGGCTCCAACATCTACCAAATGGGAAGAACACCATTCATACTTGTACCACTGTGAGAATTTTGTCCGTGGAAATGCTTTGAAAATGAATAAATCTTCTACACATGTAATGCCTCCTAACAATGAGTCCTAAATATTTATCTCTGTGACCACCATACAGAGAATGCAAGAAATTGCTGGAATCTGAGAGGAGCAGCCTGAGGTGGGGACCACAGAACCCTGGGTGTGCGTCTCCACGGCTTTCGTGGCATCGGGGCCCTGGCTCGCTCTGTCCGCGTTGCCATGACAACAGGCAGCCGCTCTGCTCCTGGCCAGATCTAGAGCCTGGGCCAGCACTGGCCTGTTTGTTTTTTGTTGGTTTGGTTTGGCTTTTGTTTTCGGGGTTTTCTCGTTTTGTTTTGCTTTGTTTTAATTAGCCAGACCTGATTGCATGTCTCATTTGGATTTGCCATTGTCCTAATTCCTGAATATTTCTTGGATCTGAATTGCAAACCAGCAGTTTCCCTTTCCCCTGATATTTCTTCTTAGTGAGACAGGATAGAGGATGGAACACCAAGCAAGATTCAGCTTGAATTCCAGCCTAAAGATAATGAAGTGGGCATTTGTCACAATAAAAATATTTCCCAGAGGTTGGTCAGGAGTTGAAGGCTCTGACCAAATCTGCATCTCCCGATTTCCGATTTAATTAAGGTGTATCTGGCTCTCCATATTTATCTGGCACCGTTGTAGGTCCTTTCGAGCATGCTCCGTCAATCCTTACAGCAGCTGTGGGTGGAGGGCATCATTTTGCCTGTGTACAAAATGAAGACGCTGCAGAATCTCTGAAAAGGAGCTTTTGCTCCGGTGCAAAGTGCTCTTTCCCTGCTGTGCTCCCTCTCTGTGTGGTCGTACTAATGGGTCTGTTCCCTCTGTTCAGAGGAATCAGTGGTAACCGAGATCAAATAGAAGCCAGTGAATGACTGTCTCACCTCTCCGTCATCTCACTTTGAGCTGAGAGCCTCAGCATTGTAGCCCCTTTCTGAAAGAATCATACAGGGGCACCTGGGTGGCTCATTCAGTTGAGCGTCCAACTTTGGCTCAGGGTCCTGTCTCACAGTTCGTGGGTTTGAACCCTGCATCAGACTCTGTGCTGACAGTTCAGAGCCTAGAGCCTGCTTTCGATTCTGTGTCTCCCTCTCTCTCTGCCCCTCGTCCCACTCTCTCAAAAATAAACATTTAAAAAAATTTTAATACATAAAAGAATCATGTAACAACCAAATTGGTGCTTCACTTTCTGATCCTCAAGAGCAGATCAACCACTCAGAGACTGGATTCTAAAGGAAAGAGCCTGGACTGTCTCCTGACCAAGAATCCTAGAAGTCATTTTGGGTGTTTGGATTACTTTGGAGGCGAGACAGTATCTCCACTCGACTCTGCATGGGGTCTGCCAGCGTGGGAGCTCTCCTGTAAGACCAGGGGTGCAGATCCCCACAAGAGAGAGAGAGTTTAGCCACATGCATGTATGCCCCTTCTAACTCAGGGGGGGTACATGGTATCCTGGTGAGCAGAAAAATGACATAATGAGATATCAGTGTTCAGAAAGGATGAATCTGAATGCCGTATGCAAAATGGACTTTAGGAAGGATATCAGACTCAGAGAAATCAAGTAGGAAACCATTAAAACAGTCAAGGTGAGGGAGGCTAATGTCTGGTTGAGGACAGGGGCAGAGGGAGTGGAGGAAAATGGATCCATGGAAGAGCTGAGTTGAAGAAGGAATCAGGAGTGCTAATGAGACTGAGGAGATAGATGTGAAGCCTGCAGGGGTTTGGAATTGTGTGTCTGTAACTCAAAGAAGTCCTCTGGATCGCTCCAGCCTGTGCCCCGCCTTACTCTAAGTAAAAGTGCTCTACTTCGAATATTAACAACTGAGATAAACTTATTTTTTTTGTTCACTTTATAGTGCTTCATTTAATTACTCATATTGTTACCATATTGCTTTCTGCTACTTTTCATTGCAGATGGATTAGCTAAGCTTTGTTTCCCAGCCAGAGAACTAACTGAATTACTATTTATAATGCAGTTTCTATGGAAAACGAATTATAAATTTCAAACAGCCTTGCAAATAGAATTTTGGAATACAGACAGAGTTGCAGGCTTCTTTTATTGCCTTTTATTTGAAAAGGAGATATTCTGGTAGTAGATGGGGGGCTGACTGTCAGAAGAAAGGTGAAGCTGAGAAGTATGTCTTTGGTGTTCGTTTGCATAAAAGTTGGAATTTAAAAGGATGGCCGTGATTGAAAGTAGGCAGGAAGAAGGATCGAGGCAGCCATGTACACCATTTGGTCAGATAGTTTAGTACCGAAAGACAATAAATACAAAGTCTGTTTCATTTAAAATAAAAAATGGAAAGCTGAATCAACTTTGCTATGGTAAAAATTAATTGAAAAAAAAATGTGAAAGCAAATCACTATTTCAGAAAGGACCAATCTGAATGACTATATCTCACATTGTGAAAATATGAATTAAGATCTCAAGCAATGTCAGTGTGCTTTTGGCGGGGGGTGGGGGGTGGGGAATGGACTGAGTTGCACATAGTCGTTTAAATTGATTTAAAATCCATCGATTTGGCTGCAGCAAATGAATGGTGGCATGTGTCCTCCTGTCTGTATGGAGACTGAATGAGTCACTGGGGAGCTCATGACACCTACCTGCTCACTTGCCATTTCCTGTTGAGCGTATCATTTAGGACCCAAGCCGCTACGTCGGAGTCAACTCAACAGGTGTTTATTGAAACATCTTTCATATGCCAGCCCTATTCTAGGTTCTGGGAAGGATAAGAAGCATACGACTCTTTCACAGACATTAAGGAATTTGTCATTCAGTTTGGGGAACAAGACTAACACACGTAAGTCAGTTGGAGAACATAAGGGAGAGAGTGGGTTCTGTTCCCAAACTGTCAGGCAGTTTTTTTCTGTGGAGATACCAGGAAAGAGAGCGATCTCTGTGAACTGAAGCAGTGTGGGGAGACTGTGAAGAAAGGGAGATCTGGGATGAGTGTGAATGGATTCAGGATAGGGTGTTATCAGACTAGGAATATAGGGACAGAGGTTTTGTGGGGGGAGGAAAGAAGATCAAAGATTCAGACTTGAGGTTGAATGAGGTCTATAGGTGGAGCGTCCACATCAGGCATTACAGGGGAATAAGCCTAGCTGGTTGAGGTAGGAGAAGGTTTTGAAGGCCTTCCATGCCTGGTTAAGGGATCTGGTCTTGATCTAATGAATAATACAAGCAGGATATGACCCATACGACAATCTGGTACTGAGCACAGAATTTTAGAAGCAGGAACAAAGCCAGGTGGGGTGCTGGTGCTTATCGTTGAGACATCGTCCACCACATGGACGTTCTGAGATGACCAGCTCAGGAGTCATGACTTTGACATGCCTCTAGCTGGCTCTTAAGTCAAAGACCCAAATCTTAAGTGTACAAGGGGGAATGGACTTAGCCTGAAAATACCAATTGAAACATGGTTGGAAAAAGCTGAGGATTTGTTGTCAATTTGCAAAAGCCATGGCCCCATCAAGCAGTGCATGTGGGAGTTCCAGAGAGAGAAAACATAGCCAAATTGAATTGACCATCTTCATGATTCTAAGTGAAGATGTTCTCTCTGCTGGGGAGGCTTAAAGTGACTTGTCAATTGGATACAGTTAGGAGGCATTGCACTGCTTGACAAATTCCGTGAATTTTTCACTTTGAAGCCAGCTTGGCATCAGGTAGAAAAAGTCATAGAATTACCTGACTGGGGCACACTTTTGGAGACCCCCACACTCAGCCTACTCTTGAATAAAGTTGAAATAATGGAAAAAAAAGGGAACCTATGTCCTTGTCTTTTACTTGTTCATGGCAAGCTCTTCATGCAGGGCCAAGGTTTTACTGGAAGACCCAAGCCCACACCAGCAGCTCTTGGCCTTCACTTGTACTTAGCTCTGTCATTCTTGTTGGTCACTGTGATCTAGTCTTATCCCCCCAGGGAGCATTGAGTGTGCAGCTAGATCCCATGAGCCCACCAGCCCGGAGCCTTACCTAGCTCAGCAGCTGACTTGTGAAGGATGGAAAATGGATGTTGAAACGCAGCCATAATGCATAAGGATCCTCAGCAGGGCCACAGGCTCAAGGAGTGGGTCATAAGGGGGACAGAGGAGAGGGATTGGGTATTGGGTCATCCCCCAGCTCTGGGCAAAACACTCCTGCAACATGCTGCCTTCCGGTGGAGGTATACACACTAAAAGTAGATCGCCTAAATGCAGATTTGGAGTGGGTTGCAGAGAAAGACATGGTTGGAATCAGCCAAAATTTTCAGAGTTTTTTTAATGAGCTGTATGAAAGCATCCCTCACTACTGACTGGAAACAGCAAAGTTGCTCTCTGCGTTTTGGGGTCAGAGCTTGGGTCTGAGATCTGCCTTGACGAACCTCATGTGTGGGGTGACAGGCAGGCCCTGCCTTGGCACACAGAATCCGAGTACAGTGGCTGCAGAAATCTTGCCGTGGATCGGCTGCATTGCCACCACACTTGTATTTATGCATTTTTCTTTTGGCATGATGCCTTCTCTTTCTGTTTTTAACAAATGGGAACCTATAACTGCCACACATCCCTTTGGCGTCTTCTCCTCTCCAAGCTAACATATGAAACAAGTCAGCGTAATATGTTCTAAAAATATGCATGTAACACTCAGACATGCATATTTGCACATACTCTCCTTCGGAGCACTTTGTCTCGACCAGCAAGCACTACCTTTACAGGTTTTTGCTCTTCATGCACCGGGCCCATCTGAAGCCAAGTTGATTTGCTTTTGTGCATGTTCTCTATGACACAGCGCTCAATTATAGGGGCAAAGAGCATTTGCAACTGCTGTTTATTCATTCCACCAAAAAAACTGTATTGAACACCCATTGCTACTAGGTTCTGAACATAAAAGATAAAACCTGTTGGTCACTCCCTTAAGGAACTTCATATACAGCAAGGAGACTGGCAAATAAATAATTGACATATAGTGTGACATATCCTATATGGAAACCATCATGCTCAGTAAAAGCTGGAAAGAGGGTTTTATGGATCTGGGAGAAATTGGTTGTGGAGAGTGCATTTTGGAGCATATCTGGGAGTTCATGAGGAAGACTATAATGAAGAAAAGTGTCCCTTCCAGGACAGAAAGCGCGTGCAGAGGCAAGAGTGATCTGAAGCGGCACATTGGGTGGGAGGGAGCTGTAAGCAACGCAGCGCGCCCAGGGCAGGGTTCACGCATGAGGAGTGACTGGGGACAGAAGCGGGATGAACCCATCGAGGTCTTTATAGCCCATGTGAGCAGCTTCAGCTTGATTATCGCATTAGCTGGGATAGTAAGCCATTGCAACATGTTAAAGGAAGGGACGCTGTCAGGTTTGTGCTTTATAAAGATGACTCTGATAGGAGTGAGAATGATTTGTAGAGGGTCGCACCAGAAGCAGGGAAAGCAGATAGATTCCATTACTCATTTTCCTGGTGAGCTCTGCAAGAACCTGAACTCCAGCAATATGGCAATTTGGAGGAAAGGATAGATGGAAGAGGTGTTTAAAGAGTAGTGACAGGATATAGTTGCTGGTGTGTGTGTGTGATGGAGAAAAGGGCTCTCAGGATTCTGGCTGGGACATCAGAGTAGATGGTGACACCATTAAGCATATGAGTGAAAGAGCAGGTTTGAGAAAGATAATGAGTTGAGTTTGGTTAGAGGTAGACTTTCAGGTGGAAATTGAAAGTGAACAGTGGTATGTATGAACCTGGGACCAAGAAGAAAGGCCTGGGATTGGGATGTGAACTTGGGGGTGAGTCTTGAGTGTGCAGGTAGCAGGGGAGAATAGAGGAGGGTGATGATCACAGGAGAGAATGCAAAGAACACAGGTCTTTCACCAGATCTGGGGTTGAGTGCTGACTCTGTGCTAGCATGTGACGTTGGGAAAGTTGTCCAGCCACAGTGAGCTTTACTTTTCTCATACATTAAATGGGGATAACCATTAATGAATAATTCAACAAATATTTATTGAGTTCCTCCTATGTGCTTTGACCTGGGGATATAAATGTGGAGAATATACACATGGTGTGTGCACTGAGTTAACCTTCAGAAGCCTTTCTTTCATAGGGGGTGCAGACATTAAACGAACACTTGCCTGAATAATTATTATTAGGGCAAATGCTGAGAAGAATTGCATGAGGTAATGGATTTAAGGTGTCTGGCACGAGGGTGTAACACAGAGCAGGTCCTCAACGGTACCAGCAGGAGTAATTATACACATTACACTTTTCACAGAATGATGTGAATAGACTCCAGTTTCCAATGAGTCTGGAAGGGAAACAAGGGAGGTGAGAAATTGGCAATAATGAACAAAGATTATTATCTCAAAAGTTTGTTAAGAGAAGTTATGATTTAGCGGGCTATGTACAGAGAAAATTAGTGGCTGAAGAAAGGTTTGGGATTTTCAACATGGAAAACACAACCATGTTGACATGCTGAGGGGAAGGACCTGGTAGAGAAGAAGTTATAGGACACATGGACAGAGGTCTCTCAGGAGAAAGAGAGAGGGAAAGAAGTGAGCCTTTGCTGAGCCAGCAAGAGAAGCATGGTAACAGGATTAAATGAGATAATGCATTACAAAATGCTTGGCACAGTGTCAGCACATGGCAGGTATTTCAAACATTGTGTTGAGTGTGGCTGTGAGGATGTGTACACATGCACGTGTACTTATACATATACGTGTATATGCACATGTATATATGCCTATCCCCCCGTGCATGCAGTTAAAAGCTTTAATGGTGGGGATTGAAGGAGGGAAGCTGATGTTCATATCTGGTGACCTCACTTCTCTTTGCAGAGAAGGAGGTGAGGTATCTGCTGAGAGATGGGGCAGAACTGTAGCTCACGAGGAAAAATGTAATGGTTTAAACTGGCCACTAGAGGAATGAAAGAAAGAAAAAGGTTGACCTGGAGAGGGTTCACTGAACATTGGAGGTCATGTGTTCTACACAATTAGAGCTGGGACATTTCCTCCAGCAAACCCCGTTTACCTCTTTCTTGGCTTACGTCAACCTTTGGGGTTGGCTGTGTGGCTGTAGTGTAACAAAAAGCAGTGAGAGAGCTAAAGGTGCCAACAGGACAGGAAGTGAGGTGTTGGGCAACAGGGTTGGACCAAAGAGGAAAGTGGAGCCTGCTGGAACCAAGATGGGTAACACCAGATGGCTCCATAAGATCTAAGGGTGAGTGCAGTAGGTGTGGAGGGTGAAAAGGAACTAGAAGAATAGGAAATGGCCATTACACAGCTATGTATTGGAATCACAATCTTCAAAAGAAAAGCAGGCTTAACATGTGACCTAGATAAGGAGTTGCTGAAGGAGAATAGAGGTGATGGTCAGAGGAAGTCAAGAACATGGAGGCTGGCCCTCCACCAACACTAATGAACTGAAAGTTCTTCCTTCAAGGGCACTGTGGTCTTTATTGCCAAGTTAAATGTCCTCTTCTCCATTCTCCAAATCCTTGACTCCTCTTAGCGTTCCTTGCTGCTGACCAGCACCTTCCTTGTGCTCTGTTTGAGGTGGGCGTTGGGCATGTGTATTCCTCGCTCTCCTTGCCCCCTCATCCCTCTCCTAGCTTTTCCCCTTCAGCTTCCAGCCTTCTGGTCGACCCGTTCTCTCAAGACTCCCCTGGACTATCCACCTTCACCATCAGAGTCCCTCCCTCACAGGTGCTTGTGACACGCGGGCCTGAAATAGAGATGCAGTGGTGGGAAAAGGGAGAAGAAACAGACGTGGAAGGTATTTCAGAACTTGGGATGAAAGTCAACGGGGAGCAAGCAGGAGAAGAGGAGGGCCATGCCGAGAACCTCAGGACACCTGTGTTTAAGGGCGGGAAGGTGTCCTTAAACATGGAGAAGGGGGAGATGTTGAGGTAGAGAAGCATGACAGTGCGGTGGTCTTCAGTAGGAGAGAAGAAACCTCTCCAGAGAGTAGATGGAAGACTTGGAGTAGATGCCCTGGGGAGTGGGGAGAGGTGTCAGTCAGTTGTGGAGGTGACGTCCTCAGAAGAGTGGGACCATCGTCCTTGTTTGTCCAGGACTGTTGTGATTTGTGCCTGGTGTTCGGGCATAATTATCTTCATTGAACCCCTTTTCACTTGTAGTCAGTCCAGGTTAGAGGATACCCTGGAACATCAACCCAGAGCAAAGCAGCAAAGACTTAAAAACAAAAGAGGATCCCCTAATCAGGAAAACAACCCAACTATGCCCCACTTGCACATTCTGCTTAAAAACCTGAAGCATGCAGTCCCGGAATCCGTGCTGTGGGATCCCATTGAGCAATAGGGCGGGCATCTGAAGCACTGCTAACCAAAACTTGATGGCTGAGCAGATGCCCACAACCAAACTGAAAATGCTCCAAGTTTTAGTTTCACATCAAGCAGCCTAAATAAATGGCAACACTGTGTTCATATTGATTTCATTTAGAGCAGTCGCCAGCACATTCTTCCGTCCCCTTCATCCCTGCTTTGTTGGTGCGTAATACTCCTGCTAGTCAGACATGTAGTGCCATTGCTTTGTTTGGAAGTCTGCCTTTAAAAAGAAAACAAACAGAGGTGCTTGGGTGGCTCCATTGGGTGAGCGTCTGACTCTTGGTTTCGGTTCAGGTCATGATCTCGCGGCTTCATGAGTTTAAGCCCCACATGGGGCTCTGCTTGGGATTCTCTCTCTCTCCCTCTCTCTGCCCCTCCACCACTCACACTGTCTCTGTCTCCCTCAAAATAAATAAACTTTAAAAAACTAGAAATAAATTGGGGTGCCTGGATGGCTCAGTTGAGTATCCAACTTCGGCTCAGGTCACGATCTCACGGTTCATGGGTTCAAGCCCTGCATCAGGCTCTGTGCTGACAGCTCAGAGCCTGGAACCTGCTTTAAATTCTGTGTCTTCATCACTCTCTGCCCCTCCCATGCTATATCTCTCTCTCAAAAATAAATTTAAAAAAAACATTAAAAAAATTAAAAAGAAATAAAAAAACACACTGTCATTGTACACCTGAAACTAATATGACACCGTCTGTTAACTAAGTGGAATTTAAATAAAAACTTTTTAAGAAATGAAATAAAAACCACTGTCTAGATCATCAACTCTTAATTTTTTGGGGGATCCAGCTCCTTGACACTTCTGAAAATTAGTATACTCTACAAAGCTCTTTTATGTATATTGGTTATATGAATCAATATTTATGGTAATAAAGCTTAGATTAAAAAATTATTTATTTAACTCATTTAAAAGTAGCAGTAGTGTATTTATGTGTTACCATAAGTCATCTATTTTATGAAAAATAACTGAACTTTTTTTTAAACTTGAGGAAAGCAGCATTGTTTTACATTTTTGCAATTCTCTTTAAGATCTGCCTTAATGAAAGACAGCTGGATTCTCCTAGCTGCTTCCCCATTCATCTGTTGTCATCTATTGTTCTTGTTGAAGTGTGTGAAGAAAATCTAGCCTCACACAGATATGTAGAGGAGTGTGTTAATTGACTTCTGGGATTATTGTGGATATTTCAAAACTTGACAAGTGGCAACTTCTTTTTTTTTTTTTTAATGTTTCTATTTATTTTTGAGATAGAGACAGAGCATGACCAGGGGAGGCGCAGAAAGAGAGGGAGACACAGAATCTGAAACAGGCTCCAGGCTCTGAGCTGTCAGCACAGAGCCCAACACCGGGCTTAAGTTCATCAACCGCAAGATCGTGACCTGAGCCAAGGTCAGACATGGGACTGAGCCACCCAGGTGCCCCGACAAGTGGCAGCTTCTTAGTTGCCATGTGGGATGTGAAAACTCTATCACATGAGTTTTTTGCACCCTATTTCATTAAAACCCATTGGTTTGTCTGGCACTCTGAGTGTATCCTGTGCTCATGCATGATTTTGTAATATTTGGGCATTTAGAAGATACTGGTTCACTGAGTTATGAAGACCTTCCAAATACTGACACATTTCATTATATAATATTTTTATTTTAAAGCATATATGATGATATTGCCAGGATTTCATCCAAGGAGGCGCTAGGATTGGAAAGTTGTCACCTGTTGTTGGTAGATACAGGTTTTCTAAAATGCTTTCTTTTTTAATGTTTGTTTATTTTTGAGAGAGTGACAGAGTGCAAAGCAGGGCAGGAGCAGAGAGAGAGGGAGACACAGAATTGGAAGCAGGCTCCAGGCTCTGAGCTCTCAGCACAGAGCCCAACACTGGGCTTGAACTCACGAACCGTGAGATTGTGACCTGAGCCGAAGACAGACACCTAACCGACTGAGCCACCCGGGTGCCCCCTAAAATCCTAATTTTCGCTTAAAAGCTTGAATTTTATCATTGGCCACACGGACTGCTGGGTATTTTTCATAAAATGACAGGCTCACTTTATTTATTCTTGAGAAAAGTCTCCCGAATACCCAAGTTCGAATAACCTTAGTTTGTCAGTAATAGTTTCGAGTGAAAATGATGACCCATGAAAATGGGGCTAGTTGAGCTCACAAGTCTGTCGTGTAAAGTTCTTCCTCAAGTAACCATTCATCATACTTCAGTACCCAGCAGGGGTATGTTACACCTCTTCCCATTTTGTACACAGAATATTAAGATGTATAGTGCTGTTTCATTCTTCTTTCCCTCACCCCTATCTCTACCCTACTGTAATAAGACCGTCCTTGTGTACATTACATTATGTTGGTTGCCTTTTTAAAAATTTTTTAAGTGTTTATTTATTTTTGAGAGGGAGACAGAGTGCAAGTCGGGGAGGGGCAGAGAGAGAGAGGGAGACACAGAATCTGAAGCAGGCTCCAGGCTCTGAGCTGTCAGCACAGAGCCCAGCACGGGGTACAAACTCACAAACCTCGAGATCATGACCTGAGCTGAAGTTGGACGCTTAACCAACTGCGCCACCCAAGTCCCCCTATCTTGGTCGCTTTTTAAAACGATCTCTTCAAGTTATGGTTCTACTGGCCAAATTATGGAGTCCTCCAAAGCTATAAGTCAGACTTCTGATTCCTTCTCAGTACTTGTTAGTATCCTGTGACCAGATGTGTTAGATGGACAGGACTTAGTAGTTGTGTGGACGTGGGGTGAATGAAAAGTGATGAGGGCCTCTCCTATTCATTGGGTTAATTATGGTCATTCGTGGCATATTTCTGCTGGGTTGAATTATTAGAAGCACCGTCACCCGAAACCGTAAGTGTCTTAATGGCTTTATTCATGGAAAAGAGCAAGTTTGTATCTGGAGTGTGTTTCTTCAGTAATAAATAGCAACACCCTGTTTCTAACGATAGTTGCCTCTGGAGACCTATGCCACCAACTGAAAACTAAAACTTGCCCCCATCTCTTCTAATGTGCAGTGGGATGTTTTAGATAGAGTATGGGCTTCTATTGCAGTGATTTATTTAATCTTTCCAAATTACGTATAGATGTCTGTGGGAGATTAAGGCTTTCATATAATCAATGGCTTGTTGCAGCTTATTTGTAAAATGTAACAAGACAACTTTTAAAAACCTGCTTTAGTCTGTTTTCTCAAATTTGTGGTCAGGAATATTGCAGTTTATAGTTAGAAGTTTTTTTAAATTTTTTTTTTTTCAACGTTTTTTATTTATTTTTGGGACAGAGAGAGACAGAGCATGAACGGGGGAGGGGCAGAGAGAGAGAGGGAGACACAGAATCGGAAACAGGCTCCAGGCTCCGAGCCATCAGCCCAGAGCCTGACGCGGGGCTCGAACTCACGGACCGCGAGATCGTGACCTGGCTGAAGTCGGACGCTTAACCGACTGCGCCACCCAGGCGCCCCTATAGTTAGAAGTTTTAAACTATGTTTCATATATTTAAATTTGATATGTTTCTTAAATGTTTATATAAGAGTTAATTTCTTAGGTTGTAAGGCATCAATTAGAAGGAAAATAACGCCTAATGATTAGAAAATATCCAACTGTGGAAACGTAGAGTCTGTTTTCAGTACCATACCCCTGATCATCTACCACACATCTGGGCAAAATGTACCTGATGCCATGAATAAAACAGAAAAGCCTGCAGTGTGACCTTTCCAGTTAATAGTTTTTGCATCTATAAACATGTCTGTACGTTTCTGTGTCTATAAACACGTCTATTATGGAGAGAAAATCCAGTTGAAGCTTTTAACAATCTAACTTTTAAAATATTTTAAATGCCCCCTAACAGTAGTCAGTTGCTGGTCATTACTGCGTGTAGCTTCCTCCTTCGCACATGCCTGAAACATCCTCCACTTGTAGCTGCTAAGACCGTGGAGACAGAGCCCTGAGTGCCCAATGCCTGGAGGGACTGTGGTCAGCAAGAAGGCTCTGGTTTGCAGCTGATGTTATTTCGATCAGCCCACATGGGGGCTCACTCGTGGGGACAGACACTGCTGAGCTCCCTTGGGCAGCCTTGGAACACCCAGCTTAGGAGCTCAGCCTTGGACAATCTCCTACCACATTGGAGCTGACAGTGTGGATGTGATCACGGAGGTACACTGTGTTTCAGAGAATGAGATTGTACCTCCTCTTTAGCTGTCTTGCACTCGGGTTACCAGGTGCCTCAGTTTCCATGGGACTCTTCCCATTGCAAGACATGAAGTCTCAGGCCCCTTTTATGTGGCTGTCTTCTGGCCCTGGTACGGTATCCCAATTCCCAAATCTTGCACGGTGAGAGTGCGCTGGGAACTGTAGAGTGTCGCAGGGGTTATGAAAGAATCAGCCACAACCAGTGTTACTGTTTTTCGATGAAGAGAAACTCCAGACGTTTCATCCCCTCAGCTGGTTTTATTTTCTGCCAACAGCAGCCAATGCAAAGCCTCAACCCCACTTGGCATTTGGAATTTTTTGTGTTGGAAACTGCTTGTGTTATTGTGCCAGAGGTTGGCCTAGGTGTTCATCATGAGCACTTAAAATTATTGCTTTAGCAGTTGCAGATGGCTGTACCAGCTCCAAACAAAAAGGGTCATGGAGGGTTCTGCTTATATAGTGCGGTTTCTGGAAGGAATGCACTATGGATTGTACCATGAGGTACACTGGACTTTGCTGACCCAGGGAATTTTTACAAGGTTAAATCAGCCATAAATTCTGTCTGGGCATTTTCTGCTTCCCAGACAGTTCCTCCAAAGGCTTTTTTTTGAGAGTTCGGGTTAAACCAAACGTTCTTAGCCATTGAGATCCCCAACTCCCAGGTCTGACGTATGTATCTGTGGAAGCTTCATCGCTGGGACACACGGGGAGTCTGGCAGGTATGTTCTGCATTTACGTTCATCCCACAGACAAAACAGCTGAGGAATAAGATGCTTAAATTACACGTGACCTTGATCCACGCACATAGTCTGTGTTAGGAAATAAAAATCTATACCACCAATAAGGAAAGAGGCGAGGAATTAAAATAGCCCCCAAATCCACAATTACTTGTATCTTATAAAATGAAAATTGCATACTCTAGTGGCTTTCTTTGTCACTTTTTAAAATCTTCATTCAGAATGTTTTATTTCTTGCTTTGGAATGTTTTATGCCTTCCCCTTATCCCTATCTGGCATTTTATTTTATTTTATTTTATTTTATTTTATTTTATTTTATTTTTTATTTTATTTTTTAACGTTTATTTTTGAGACAGAGAGAGACAGAGCATGAACGGGGGAGGGTCAGAGAGAGAGAGAGGGAGACACAGAATCAGAAACAGGCTCCAGGCTCTGAGCTGTCAGCACAGAGCCCGACGCGGGGCTCGAACTCACAGACCGTGAGATCATGACCTGAGCCGAAGTCGGACGCTTAACCGACCGAGCCACCCAGGCGCCCCCCTATCTGGCATTTTAAAGTTGGGGGACATCATGCCTTAGAGTTAGAATCCCTTGTTTTTCTTGCTGTGACTACTAAACCCTATGCTGGAGTGCATTACTACTGCCAAGTGTGTGGTTGCTGAGTTATCAAAAATATTTGGGCTTCCTTATCGTAACTCCATTATCATCCCTGGACAGCTCATTTCTGAGACTGCGCAATCTTGTAATCAGTTAAAAGCTCTTTTAAAAAAAGTGCATTTATCAATAGATAAACATGCATAAGATCTATCTACCTACTAAGTGCGGTTAGTATGTCTGACTAGTAAAGGAGGTCACCATGCTTCCCCGCTAAGCATAAGGATGTAGTAAAAGAAACCCTTATTTGTTTGGCTTTTTCCCCTTCTCTCTTGCCCATCCTTCAGCAGAAACTGGAGTCTCTTGATTTTAGGTGGCCTGTAGCAGAACCGATGGGGGGGAGGGTGGAGAGACAAGCCCGTGGCTGGGCTCCCTATAGTAGCCCAGGCTTCTGCAGCTTTTAGTGCCAGTGAGCAGCTGCTCTCATCAGCCTTCCCCTGAACTGATCCTTTCCCTGAAACCTTGGCTTGGGTGGCTTCCTGCAAACAACGTGTAGTCTGCACGTGTGCCTGGTGAACTACTGTTGAAGATATTTTCAGAAATCAAGGTTGTTATGCGAGGAAGTCAGGATCGTCTAAGTAAAACAAACAAACAGGCACTTGTGGGGTTTTATTTCCGTGCGATCTGTGATTTGGGGTGGCCATTCCTTGGGGAAGAGGAGCAGCCTGATGGTTGTGGCGTGTTACGAGGCAATTGCTAAAGGAAACGGGTCCAGATCCCTACTGTAATTTAGCCTTCGCAAACAGAGCTAAAAATACCAAAACATGATATTATAGCAACCGCTCTGTCTGCTTGGTTTCCAGTCGTTCAAAGCATAGCCCTTGTTTTGTCATTTGTTAGTTGAAAAACAAAATCCCAGCTCAGGCTTGACTCCCCTGAGCCACAGATAGGAGCAGAGGCGCATGTATAAGTGGCCCTTGCTACCTGCTGACATGGGAGGAGGGACACTAAGGCTCTCTCCAGCCTCTGCGGACATGGTTTTCCCGGTGCCTCGTCCTGGCCGAGTAACCACTACTGAGGCTGAAAGCAGAAGACTCCATTTTTTCCTTTTCTAAGTTACAGAGAAAGGGAGCCCCTGGCGTCACTCTTCCTTGAACAAAACACACTGAGAAAAAAATTGTTTTAATGGCTTTTGAAAATAGAGATGAGTCTCTGTATAGAGAGAGCCATAATGTGACGTGGAAAGAAAAAAAATGAATCTGGGGCTGTCCAAACGTTTGTCTCCACCAGAAATCTTACTGGATTCTGCCCTGTTTGTTCTCCGTTTGTTGTTACAGTGACAGGACATTCTCTGCAGGCAGGCAGCACACGAGGCCTAGGCAGCAGGGGAACCATCTTACTAATGATTCAACATGACACCCTAGTGGCCACTGGAGCACACTGTCCACAGGGAGATCTGAAATGGGCATTCGATTCATTGCCTTGGCTCCCTGGGAAAGACGCTCTCAAGCCAGGCTGCATGTGACAATCACCTGGAACAGGAACAATTTCTAAGGCCCCTCTCCCCCATGCCCGCACACTGGGATTCTCGTGGCCAGGGGTCCCGCTCCCCATGTGGTTTCATATGCAGCGAGGGTAGAGCACCCCCATTTGGGAAGAACTTGTGTGCAGCCTCACCTAAGGCTGCCCGCACTCTTCTGCTGGAGAGAAGTTTTCTTGCCTTTCAGAAAACAAGCCAAGGGGGACTCTGGGGGATCGGAGTCAGGGATGTAATTTTCTGAGTCTGTGGTGGCATGTATCTTTCTCTCTCTGTAAAATAAATACCACAGAAGTCTTGGAACACTCTGGAAAAAAAATCCCTCATTCTGCTGTTTTTGCATGGGTGTTGGCTCAGCAGCCTGGTCAGCCATGCAGACGTACTGCTTTTGTTTTCTCTAGGACCTTTTTCTGACACCCCCCAGGAAGATAGGATGTTGCGCTTTTGACCTCTGTGGGTTTCTCTACTGAACTAGTCCTCAGAGCCAGAAGGTTCAGCGACGGGTCTGGGGTTCTGTGCTCGGCACCTGTTGAGAGCATTATGGAAAGTAACTTGTCAGAGATGATGTACATCTCACAGGAGAGGTTCTGTAAGGCACAATGTGTCTAGTCCTGGCCCAGAAAGCCCAGTCGGTCAGCCGCGTGCCCCTTGCTTGCCAGGAAGGAAGGCCATATTTTGAGCATTCTGCCTGTTGTGGACCAATGGCTGGATGAGCAGTGAAAATCTAGAATAGACGTAAGGAAACGTTTTGCTCAGATCTGGCTAAGTTTTAAGGAAGAAAATGTTAGGGTTCACTGGCCCTAAAGTCGAAAGTTTCACTAAGATGACAGGCACTGTGCCAATTGCTAAGGATACAGAGGTGTGCAAGAGTTTCCTGACCGTGGCATCCCAGAGTGTACAGTCAGAGAGGACTAGTAGTAAGGGGAAAAAATTGAGAGGTTTTTCCAAAGGGAAGTGCAAGGTGCTTCAGGAGGAAACCCCTGTAGGACCCCCGCATTGGTAAGTTGCCATGTGGCTGCTGGATAGGGTCAGAGAGTGCCCCACTGCACCCTGGCGCCATCATGGGCCTGACATGACCTACAGTAGACCTCAGTATCCAGGTAGCGGAGTGAATGTGGTGATCTCCTGAGGTCACATGCAGCACTACTCACTCCTCGTGTGGAGATCCCATTGCATTGGACCGTTGCATGTCATGTTCGCGGGCTGCAGTTAGCACCTACTTTTGAACTAACGGTGGTAAAGGGAACCTGCTTACTCATGAACAACAAAGGTCAAGCGTGTCAGTCTGAGGAGAGGACAGAAGCTCAAGAAAGTCAGCTGTGAAATAACCCCTACCAGCCCACCTTAGCACCCCGGGGACCTTCCTTCTCAACATAGAAACAAGAGGGTCAGGTCGACAGAGCCATATATGGAAATAATTGCATACACACAAACTCATCACTGGGAATGCAGAGACATTTAGAGGCCTGGTGAGTTTGGACTTGTAGGATTTATGTAGGAAAACCAAGTCAGAAAAAGTAAATATAGCCAGATTGGAAAAGGTCTGGGAATTTGCAGGTCTTCTATTGCTTTGTTTTATTTTATATTTTATAAAGTTTATTTATTTTGAGAGAGACAGAGACAACATGACAAGGGGAGGGGTAGAGAGGGAGAAGGATGGGGTTGTGGGGGAGAGAGAGGGAGGGAGGGGAGGGGAGAGGAGGAAAAGAGAAGAGGCGAAGAGAAAAAAGAAAAGAAAAGAAAAAAAGAAGAAGAATCCCAAGCAGGCTCTGCACCATCAGCACATAGTCTGATGTGGGACTTGAACTCACAAAACCACAAGATGATCTCAGCTGAAACCTAGAGTCAGACTTAACTGACTGAGCCACCCAGGTGCCTGCTTTGTTGTATTTTTATTTATTTGTTTGCGTGCTTATTTCCTGAAGACCATGGAGCATAACAGATAACTGCTGGAGAGAAGACCAGCATGGTTTCCCATAGAGGTCAATGCCACGGGCGTTTGTAGCACAGAGTGAAGTGAGAAGAAACCTGAGACAGGAAGGCCAGCTGGACAGCAATTAAAATAGTCTCTACCTAGGATTTATAATTCCTAAAATTTATACATCTGGTCTTTCACAAAGCAAGTGTCAATAAACTGATTATGTATTTCCTCTAAGTATAAACAGAGAAGCTGGTTTTAAATTTTAGCATCATGGGATGAGGACAAACGTTACGAAAGAGAAGAGAATGCCTGAGTCAATAGCCTGAAAAACATAACCAGAATTACATACTAAAATTAGAACGATAAACAGCAATTTATACTCTCACCTTGTTTAAAAGAGAAAGAAGAGGAAAATTAAACAAAACCACCACTGTCCACTTATATGGCCAGTGGCTCTCAGAAGCCTTGGTTTGGAAAGTTGATGTCTAAGGGTCCTTTTAGAGCTGAGATCCGAATCTCACCTGTGGTCTCTGGGCTCAGAGCAGACTCATTTGCTCTGTTCTGATTCAGCCACAGGCTCCCTACCTGTCTCGCAAACAGTGGAGACTGGGAAATACTGAGAATCACCACTTTGAGACTCGCAGTTAATTTTAGAAACCGCTTTTTAGAGAATGAAGTTTGAACCTCTGAGGCATCTGGTCGGACCTGGGATCTGTGTAGCCTTCGTCTCTTGCCACCTGGACCGTTGTCTGTGTGGAACGGTTTCCCAGATCTGGAGGAGCCTGTCATCCACCACTGAGCGAATCACAGATAGCCTCTGGTTTCGCCCCACTTGAGAGATGCCCCAGCTCCCTGAATTCTTCCATAGCGCTCACTCGGCTCCGGTGTGGAGAAGTCCGCCATTAGCTGCACTGGCTTCTTGCCTGCTCCCTGCTCCTCTTGCTCCTAAGTAGCAAAATTGACTGATGCATTTCCACGCCTTTTCATATTCCCAACCTTCTCCCTGGGAGAGGTGATAATGATCAGAAAAATTGCAAAAAGGGCAGCAGCAGGAGGACGGAGTCGGAACACAGAGCCTGGATCACAGCCATGGTCCTAAGCTTCCAGCGCCTTGCAGCTCAGTTGCTAAGGCAAGTTATGTGAAAGGAATTTGCAGATGCAGGACCCTGAAATGCTGTAAGGAAACACAGTAATAGAATAAAGAGTGCACCAGTAGGTCCCGAATATCTCCACGTCACGGAGTCAGCATGAAGGGCTGCTGTCCAATTGTAAATCCCGTGGAATGGCTGTATGACCTTGGGTGGTCATTTTGACCTTTCTTAACTTCCCTTCACCTATACAGCAAGTGCATTGGTCGAACCTGTTATTATATCTATAGTTTGCCAACTGAAGATAACAAAAAGTGACCTTGTTAGATAATGAAGGACACTTCCAGATCCTCAGATTCATGACCCATAACTTTCATAGAAGGGAATCTGGAGCTCTACCTGTAGCAAGTCAGCCAACAAAAAAAAAAGTAGATTCCAGTTTACTTTATATGAACTTGCATTTAAAAAAAGCCCCACAAATATATAATCATTTTAAGTACTTTTTAAGTAAGTAAGTACTTTAAATTCTGCTGGATTAGATCAGATTTCAGAATGGCTTCTCATAGTATTCACTCATTCATTTACTGGTCATTCTGTCAACACAAATTTGATTTCTGGCTCTCAGGAATTTAATGTACTGGATTTTGACTTACATTTAAAGAGGGCTGCAGTATGGATAACTACATTGTGGAACGTATAGGACATGCTAAGTACACAGCCTTGATCCTTCTGTAATCAAAGGAGCCATCAAGGAACACACACCTATCAGGGTACAGAAACCAGAACCCTAAACACTGCCTGTTAACCACTAGCCTCAGATTTGCCTCACTTCTGGAAAAGTCTTTTGTATGCACATACATCTTTCTAAGCATCTTCACTTCCATTCTTGGAGAAAAAATAAATGCTGTGTTTCTCAATGGTTTATGAGCAGCAGCATTAGAGAGTTCCACAGTCTGGGGTGCCATGAGGGGAACCACCTTCCAGGGTCTGCTCTCCAGGGTCCCCTGATATGGGGTTGCCTTTGGTCAGACAGTGGCTCAGGCCCCTTCCCCACAGGCCTCCTCACAAGGGTGGGTGCCACTTTGCCATGGTGGCTATCACCCACTTTTTCAAAATGGTAAAATGATTTTGTAAGTTTTTTTTTAATGTTTTGAATAGTCAACATTCAGCAGTTCCTGAATTCCAAACTTCGCCACTGGAACCAGGCCCCTGGGGGTGTGGGAGCTAAGCTAGTGGGGTATAGGAGCCTGCAGGCGGCTCCTAGCAGGAAGGCTGGGTCCCTCTCCAGCCTGGAGCAATGTTCCCTGTATTTTTACCATGTGGGGGCTCAGCCTCTGCCCAGGGTTCACACAACTCAAACTGTGAGTAGGACTCCATTCTTTTTTTTTTTTTTTTTAACATTTATTTATTTTTGGGAAACAGAGACAGAGCATGAATGGGGGAGGAGCAGAGAGAGAGGGGGAGACACAGAATCCGAAGCAGGCTCCAGGCTCTGAGCTGTCAGCACAGAGTCCAACTCAGGGCTCAAACTCACGAACTGTGAGATCACGACCTGAGCCAAAGTTGGACATTTAACTGACTTAGCCACCCAGGCAACCCCAAGTGGGACTCAATTCTTGACATTCCACCAGGTTTATGAGAAGGCTTTTCTAGAACTGATCTGGTATGATCAGTTTCCTATGGTTTCATAATAATAGTGTGATAGCTAGGGTGTGTGTGTGTGTGTGTGTGTGTGTGTGTGTGTGTGTTGTTTTTATGCAACAGCTTGGGTTTTTCTTCACTCTTTGAAAAGTCGAACCACATCTTTAGGCACCAGTTATATAACTTCCTTAGAAACCATACAGATAATGCTAGATTATGGTGGGACTATGAAGCCAGAGTTTCACAGAACACATTTTTCCATATCTAAAAGGAAATGGAATTGAATTCAGAACTATGTTTAAAATTGAATCGGGCAAGTAAGGCTTCTCCTAGGTTGGGCTGGATAAACAGGTTAATTCAAATTCACCTGGAGGACTTTCTCTGGAAAAGGTTGCTTTGTACAGAGATGCTGTATGCCCTGTGCATCACTCTGCATTTTCAGAACCCAAATCTTTAGTGGTCTGGGTCCTGTTTGTATTTGGTCTCTTGTTCCTTTGCCCAGTTCAGTTCTGTTGCTTTTGTAAACACAGGTTTGGAATTTCTGCTCACAGCTGTTATTCTGAGAGAGACCCTGGACGTCTCCTCCTCCCCGCCAGCGGCCATCATGGCTGGCCCATTATCTCTGGGTCCAGTGCAGACCCATGTAACATACCTTATAAAAAAAAGGGGGGGGGGGATGGCGTGTGTTCTCCAAGATCGGTTTACACACCAGGTCACTTAAGCATGTGTAATTGTAGTTAGTTGGCGTGTTGATATCCATTACCTAGTAATTAATGTACTTCCCTGTACTTCTGTTTGAGATGTGTTATTAACTTCTCAGATCTGTCCTGCTGCTCCTGGTTTAGTGTGAACACAGTGGGAAGAAATCCTGTTTCTTACCAAAAATTGCAGAGCAATTTGATCTGGTTTCTTTTGTTGAAACGCTGAGTTAATTATATTTAACCACTGATGATAGTAAAGTTGCACTAACAGCATTTTTTAATCAATGGGAAATGTTTAGCTGTGTGAGGTGGGAAGCTGGAAATCCAGATGCAGGGTGGTGGGAGGGATTGGGGGGGAGGCCAGGGAACCAGTTCCACGTGAAAATGTTAACTGTGTGATTAAACATAAGCTTTTTAATGGCATTATTACAGGATACTAAAGAGGCCTTTATTGTGCGAACTTGGAAACAACGTAAATGTGCTTGTGTGCCTATTAAAAGAGGAGAGCAAAGATTACCTCTATCTTTTTTTTTTTTTTTTTTTTTTTGTCTTTTTCTCATCTCCAAATTGCTTTGCAGAAATAACAACCAGCTTGGGGAGCCCAGGACAAGACTGACCTAGTTGATACCAATCATATACCAAAACAGAAACTGGGGACAATTGTTTATGTGGCTTAATGGCCAGTGAGATGGACCTGGTTACCGATGTGATGATGGTAGCAGATCATTTCAACTTGCCTTTATTGGTAGAATAATTAGGCTTGTGCTGTCCCTGGTGCAAAATCAGTAGTGCAGATTGGCTCCACATTAATAACGCAGAAAAGCTGGTAGCTTGGAAAAAGCTGGAACTTGCCTTCTCCAGCTCTCAAGGCAGCTCCTCAAAAATAAATTGTTCCGAGTTTTACCTCCCATAGGAGAACAGATGATATGTATTTTTCAACTCGTCATAAGTTCCCTGATCTTTCTTTAGGCTCTTGGGTGTAAGTAAGATGACTGCCATTTCTATGAAGACATTGGTTTGCTTATTTTACACTGCTTTTTCAGAGTAGGTTGGGAAATGTTTCTCACAAACTGGTTTCATTAGCATGTTTGTTTGATTGACTTTTAGGGTTTTTTTTCTTTTTTTTACCCAAGAGGCATGAAATAAGAACCATTGTCTAAGAACCTTTCTCTGGTGTCCAAGTGTCTTCATTCCTTCACCTCTTTTGTAGATCAAAAGCTGTTTTTTTCTAGAAAATGATTTTTTATATTTTTGTGGTGTTTTTCAAAGGATTTGAACATTTCCCATTTCACTGGGAACTAATAGCAGCCTGGAACTAGGGAGGGCATTATCTGCTAGTGCTGTCCTTGTGGAAGAGGAGGCTGAGGTCAGAAAGGTGTGCTCAGTGCTTCATGGCCAACTGGGAAAGAGGGTACCAGACCTCACACCAGTTCCACAGCCCCCAAACCCCAGCCTTTTCCCACTGAAGCTCATAGAAATTTGCTCTTGGGTTTGTTTTTGCCAAAAAACTTTTCCAAGCTATTAAAATTCTACCCACTCTCAAAACAGGATTGCTGTCCTTTGGCTATGCCCATTCTCTATGAAAGTAGTGCCCATTCTCTCTGTGACTGTATTTGTCACAATGAGTGAGCAATAAATAAATAAATAAAACCTACAGGAAAATTGGTAGGGAGACAGCACAGATTATGTCCTTCTTACTTTACATGTAGGAGAGAGCACGCACGCACGCACGCAGGGGCGGGGCAGAGAGAGGGAGATAGAGAATCTCATGCAGGTTCTGAGCTGTCAGTGTGGAGCCCTATGCAGGGCTTGAACCCAAGAACCACGAGATCATGACCTGAGCCAAAGCCAAGAGTTGGATGCTTAACTGACCGAGCCACCCAGGCACCCCCATTTAGGATACTTCTCAACCACAAATTGTAATGCATGTTTGTTCCACCAGAAGTATTTCTGCAAGTGTTTTTGAACCCAATGTTTAGTACTTATTTAACCTTAAAGGGTAAAATAAAAGAAGTCCGCTGTACAGATGTTAAAAGGGTATAAATACGCAACCTTTATGTTCTCACTGTTTGAAAAAATATCCAAGGACCAAAATAAATGTGAATAATCATTTTGAAGATTTAGTTTTGTTGGGGGAGGGGCAGCACTGTGCAGGAAGGATCGGGTGATTTTTTTTTTTTTTTTTTTGGTTCTTGCTGTTTATTTTGTTTTGTTTTGCTTTGTTTTACCTTTTCATCTTTTGGGTGCATCTTTGGGTTTTATTTTTATGCCTCCCTGGCCTGTTTGCTTATAAAAAAAGAGGGAGTAAGAAAGCTAAGGGCAAAAAGAAGTCATTTTTCTTTCATACTACAAAGAATAGACATTAGAAGTCATGAATCAGAGCTCCCTTGGGTGGAAAAAAATCAGTAAGCTTGTCTTCCAGCACTGCTAAAAGCTAATTGCATTAAAACAATTATTGATGCTGTAAATAAGGGCCAGGTAATCTGAGCTGATGGTGGTGCTGTATTGTGTTTGTGCTTAGAAAAGCTGCATAGTATAATTAAAAGTAAAATACAGTGACTTGATTTTGAGATGCCTTGTTTTCAAGGTTCAAGAGAGAAGCAGGAGAGGAATGGGGAAGGTGAATTAATGAATGTTGGTTGCCCCACGAGCCATAAAATAGGACGCTTGCTCTCTTTATGTTATCTCCTATAATCCCCACTACAAACCTGTCAGGTTGATGTTGTATTCTCCCTTTTACAGAGGAGGAGACAGATGTTCAGAGAGGTTAAACAGTGTGTCCCAAAGCACACAGCTCTTAAATGACAGAATGAGAATTGGAGCCCAGGTGTCGCTAGCTGCAAAGACTATATGCTCAGTGCATGCAAATCTCCTCCCCCACCAACCCGCCGCCGCCACCACCACCACCACTCTTTTCCCAAAGGGGAGTTCTGAAAGGCACATGACTTGGGATGCATCATGAAAAGAGATAACTCCTTGCCCTCCCGGAGCTGATAGTTAAGTTGGAATTACCGATCACTAACTGTCCAGTTAGGTAACCATATCCCTCACACGTGTTACAGTTTGGATTGTGTCTCTCCCACAGTTCACTTGTTGGAGTCCTAATCCCCAATACCTCTGAATTGACCTCACTTGGAAATAGGGTTGCTGTAGATGTAGTGAGTCAAAATGAGATCATAGTGGAGTATGCTGGGCCCCTGACCCAACATGACAGGAGTCCTTGCATGAAGGGGAAATTTGGAGATGGACATACACACGGGAAGAATGCCATGTGAAGATGGGAGTGGTGTTGCCAAGAAGCCAAAGAAGTAAGAGACGGTAGCAGAGAGACCTGGCGCCTGTGGAGGAAGTGTGGCCTTGTCAGCACCATGATCTTGGCCGTCTGGCCTCCAGACCCGTGAGACAAAGAATTGTTTCTTTAAGCCACTCCTTTTGTGGTACCTTGTTCTGGCAGCATGAGCGAACTCCTAGAGTACATCTCATCCCTTACTTCCATTTGGTCCTGAGCCCCATCCGCATCGGTACAGGCTGGGTGGGCTGTGGGAACTTCCCCTAAGCTGCCTTCACAGACTGATGGTGGATTCTAGGAGCCGCCTTCGGAGCCGTCTTGTCTTGTGTTTCACACAAAGCCCATCCCCTCTGCATTCACAGTAAGTGTCCTCACCTGTGCTGTTTCCAACAACTTCCTCCTCATTGTGTTCTGGAATTATTATTTTTCATGCCACAGTGGATTTTGTAAGTACTCGGTGGAGAGATGTCAGGATATTATAGCTTGAGGACTGATCACGGTATGCTTTTTTGTCTGGGTCTTTTTATTTTGCCTTATATTGTTTATTCACAGATTTTAGAAGATTGCACATTTTGTTTAATTATGTTGGAGACAGACTGGCATTTTAGCTGTTACAGTCTGTAGGAGAGGGGTTGATAGCAAAAATTATGTGGAGTTTAAATTGTGTTTGGTGAAGGAAGTGGAAATGAATAAAGCTGTTTTACCATGAAAAGTAGGTATTTTGCCTTGGATCTTGGAATGGATTTTTTTTTTCCTTCTTAGCTGGAAATGGTCTAAGTGCTGCATTGTCTATTTTGTTTGCCTTTTACAAGTCTGACTGTTATAAAAAGGAAATTTGTATCTGTATTTGCAAATTTGAGGCTGGCAGCTGTGTTTTGAAGGCTTAATCTGGGATCGAACTCAGATGCAAATGATGTCGAATAGTTTTCTCTTGATGGTATCAGGTTTTACTTTTTAAAAATACTGCCTGTGGCAGCTCCAGCCTCCATGGAGAGTCTATTGACTTTTAGATTTTTAAGTAATAGGCAATTCTAAAATGATGTTAACTTGGGAGAACAGTGGCTTCTGGTTGCAACCTCATTGCTCCTGCAAAACCACCACCAGCATGGACAGAGTCCTTTCCCCACTCTTATTACATTAGCCATGTTTTTGATTAGTTGGGGGGGAGGGGAGGGAAGCCGTCACAAAACCACAAAGCTTTTTGTCTCCTGTGTCTGTCAAAATGTGGCCGATGTAATTTGAATGAAATTTTAATTAGAAAAATTCTGCCAAGATCCAGCCCTGATTTGAATATTTATAACTGTGTTAAGAATCTCCATAAACCTGAGGTCTAGTCTGAATTGCCTCTCTGGACCTCAGCCCTAGCAGTACAATAAGAAGGGAGTGCCTGGTGGTACACATTGCTCACGTGGTGGCTGCGAGAGGAAGCTGTTACGTGCGTGGCCTCCACAGCGGCTCGTCCAGATGCATTTGTCAGGCTTGTGAGCACTTAGTTACAGGGGTGGAAAATGCATGCCTGATATTAGCACGTTACTTGCAACACAAATTCTAGGGGCAGCATGATTCGCCAGAAACGCTGAAGGAGATCACCATCTAGATGCATTCTTTTCTACTTTGAGGCTTGTGTTCCAGGGTTGAACCTCAGCCCCTTTATCTCTAGCATGGGAGAAGACAGGGTGTGCTTCGGGGCTGGTGAAAGGAACCCGCCAGCCCTGGGGGCAGCGCTGTGGCATTGCCCTTGGCAGTGGGCTTCTTTGGCTCGTGAGTAGAGCCTCTGGCTAGCTCCATACCAAACGCCACTTTGCCCGAGTATTCCTTATCCCCAGTGAATGTGCTCAATGTTAAAAAAACAATTACTGTGGCACATTACCTTTGTCAGTATGTCAGTATGTGTTTAATGTAGATGCTCTGTGCCCTGTGCAGCAGAATAATGCCTTTAACTAGACAATGGAGTTCTTAGTATGATCTGCTTTGATGTAGGACACGAGAAATGGAAAATCATACATATCTCCCCTTCTTAAGACTTCCTGACAATCCTGTCCTTTTTTAACATAGCGAGAACAAACCAAGAAGACCCTAGCGGGGATTTGGTTTCCCTGTAGCGGGTCTCTAAGCTCACCCCCCACCCCCCGCCACTACTCCTGGACTGATTACTATGTTTCCCACTTACTGAGATCTCTCTCCCTCCTTCCCTTCCTCCCTCTCTCTCTCTCTGTCTCTCTCTCTCTGTCTCTCTCTCTCTCTCTCTCGGCTCAGACTCCATTTCCCCCATCAAACACCAGGTATTTCTAAGCAACCTTAATTTCATTTAGTAATGTTTATGCAGAGGAACACAGGTCAGGCAGAAACGTGATTTGCATCTGAAAATAAACGTGTAGGGATTTAGAGAAAATAGAAGAGAAAAACACATCTGCAGTGGTAATTTGTTCTACAAAATATTGTCAACAGGTAGGGCTTTGACTCCCTGAATGGAGGTCTTGTGCGCCCTGTATTTAAAATCCATCTTATACTTGGTCCCCAGCTCATGCTGCAGCCAGTGGTCCTGCTGAGCCCAGAGACATGGAATTGTCGTCCCCACCCGGCTGTTCCTGACCACCTTTGGCTGGCACAGATTTTAAAGACCTTGCAAATTTGGGAATGCAAAATATTTGTCCTTCAGCTTAGTATTTTTTTTCACTTGCGTGTGGCATGGAGAAACCAAGCACCGCTCACATTTCCCCCGAGGTAAAGAAATAGAAATAAAGTAATGGCAGAGAAGAGAAGGGGGCAGCATGGAAGGTGAATTCTGTGGGGAGAGCCCAGAGGAATGCCTCCCCTGAAGCACAAGCCCTGTGCTCACATCTACGCTCCCTCCAAGCCCAC
Organism: Panthera onca; assembly: GCF_046562875.1. Lineage (NCBI taxonomy): Eukaryota > Metazoa > Chordata > Mammalia > Carnivora > Felidae > Panthera > Panthera onca. The sequence continues at coordinate 103,974,053 of NC_138348.1, read as the reverse complement.
CATCAACTATGTCTCCATCCTCAGGGAGTAGAATTCGCATCTGCTGGAGAAGCTGGTGCGTGTGTGTGTCTCTGTGTGTGTCTGTGTGTGTGTTTGCTCATCAGTTGGGAGCCCAAAGTCTTCCTCCTTGCAGCCCCTATAAAACAAGTCTCCAGAGGTGCCTTGGCAACTGAGGTTGTGGGGTGATGTCATGCTTTTGTGGGAGATCTGTGTTTCTCAGATTGAAGCCTCTGAATACTAACTCTGATGTGCTGTGTTAATCATCTGGAGACATTTTCCGGTTGTTGTCAAAAGGTTGACGGAGGTCTGAAATGCAACAAGATGAGCTGATGGGAGCTTAATAGAGCTGACCAGTTGTGCTGGTTTGTGAATAGCAGCACCACAATAGCCCCGGGCCCAAGAGATGGAGGCTGTGTGTGCTGTTTGAACCAAAGTGGTAAGGAGGAGAACACACGTGGTGCATTTTGTAAGAATTTGGAAAGCACTTAAATTGTGTCCATCCACCCTAGTTGGGAAACTTTGCCCCACTGGTCACATGTATGTCATTCATTTATTTACCAATTATTCACCTTGTAGAAAGCTCTTTTAATTGAGGAATTTTGCACATCAGCCCCATTCCTCCAGAATGGATGTATATTTCAATATGCCACGTGTGTAACTTGGTTTTAGACCTAGGCCAGGCCCAAGTCTATAGAAAGTAGCCTAAATACTCCCAGGGTCTAGGGCTAGGGTCTCGCTAGTGAGGCATTTATGACACTGAAAGAGATGAATGCTTGAGCTTTTCTCTGTGTCCTTATGTGGAGAAATACTAGAATATCTTTGTTTTTATGTTTTCCATGCCATTCACCATGGTGGAAAAAAAAAATCGTACTCTTTACATATCTGTACACATATTTATGTCCCTGTATTTAAAACCCAACACATTTATGCATGCACATAAATATGTGTATATGCAAACACGAGAGGGGAAGAAAAAGGCAGGAATAAGGGAATGGAGAATCCTATTGAAGAAAGCTGAAGGCGGTGCAGTAGTCGGGGAGTGGGTAGGAAGAGGAAATGTTGGGGGGGATAAAGACAAGAGGATGAGCACGTGGGTGGGTGGTCAACCACCCACCGGATGCTGGTGTTTTTGATAAAATACAGCTTCTTAGTAGAATAGGATCTGATCATCAGGGACTCTCATGGCAAAAACACAGAGCTGGGGAACCAGAGATCATGGTGGGTTCATTCAAGTCCCTTCACCAACTATGTGCCGTCCCAGCTCTGTGCCAGGAATGGGGCTGGGACTAATCCTAAAACACAGGGAAGCGAGACAGGACTATCCCTTGAGAGGCTTAGGTTTAGGAAGGGTGCTTGGTAGCCTTTTAAAACCAAAGGTGTGTCGTGACCATTGCTAATGTTTCTCTAAGTTGGATTCTGCTTTGATTGTGCTAGAGAGTTAGTACAAGGAAGTGGTCCAAGGTCAGAAAGAGTGGTAGATGTCCTACAACTCATCAGGGCTATTTCATCCCCAAGGGGCTGAATTGTTCAACTTTACAGGGGAGTGGGCGAAGCCCCATTTGACCACCGTCCAATTCTCTGACATCTTGGAAAACCATCTGGTGTATCCTGAGGTCAAGTCCCCACCCCACCTCCAAGAACACCCACTGGTCCGGGAAAGATAAACACACAACCCTTCATGGTTTGCAAGGGAGGTGTTATGGGCATTTGCAAGGATTAATTTTCCTTCTGAGTTACATCTTAAGATATGAGACATCTGTAAATCATCCCATTGTTTGTTTTTTGTATGTTTAATTTATGTGGTTTTTCTCTGTGGTCATTGGGATGGGGCCAGATTTAAGTTAACAAATTCCTGAAGGCAGATACAACAAATGCCTTCCAAATGTTTCCATCGTACCATTAAAAAAATACACTATTTACTTTCCAGCCTGTTGAGGAAAGCTTGTCCACCAACTCCTTATGAGGGCGTGTCCTTGATGAAAAACTGACGTACATGGGTGCCTGGGTGGCTCAGTCAGTTAAGCGTCTGACTTGGGCTCAGGTCATGATCTCATAGTTGATGGGTTTGAGCCCTGTGCATCAGTGTCTGTGCTGACAGCTCAGAGCCTGGAACCTGCTTCGGATTCCATGTCTCCCTCTCTCTCTGCTCCTCCTCCACTCGCACTCCATCTCTGTCTCTCAAAAACAAATAAAGATGTTTAAAAAAAATTTTTTTTAAAAAAGAAAGAAAAACTGACGTACAGGAGGGCATGAAAATGATATGCTGCATTGAATTCACCAGGAATGGTAAACGTGCTTTGAGGAGGTTGTAGTTTATGGTCCTGTTTCCTCTTCTCCAAACTTCTCGAGAGACATTCTAATCCGATGATGTGGTAGGAGGACATTGGCAAGATCACAAAAGGTTATCTCAAGCTTATCCCAGGATGTATGTTCCTGGCTGGTGCAGATTCACAGATTGTTTCTTCAAACACCCCCAGTTGGAATGTTTGTGGCGCCGGTGTTTATCCCACTAGCGGGTGGAGTAGGCCCTGGTAGAAGCTTCTGCTCACATGGGTGGGGTGGCTGGAAGGGCATCGACTCTTCAGGCCCCCGTCTTACCTGGAGCCACTTTACGTGGCCTGGAGTTGCCCCAGGGAGTAAGGCAGGATACATACAGGCACAGTTAAAAGTCATGTGGAGGAAAGAGCCTCACATTTTTCTTAGCGTTTGTCATGGGACACAAGCCTGAGGAGAGCAGGCAGAGGGCAAGTCAGACCCTGGGGTGAGGGATGAAAGGGCCAGTGTCAGTAGGTGGATCCAGGCTGCCCAGGGAAATGCTGGCCCACCGTGGGCAAGCTCAGATTTAGAAGGAGCTCAGGGCAGTGACGTGGGACTGCCCACCCATCTCTCCATTTCCAATTTTTCTCTTTTATTTCCATCTCTCTTGCTTGTTAACCTTCATATTCTGTCTCCCATGGGTCCTCCCCTGATGCCCTCAAAAGAGATGCCTTGAGCAGCAGTGACAGAAGAATCCACTGGAGGGGAAGGGAGGGGACTGCTATTTTAGAAAACTGACTATATAAATAGAGAGTTGGGCTCTGAAAAGAAGTTCCTTAAAGACTGTGTGGGATTTAAAAACCAAGCAACAAGCATGAGATAGACAGTACAGATGAACTAAATGCAAACACAGTCCTTGCATCATGAATTCTCTTCTTGCTTCTCCGTCCTGTTCTCTCCAAGCCTCCGCCTTAGAAGAGAAGGAGGAGTGAGAGGAACCTAGGAACACAGCACAGCCAGGGAAACAGAAAAAAGGGAGCCAGATGCACAGAAAGGCAGAAGAGGAGTAAAGTAACTAGGACAGGGCCACCCTCGGGTCCACCACATAGCTAGTAAACCAGTGTATTGACTTAAATAGGGCTGCAGGGCTTACCTCCCAGCACCCGGCCTCACTTCCTGCCCTTAGAAAGGATTTGGAGCTCCAATGTGTATTTCACTATCAGGACGATGAAACCGCGGCAGTAAATGCGCTGGCTGGATATGTAGCCCTACATCCAGGCCAGTCCTGCCTCACATCCGTGGGGCTCTGATGAAGCCCCGTCATTCTGGGGGCCAAGTAGCAAACTTGTTAATCTATCTGCTTCTCTGCAAGTTGCTGACAAACGGCCTGGGGCTTGGCAGGCTGCAGGATAACCAGAGCAAGCCTGCCTACCGGAATCAGGAGCAAGAGCTCAGTAAAAAACGAAAGAAGGCTCATTCCTTGCTAAGCAATAGATTTGGAGCTCTCTGGTTGTTCTCAGGATGGAAGGTGCTTTTTGGATTTCTGAAGAGGGAAGATGCTGGGGGAAGAGCCCAGCGTGTGATGAGTGCATGGAAGATGCCAGTGAGCTCTCGGCGCTCCAGGATGGCTGACCCCGAAGAGCCGGAGTGCACTGACCTGCTGCCGCTGGGGTTGGAGGAAGCAGCTATCAGCGACCCACTCTCGTGCCTGGGATAGGGATTAGAGGGTCAGGCAGGACAGCAGAGTGCTGAAGCTGTTCCGCCAGCTTTCCAGAGTGACTGTGTGCATCTCTTCCAAGCTCAGATTCAGAAACATCCTCGCGATGGTAGCTTGAAAGTTCGTGGTGAGAGTGTTTACACCACAGGAATCAGCAGCTGCTCCAAATGAGGACTGTCCTACCACCAAGGGCCATCCGGTGAACGTTTACCAGCATGCCCCTGGGCAGGAGGCACGTGTGATCAGATATTTTTTGATGATACATAATTACAGATTTTTAATGCTCTGAAAGCCTGGTCTTGTTTTCCATGAGGGCATATGTTTATGTGTGTATCCCCTCAACCCGATTCGTAAGAATTCAGCATCCTTTAGCTAGGAAGTAAAATGAGAGCACATTTCCATTTTCAAGGTTTGTTTAAGAATTTTGCAACAAGTATAAGGAGATCATGTCTGCTCAGCTAAGCAATTTGGTGTCTGTTGATAGCCAAACAGCCTGGAAAATTATCTTTGCCTCGGCTCACCCACTGTGCAAGGGAATGATGCTGACAAGCCGGCTGCTTCCAAAGGCCTATTGTGTGGTGCTCGGCAGCATGGTGGTGAGGGAGAGGCAGGCCTATGATTTAGCCATCTTTTGCTCTGTCTACTTTGCTTAATAAGAACACTGCCAGTCTCTGTGTGGCTTTTCTATCACTGCTGGGGCCATTTCTTCTCTTCCATCCCTCAGAGGATATGGAGTATAGACAGGCACCAGTAAGATTCTGGAAAGAACTTCCAACAAACCACATGGAAATCTCTAGAAACGTGTGGATGTCTGAAACCTTCTAAGCATGAAATGCCAAGATTTCTTTTACTTTTCATTTGTGTCTCTTAAAACATGGAGGCACATGGCTTTTGTGACCGTGTGTCTTGGAAAAGAGGAGAAGGTAGATAGGGAGGAATCCAAGTCCTTAATGTTCTAGAATGGAAGGATGCTCACACTCAATCTCTATGATCTTATAAATGAAGAAACCGGGGACCCGGAAGGTGCGTGACTTCCTGGAGGTCAGCACGCAGAACGGGACCCCAAATTCCCAGTCAGCACAGAGCAACAACATCTGCCACCACAGCCGCTCCTCTCCGCTCTGTCACTGTGTGCGGACCACTGGCTGTGACAGGGGCCACGCTGAACATTCTGCATGCTTTTCACCTCATCTGACATGCACTCAACATCTCCTGGGCACAGGCGTGACCGAGCGCTCAGAGGATGGAGAGAATAAGCAGCAGCAGCAGCTTACAGTCTCATCCTGCAGATAAGAACTCTCCCAATAAAAAGGGTGCATGAAGCACTTCGGGTTGAAAGGCAGGAGAAAGCATACTCGGCTAAGGCATTTGTCCATCCCTAAGATTCCTTTCCTGGGAAACATTAGCTAAAGGAAGAAAATAAATCTTTAGAGGTAAACACTATAGGGTAGCGTTTTTCTTAGCATGACATCTGGTACCAAAAGACTCACAATGTGCTCTCCGGAATGATCTTTCAAAGAGCCTAATGTCTGGGCGCCTAGCTTTGGGCAGAGGATGATTATGGAAAACGCTGGATCTTTGGGAAGTGTGGGCATGATGTGTGAATGCACATTCCAAGGGATAGAATTCCTGTAGACTTTGCAGTTTGCTTTCATCTCTCTACCCTAAGAATAAACAGCAAGGACCCGTACTTCGAGTAGAAAAAGTAAAGGAACCCCGTCTCCCATTTGAGGACCCACTGGGTCACTGGAAGCATCGTGGTGGAAAAGAATGGACTTGGGAACAGAACCGCCCTGAGTTCTCAAATCCGAGCTCCCCACCTGTCAGCTGGTAATGTTGGGGCGCTCAGTTAACCCCTCTCGACCTCAGCATCCTCATCTGTAAAATGGAGAACAGTAGGTTCATATGGAGGGTGGTTGTGAGGGTCCATCACTCAGTCAGTGAGCATGTAGGTGTGGTACTAAGTTTGTAAAGCATCCGGCCCGGAGTTAAACACCTGGATGCCGATGTGAGTGTTGTCTAGAATGGGGGCCTCCTTAATGGTGCATTTTCTCTTTACTACTTGGTGTAGTTTCACACAAGGATAAAAATATCCCAGGTCTGGGGTAGCCATGCTGATTCTTCTGCTGGGACTTCTTTGCCATTCTCCCAGTTTCATGAATTCCTGGGCAGAGAGGAATGCCTACTGCCCGGGCCAGGAGAATCAGCTTGGAGGGCTTTGTGAGATGTGCTGTGAGTATGTGTAGTGTGAGAGAGCCCTGGGCGGCCTCCTGGGCACCACGAGCCTCACGGTCCCAAGCCGCCCACTCGCCCACTGCCTACGTCCGAGTGACATCCCACACAGGCTCTGTTTGGTGGGATTTAGACTGGTTGGCAGTGGCACGCCCAGGTTCAGAGGCCCAGGTGTGAGTAGGCCTACGGTGATAGGCCAGATTTTCCTTAGGAAAGGGTTTACCATGTGATTTTAATCAGATGGCCTTCCCTCTGTTTGCCAGAAGTGGGACTGGGCCTCAGAGGCAACAGGGGTCCTGGCAGTGCTTGGCTGGTCCAGCCTCTGTGACTGTCTCCCTTTGTTGCAGTGACAGGTGGCCACCTGGGATCAGAAGAAGGAGCCCCCTCCATTTTTGACAAACGAGCCTCCAGAGTTTAAAAGTTCTTTGAATGAGACCACTTAGCCACTTTAGCTTCAAAAAATATTCTCTGAAATAGGTCCCAGGAGTACATCCGGAACACACATGTCTAAGTAGCTTGCAACTGCATAAACCCAAGAAGAAACAAAGACAAATGGAGCCAGCCGTTTCTTTCTTTCTAGCTCCCTGGTTTCCTTATAGCCCTGTTGTAATGATGTTGTTTGGCAAAACACAGCTTACTGTCCTCAGAGTTATTCATACCTCTTCTCTTAAGTCCGTAGGGATTGCTTAACACTTGAAGAAACATCAAGCTTTTTGACTGCACCCCAAGGGGAGTAAAAGCCTTGATAGAGTAGTCCGTCTTGTTCTGTTTCTCTCACTCCCTCTCCTACCGCATGGCAGTACATCCAGGGACGACTGGAGATGCCCTGGAGAAGCGCACCAGGCTCTGTCTCCAGAGCTCCCCACGTCCACCAGGCAAGTGGCGCAGGAAGAGGTTCGCTTCACCCATCACCTGTCAGGCTGGCTCTCACACTCCTTTTCTGGGCTCCCATGCGGTTAATTAACAGCTATCAAGCACTTGTTTCTTTCTGCCTTGGATTATGGTAATGAGTAGCAGTGCTGATTATCATTTGTAGAGTGCCTACTATGGATTAGGCACTTCACTCGCCCTTCCCTTGTTCTTCAACACCACTCTGTGGTGCAGATAATATTGCCATCTCTGTGTCACCAAAGAGAGGGAGTAGGAGTGGCTGGGGAACAGCAGCCACAGGAGCGTCTTGCCCACCCACTGGGTGGCAGCATTGTGCATTAGGCAGTCCATCTGATTTGGACCAGAACTTCAGCCACTAGCTGAGTCTAGGGACCAGGACCCCAGGCTTTCTATGGGAACACCTTAGACCCCTGCCCAGGTGGGGCTGGGACTTGTGACGAGCTGCCAGGGTCAGCAAGGATCAGTTGGAACTAAGTGGGACTTTGCCTACAGGTCGGCCCCCAGCAAGACTGGGACAAGCCAGCCTTGGCAGGAAGATGGGAAGTTTGGAAATCCTTTTAACGAATTGCCAAGCTGACCCCCATCGTGTGACTATAGAGGTGGAATGGACCTTCAAACTCGTCCAACCCCTTCCTTTCTGAATGAATAGTGTGAGCCCTGGCAAGGTAAAATGACTCGCCTCAGATCCTGTGGGTGTTCTAGGAGGAAGGCCAGAACAAAACCCCCAGTTTTCTAGTTCCTTTTCATCTGCTTTTCCCACTTTGCCACCCTCTGCCTCTCCTTTTATCCTAATTCTACAGCTGGGGCTCCAGTGCCACAGCGCAAATGAGGCAATTAGCACCGGAATCCGGGTCTCCTGCCATGTGGGTGCGGGATTCTCTTTCCGCTGCACCTCACGACCCCACTCTTAGGGATGGACCCACGCATTTCCATTGAAAACAATTCTAAAATACATTTTTTTAACCAAGTAGTTTACCGGGAGATAAAACATACATGAAAGGAAGGTTGCTGTCAGGCAGCAGAGAGCATTTATTGGAACCTGCTGCGTATAAAGCCAAGTCTGAGACGCTTTGAAATGACAGGAGATACCTGACCTCGCTCTTGGTAGCTTACGTCTAGCTGCTTGGTGTGATTCTCCTATTCCATCTTTTCCTCCAGTTTATTATGCGAGTCTGCTCTTAAATAATGTCACCAATTTCTAAATGTAAGAGCAAGAAGCTTACAGCTACAAATTACTGAACCGGCCAGAAGGTGAGCCTTGGTTCTCGTGTCCACTGGCTACTTGAAAAGCAAGTGAGGCCCCCACACGGTGCATAGGGTGCTCTTTGGGGTCCTGTGGAATGGTGCCCATAGGAGAGTGAGCTGTGGCGACAGAGACGTTAGGGTGAGTTGTATTTATCTTGATAGTTTAAAATAGAGAACACCAAAGAGTTTATAGGAAAACGTATTTCTACACTTTCTTATCTATTTGTTACATGTAGGCAATTTGAAGGGCGTATGTAAGACGTAGAGATCCACACTGAATGGTCAGAAAGATCTATAATTTAGGTGGAAAGGCACCCGTGTGTGTGTAGTGGTTATGAATTCCTACATTCAGGAAAGAGCTAATGAATCACCAAATGTTTTTTTTTTTTTTTTTTCCCTTTAAAGTGAGTCTTGTGGCAGGGCACCTGGGTGGCTCAGTCAGTTAGGCATCCGACTTTGGCTTAGGTCATGATCTCATGGTCTGTGAGTTCGAGCCCTGCGTCCGGCTCTGTGCTGACAGCTCAGAGCCTGGAGCCTGTTTCAGATTCTGTCTTCCTCCCTCTATGCCCCTCTTCCATTCACACTGCACGCACGTGTGTGCATGTGTAAAATAAATAAACATTAAAAAAATTAAAGTGAGGCTTGTGTTGTAGAGAGGGGGGAAATCACTGAGCAAGCACTGAAATATTCAGAATAAATCATAATGTTTACATATGAGAGGAACGTTTGTCCTTGGGATTCTGCAGCTTCCAAAGCAAGATGAATTCAACTAGGAGTTACTTGCAACAATTGGAAGTCTTTTTATCAGGTTCAGCAGGGGATTGAGAGTCATGCTTAATGCGGAGGTTTGAAATTAATCAGTATAACAGAGCAAAGGTGAGAGGTGGGTAGTTCCTTGCACCATGTATCAGAAAGCTTTCTGGGCTGAGAACCATTTGGTGTTCAGTATCCTTTTTACCTGCCATCTTGAAGATACTACGTATAGCGGTAATTCGTCGTATTTTATGATTTATAGCTAATTTTGTATTTCGGGAGCCTTTTTCTTTCAGAGCCTCAAAGTCTCCTGTTAGGAAGGGAGTGTGTGATGCCTCCTGCAACACCTCCCCTTTCTTTTCTCTTATGGTTAACGAGGATCTGGTCTGAGCATCCAGAATAGATTTCTCACACCATAGCCGCTTAGTGACCAGCACATTTATCTGTGGAAGCTTTAAATGAGGCTTATACAGGGAACATCTCAGGCTGACCCACTTGGCAAAGCAAGAGAAAGATTGCTGAGCTGACCGACGACCGATTATTGAGACCTTCCATTTGGCAGGGCACAAGTTACCCTGGGCTGGGTGGACCAGGGATGTCAGAAGGTGTGTTGAGGGCAGTGGTGCCTTCACTGTAACTTTCTGTCCGTTATTATTTATCCATTCTGAATGCGGGGCATACCTGCTTTCAGAAGAACATGATATTTACGTGTGTTTGGGTAAGACTTCCTGCAGTACTCATGTGACGGACTTGAACGCCAGTGCGTGAAACAGGAGTTTATTATGTAGAGCTGAGCCACATTGCTGCATGCGGTAAATGGCAAAGTACCAGGGCAACATAAGAACGATGATAAAAATAAAAACCTTCGGGCAAGGACTCAAAGAGTTTCAGTGAGTTCAATATCGTTTGCAGTTCATCAGTGAACGCAGCGAGGCCACTGAGCCCTGGCTTGGCTGTGTATCAGAACCATCCGAGGAGCATTTCACAACTAGAATCACAGGCCCCCGGTTGCAGGGGTCCTGAATCAGAGTCTCCAGAGATGCAGCAAGGACGTCTGTTTTCCTAGGCTCTCCAGGTAATTCTGAAGCAGATTGGCCGATGCCGTTCCAGAATTTGAACCTCTGCATCCCACACAGTTGTGAACCTCAGAAAAGAAGAGTCAAAGCAGGATCTTCCCAGCTAATTTGGGACAGATCTTTTTAGGGTTACTATGTGCTGAGCACTGAGGATGCACGTGGTCGTCTCTACAAAGTTCAGTCATTTAATAAACAGGTGTTCATACATTACGTTGCAACACCCAGGTGCTGTGATGGAAGAGGACAGCTAGTTGCTGTGGAGTCATGGAGCAGGGACTGGCCTTCCTACCTCTTCACCTCCAATTCCCTTCCTGTATGGCATGGAAGCCATAAAGGCCATAGAGGATCCTGGGGCCAAACCTTGACAGTGAAAGCCAGGAAATAGCCTCAGATCAGTCATCCGGTGGTCCTGGTTGATTTTTCGATGGAAGAAGAATCTAGAAGTGTCACTTTTGAAAGCTGGCACTCAGTCCAGTCTAGTCTGGGCCAACTTTGTGCACAGATAGTCGAGGTCTCGTGGAAGGTTCCAGCAATAGCCTCAGTCTACAGCACCCAACGGGAGAGAAGAGGCTGTTCACACATAGTTTGGGTGTGAAGCTGATGTCACAGTTGGTTGTTTCTTGAAGACTGTGAGAAGCCACAGAATTAGCATATAGGGAGCTTCTTACAGAGGCCTGTTAGAGGCCGTCACACTGCACGAGTGTGAGATCCAGTTAGCACCATCGCTTTCCTTTATCCTGATGTGCTTTCCTTCTAAACTGAGGTGTCGGTGTCAGGGTCGTCTTCTCTTGTGACATTACAAAAGGATCTTGGTGCAAGACAAGGACCAGTCTAAGACTAGAGCTCATTTTTGGTCATTTAATAGCATTGCCCCAGGGGTCAGGGAAAAGAACAGCTTGTGGAGGTCAAGAAGTCTTTGATGTGGTTGTTTGTTGTCGTCGTCATCATCATCATCATCATTATTATTATTCAGCTTTATAACCTACAGAGAAGTTTTGGGGGAAAAGCTTGGGTTTCATCATCACCTCCCCTTTCCTAGGAAGCAGGCACATAACTCACAGTCCAGTGATGTTTGAGGTGGCCATTCTTCAGACTTGGCAGGGGGGTGGGGGTGGTCTTTGTGCGTGTGTGTTGGAAATATCTGTGTAGGCTATTCACAAGGTGTCATCTTGCTTGAATGGACTCCATAAGAAATGCACCATGAAATGGAAATCTGTGTGTAGACCCCATAACAAAAAAGTGGAAAAGAGAGTCGCCGCTTATACCCTCAGAGAGCAGGATGGAATTTGGAGACAGATCCGCTGCCCCTGAGGGAGTGAAGGACCGCTGCTGGGGTCATGTGCTCTTTCCTCTCTAGGCATTTACTTAGCCAATTCCAGCCTGTTAGTAAACTTGGCTGTCAGGCTGTCACGATTTAATAGCTTTCTATAAGATCCTGCCATCTTTAAAGGCCAGCTAGTGATGCTGACAGCTGTGACTTGTTTATAGAAATAAAGGCAGCTTGCCTCATTACAAAATAAGGTCTAATGCCTGACTAGAGGGTATATATTCATGTGTGTCTGTGCTTTTTCTTCTTGAGCAAAGTGTGTTGCTATTTTTTTGGGAGGGTAGGACTGTGTCTGTCTTGAGGAAGTATGTAGAAGGCGGACCCTGAGATTGTGGTGGGTCAGGTGGAGAGGGAGGTGACCAAAGGGGAATATGGCAGGGTCTCTATTAGATAACAGATAGGTCTTTGGGGGAGATCACAGCCCAGCCCAAGTGAAGCAACTGGCCCATCCTGTCATGATTCACACTTCAAAGAGTCCTGCTGAGTACCCCCAGGACAACACAGCAAGCCTGATAGCAGACAGATGCATTAGTCACCACTGCACCTGAGGCACTGGCTGGCTGCATTGTGATGGCTGTCATGGCCGTGCAGTGGAGATTTTGGGAGGAGTTTCTTATGGGGGTAGAAGGGACCTGAAAGTTAACATAAAAAAACCTTACCACGTGTGAGTTCTACTCATTTAAAGATGACCAGGTTGCCTGTAGTCTTAGGACTTCTCGGTTTTGTAGCTGGCAGTCCGGGTTGGAATAGAAACTAGTTATGTACTCCCAAGTTTAGCTGCTGTTGAGGCTGATTCTGTTTTGTTGCTGTTGTTATTGTTTGTTTTTTTAAATATAATTTATTGTCAAATTGGCTAACATATAGTGTGTGAAATGTGCTCTTGGTTTTTGGAGTAGATTTCCATGGTTCATCGTTTACATGCAACACCCAGTGGTCATCTCAACAAGTGCCCTCCTCAATGCCTATCACCCATTTTCCACTCTCCCCCATCCCCCCCCGCCATCCACCTGCAGTTTTTTCTCCATATTTAAGAGTCTCTTATGGTTTGGCTCTCCCTCTGTAACTTTTTTTTTCCTTTCCCCTCCCCCATGGTTTTCTGTTAAGCTTCTCAAGATTCACGTATGAGTGAAAACATGATATCTGACCTTCTCTGACTTATTTCACTCAGCTTAATACCTTCCAGTTCTATCCACGTTACTGCAAATGGCAGGATTTCACTCTTTCTCATTGCCGAATAGTATTCCAGTGTATATATAAATCACATCTTCTTTATCCATTCATCAGTTGCTGGACATTTATTTTCTTTCCATAATTTGGCTATTGTTGAAAGCACTGCTATAAACATTGGGTTACATGTGCCCCTATGGGTTTCTGTTTTTAAAGAAGGGACATCCATTGGCCCATGAGCTAAAGGCTCGGTCACTGTGACCAGACACCATTTTGAAAGTTCAAAAGTTAGTTCCCAGAGGGGAATTCACTGTCCAGGGAGAAAGGGTGAAGGAAAGTGTGTGTGTGTGTGTGTGTGTGTGTGTGTGTGTGTGTGTTTCCTCCCCTGTGTCCCACCCAAGTCTCTTATGTAGACTTGGTGTTAGAACCATCAGGCAACATCACAGTGGTCACCGTGAACTCCCGTTGCCAAGAAAGGGGGTCTGGTCTTCTAAAGTAGAGACCAAGGTTTCTGCAAATCTCCCCTAAAGAGAGAATTTGTCTCTTGGCAGGTTTTCCTTCTTTCTGAGATAAGGGTCTAGGTATAAGAAAGTTCAGTTACTTGGTTTTAAAGTTGCTCATAACCAGAATTTGTCACCTTGAAGGAGAAGTTAAGAAGCATTGCCTCTGTGAAATCCTTCCTAAAAGAAGATTCTGCCACCATCAGATGAGTTTGGTTTGTGTTTGTTCCTCATGAGTGAGCCTCGTATCTGCCCCTGACCTTTCAATTGGCTCCTTGGGATCCCACTCATTTTGGCTCTTGAACATCAAAGCCCGTTACGACATGGTGCCATGGGGGGATTGTCTTTAATGTTTCTGGCTTTGATTTCACAGACTCTTGGATTCAAAGGTTCTCCTGCCTATTGGATAAAGCAGAGTGAGTGTGTCAAGGACAGTTGAGTTTGGAGTGGGGGAGGGAAGGAGTCTCAGTGAATAATGAAACAACTTCATAGTGGTTGCTTAAATAAAAACTTGTTACAAAAACAGAACTCAAACAAAAAACCATAAAGACTATCATAAGGGTCTCATTCCATGTTTAACTTCATGACTTGTTAGCAGTTCTTTGGGGTTACAGTAGTATTCTGGGCAAAAAAAAAAAAAAAAAAAAAAAACCGTAATTAGCACATGGAGGAGGTCCCAGCTATCAAAATAGGTGGGGACATTGAGCATTGAGTGGTTTTTGTCTCAGCCTCCCCGGCCCTCCTAGCAAACTGTACCCAAATCTTTGATTCATTATAACTGGACACAGCTGATAGCAACCTAGAGTATAGCCAGAGACCCTTGCTGTTATTAGGTATACAAATCATAAGGCAGAAGTAAGAAGAATGAAGGAATGTCAATAAGCAGCCTGGGGCTGGAGGAACACTTCTCAGACTCTTCTGGGTCCCTGAAATCACCCTGTGCAAAAACAAGAAGGCCGTGTAAGTGTAGCCAAAGGACTTTTAACTGAGAATCAGAAAGTAATGTTATGGGCAATTCTGTGGATGGATGGATCATAAGGTTGGCAGATGTAACACCAGAGTCTCAGAATAAAGACGTACCTTGGATGTGCTGGGACCGTCACACAGCCACCACCTACTGCAGCCCCCCCTCCTCTTCCCTCTCCACCTCCCCACC